>NC_058081.1:423234349-424434349 GCF_014858855.1 Bufo gargarizans | reverse complement strand
TAAATTATGGTGGCTACTGGGACCTGAGGTAGTTGGTACACTAGGACGTGTGGCTGTGGCAGAACAGCCACGTCCTCTCCCAGCACCAGAGGGTCCACTAACACCACCACGACCATGTCCGCGTCCGCGTCCTTTACTAGATGTTTTCCTCATTGTTATCGTTCACCACAACAACAAAAATATTATTTGGCTCAATGTATTGAATTCAAATTCAGGCCTTTTTTTACAGACACCTAACACTATCTGGCTATCTATTTAGGTACCGTATTACACTAATACAGGCACAGCGGTAACCACAGATTTAGCTGACTATAAATTTGAGGCCTATTATTTAGGCGCTGGGTGACAGGTATACGTTTACGGACAGAATTAGACTGGGATATGCACAGTAGCGTGTGTGTGAAGTTATTGAGAATGACCCTATCAGCACCTTGAATCTAATATACCGTTTTAGGGATAAATTTAAAGTAGGCCTGATACAGCAGAAACCACTAATTTAGAGAATTGCTAAATTGGGAATTGTATTTCAACCCAGAACAAAAACTGCTTTGACGGACACTAAATAACTTGCCCAGCCACAGCAATAACCACAGATTTAGCAGACTATAAATTTGAGGCCTATTATTTAGGCGCTGGGTGACAGGTATAGTTTTACAGACAGAATTAGACTGGGATATGGTCAAAAAATAACCACACTATTGATGGTTAAATGCACTTGGTATGACAGCTTGACCAACCACACTATTGAGGGTTAAATACACTTGGTGACAGGCTCAGCTTGCCCCTGATGTAGTATATGGCCAAAAAATAACCACACTATTGATGGTTAAATGCACTTGGTGTGACAGCTTGACCAACCACACTATTGAGGGTTAAATGCACTTGGTGTCAGGCTCAGCTTGCCCCTGATGTAGTATATGGCCAAAAAATAACCACACTATTGATGGTTAAATGCACTTGGTGTGACAGCTTGACCCTGATGTAGGATTTAGCCAAAAAACAACCACACTATTGAGGGTTAAATGCACTTGGTGGCAGCTTGACACAAAATGGCCACCGATCACCCCAGAAAAATGTGAATGAAAAACGCTCTGGGCAACCTAAAAACAGTGAGTTGAATAGCAGCAGTTCAATGATCCACAGCTGCAGATCGATCACTGAATGAAGTCTTTTGGATGAGTTAATCACTGCCTAATCTTGCCCTAACGTCGCAGCTGCAACCTCTCCCTACACTGATCAGAGCAGAGTGACGTGCGGCGCTACGTGACTCCAGCTTAAATAGAGGCTGGGTCACAATCTGCACTGGCCAATCACAGCCATGCCAATAGTAGGCATGGCTGTGACGGCCTCTTGGGGCAAGTAGTATGACGCTTGTTGATTGGCTGCTTTGCAGCCTTTAAAGAAGCGACAAGAAAGCGATGAACACCGAACCCGAACCCGGACTTTTACGAAAATGTTCGGGTTCGGGTCCGTGTCACGGACACCCCAAAATTCGGTACGAACCCGAACTATACAGTTCGGGTTCGCTCTTCTCTAGCCCTGAGAGGACGAGTGGCCTTAATGTCCGCCACTGGAACCCACATCCTATCCTCAGGACCATAACCCTCCCAAAGAACGAGGTACCGTGATGGTGAGTACAATAAAGGAATTCAAGAGGGGCCTGGATGTATTTCTGGAGCATAATAATATTACGGGCTATAGCTACTAGAGAGGGGTCGTTGATCCAGGGAGTTATTCTGATTGCCTGATTGGAGTCGGTAAGGAATTTTTATTCCCCTAAAGTGGGGAAAAATGGCTTCTATCTCAAAGGATTTTTTTTTTTTGCCTTCCTCTGGATCAACTTGCAGGATAACAGGCCGAACTGGATGGACAAATGTCTTTTTTCGGCTTATGTACTGTTACTATGTTACTATGTTAACCACAATCGGAGGAGGAGGCAAAGAGGAGGGTACAGTGGGTTGGACATAAGGTTTTAATAGAGACTTGTGAAAAACATTATGGATCTTCCAAGTCTGAGAAAGATCAAGACAGTAGGCAACGGGATTGATGACGGATAAGATTTTGTAAGGCCCAATAAACCTAGGACCCAACTTCCAGGAGGTAACCTTTAATTTGATATTCTTAGTAGACAACCATACCAGATCACCAACATTCAGGTCCAGACCAGGCACACGTCTCTTATCCGCCACATGCTTATATCTCTCACTCATGCTCTTTAGATTATCCTGAATATTTTGCCAAATAGATGACAAAGACGAGGAGAATCTCTCCTCATCAGGTAAACCAAAAGCCCCCTCTCCAGAGAATGTCCTAAACTGTGGATGAAACCCATATGCACCAAAAAATGGTGACTTATCAGAGGACTCCTGACGAAGGTTATTTCAAGCAAACTCAGCAAGGGAGAGAAAAGAACACCTATCCTCCTGATTCTCCGCCACAAAACAACGCAGATATGTCTCCAGATTCTGATTGACGCTCTCTGTCTGGCCATTCGACTGCGGGTGGAAAGCAGAAGAGAATGACAACCGAACCCCCAAGCAAGAACAGAAGGCCTTCCAGAATCTGGAAACAAACTGCGTGCCCCTATCAGAGACTATGTCTGAAGGGATACCATGCAATTTGACAATGTGATGAATAAATACCTGCGCCAGCGTTTTAGCATTGGGCAAGCCAGGAAAAGGAACAAAATGCGCCATTTTGCTAAAACGGTCCACCACCACCAGAATCACAGTCTTCCCCGAGGAACGAGGCAGGTCTGTAATGAAATCCATGGACAAGATGTGTCCAAGAATGGGAAGGAATGGTTAACGGAAGGAGAGGACCCGATGGCCGTGAATGAGGGACTTTGGCACGAATGCAGGTCTCGCAGGCTGCCACAAAACCCTCAACCGACTTACGAAGAGCCGGCCACCAGAATGAGATCCACTGTGGCTCTACCCCCGGGTGCCCAGCAAGGACAGTACTGTGATGCTCCTTAAAAACCTTGTGTGGTAAAACGAGAGGCACAAACAACTTCCCAGGAGGACAAAGATCAGGAACCTCTGCCTGGGCTGCCTGAACCTCTGCCTCCAATTCAGGATAAAGAGCGGACACAACCACTCCTTCAGCCAAAATGGGACCCGGGTCTTCAAAGTTCCCCCCTCCCGGAAAACAATGTGACAGGGCATCCGCCTTCACATTCTTAACCCCAGGGCGGAACGTGACAACAAAATTAAACCTTGAAAAGAACAAAGACTATCTGACCTGTCTCGGGTTCAGACGCTTGGCTGACTCCAAGTAGGCCACATTCTTATGGTCGGTAAACACGGTAATAGGGTGTCTGGCTCCCTCTCGCCAATGGCGCCATTCCTCAAAAGCTAACTTGATGGCCAACAACTCCCTATCACCCACATCGTAATTTCTCTCTGCAGAGGAGAGTTTCTTCGAGAAAAAGGCACATGGTCGCCATTTGGCAGGAGAGGGACCCTGAGACAAGACCGCACCCACCTCAGAAGCGTCCACCTCAACTATGAAAGGCAGAGAAATATCAGGTTGTACCAAGATGGGAGCGGAAGCAAAGCTCTCCTAGAAAAGGCCCCCTTTTCTAGTCATATCAGTGAGTGGTTTAACAACAGAGGAATAATTCAAAATGAACTTCCTGTAATAATTGGCAAAACCCAAAAAGCGCATCAGCGCTTTCTGATTCTCAGGAAGCTCCCACTCAAGCACAGCGCGGACCTTCTCGGGGTCCATGTGAAAA
This sequence comes from Bufo gargarizans, assembly GCF_014858855.1. Classification (NCBI taxonomy): domain Eukaryota; kingdom Metazoa; phylum Chordata; class Amphibia; order Anura; family Bufonidae; genus Bufo; species Bufo gargarizans. The sequence continues at coordinate 424,430,610 of NC_058081.1, read as the reverse complement.
CCAGAAGCGGAGAGAAGAAACCCCAGAAATTGAATTTCTGGAACTGCAAACACATTTTTCCAGTTTAGCGTACAATTTATTCTCCTGTAAAATGAGCAAGACCTGACGTAGGTGGTCCTTATGAGTTTTGAAATCAGGAGAAAAAATCTAAATGTCATCTAGATACATTAGTGCAAATTTCCCCATTAAATGATAGAAAATGCTGTTCACAAAATGCTGAAAGACGGCTGGAGCATTCGTCAAACCAAAAGGCATAACCAAATTCTCAAAATGGCCCGCAGGGGTATTGAAGGCCATCTTCCATTCGTCTCCTTCTCTGACCCTGACCAGGTTGTATGCCCCTCTTAAATCTAACTTGGAAAAAACTTTAGCCCCAACAATCTGGTTAAACAGGTCCGGGATCAGAGGAAGCGGATATGGGTCACTAATTGTGATACTGTTCAGCTCCCTGAAATCCAGACATGGTCTTAAAGAACCATCTTTTTTCTTAACAAAGAAAAAAACAGCAACAACAGGTGACTGCAAGGGTCGTATGTGTCACTTTCTCAGGCTCTCAGCTATATAAGCATGCATAGCGACCCTTTCAGGTTGGGAGAGACTGTATAAACGAGATTTAGGCAGCTTGGCGCTTGGGATGAGATTAATAGGGCAATCATACTCCCTGTGAGGGGGCAGCTCCTGAACACCACTCTCAGAAAACACATCCGAAAATTCTGAGAGAAAAGATGGCACAGTCTTAGTAGAAACCTCTGAAACAGATGTCGAGAGGCAATTCTCTCTGCAAAAGTCACTCCAACCATTTATTTGCCTTGCTTGCCAATCAATGGTGGGGTTATGTTTAGTGAGCCAGGGTAGCCCCAACACTAGAGGAGTAGGCAACCCGCTTAGGACGAAACATGACACATCCTCAACATGAGTATTACTCACAATCAAATGGATATTGTGAACTATGCCCTTTAACGATTTCTGAGAAAGTGGATCGGAATCAATAGCAAAAACAGGTATATCCTTTCCCAAAGTGCATACCTGGAAACCATGTGTTATAGCAAATTGATTATCAATGAGATTGACAGCTGCTCCACTATCTAGAAAAATCTCACAAAGAATGTTATTGCTCTCTAGCGCCACTCTGGCAGGTAGGACAAAACGGGAACTACAAGCAAACGGAATACCTTCAATTTCCGCATCAACCTTGCCAATAGTAACAGATGGAACATTTTTAGAGGACTTTTTTCTTTTTGTTTCTTTATTACTCTAAAAAAACTGCCTGAATCTCCTAGAGGGACATACATTTGCCAAATGATTTATACCTCCACTACAAAAACAAACCCTCCTCTGAGAGATGAATCCTCTATTGTCAGAGGCAAGCAAACCCAGCTGCATGGGCTCCTGTTCAGAGAGGATTAAGAGAGACTGAGGCTCCTGCGCACTGAATGAGACCACCCCACTGTCCTTGGACTGAGTATGACAGGAAGGAGTGATCTCTCCTCTCTCTCTAAGATGCCTGTCAATACAAACAGCCCGAGACATGGCAGAATCCAAGGAGGTAGGTATCTCATGAAAGTCAAACTTTCAATCCCTCTGAAAAACCATGGCAAAATTGACTTCGGAGTGCAGCATCATTCCAACCAGTATCAACGGCCCATCTCCGAAATTCTGAACAGTATATCTCTGCGGACTGTTTACCCTGGCATAAAAGACGCAGTTTAGATTCCTCCAGAGAAATACGATCCAGATCATCATATATCTGACCCAGGGCTAAAAAAAATTCATCCACTGAACGGAGGGGCCGTGCCCCCACCGGCAGCGAAAAGGCCCAGGACTGAGCATTATCCCTGAGTAGCGAGAGATGATGATCCCCACTCTCCGCTCCTCATCACCAGAGGATTGGGGAAGTAGGCGAAAATGGAGTTTGCAAGCCTCTCTAAAACGAACAAAATTCTCACTACCCCCGGAGAACGTATCCGGAAGTGAGATTTTAGGCTCAGAACAAATTCCATGAACGCAAGCAGAAACGGTCACCTCAAACTGAGAGACAGTTTTCCGGAGATCTGCTACCTCCAGTGAAAGACCCTGCATGCGGTCAATCAAGGTTGAAACCGGATTCATGCTTAAGACGGTTTTGGCGGTTTATAATGTCACGGATGCTGTTACAGAAAACTAGAAGACACAAGTGAAGATCCGACTGGATTGATCCAAAACTAAGGAACACAAGGGTAAGCCCTGTAACAGCCTTAGCTCTCTCCCTTACTGCTCAGCCTATGCAAAAATCTCAATGGTAGAAAATTGCATGCCCTCGTTCCTCGACTGTATGACACCTTTCATTTTTTTATTTTAGCTAAGTGGTACTATGCGTGCAAGGTACTGTGCCACCGTATATAAATGGTGGGCAGTGGGCCTGACACACACTGGCTTGCAACTGGGATTATATCATAGAAAAATAATATATTGATTTTATTTTATCTGTAAGGTATTTGTGAGTGACACCCTGTAACGGTATCAGTGGTGGCCTAGCAGCAAGTGGACACAGTACATTCTGTGGGCCAGACACACACTGGTTTGCAACTGGGATTATATCACAGAAAAATAATAAATTTTTTATTTTATTTTTTTATCTGCAAGGTATTGCGACACCCTGTATGAATTATGTGCACACAGTACTGTCTCTGGGCCACACAGTCACTCACTGACTTGCAACTGCGATTATATCAGAGATAAATAATATAAATTTACTTTTTTTATCTGCAAGGAATTGTCTGTGACACCCTGTATGAATGGTGTGCACACAGTGCTGTCTGTGACTGAGCCTGCAGCCTCTCACACACAGGCAGGCAACTGCAATATATATATATATATATATATATATATGTGTATATATATATATATATATATATATATAAAACAAAAAAGCAGACTGATGTACCAGCCCTAAAAAGGGCTTTTTGGGGTGCTGTCAGGACGCTGTCCTTACAGCAGATGAGTCTGTGGACACAGAAGTTCAGAACACTGCCCTAGCTAACGCTTTCCTTATTAGATCAGCAGCAGCAGCACTCTCCCTCCTCTCACTACGAAAGCAGCTTCAGAATATATCTAAAATGGATGCTGTCCAGGAGGTGGGAGTGTCTGGGAGGGAGGGTCTGCTGCTGATTGGCTGGAATGTGTCTGCTGACTGTGAGGTACAGGGTCAAAGTTTGCTCAATGATGATGTATAGGGGTGGACCAAACATCGCATATGTTCGCCCGCCGCGGTGAACGTGAACAAGCTATGTTCGCCGTTAACTGTTTGCCAGCGAATAGTTAGGGACATCACTAATCAGAACCTGATCAGTGCCCCATTGGACCAAAATACTATTTGTCCTAAGAGGCAGCCTGCATTATAATCCTGCATACCTAAACCATGTACCACTAAATCTCCACCAATTTGCATGCATTGCAGGGAGAGACAGAACAAATGCTCCATAGCTATGGATGCACTTGTGTTACGAGGGGGCATGGCAATACAGCGCGTCACTAGGGCTCAGCCTGGCTTCTTTTCTCACAACACATCCATACCACAGCCTCTGGCTGCAGAGTGGGAGCCCAGACAGGTAAGTTGGTGACAGGCCCACATTTGGGGGCATTTTTCTATTGTCACATTATAAGGAGAATTATTACTACTGGAGGGCATTATGGTGAGCTTTCTTGCTACTGGGGGACTATGAGGCTGGCCTGGTATTTTAGGGGTCCTAATGCGTGAGAAGTAGTTTGAAATCAAAATGTGTGAAAAATACCCTGTGAAATCCTAAAGGTGCTCTTTAGAATGTGGGCCTCTTTGCCCACCTAGGCTACAAAAAAGTGTCACACATGTGGTATCTCCGTACTCAGGAGAAGTTGGGCAATGTGTTTTTGGGTGTGATTTTACATATACCCATGCTGGGTGAGAGAAATATTTCAGCAAAAGACAACTTTCCCATTTTTTTATACAAAGTTGGCATTTTACCGAGATATTTATCTCACCCAGCATGGGTATATGTAAAATGACACCCCAAAACACATTGCCCAACTTCTCCCGAGTACGGCGATACCACATGTGTGACACTTTTTCCAGCCTAGGTGGGCAAGGGGGCTCACATTCTAAAGAGCACCTTTTGGATTTCACAGGGCATTTTTTACACATTGTTATTTCAAACTACTCACACATTAGGGCCCCTAAAATGTCAGGGCAGTATAACTACCCTACAAGTGACCCTATTTTGGAAAGAAGACACCCCAAGGTATTTCGTGATGGGCATAGTGAGTTCATAGGAGTTTTAACTTTTTTGTCACAAGTTAGTGGAATATGAGACTTTGTAAGGAAAAAAAAAATCATCATTTTCCGCTAACTTGTGACAAAAAAATAAAAAGTTCTATGAACTCACTATGCCCATCAGCTTAGGGTGTCTACTTTCTGAAATGGGGTCATTTGTGGGGTTTTTCTACTGTCTGGGCATTGTAGAACCTCAAGAAACATGACAGGTGCTCAGAAAGTCAGAGCTGCTTCAAAAAGCGGAAATTCACATTTTTGTACCATAGTTTGCAAACGCTATAACTTTTACCCAAACCATTTTTTTTTTGTCAAAGACATGTAGAACAATAAATTTTGTGTGAATCAATGTCGTTTTTTTTGGAAAAATTTTACAACTGAAAGTGAAAAATTTCATTTTTTTGCAAAAATTTCGTAAAATTTTGATTAGTAACAAAAAAGTAAAAATGTCAGCAGCAATGAAATACCACCAAATGAAAGCTCTATTAGTGAGAAGAAAAGGAGGACAAAATTAATTTGGGTGGTAAGTTGCATGACCAAGCAATAAAGGGTGAAAGTAGTGTAGTGCAGAATTGTAAAAAGTGGTCTGGTCATCAAGGGTGTTTAAGCTGAGGTGGTTAATAATGGGCGGGCGCGCCGCATTGTTCTGTTCCTACAGGGCTTTTTGAATCGCCAAGTAAAAGAATCAGTGCAACACACTACACCCCTTCCCCGCATTTTTAAATATAAAGGGGGCTTTGAAAAATTGAATTGGCACATGCCACATTTCTTTGCCTTTCGGACCCCCCTAGACAAAACTCCTGGGTGCTCCCCTGGCCCAAGTCATACATTATAACGGAGAATATGGATAACATTGGTAATTAATATACTGTAAGCATGTTATTTGTACCTTCATGCTTAGCAGATTTTAAAATACTGTATTTATACGCCATATGCAATGCCAACTGAGTTATCGCATACCCAGCACAGTACACAGTGAATACAGAACATTTTTCTTGCTTACAGGAGACAGAAATATGTATGAAAACCATGGCCACATTTGCTGTATTACAAAGTGCTAAGGAGTTAAGAGATTTAGAAATGCCTGGCATCAAGCCCAACCTAAATGGCCGTTTAAAAGCGGTTTGATTAAATAGAATTAACATACTGATTGCCAATCTGTAGATAGTGCTGGCGACTACAGAAAATCATTGCCTGCCCCCAAAGTTAACAACTAATAGGAAGCAAGGACCATGAAAGCAAATAAGTGATTAAATCCCCATGTTTATTTCATTTTAATATGAGGAAGCTGTGAGATATCACAGTGCCCAGAGAGATTCAGCACCGTGGTGCACAAAGCTAACCTGCTGCATGCAATGAGGCTCTGCTGGGGTTTAAGGAACTATGTACAGTGTCTGCTCAGACTGGCTGCCTGCTGGAAGTCTGTGCTGGAAAACCACAGCGCTCAGACACGCTGGCAACTTGGAATGCTTTAAAAAGGATATTAGATGTTAGTTCAAGAAGGCTCTTTGGATTATTTACTACTTGGACGACGAGCATATTGCAAGACATCCTTCCTTGAAATAGGTTTCTGAAAAGGATTGTATGCTGATTTGACGTTTCCCAAAGGTGAACCCGAGTATATCTTCATATTCTTCTATTTCACCAGCAGGAACAAATCGCAACAGTTTAAAGAGGCTGCATTCATTATTAAGAAGCTGGCTATTCTGCGTGCCCCAGAAATCTGTCTGACATAGATATGACATACTATATGGATGTGATCAGCTCTAACGTAACACTGTGTGCTTGTGTCATCATACTGTACTGAAGGTACACACGCCTATTTAGCCAACATGGGCCGTGCTCATTATATGATTTCTGGATCTTAATATGTTTACCTTGATATGCATATGATTCCTGGTACTTTTAAAGGAGAAACACAGAGGGAATTCTGAGGTGATCATTATGTTTTGGAGGCTTCAGTGAGTGATTTTGGGGGACAAAAATTCACGGTATTCAGGATTACTTGGGATACAATCATTCAATGGGATTATGCACATCATTGATCTGCTCTGAGCAAGATGGAGCTGGGCTTCTGTAATCAGTCTTTGGAAAGATAGCATCACTATGATCATGTATGGAGAGATGTTACTAAACTCCAGCAGTGCAACTGAAGCCCAGATCATGCTCCAGACTGACACTCCTTACCTGAGCAGCACTCAGAGACCAGTCAGCTCCTCAGCCTTCTATATGTCTACAGCCAGGGTACTGAAGGAAGGGGAGATCAACAAACCTGACCTGGTGACTTATATTGTCCTATTTGTCCTTCTCTTCTTATCGGTGACTCTTATTGTCCTTTTCATTAACTGCCAGCTACGGAATTCTTTCTTTGTAGGTTTACCTTATGACAGATCCCTCAGAGAAGCAAGGAGTCCCTGGAAGACACAGTCTGTCTGAAGATCATGTAACCAGCATCCGGGATGCATTTTCCGTCTGTATGTTGACTTTTATATAATACTGGCATACATAGCACAAACATAAACTTTTCTGTAGTAAACCACTGTAATTGTTAGAATAATTTTTTATTCACGCACAGTTTATTGAGAAACTATGACGTAATCCTGTTTATACTATTTTCATGATATCCGTAGAGCCTCCATATGTGTAATGGCATTGTACGGCTCTTTCACACCTCCGTTCTTGTCTTCCGGCATAGAGTTCCGTCGTCGGGGCTCTATGCCAGAAGAATCCTGATCAGTTTTATCCTAATGCATTCTGAATGGAGTGAAATCCGTTCAGGATGCATCAGGATGTCTTCAGTTCCGGAACGGAACGTTTTTTGGCCGGAGAAAATACCGTGGCATGCTGCGATTTTTGCCGCAAGGCCGGATCCGGAATGAATGCCCATTGAAAGGCATTGATCCGGATCCGGCCTTAAGCTAAACGTCGTTTCGGCGCATTGCCGGATCCGACGTTTAGCTTTTTTAGAGTGGTTACCATGGCTGCCGGGACGCTAAAGTCCTGGCAGCCATGGTAAAGTGTAGCGGGGAGCGGGGGAGCAGCATACTTACCGTCCGTGTGGCTCCCGGGGTGCTCCAGAGTGACGTCAGGGCGCCCCAAGCGCATGGATCACGTCATCTACGCGTATGGGGCGCTCTGACGTCACTCTGGAGCGCCCCGGGAGCCGCGCGGACTGTAAGTATACCGTTTCCCCGCTCCTACTATTACAACCAGGACTTTAATAGCGTCCTGGCTGCCATAGTAACACTGAACGCATTTTGAAATGCTTTCAAATGCTTTCAGTACACTTGAGTTTTTCCGGATCCGGCGTGTAATTCCGGCAAGTGGAGTACACGCCGGATCCGAACAACGCAAGTGTGAAAGAGGCCTTAAAGACATTGTAAGAGCAGCTATTTCATGCTCAGGAACCAAATTAATATTTATATCTGAGGCATTTCAGAAGATATAAATAAACTTTATTATGACAACTTCAACAGAAATTTGCACATTGGAATAAACAGCAATATCTCCTTTCTTCTTGGAAATGTGCAATGTGATCTTTCTTCTGACACTTCGATACATTGATTTTGTGACATAATCTTTAGGGTCTTTGCGATAATTTAATGCTGTGTTGTCCAAGAAAAAAGGTTTCAGGGAGAGTACTAAAAGAATAAAATATATTACCTGACCCATTTAATGCACTCCTGGCTGATACCAGCCCAGGAAAATCTTACTGTATTAAGTCTTGTAGAGGTTTCTCTCCTGCTCAGAAAATACATTATACTTATCTCTCACTCCAATATGCAGCCAATCTACCACTTGCTTTGAAGGGCAAATGTCTTAAAATTTGGAGTTGAAATTATTTATTTTAAATTTGCCCCTACAAAGCTAACACATTCCCTGTATTTAAATACTCTAGGCCTGGTCAGAGCGACTTGTCGGCTCCCCTGCCCCAGGCATCCAGCACCCAGGCTACAAACAACAACAGCTATGTTCCTGCAGTGAGCCTCCCTAGTACGTGCCAGTATCACTCCAAATCCCCTAGGATGTTGGAATAAACCAGAGTCAAATATCTGGAGTGAATATATCGCAGAAAAGAATACTGAATTGTTTATTCAGATAAATAATTTACTACTTTGGTGTTTGGTAGGTAGGCAGCTTTACTCTAGTGCATGGCTAATTGATACATATTCTTCAAAGTACATGGCGTGAGATCAGCACATTCATTTTGAATAACTGAGACAACTTTACATTTTTTGTGCAGAATGTGTAACTGTTTCTACAATAAATGTTGTCATTAATTTCAAAGAGACAAGAATGTCAATTTTTGCCTTGAGCTAAGATGGCCATGAATAATTAGATATTTGCTTTATTATTGCATCTACATGGATGAAATACAATTTTTTTCACCAAAACATCATTGACACACAGAATTTTGTAGAGAAAATTAGGTTTTGGAAGGGAGCACATACATATTTATATTAATGCCTTTTTTGTTGTCATGCATGGATAACTGGATCTCTCTTTCTAGTAAAAAAAAAAAGTGATACAAAAGAAAAAAGAATACCGAGATAGTAGCCGCACATCTATAAAAGTATCAAATTTATTAAGGACAACAGACATGACAAAAAAGGAATTAAAAACATTGTATATATTAGAATCTGGGCCATGTGAACTAATCATATACACGTGCCCTCCTGACTCACCACAACACCATAAACAGTCCCCCACATGTACAGATAGACAGAAAAGTAGAATACATGTAATCCATCAACAATAAAATTATTGGAGAGCTGTAATACTTATCATTAAAGATGATGTAGTGGGGTATGCGTGGTGGTCAGGAAACGAGCCCAACGCGTATCGCCAGGCTCTGCTTGCTTCCTCAGGGGTGTCTGTTCCTGAATACCACAATAGGTCCTTATATACACACGTAATACTTGCTAATGACGATCAGGAATCACCTGTGTTGAGGTGGCAAAAGGGGGGGGGCGTGGGGGCAGAAACCCTCCATACAGGTGGTCAGTGGGAGGAGGAAGGGAAGAGACTAAGAGGGAGGGGGCGGCCCAGTACGTCTGATGTGCGCTGAAAATAAATACCAGCCATTATTGAGCAATGACGGCCTGTATAGCGGCCGGGAAATGATGCGCACCCATGTGGATGTGGATAGTAAAGGGATATTGATCATGAATTCTTTAATTATTACACATTTAGCTGTTTATGCAGCTTTGGACTGAGCATGTGAACAGATGGTGTTTTACTATGGAGCTATTTTTCCAATCATGGAGCCCTCTAAATGGTTATGGTTAATGATAGCGCGACAGTCCGCTGCATATTCATGCATCAATGTGTCTGATGTAGGTTAGATTTAGCAATATGGTTTCTTTTCTTTGTTTTTTACATATTTTTTCTTTTCTTTTCATGTTCCTATTTTGTTGCTATGTCACCTTGCCCGCGGGGCCTCTTCCCTGCATGCGCTTGTGTTGCTCCAACAATTCCGGGGCACTTCCGGTATATGGCACGCAAAGTGTGCCTTGTGAGCATGCGCGCCCTGCCGTTTCCGGGAATTGGAACGCAGGACGCACCGGCTCGGCGGCGCACATGGGTGCGCATCATTTCCGGCCGCTATACAGGCCGTCATTGGTGAATAATGGCTGGTATTTATTTTCAGCGCACATCAGACGTACTGGGCCGCCCCCTCCCTCTTCGTCTCTTCCCTTCCTCCTCCCACTGACCACCTGTATGGAGGGTTGCCGCCCCCACGCCCCCCCTTTTGCCGCCTCAACACAGGTGATTTCTGATCGTCATTAGCAAGTATTATGTGTGTATATAAGGACCTATTGTGGTATTCAGGAACAGGCACCCCTGAGGAAGCCAGTAGAGCCTGGCGATACGTGTTGGGCTTGTTTCCTCACCACCACGCATACCCCCACTATGTCATCTTTAATGATAAGTATTACAGCTCTCCAATAATTTTATTGTTGATGGATTACATGTATTCTACTTTTCTGTCTATCTGTACATGTGGGGGACTGTTTATGGTGTTGTGGTGAGTCAGGAGGGCATGTGTATATGATTAGTTCACATGGCCCAGATTCATTGTATACAATGTTTTTAATAACTTTTTTGTCGTGTCTGTTGTCCTTAATAAATTTGATACTTTTATAGATGTGCAGCTACTATCTCAGTATTCTTTTTTCTTTTGAATCACACCATACTATCAGGGCAAGGCTAATAACCCATATTATCAGGGCAAGGCTAATAACCCATATTATCAGGGTAAGGCTGATCAGGGTAAGGCTAATAACCCAATCAGGGTAAGGCTAATAACTAGGGATGAGCGAAGACGAACTGTATAGTTCGGGTTCGTACCGAATTTTGGGGTGTCCGTGACACGGACCCGAACCCGAACATTTTAGTAAAAGTTCGGGTTCGGTGTTCGTCGCTTTCTTGGCGCTTTTTGAAAGGCTGCAAAGCAGCCAATAAACAAGCGTCATACTACTTGCCCCAAGAGGCCGTCACAGCCATGCCTACTATTGGCATGGCTGTGATTGGCCAGTGCAGCACGTGACCCAGCCTCTATTTAAGCTGGAGTCACGTAGCGCCGCATGTCACTCTGCTCTGATCAGTGTAGGGCAGGGTTTATCAACTCCGGTCCCCGGGACACCAGTCATGTTTTCAGGATTTCCTTAGTATTGAGCAGGTGATTTAATTAGTGTCAATGCATCAGGACTTACCACAGGTATTCATTCTGTGGGATATTCTCAAATCCAGACTGGTAGGTGGGTCCCGAGGACCGGAGTTGAGAAACTCTGGTGTAGGAAGAGGTTGCAGCTGCGACGTTAGGGCGAGGCAGTGATTAACTCCTCCAAAAGACTTCATTCAGTGATCGATCTGCAGCTGTGGATCATTGAACTGCTGCTATTCAATTGCTCACTGTTTTTAGGCTGCCCAGAGCGTTTTTCATTCACTTTTTTCTGGGGTGACCGGCGTCCATTTTGTGTCTTGTGGTGCGCCAGCACAAGCTGCCACCAAGTACATTTAACCATCAATAGTGTGGTTATTTTTTGGCTATATCCTACATCAGGGTCAAACTGTCACACCAAGTGCATTTAACCATCAATAGTGTGGTTATTTTTTGGCCATATACTACATCAGGGGCAAGCTGAGCCTGTCACCAAGTGCATTTAACCCTCAATAGTGTGGTTATTTTTTGGCTATATCCTACATCAGGGTCAAACTGTCACACCAAGTGCATTTAACCATCAATAGTGTGGTTATTTTTTGGCCATATACTACATCAGGGGCAAGCTGAGCCTGTCACCAAGTGCATTTAACCCTCAATAGTGTGGTTGTTTTTTGGTTATATCCTACATCAGGGTCAAGCTGTCACACCAAGTGCATTTAACCATCAATAGTGTGGTTATTTTTTGGCTATATCCTACATCAGGGTCAAGCTGTCACACCAAGTGCATTTAACCATCAATAGTGTGGTTATTTTTTGGCTATATCCTACATCAGGGTCAAGCTGTCACACCAAGTGCATTTAACCATCAATAGTGTGGTTATTTTTTGGCCATATACTACATCAGGGGCAAGCTGAGCCTGTCACCAAGTGCATTTAACCCTCAATAGTGTGGTTGTTTTTTGGCTATATCCTACATCAGGGTCAAGCTGTCACACCAAATGCATTTAACCATCAAGAGTGTGGTTATTTTTTGGCCATATACTACATCAGGGGCAAGCTGAGCCTGTCACCATGTGCATTTAACCCTCAATAGTGTGGTTGTTTTTTGGCTATATCCTACATCAGGGTCAAGCTGTCACACCAAGTGCATTTAACCATCAATAGTGTGGTTATTTTTTGGCTATATCCTACATCAGGTTGAAGCTGTCACCAAGTGCATTTAACCATCAATAGTGTGGTTATTTTTTGGCTATATCCTACATCAGGGGCTTGGCTGTGCTTGCTATTTTATTGAGGGGTGAAACACAATTGCCAAAATAGCAGTACCCTAAATCTGGTGTTTCAGCTGTGGCCAGCCAATTGTAATACTGTCTGCTGTCTGGCAAAGGATATATTTTTGTTCAGGGTTGAAACACCAGATTTAGGTCACCCAGCGCCTAAAAAATAGGCCTCAAATTTATATTCATCCAAATCTGTCATTATTGCTGTAGCTGGTCAAGTTATTTAGTGTCCGTCAAAGCACAGTTTTTGTTCTGGGTTGAAATACAATTCCCAATTTAGCAATTTCCTAATTTAGTGGTTTCTGCTGTATCAGACCTACTTTAAATCTATCCCTAAAAGGGTATATAAGATTCAAGGTGCAGATAGGGTCATTCTCAATAACTTCACACACACGCTACTGTGCAATTCCAAGTCTAATTCGGTGTGTAAACGTATACCTGTCACCCAGCGCCTAAATACTAGGCCTGAGGCCTCAAATTTATATTGATAAAAATCTGTCTTTATTGCTGTGGCTGGTCAAGTTATTTAGTGTCCGTCAAAGCACAGTTTTTGTTCTGGGTTGAAATAGAATTCCCAATTTTGCAATTCTCTAAATTAGTGGTTTCTGCTGTATCAGACCTACTTTAAATCTCTCTCTAAAAGGGTATATAAGATTCAAGGTGCAGATAGGGTCAGTCTCAATAACTTAACGCTACTGTGCAATTTCAAGTCTAATTCTGTGTGTAAACGTATACATGTCACCCAGCACCTAAATACTAGGCCTCAAATTTATATTCAGCTAAATCTGTTGTTACTGCTGTGCCTTTATTAGTATAATACGGTACCTAAATAGATAGCCAGATAGTGTTAGGTGTCTGTAAAAAAAGGCCTGAATTTGAATTCAATACATTGGGCAAAATAATATTTTTGTTATTGTGGTGAACGGTAAGGAAAACATCTAGTAAGGGACATGGTCGTGGTGGTGTTAGTGGACCCTCTGGTGCTGGGAGAGGACGTGGCCGTTCTGCCACAGCCACACGTCCTAGTGTACCAACTACCTCAGGTCCCAGTAGCCGCCATAACTTACAGCGATATTTGGTGGGGCCCAATGCCGTTCTAAGGATGGTAAAGCCTGAGCAGGTACAGGCATTAGTCAATTGGGTGGCCGACAGTGGATCCAGCACGTTCACATTATCTCCCACCCAGTCTTCTGCAGAAAGCGCACAGATGGCGCCTGAAAACCAAGCCCATCAGTCTGTCACATCACCCCCTACGCATTTTTCAAACAAAATTATTATACCAATGGCATAGTCGTACAGTGACTCCCCCATATCCGACTATAGAATATGTCCTCGATTCAGCATATACCAGTAATACTCAGTGATACACGTGTGATACCACAGTAATGTTATAGGTGATACCTGATATATACCAAATGTAAATACTGCACGGCCTGAGTACTCTGTGATATGCTACATAGAGGATTTATGCATTTTTCAAACAAAATTATTATACCAATGGCATAGTCGTACAATGACTCTCCCATATCAGACTATAGAATATGTCCTCGATTCAGCATATACCAGTAATACTCGGTGATACACGTGTGATACCACAGTAATGTTATAGGTGATACCTGATATATACCAAATGTAAATACCTGAGTACTCTGTGATATGCTACATAGAGGATTTATGCATTTTTCAAACAAAATTATTATACCAATGGCATAGTCGTACAATGACTCCCCCATATCCGACTATAGAATATGTCCTCGATTCAGCATATACCAGTAATACTCGGTGATACACGTGTGATACTACAGTAATGTTATAGGTGATACCTGATATATACCAAATGTAAATACCGCACGGCCTGAGTACTCTGTGATATGCTACATAGAGGATTTATGCATTTTTCAAACAAAATTATTATACCAATGGCATAGTCGTACAATGACCCCCCCATATCCGACTATAGAATATGTCCTCGATTCAGCATATACCAGTAATACTCGGTGATACACGTGTGATACCACAGTATACAATATACCATGTACCAATTTGAACCCTGTCACTTCCACTATTATTACACTGGTACTTTACTATTTTTTACCTTTATAAACCATACGCCACGGACCCATCGTATTTGCGTCTATGTATTTGAATATTTATTACGTTATTGGACACCATTTCTCTTGCTGCTACAACCGTGTTCAATTTGACTTGTATATATTGACATTGATTTTTGTTTCACTATGATGATGTAACGTTATCTCTGCCATCCGAATAACCCTGAACATGTATCCAATATTATTCCAGATAATATGACCACTGACGAAGGTCCACCGTGACCGAAACGTTTGGTCAGAAATATTCTGTTGTTTAATGCTCCTATATATACCACGGGCGAATGGATGATGCAGAGATTAATTCATGAAATAAATTTCATTTAAATTGCAAAAAGAACCTGAGTGCCTCAATACTTCATTCTCATCACCCCCATGCATACCAGGGAAACTGTCTGAGCCTCAAGTTATGCAGCAGTCTCTTATGCTGTTTGAAGACTCCGCTGGCAGGGTTTCCCAAGGGCATCCACCTAGCCCTTCCCCAGCGGTGGAAGACATAGAATGCACTGACGCACAACCAGTTCTGTTTCCTGATGATGAGGACACGGGAATACCACCTCAGCACGTCTCTGATGACGAAACACAGGTGCCAACTGCTGCGTCTTTCTGCAGTGTGCAGACTGAACAGGAGGTCAGGGATCAAGACTGTGTGGAAGACGATGCAGGGGACGATGAGGTCCTAGACCCCACATGGAATGAAGGTCGTGCCACTGACTTTCACAGTTCAGAGGAAGAGGCAGTGGTGAGACCGAGCCAACAGCGTAGCAAAAGCGGGAGCAGTGGGCAAAAGCAGAAAACCCGCCGCCAAGAGACTCTGTCTGCTACTGACCGCCCTGGCATGGCACTTCTTCAAACAATGTGCTGACGACAAGACCCGAGTGGTTTGCACGCTGTGCCATCAGAGCCTGAAGCGAGGCATTAACGTTCTGAACCTTAGCACAACCTGCATGACCAGGCACCTGCATGCAAAGCTTGAACTGCAGTGGAGTAAACACCTTAAAAACAAGGAAGTCACTCAGGCTCCCCCTGCTATCTCTTCTGCTGCTGTCCCTCGGCCTCTTCTGCTGCTGCCGCTTTGGCCTCTTCCTCTGCCTCTGGAGGAACGTTGGCACCTGCTGCCCAGCAAACAGAGGATGTACCACCAACACCACCACCTCCGTCACCAAGCATCTCAACCATGTCACACGCCAGCGTTCAGCTCTCCATCTCACAAACATTTGAGAGAAAGCGTAAATTCCCACCTAGCCACCCTCGATCCCTGGCACTGAATGCCAGCATTTCTAAACTACTGGCCTAAGAAATGCTGTCATTTAGGCTGGTGGACACAGACAGCTTCAAACAGCTCATGTCACTTGCTGTCCCACAGTATGTTGTTCCCAGCCGGCACTTCTTCTCCAAGAGAGCCGTGCCTTCCCTGCACAACCAAGTATCAGATAAAATCAATTGTGCACTGCGCAACGCCATCTGTGGCAAGGTCCACCTAACCACAGATACGTGGACCAGTAAGCACGGCCAGGGACGCTATATCTCCCTAACTGCACACTGGGTAAATGTAGTGGCGGCTGGGCCCCAGGCGGAGAGCTGTTTAGCGCACGTCCTTCCACCGCCAAGGATCGCAGGGCAACATTATTTGCCTCCTGTTGCCTCCTCCTCCTACTCAGCTTCCTCCTCCTCTTCTTCCATCTGCTCATCCAGTCAGCCACACACCTTCACCACCAACTTCAGCACAGCCCGGGGAAAACGTCAGCAGGCCATTCTGAAACTCATATGTTTGGGGGACAGGCCCCACACCGCACAGGAGTTGTGGCGGGGTATAGAACAACAGACCGATGAGTGGTTGCTGCCGGTGAGCCTCAAGCCCGGCCTGGTGGTATGCGATAATGGGCGAAATCTCGTTGCAGCTCTTGGACTTGCCGGTTTGACGCACATCCCTTGCCTGGCGCATGTGCTGAATTTGGTGGTGCAGAAGTTCATTCACAACTACCCCGACATGTCAGAGCTGCTGCATAAAGTGCGTGCCATCTGTTCGCGCTTCCGGCGTTCACATCCTGCCGCTGCTTGCCTGTCTGCGCTACAGCGTAACTTCGGCCTTCCCGCTCACCGCCTCATATGCGACGTGCCCACCAGGTGGAACTCCACCTTGCACATGCTGGGCAGACTGTGCGAGCAGCAGCAGGCCATAGTGGAGTTTCAGCTGCAGCACGCACGGGTCAGTCGCACTGCGGAACAGCACCACTCCACTTCACCACCAATGACTGGGCCTCCAATGCGAGACTTGTGTGCGCTGTTTCGAGTACTCCACCAAAATGGCCAGTGACGATGACGCCGTTATCAGCGTTACAATACCACTTCTATGTCTCCTTGAGAAAACACTTAGGGCGATGATGGAAGAGGAGGTGGCCCAGGAGGAGGAAGAGGGGTCATTTTTAGCACTTTCAGGCCAGTCTCTTCGAAGTGACTCAGAGGGAGGTTTTTTGCAACAGCAGAGGCCAGGTACAAATGTGGCCAGCCAGGGCCCACTACTGGAAGACGAGGATGAGGAGGAGGTGGAGGAGAATGAGGATGAAGCATGGTCACAGCGGGGTGGCACCCAACGCAGCTCGGGCCCATCACTGGTGCGTGGCTGGGGGGAAACGCAGGACGATGACGATACGCCTCCCACAGAGGACAGCTTGTCCTTACCTCTGGGCAGCCTGGCACACATGAACGACTACATGCTGCAGTGCCTGCACAACGACAGCAGAGTTGCCCACATTTTAACGTGTGCGGACTACTGGGTTGCCACCCTGCTGGATCCACGGTACAAAGACAATGTGCCCACCTTACTTCCTGCACTGGAGCGTGATAGGAAGATGCGCAAGTACAAGTGCACGTTGGTAGACGCGATACTGAGAGCATTCCCAAATGTCACAGGGGAACAAGTGGAAGCCCAAGGCCAAGGCAGAGGAGTAGCAAGAGGTCGCCAAGGCAGCTGTGTCACGGCCAGCTCCTCTGAGGGCAGGGTTAGCATGGCAGAGATGTGGAAAAGTTTTGTCAACATGCCACAGCTAACTGCACCACCACCTGATACGCAACGTGTTAGCAGGAGGCAACATTTCACTAACATGGTGGAACAGTACGTGTGCACACCCCTCCACGTACTGACTGATGGTTCGGCCCCATTCAACTTCTGGGTCTCTAAATTGTCCACGTGGCCAGAGCTAGCCTTTTATGGCTTGGAGGTGCTGGCCTGCCTGGCGGCCAGCAATTTGTCTGAACGTGTATTCAGCATGGCAGGGGGCGTCATTACAGACAAACGCAGCTGCCTGTCTACAGCCAATGTAGACATGCTGACGTTCATGAAAATGAACCAGGCATGGATCCCACAGGACCTGTCCATCCCTTGTACAGATTAGACATTAACTACCTCCCATTAACCATATATTATTGTACTCCAGGGCACTTCCTCATTCAATCCTATTTTTATTTTCATTTTACCATTATATTGCGGGGCAACCCAAAGTTGAATGAACCTCTCCTCTGTCTGGGTGCCGGGGCCTAAATATCTGACAATGGACTGTTCCAGTGTTGGGTGACGTGAAGCCTGATTCTCTGCTATGACATGAAGACTGATTCTCTGCTGACATGAAGCCAGATTCACTGTTACGGGACCTCTCTCCTCTGCCTGGGTGCCGGGGCCTAAATATATGACAATGGACTGTTACAGTGGTGGGTGGCGTGAAGCCTGATTCTCTGCTATGACATGCAGACTGATTCTCTGCTGACATGAAGCCAGATTCTCTGTTACGGGACCTCTCTCCTCTGCCTGGGCCTAAATATATGACAATGGACTGTTACAGTGGTGGGTGACGTGAAGCCTGATTCTCTGCTATGGGACCTCTCTCCAATTGATATTGGTTAATTTTTATTTATTTTATTTTTATTTTTATTCATTTCCCTATCCACATTTGTTTGCAGGGGATTTACCTACATGTTGCTGCCTTTTGCAGCCCTCTAGCTCTTTCCTGGGCTGTTTTACAGCCTTTTTAGTGCCGAAAAGCTCGGGTCCCCATTGACTTCAATGGGGTTCGGGTTCGGGACGAAGTTTGGGTCGGGTTCGGATCCCGAACCCAAACATTTCCGGGAAGTTCGGCTGAACTTCTCAAACCCGAGCATCCAGGTGTTCGCTCAACTCTTCTCATAACCCATATTATCAGGGCAAGGCTAATAACCCATATTATCAGGGCAAGGCAAATAGACGAGGTGGAATTCATTCAGAATTTCAGGAAAAATTTGATTTGCACCGAAGACGAATTTCCTCATGCTTTGTGGTAACAAATCACATTTTTTCCTAAATAGTTGCTGCATGTGTGAGGACATGGAGAAAGGAACTCTGGGAAGGCGGGCTCACCCATAATGCCATGCATGCAGCCAATCAGCAGCCAGTCCTGTGATGTCACAGGCCTATAAATAGCTGCAGCTATCTTAGATTCTGCCATTTACCAGTGTACTGCAGGTAGAGAGGTTTGCAGGCGCTAGGGACAGTGATAGGAAAGACTTAATTGTGGTGAAAAAACTATTTAAAAGTGCAGGGAAAGGATAGGGAGGAATTGTTCCACAGAATTTGTGTAGAACATGGTTCTGTAAGTGAGGTTGACTGGGTAATAGGAACAATCCTGTTACATCATGGTGCACTGACTGGGGATCCAAATTGCCATTATACAGCTCTGTCATTCCAGCAAACCGTTCTTGTTATTGGGGTGCAAGTGCTGTTTGATACAGCCACTAAAGACTTGATTGTGATGAAAAAATGATTTATTAGTACAGGGAAAGGATAGAGAGGAATTATTCCACAGCATTTATGCAGAACAGGGTTCAGTAGGGGAGGTTACTGACTGGGTAATAGTAACAATCCTGTTACCCCTTGCTGCACTGACTGGAGATCCAAATTGTCATTATACAGCTCTGTCATTCCAGCAAACCGTTCTTGTTATTGGGGTGCAAGTGCTGTTTGATACAGCCATTAACATGGTTTATTAGAAGGAAATATTTCTACAGTACGTCTTATTTGCCTTTGTGTGGTGTAGTTATATGTTAAGCCCTTTTTGCCCTGTATTAGTGGCAAAATAAAAATATATTCACCGTCCAGCGTTGCACTTATCTGTTGTAAAGCCTTTGTTGTTGTGTAAAAGTAGAAAAAATTTTGAGCCTATACTCTAAAGCCCAGTTTGCCGTGCATTAGTGTTGAAATAAAAATATATTCGCCGTCCAGCATTGCACTTATCTGTTGAAAAGCCTGTTGTGTTGTGTAAAAGTTGAAAATAATTAGGGACTAATTGTCCTTGTGTGGTGCAGTGATATACTCTAAAGCCCAGTTTGCCGTGTATTAGTGACTAGCTTTGCACTTATCTGTTGAAAAGCCTGTTGTGTTCTGTAAAAGTAAAAGAAAAAAATTAGGGCCTATTTGCCGTTTAGCGGTGCAATGATATATTCTAAAGCCCTGTTTGCTGTGTATTAGTAGCGAAATAAAAAATATTTAATCTAACATTTGGTTATTTGATCTATATCACGATCGGCGTAACTGTCACATACGTGACACGAAGGGAGGAAAAGAGGGAGGCCCTGTCCTAGTGAGAGGGAAGGTGGTGACCCCTGACTCACCTTGCGGCTGGCGCCTGGCTGCCCTGTCGTCCCTAGACGGGTTCCTCACCAGTACGCCGATCACGTGCCTAAAACCCTGGCTTTCCCTAGGATGAGCCCTAGATAGTGAACAGGGCGGTGGGAACACTAGTCCGCACCACTAGCTCTAAAGGAAAACACCAAGGGGAGGACAGACAATACAAACTAAACATATAATCCCAGGTGGGCAACAACAGGAGACAACAAAAGCCCAACAGGGATCCGGAGGGTAGCACTCTGGAACAACAACCAGATTCTCAGCTCCAGTGGGTCAGCATAGATGTCCAGGCAGGAAGCTCTATAACTGGCAACAAGAGAAGTGTGAGAGGAGAATATAAGGAGTTTGGGAGTGGCAGACAAGAAACAGCTGAGGAGGAGAAGCTACGGATCCCTGAGTGAGACAAAAAGGATAGCAAGGCAAACACAGAAAACAAACACTAAGAAACACCGTGATCTTTAGACATAGAGCGCGCAGCCACCCGCTGCGACTTCCTGACCCCGGGTATAACGGAGTCAGACGTGGCTCTTGACACCCTCGTGACAGTACCCCCTTTTTCACGAGGGGCCTCCGGATACTCAGGACCAGGTCTCTCCGGATGAGAGACATGGAAAGCCTGAATCAACCTGTTGGCGTTTACCTCTGACGCTGGAGCCCACATTCTTTCCTCGGGACCGTAACCCCTCCAATGCACCAGATACTGAAGAGAGCGGCGGACCCGACGAGAATCAACAATTCTGGATATTTGAAACTCCAGATTACCATCCACAACAACAGGAGGAGGTGGCAGCGGTGATGGTTCTAGAGGTGGAACATACTTTTTGAGCAACGACTTATGGAAGACGTTATGGATCTTAAAAGTCTGAGGTAGCTCCAGGCGAAAAGCCACAGGGTTAATGACGGCTACAATTTTATAAGGACCAATGAACCTAGGACCCAGTTTCCAAGAGGGAACCTTCAACTTAATATTCCTAGTAGACAACCACACATAGTCATTAACTCCTAGGTCCGGACCTGGCGACCGTTTCTTATCGGCCATGCATTTGTATTTACCACTCATATTTTTCAAGTTAGCTTGCACCTTCTGCCATACCGATGAAAGAGATGAAGAAAACCGTTCCTCTTCGGGAACCCCAGAAGACCCCCCCTCTTTGAAAGTACAAAATTGGGGATGAAAACCGTATGCACCAAGAAATGGTGACTTGCCAGTGGATTCCTGACGGTGATTATTTATGGCAAACTCGGCTAACGGTAAATATGATGACCACACCTCTTGGTTTTCAGACGCAAAACACCTTAAATATGTTTCTAGGTTTTGGTTGGTACGCTCAGTCTGTCCATTCGACTGAGGATGGAAAGCTGAGGAAAAGGATAAGTGTACCCCTAAACGGGTACAAAAAGCTTTCCAAAACTTAGAAATAAACTGGGTTCCCCGATCCGAAACCACATCGGAAGGGACCCCGTGAAGCTTCACGATTTCACTGATAAACACCTGAGCAAGAGTCTTAGCATTAGGAAGTGCGGGTAGCGCAATAAAGTGTACCATTTTGCTAAACCTGTCTACTACTACCAAGATAACTGTTTTACCCGCAGACAAAGGTAAGTCAGTGATGAAATCCATTGATAGATGTGTCCATGGTCTATTGGGGATGAAAAGTGGCAATAAAGACCCTGCTGGACGTGTATGAGAGACTTTCGCGCGTGCACAAGTAGAACAAGTAGACACGAAATCTATTACATCCTGACACAACCTTGGCCACCAAAAACGACGAGACAATAGCTCCAAGGTTGCTTTACTACCCGGGTGCCCAGCAAGTGCCGAATTATGATGTTCCTTCAATAACTCAAGACGCAGGTTTAACGGTACAAACAATTTCTCTGAGGGGCAAGAGGCCGGGGCGTCCCCCTGGGCCTCTAACACCTTTCCCTCTAGAACAGAGTGTACAGCAGAGAAAACCACTCCTCTTTGTAAAATAGGTACCGGATCACTAACATTACCCCCTCCAGGGAAACTACGAGACAATGCGTCTGCCTTGGTATTTTTTGCCCCAGGACGATAGGTGATTACAAAGTTAAATCTGGTAAAGAATAGCGACCACCTAGCTTGTCTAGGGGTGAGACGCTTAGCCGATTCTAGGTACAGAAGGTTTTTGTGATCCGTAATTACCGTGACGGGGTGGATTGCTCCCTCTAAGAAGTGACGCCACTCTTCAAACGCCAGTTTAATCGCCAACAGTTCCCTATTTCCAATATCATAGTTCTTTTCTGCTGCAGATAATTTTTTGGAAAAGAAAGCGCAAGGACGCCATTTGCCAGGAGACGGACCCTGAGACAATACAGCCCCCACTCCCACCTCCGACGCATCAACTTCAACAATAAAAGGCTGGGAGACATCAGGTTGAATTAGGACAGGTGCCGAGGTAAATCTCTCTTTTAGAGAGGAAAATGCAATTTTAGCGGCGTCAGACCATTTAGAAAAATCAGTCCGCTTCCTAGTCATGTCAGTAAGGGGTTTAACGATCACTGAATAATTTTTAATAAACTTTCTGTAGAAATTTGCGAAACCCAAAAACCGTTGTAGAGCTTTAAGGTACTCAGGAAGATCCCAATCTAAAATTGCCTGGACCTTCCCAGGATCCATACGGAAACCTGAAGCAGATAATAGATATCCCAGGAATTGTATTTCCTGAACGGCGAAGACACATTTTTCAATTTTCGCATATAATTTATTCGTCCGTAGGACCTGCAGTACTTGCCTGACATGTACTTCATGTGTTTTCAGATCAGCCGAATAAATTAAGATATCATCTAGGTATATGACTACAAACCTGCCGATGAGATGACTAAAAATATCATTAACGAAATGTTGGAAGACAGCAGGGGCATTGGTCAGACCGAAAGGCATGACTAAATTTTCGTAATGCCCCTCAGGGGTGTTAAAAGCTGTCTTCCACTCATCCCCCTCCTTGATACGAATCAGATTGTAGGCCCCCCTAAGATCAAGTTTGGAGAACCACCTAGCACCCGCAATCTGATTAAAAAGGTCAGGAATGAGAGGAAGAGGGTATGGGTCTCGGACGGTTATCCGGTTTAGCTCACGGAAATCTAGGCAAGGACGCAGGCCCCCATCTTTCTTTTTAACAAAGAAAAACCCTGCAGCCACGGGTGAAGAAGAGGGTCTGATGTGTCCCTTGGCCAGACTCTCGGAGATATAATCTTTCATGGCTTATCTCTCGGGACCCGAAAGATTATACAACCTGGACTTGGGTAATTTTGCACCGGGAATCAGGTTAACCGGGCAATCATAAGGACGATGAGGTGGTAGCTTCAGACAACCCTTTTCAGAAAAAACGTCCTCAAAGTCCGAAATAAATGTAGGTAGGGAAGCTATGGAGGCGATTAAGCAATTGTTATTTAAGCAATTCTCTCTGCAATGCTCACTCCACTCCAATATCTCCCTGGCCTGCCAATCCACCACTGGATTGTGCGCTACCAACCAGGGAAGACCCAATACCACAGGAGAGGGAAGGCCCTCCAGAACGTAACATGAAAGACGCTCCTTATGGTGGTCCCCTACCCGAAGATGTAAGTTATGGACAACGTGAGTGAGGTTTCTCTGAGACAGAGGAGCAGAGTCAATAGCGAATATGGGAATGGGTCTCTGCAGCGTACAGAGAGACAAACCCATAGTGCGGGCAAAATGGGCATCTATCAAATTTACCCCTGCACCACTGTCTAGAAAAAAAGAAATAGACTCCGTCTTAACACCAAAAACAATAACCGCTGGCAACACAAATTGAGATGTTCGTATGGAGGAAACGTATACCCCCCGGCTGACATCCTCCGCACAGCCTGGGGTTAGTAGTTTTCCGACGGTCTTTTGTTTTTGGGAAAGGAGGGACAGACATTAATGAAATGACCCTTCTCCCCACAGAAAAAACAAGCCCCCCACCTACGGCGAACCTCAGGAGGACGGACCTGACGAGAAGTTCCTCCTAGCTGCATAGGCTCATCCAAGTCAGTACAGACTAACTGCTGCTTGGGAGAGGTTACCGATTGCTCAGGAATTTTCGATCTCTCCCTAAGACGTCTATCTATCCTGATAGAGAGGGACATAACAGCATCAAGGGAAAGGGGGGTCTCATACAGCGCCAGCGCATCCTTAACCCTTTCAGATAACCCAGAGCAGAACTGACTCCTGAGAGCCGGGTCGTTCCACTGAGTATCTGTAGCCCACCTGCGGAACTCTGAGCAATATTCCTCTGCTGGCCGATCTCCCTGTAGGAGTTTCCGTAACTTCGACTCAGCCAGGGCGACACGGTCAGGGTCATCATATATGAGACCCAAAGCCCCAAAAAATCCCTCCACTGACCGGAGAGCCTGGGAACCAGGGGGTAACGAGAACGCCCAGGATTGCGGGTCCCCCTGAAGCCGGGAAATAACAATCCCCACCCGCTGTTCTTCATTACCTGAGGAGTAAGGGCGCAGCTTAAAATATAATTTGCAGGCCTCACGGAACAACACAAATTTGTCCCTTCCCCCAGAGAATCTGTCAGGAAGAACAACCTTGGGTTCTGTAACAACCTGGTTACCCATAGCAACCACTGGGCTTACGGTCTGCTGCATTTGCTGCTGCTGTTGGAGGACAGACGCCTTCAATCCTGCCACCTCCAAAGACAGGCCTTGAAGCTGTTTTGCCAAAGCAGCAATAGGATCCATATTGGATTCTAAGTAGAGAAAAAAAAAATTATATATATTTTTTTTTTTTTCTCAAAAAAAAAAAAGGGCCAGTTATAATATCACGATCGGCGTAACTGTCACATACGTAACACGAAGGGAGGAAAAGAGGGAGGCCCTGCCCTAGTGAGAGGGAAGGTGGTGACCCCTGACTCACCTTGCGGCTGGCGCCTGGCTGCCCTGTCGTCCCTAGACGGGTTCCTCACCCGTATGCCGATCACGTGCCTAAAACCCTGGCTTTCCCTAGGATGAGCCCTAGATAGTGAACAGGGCGGTGGGAACACTAGTCCGCACCACTAGCTCTAAAGGAAAACACCAAGGGGAGGACAGACAATACAAACTAAACATATAATCCCAGGTGGGCAACAACAGGAGACAACAAAAGCCCAACAGGGATCCGGAGGGTAGCACTCTGGAACAACAACCAGATTCTCAGCTCCAGTGGGTTAGCATAGATGTCCAGGCAGGAAGCTCTATAACTGGCAACAAGAGAAGTGTGAGAGGAGAATATAAGGAGTTTGGGAGTGGCAGACAAGAAACAGCTGAGGAGGAGAAGCTACGGATCCCTGAGTGAGACAAAAAGGATAGCAAGGCAAACACAGAAAACAAACACTAAGAAACACCGTGATCTTTAGACATAGAGCGCGCAGCCACCCGCTGCGACTTCCTGACCCCGGTTATAACGGAGTCAGACGTGGCTCTTGACACCCTCGTGACAATCTAACAGTATGTCAGACAAAGAAGTGCCAGGCCCTGCACATGGGAGTGGCAGAGGCCTAAATATTTCTGGCGCAGGCAGAGTTCGCAGCAGACAACCCCAGCCAAGAATCTGATGTCACTTGCGACGAAATCTTCTATTTCGTCGCAAGTGACATCAGACAACCCCAGCCAAGAGTCGATGGGTTCGTCAGACACAACCCTTATTTGGTATTGCCCAGGAGCAGGCCCTGTGCCCTCACCTGTCCTCAACCTGCCACGGTCCACTTTTCGATGAGAAAGAGCTACTAGAGGATAGTCAGCAACTACTGCCCAGCCAAGAGGTGGAGGAGACATCCGCCGCTTTCTCCGCTAGGCGGGGAGGTAGTCATGGGGAGAGTGGCATGAGAGATGGTTTTGAGAGCGGCCAGGCTAATGACCCAGAAACAATTGAAGAGGACATCAGTGACGTGCAGACAGTACTCGATAATGATCGCACTTGGGAGTGGGGTGACGAAGGGGCTTCATCATCATTGGGAGAAGAGGGTACCAGCTTGCCTGTAAGCCAGTAAGTCACTAGCGTGGGCGGGAGTCAACAGGTTGGCAGCAGTGGAAGGTCGATAGCCAAAAGGTGCCCAGGGTAGACCACACACTTCGCGGGAGCCTACCTGTCTGGGAAGCAGCGGTGCAGGGGTTCAAGGAGACAGCGGCAGTAGCAGTAAGTCAGTGAGTAGTGTTCAGGGTAAAAATCACCTACCCGGCGGTGTGGCCGTTTTTTTAGGCCGCCGGAGGTGAACGTGGCCATATGTAGAATCTGTGGGCAGAGGGTGAAGCGTGGCTAGGGTGCCAATTTTGGCACTATGGCCCTGAGTCAACATATGCAGCGTCGCCATAAAGTGGCCTGGGAGAACCGTGGATGTGATGGTCCAGCCTGCCGCCGTAGCCATAGTTTTAGGATGCCTGATTTAGTATGTACTGGTGATTTGCATTATTCCTTCCCATGTGCATAACTTTACACTTGTCAGTGTTAAACCTCATCTGCCACTTCTCTGCCCAAACCTCTAATCTATCCAGATCCGAAGCTGTATAGTGTCCTCTTCAGTGTTAATTGTTTTAGAAAGTTTAGTGTCATCTGCAAAAATTGATACTTTACTGTGCAAGCCTTCTACAGGATCATTAATAAATATATTGAAGAGAATATGGCCCAATACTGACCACCACTAGTGACAGTGACCCAATCTGAGTATGGACCATTAATAACCACCCTCTGTTTTCTATCATTGAGCCAGTTACATACAGCCCACATACAGACATTTTCTCACAGTCCGAGCATTCTCATTTTATATACAAACCTTTTATGTGGTACAGTGTCAAATGCTTTGGAGAAGTCCAGATATACGACATCCATTGATAAGCCACTGTCAAGTCTAGAACTTACCTCTGTCAGGCATATTTATATCTGCACATTAAGGTCTGACAATATTAGAACCAAAATGGAGATTCACATTACCTTTTAGAGACCAAACTTTCTGTTGGAATAAGCCAGAAAAGGTCAGGATAAGTTTATCTGGTACGGAAAGTCACTGGCATGCAATGTACAGGGTGGGCCATTTATATGGATACACCTTAATAAAATGGGAATGGTTGGTGATATTAACCACTTCAACCCCGCTAGCTGAATCCCCCTTAATGACCAGGCCACTTTTTACACTTCTGCACTACACTACTTTCACCGTTTATTGCTCGGTCATGCAACTTACCACCCAAATTAATTTTACCTCCTTTTCTTCTCACTAATAGAGCTTTCATTTGGTGGTATTTCATTGCTGCTGACATTTTTACTTTTTTTGTTATTAATCAAAATTTAATTTTATTTTATTTTTTTAAATGACATTTTTCACTTTTAGATGTAAAATTTTGCAAAAAAAAAATGACATCCATATATACATTTTTCGCAAAATCTATTGTTCTACATGTCTTTGATGAAAAAAAAAGGTTTGGGCAAAAAAAAAAATATGGTTTGGGTAAAAGTTATAGCGTTTACAAACTATGGTACAAAGATGTGAATTTCCGGTTTTTGAAGCAGCTCTGACTTTCTGAGCACCTGTCATGTTTCCTGAGGTTCTACAATGCCCAGACAGTAGAAAACTTCCACAAATGACCCCATTTCGGAAAGTAGACACCCTAAGGTATTCGCTGATGGGCATAGTGAGTTCATAGAACTTTTTATTTTTTGTCACAAGTTAGCGGAAAACACTTTGTGACAAAAAATAAAAACTTCCATGAACTCACTATGCCCCTCAAGGAATACCTTGGGGTGTCTTCTTTCCAAAATGGGGTCACTTGTGGCGTAGTTATACTGCCCTGGCAATTTAGGGGCCCATATGTGTGAGAAGTAGTTTGCAATCAAAATCTGTAAAAAATGACCGGTGAAATCCAAAAGGTGCACTTTGGAATGTGGGTCCCTTTGCCCACCTAGGCTGCAAAAAAGTGTCACACATCTGGTATGGTCGTACTCAGGAGAAGTTGGGGAATGTGTTTTGGGGTGTCATTTTACATATTCCCATGCTGGGTGAGAGAAATATCTTGGCAAAAGACAACTTTTCCCATTTTTTTTTATACAAAGTTGGCATTTGACTAAGATATTTATCTCACCCAGCATGGGTATATGTAAAATAACACCCCAAAACACATTCCCCAACTTCTCCTGAGTATGGCGATACCACATGTGTGACACTTTTTTGCAGCCTAGATGCGCAAAGGTGCCAAAATTCCTTTTAGGAGGGCATTTTTAGACATTTGGATCCCAGACTTCTTCTCACGCTTTAGGGCCCCTAAAAAGCCAGGGCAGTATAAATACCCCACATGTGACCCCACTTTGGAAAGAAGACACCCCAAGGTATTCAATGAGGGGCCTGGCGAGTTCATAGAAAAAACATTTTTGGGCATAAGTTAGCGGAAATTGATTTTTTTTTCGCTCACTTTCCGCTAACTTGGGACAAAAATTTAAATCTTTCATGGACTCAATATGCCCCTCAGCGAATACCTTGAGGTGTCTTCTTTCCAAAATGGGGTCAGTTGTGGGGTGTTTGTACTGCCCTGGCATTTGAGGGTCTCCGCAATCATTACATGTATGGCCAGCATTAGGAGTTTCTGCTATTCTCCTTATATTGAGCATACAGGTAATGAGATTTTTTTTTTCTGTTCAGCCTCTGGGCTGAAAGAAAAAAATGAATGGCACAGATTTCTTCATTCGCATCGATCAATGTGGATGAAAAAATCTCTGCCCAAAAAAAAAAAAAGGAGGGGAAAGGCGTCTGCCAGGACATAGGAGCTCCGCCCAACATCCATACCCACTTAGCTTGTATGCCCTGGCAAACCAGATTTCTCCATTCACATCAATCGATGTGGATGAATAAATCATTTCCGGGATTTTTCTTCTTCTTTTTTTTATATACAAAGTGTTTGCCAAAGCATAGGAACACCGCCTCCTCCTCAGCTCATATGCCTTGGCAAACGTATCTTTTACTGCAGAGGAGAAATCTCGTCTTGCAGCGCCGCATACACCGACTTGCGTGTAATCTGAATGTAATCTTACAGCAGCACAATGCTTCTGTCAGAATGCACATCAGTGCTGCAGCTAGTTGATCGGTTGGTCCACCTGGAAGGTAAAAATTAAAAAAAAAATGAAAAAACCAGGCCGCAACGCAATAATTTTATTAACTTTGGAACAGAACATATAAACTTTAACTTTTTTAACTGAACATTAACCTTTTTGCTTACTGGTGTTTTTTGTTTTTTTTAACCTTTATAGAACAAACCTCTCCTTCCCCATGGGTCAATGTGCAAAGCGCGAATCGCCCAAAGATGTGGCGAAGTGCGTTATGCACTTTGTCCCAGGTGAAAGGAGACGTTTGCAGAAGCTGTGAGTGAATGGGCCCTAATAGCCCTGTGTGCCTGTCCTGGTGAGATGTGATCCCTATGCTAGGTGTACCTCTGTGTGGTACTTCTGGAAACACTCCCCTAAGCATAGGGCAGGGTGGTCAGGACAGTCAGGACAGAAATAGCGGGTGTCACGCCTTATTCCACTCCTGCTACAGACACAACATCTTTTTCGGGGTGACGGTTGGGTTGAGGTACCGGCAACGACATTGGGGAAATGTCGCTCGTGTAGACGGCTAACTACACTGGTGGATGGGGCCACGGAACCTCCTGGGTACAGGAGGTTCTCGATGATCTCTTCCTGAAATTTGAGGAAGGATCGAGTTCTCCCAGCCTTACTGTAGAGAACAAAACTATTATCCAGAGCCAATTGAATCAAATATACAGACACCTTCTTATACCAGCGTCTGGTTCTGCGGGACACTAAATACGGAGACAACATCTGGTCATTGAAGTCCACACCTCCCATATGAAGGTTATAGTCGTGGACTGAGAGGGGCTTTTCAATGACACGGGTTGCTCGCTCAATTTGGATTGTCGTGTCTGCGTAAATGGAGGAGAGCATGTAAACGTTACGCTTGTCTCTCCATTTCACCGTGAGCAGTTCTTCGTTACACAAGGCAGCCCTCTCTCCCCTTGCAAGACGGGTGGTAACGAGCCATTGGGGGAAGCTCGCGCGACTAGTTCTCGCGGTTCCACAGGCGCCAATCTGTTCTAGAAACAAATGCCTAAAGAGGGCCACACTTGTGTAGAAATTGTCCACATAAAGATGGTACCCCTTGCCGAATAAGGGTGACACCAAGTCCCAGACTGTCTTCCCACTGCTCCCCAGGTAGTCAGGGCAACCGACCGGCTCCAGGGTCTGATCTTTTCCCTCATAGACACGAAATTTGTGGGTATAGCCTGTGGCCCTTTCACAGAGCTTATACAATTTGACCCCATACTGGGCGCGCTTGCTTGGGATGTATTGTTTGAAGCCAAGGCGCCTGGTAAAATGTATTAGGGACTCGTCTATGCAGATGTTTTGCTCAGGGGTATACAAATCTGCAAATTTCTGGTTGAAATGGTCTATGAGGGGCCAAATTTTGTGGAGCCGGTCAAAAGCTGGGTGGCCTCTGGGACGGGAGGTGGTGTTGTCGCTAAAGTGCAGGAAACGCAGGATGGTCTCAAATCGTGTCCGGGACATAGCAGTAGAGAACATGGGCATGTGATGAATTGGGTTCATGGACCAATATGACCGCAATTCATGCTTTTTTAGTTAGACCCATGTTGAGGAGAAGGCCCAGAAAAATTTTAATTTCGGAAACTTGGACTGGTTTCCACCGGAAAGGCTGGGCATAAAAGCTTCCCGGGTTGGCGGTTATAAATTGTGTGGCATACCGATTTGTTTCTGCCACAACTAAGTCTAAGAGCTCCGCACTCAAGATCAGCTCAAAAAATCCCAGGGCCGAACCGATCTGAGCTGTCTCAACCCGAACTCCAGACTGGGCGGTGAAAGGGGGAACTACAGGTGCGGCTGAAGTTGGGGACTGCCAATCAGGGTTTGCCAGCACCTCAGGGATTCTAGGGGCTCTACGGGCCCGTCTTTGCGGTGGCTGCGACGGGGTCACTACTGCACGTGCCACCGTACCAGCTTCAACTGCCCTTCTGTTGCTCGCCACTTCACCATGTTGTACGGCAGTGCTGGTACTAGGTCCAGGAAGGGCTGCGCTGCTGGTGTATGCCTCACCACGCAATCCGACAGCGCCAGCCCCACTCTGCTGCTCTTGAAGCGGATCCTGCGCAACCTGTGGTCTAGCGACACGGGGCTGGGTACGCCTGGTGCTATCAGGGACCTCAGCCTCCTTGTTCGAATTTTGGGTCAGAGAGCCACTGCTTTCTACAGGTTCATATTCTGACCCGCTAGATTCATCAGATGAGGGTTCCCATTCCTCATCCGACTGGGTCAGAAGCCTGTAGGCCTCTTCAGAAGAATACCCCCTGTTTGACATTTGGGCAACTAAATTTAGGGGTATTCCCTGAGACTACCCAAGAAAAAAAGCAAGCCTGTCTTACAAATGGGAGGCTAGCGAAGTACCGGAGGCCGCTGCGGTTGATAAAAAAATATCAAAACTGATTTATTTTTTTATCGCCGCAGTGCGTGTAAAGTGAATGTGCAGTGATCAAAAAAAAAAAAGTTGTCACTGCGGTGGGGCGGGCGTAGGTGAACACACGTGTGGGCGACCGATCAGGCCTGATCAGGCAAACACTGCGTTTTGGGTGGAGGGCGAACTAAAGTGACACTAATACTATTATAGATCTGTCCGTGATCAGTTTTGATCATTTACAGATACTATAAAAGTACAAATGCTGATTAGCGATACGCTAATCAGGGAATAAGGGACTGCGGTGCGGTGGGCTGGGCGCTAACTGATCCCTAAACTACCTAACCAAGGGGCCTAAACTATCCCTAAAACCTAACAGTCAATACCAGTGAAAAAAAAAGTGACAGTTTACACTGATCACTTTTTTCCTTTCACTAGTGATTGACAGGGGCGATCAAAGGGGTGATCAAAGGGTTAATTGGGGTGCAGGGGGTGATCTGGGGCTAAAGTGTAGTGCTGGTGCTACTCACTGTGAAGCCTGCTCCTCTGCTGGATCCAACCGACGAAAAGGACCAGCAGAGGAGCAGGGCAGCCATATAACAGATCATATTTACTAATATGATCTGTTATCTGGCTTCTGATTCGATTTTTTTAAAATCAGCAACCTGACACCGACGATCATTGGCTGGCAGGTTGCTGACGAAATACTCCTTTAACTTTTGCCGGCCCGCGATGCGCATGCGTGGGCCGGCTCTGACCGAAATCTCGCGTCTCGCGAGATGACGCACGGATGCGTCCAGGAGGAATGAATCAACCACCTTCCGGACGCATCCGTGCGTTAGGCGGTCCGGAGGTGGTTAACTACCTGTTTGTGGCACATTAGTATATGTGAGGGGGGAAACTTTTCAAGATGGGTGGTGACCATGGCGGCCATTTTGAATCCAACTTTTGTTTTTTCAATAGGAAGAGGGTCATGTGACACATCAAACTTATTGGGAATTTCACAAGCAAAACAATGCGGTGCTTGGTTTTAACGTAACTTTATTCTTTCATTAGTTATTTACAAGTTTCTGACCACTTATAAAATGTGTTCAATGTACTGCCCATTGTGTTGGATTGTCAATGCAACCCTCTTCTCCCACTCTTCACACACCGATAGCAACACCGCAGGAGAAATGCTAGCACAGGCTTCCAGTATCCGTAGTTTCAGGTGCTGCACATCTCGTATCTTCACAGGATATCTTCACTGCATTAACAATCCAACACAATGGGCAGCAGGGGTGCGCTCACTCAGGTCTCCAGGTTGGTTCCCCTTGAATCGTTATCATTGATTTATTCATGTATGTTCTCATGCTGGCTGCATATCTGGGTGCTGAGTGTAATTTGTGATTTACTCAACCACTTGGTGTTAACAACCCTGTTACCCACTGCACCCATTTCATGCTTAGAATGAGGCCAGCATGGTGGCACTTATATCTTTTAAGCTGACGCCACTCTATGGTCTGGTTTATGAGATGGTTTATCTCAGATATTTTAGCCATTAGGCCTATTTAGACCAAGAGTTGACGTGCGCTTGGGGGATAGATTTACCATCTGGTACCTTGGTGCTGCGCTGGTCCACAGTGCCACTACATTACTGCTATTTTGTTCATCAATTTGTCTACGTTGTTGTCCTTATGTGACTATTTAATAAAATATATTACTTATGCATATGTGTTTTGTTGTCTTTCGGATTCATTAAGACACTGGTATGCAGCGTTATTCTATATAATCACCAGTATAAAGTATATATTCACGTGTGATTGCATATCATTTTATATATTTTAACCAATGATATATATAATGTTTGTATATTCATATCCAGTTATTGATAATGTATCATTGTATATATATATATATATATATATTTATTTATTTATTATGCCACATATGTATCAATGAGAGTACATTCTGTAGAAGCATATAAGCTGGTTTTCTACTAAGAGGATCTTCTTTTAGAGAAGAGCTCAGTTATCTTAGACGGCAATTAATTAGTCATTTGGATGGCTAAGATACACAAACTGGGTAAAACTTTGTAAGGAGTATTGTACTCTTATCTGCCCCATAAATTCAAGGATTAGGGAAACTTCTAATACAGCCAGTCGGTCTGAGCAAAGTGTCAGAAAGAGTACCTCCTTGGTTGATGTAATGGGGAAAGGTTAAGAAAAGTCATGAGAACAGGTTAGATATGTGTGCATTTGGCATTCCTGAACATTTAAATTTCATATATGATACAACAGTGCCATCAAGTGGTAGATGGGCAGAAGTTTGTAAGGAATGCCAATTAAGTGACATCATCCCCATGATTAACATACATCACACCCACCTTATCTAATTGGAAATCCCTAATTCAAGAGGGGATGGACATGGATAAGGATTAGAATATCTGATCCAGTTTTGGAGATCAGGGGATCATCACTTCACATGTCAGGAACGTACCACAGGGCATCAAAGATCACAGAACATCTTCACCACTTCCAGTCCTAAGAAAACGCTCCATACACCCTAAGGAATTCTTCCAGGGGCACACCCGAAACTCGCAAGAAGAAGCTGACAGATTTAAATCTTGGAAAGCTGGGTCCCTTCCAAAAGCTCTTTATCCCAAAGCCAGGGGTAATGTATAATTTATTTCATTTGCAGTAATTATAAATCGCTCCAATTGGCATATAGTTTGAGAC
This sequence comes from Bufo gargarizans, assembly GCF_014858855.1. Taxonomy (NCBI): domain Eukaryota; kingdom Metazoa; phylum Chordata; class Amphibia; order Anura; family Bufonidae; genus Bufo; species Bufo gargarizans. Next base: position 424,396,441 of record NC_058081.1, on the reverse strand, counting down.
CCCATTATTAGTGGGTCAATAGTGTTAAAACAGTAATTTTATGGGAAATTTTAATGAACGTGCACATCATTAGAATTCCTGTAATATTTCTATCAGAGTGGGATCTCTGATCGGATTTTATTATCCGTAGTTAGGCCAACGGGCATATTTATAAGGTGTCTCTTGCTGCCATATTCTTTAATTGAGCATAAGGGACTTTCCACAGATTAATTTCTATAGTTTTTTTCGTTACATTATAATGTTGATAACCAGTAAACTAATCGGTAATAATTTGATTTAAAAAAAAGAGTAGCATTGTATTGTACTTGGTGTAGTAAATTAAATGAGCCTGGCGTAAACAGTAGAGCACCATCTTGTGGTCAATTTTGATATTGTCCTTGTATTAATTTGTATGCCATTTTTATTGTATTTATTTGTAATAAATTATATATTTTATAATTAATTGCACCCTGTTTCATTAGCTGCACAAATTGACTTTAGATCTCATCAATAAAAGTACTGGCGTTTATATGTCCGCCAATTAAATTTTTCATTTTTCATAAAAATATGAAATCATCATTTTTATGATTTCATATCTTATATTAAATAAATACTTGACATATTTGGAGGCACTGCTGAGATTGATTGAGATATTTCTATAACCAATTTGTGCAATTAGTGAAAATATTCCCTTATCCTTATTGGCAAGTCAAATTGTTGTTGTTATTGATTAGAATCATGAGTGCAACAGGCAGTGACTGGGGTAATGGCCATGCTACAGCAGATAGTCCATCATACCCGGAACAGATAATCCAGAAGATTATCAAATATCTTTATTCCCGGTTTAAAGTGGACAAGGACATGAATGAATGGATTAATGAGATGCAGACAAGAGCCTTTGCAGAACGTTGTGATGTATGGACTAGAGGGCACAGTTGATAGATACCCAACATAAATGGATTTGGCAAATGATAATACCAAGAGGGACCAAAACCTCTTATGTGTATTACCACCTGTTTTATATGCATTATTGGCAGTCAGTACTCTTTCACAAAAGAGACATGAGTCCATAATGGGAACGAAAACCCATATAGCCCAGATAGAAGCAGAACTAAAGTCCGCAGAGGACACGATCAAGGACTAAAATTACAACCTTGATCATAGCCATGATGCATACCAAAAGGCAAAAAGTGACTTAGAGGAGTTGCACCTCCGATATTCCAAAATTCAGCAGAGGGGCAAATCAAGCCATACTGTGATTAATGCTGATAGAGATCTGTTTAATACTGTGGGATCTCCTGACCCTCCAAATCTTACGCCCCAGCATTAAGACATATCATCACATGCTCTTAAAGCAGGATCCATCCAAGATCCTAAGCCACCCGAAAGTGATGCCATGATTACACAGGAGGCATTGACCCAATTACATCGGGCATTCCAAACTGTAACTGCCTTACTAGGCACCAGCAACATGGAAGCCCATATAAGTTCCTCTCCACATGTTCCCCTGAGGAGAGATGTTAGGGTTAAATCACCTGTGTCGTATGAGTCTCATGAACGTTGTGAAAGTGCATGTGAGTCTGACAGTGATGTGACAGCATGTGACTTATTCCTTGCCACAGGATCACAGGCGACCAACATATGCTGAGGTGGTTTCTAGGAAGAAAAATTCCCAATATTCAGACAAGGAACAGAGTGTCACCAGCATAATTACGTTTTTAAATGCTGCAGTATGCAAATTTTCCAAGAAAGGTTCTTCTCAGATAGCCAATCACTTAGAACTGTATGAATAATCTATGGATTCTTTAACCCCTTAGGGACACAGCCTTTTTACACCTTAGGACCAGGCCATTTTTTGAAAATCTGACCAGTGTCACTTTAAGTGCTGATAACTTTAAAACGCTTTGACTTATCCAGGCCATTCTGAGATTGTTTTTTCGTCACATATTGTACTTCATGACACTGGTAAAATAAAGTTAAAAAAATATTTTTTTTTTGCATAAAAAAAAGTCAAATTTACCAAAAATTGGGAAAAATTTGCAAATTTCAAAGTTTCAGTTTCTCTACTTCTGTAATACATAGTAATACCCCCAAAAATTGTGATGACTTAACATTCCCCATATGTCTACTTCATGTTTGAATTATTTTGGGAATGATATTTTATTTTTTGGGGATGTTACAAGGCTTAGAAGTTTAGAAGCAAATCTTGAAATTTTTCAGAAATTTACAAAAACCCAATTTTTAGGGACGAGTTCAGGTCTGAAGTCACTTTGCGAGGCTTACATAATAGAAACCACCCAAAAATGACCCCATTCTATAAAAAAAAAACCTCAAGGTATTCAAAACCGATTTTACAAACTTTGTTAACCCTTTAGGTGTTGCACAAGAGTTATTGGCAAATGGGGATGAAATTTGAGAATTTCCTTTTATTGCCTAATTTTCCATTTTAACCAATTTTTTCCACTAACAAAGCAAGGGTTAACAGTCAAACAAGACTGTATCTTTATTGCCCTGACTCTGCCGTTTACAGAAACACCCCAATATGTGGCCGTAAACTACTGTACGGCCACACAGCGGGGCGTAGAGTGAAAGGAGCGCCGTTTGGTTTTTGGAAGCCAGATTTTGCTGGACTGGTTTTTTGACACCATGTCCCATTTGAAGCCCCCTGATGCACCCCTAGAGTAGAAACTCCATAAAAGTGACCCCATCTAAGAAAAGGTATTCAAAACTGATTTTACAAACTTTGTTAACCCTTTAGGTGTTGCACAAGAGTTATTGGCAAATGGGGATGAAATTTGAGAATTTCATTTTTTTGCCTAATTTTCCATTTTAACCCATTTTTTCCACTAACAAAGCAAGGGTTAACAGCCAAACAAGACTGTATCTTTATTGCCCTGACTCTGCCGTTTACAGAAACACGCCATATGTGGCCGTAAACTACTGTACGGCCACACAGCGGGGCGTAGAGTGAAAGGTGCGCCGTTTGGTTTTTGGAAGGCATGTTTTGCTGGACAGTTTTTTTGACACCATGTCCCATTTGAAGCCCCCTGATGCACCCCTAGAGTAGAAACTCCATAAAAGTGACCCCATCTAAGAAACTCCACCCCTCAAGGTATTCAAAACTGATTTTACAAACTTTGTTAACCCTTTAGGTGTTGCACAAGATTTAATAGAAAATAGAGATACAATTTCAAAATTTCACTTTTTTGGCAGATTTTCCATTTTAATATTTTTTTTCCAGTTACAAAGCAAGGGTTAACAGCCAAACAAAACTCATTATTTCTGGCCCTGATTCTGTAGTTTACAGAAACACCTCATATGTGGTTGTAAACTGCTGTACGGGCACACGGCAGGGCGCAGAAGGAAAGGAATGCCATACGGTTTTTGGAAGGCAGATTTTGCTGGACTGGTTTTTTTGACACCATGTCCCATTTGAAGCCCCCCTGATGCACCCCTAGAGTAGAAACTCCATAAAAGTGACCCCATCTAAGAAACTACATCCCTCAAGGTATTCAAAACTGATTTTACAAACTTTGTTAACCCTTTAGGTGTTGCACAAGATTTAATAGAAAATAGAGATACAATTTCAAAATTTCACTTTTTTGGCAGATTTTCCATTTTAATATTTTTTTTCCAGTTACAAAGCAAGGGTTAACAGCCAAACAAAACTCATTATTTCTGGCCCTGATTCTGTAGTTTACAGAAACACCCCATATGTGGTTGTAAACTGCTGTACGGGCACACGGCAGGGCGCAGAAGGAAAGGAATGCCATACGGTTTTTGGAAGGCAGATTTTGCTGGACTGTTTTTTTTGACACCATGTCCCATTTGAAGCCCCCCTGATGCACCCCTAGAGTAGAAACTCCAAAAAAGTGACCCCATTTTAGAAACTACGGGATAGGGTGGCAGTTTTGTTGGTACAAGTTTAGGGTACATATGATTTTTGGTTGCTCTATATTACACTTTTTGTGCGGCAAGGTAACAAGAAATTGCTTTTTTGGCACCGTTTTTTTTTTTTTGTTATTTACACCATTCATCTGACAGGTTAGATCATGTGGTAATTTTATAGAGCAGGTTGTCACGGACGCGGTGATACCCAATATGTATACAATTTTTTTATTTATGTACGTTTTACACAATAATTTCATTTTTAAAACAAAAAAAATGTTTTAGTGTCTCCATAGTCTAAGAGCCATAGTTTTTTAAATTTTTGGGCGATTATCTTAAGTAGGGTCTCATTTTTTGTGGGATGAGATGACGGTTTGATTGGCACTATTTTGGGGTGCACATGACTTTTTGATTGCTTGCTATTACACTTTTTGTGACGGAAGATGACAAAAAATGGCTTTTTTTACACCGTTTTTATTTTTATTTTTTTACGGTGGTCATCTGAGGGGTTAGGTCATGTGATATTTTTATAGAGCCGGTGAATACGGACGCGGCGATACCTAATATGTATACTTTTTTTTATTTATGTAAGTTTTACACAATGATTTCATTTTTGAAACAAAAGAAATCATGTTTTAGTGTTTCCATAGTGTAAGAGCCATAACTTTTTCAGTTTTTGGGCGATTATCTTGGGTAGGGTATGATTTTTGCGGGATGAGATAACGGTTTGATTGTTACAATTTTGGCATAGATGCGACTTTTTTGATCACTTTTATTACCTTTTTTGGGAAGTAAGGTGGGCAAAATTCCAATTTCATCATAGTTTTTAATTTTTTATTTTTATGGCGTTCACCGTTCGGGTAAAGTAACATTACCGTTTTATAGATCAGGTCGTTACGGACGCGGCGATACCAAACATGTGTAGGGAATTTTATTTCTTTCATTTTTAATCAGTGATAAATGTGTTTTTTGATTTTTACTTTATTTTTCACTTTTTTCACTTTTTTTTGACCCAGACCCACTTGGTTCTTGAAGATCCAGTGGGTCTGATGTCTACATAATACAGTACAGTACAATATATAGTACTATACTGTATTTTACACTTTGTCTGAACAGATCTATGCCTTTCAGCATAGATCTGTTCAGCACCATGGACAGCAGGACGCCTGAGCAGGCGTCCTGTTGTCATGGGAACCTTCCCCGTCTGCTCAGTAGTGGCCAGAGCTGCGCAGACGGGGAAGGGTAAGGACGGGGCTCTGGGGGGGCTGTCTGGGGGCTCTCTCCCTCTCCATTCGGGGGACTGCAAAGGCACAGCAGCCCCCCGATGGGAGAGGGAGGGAGCTCCCTCTTACTGTTAACCTTTTCCATACAGCGGTCCGTACGGACCGCTGTATGGAAAGGGTTAAACGGCTGACATCGCATCACCGATGTCAGCCGTTTATACCAGGGTGCCAGCAATGTGCTGGCACCCTGGTATACCCACTAGACGCCAACGATTACGCAATGGGAGGCGGGCGGGGGATCGCGATCCCGCCTACCGCACCGCCCGCCTCCCGCACCGCCCGCACCGCCCGCAACCCTCCCCCTGCACCTCCCACCGTGCCCAAATAACTCAGGGGTGCAGGGGGAGGAATACTGGACAACGTTTTGAAACCTAAAGTTTCTGATCCCCGCGGTCAGGGACCGCGGGGATCATAAACTGCAGATATCGCAGCAAACCGCAGGTCTGAATTGACCTGCGGTTTGCCGCGATCGCCGACATGGGGGGGTCACGGGACCCCCCCGCGCATTTAGCCTAGGTGCCTGCTCAATGATTTGAGCAGGCACCGGGTTCCGATCACTGCCAGCCGCACGGCAGTGATCGAAAATGCACAGGGCGTACATGTACGCCCTGTGTCCTTAAGTACCAGGGCACAAGGGCGTACCTGTACGCCCTGTGTCCTTAAGGGGTTAAAATTGTACTCTGATGCTGAGCGTATCAAATTTCTTCCACGCGCATTTGATGATAAATATCGGCATTACTTTACATACTTTAAGGAGAGAGGAGTACAAGATTGGCCAAGTGTTTTGCATGAGGTTAAATTGGAATTCGGACCATACCAAACCACTACTGCTGCAAAACGGGACATATATAACCTTACATGTAGACCCAATCAGAGTCCCCGTGAATTCCTCTCTGTCCTCACAAATTCCTTTGGGTTGGCATATAAATCCCCAAATTGGGAATCTGAAGAATTCAAACAGTTATTCTATGACGCTATGCCAACCCAGATCAAACTAAACTTAGCCAGAGATCTGGATATTGATGCCCCCTTGGATAGGTTGGTGACGGCTGCCACCACGCTGTATAATATCAGTGAGTGCCATGCAACAGGTGACAGAAGGTTTAAAAAATCCCCAGTGCAAAAGGTAGCTGAAGCTAAGGTAAACCCTAGCTTGGTATTTGAAAGCCAGCCGCAAAGGTTCCCTCAGTCTACAGGACCTGCTCAACAAGCCCAGCAACAACAGGTAGGACCGCCCAAACCCCTAAATACTAATGGAACAGAGGGGAATAATTCAGGTAATGGGAAGTCTAACTACCGTCCCTATTATTATAGGGATCCCCAGGGATATAGGCCCTATAACAATAGGGGTTACCAGGGTTATAGGCATTGGAATATTAGGCCCAGACAACAGAGGGAAGATAGGCAGGAATCCTCAAATTCACCCAGGAGTAGGTCACCTACCAATAACCAGGGTGCCCAGCAAAGCCAAAATGTGCCCAAACCAAATGGGTTTGATCAGTTAGTAGAGCAAGTGGCGCAGCTGAGTGACATGGTAAGTAAGTTATCCCAGTTATCCCCAGAAAAACAGTCTAAATATTTTTTAGGGGCAACTGCCGGTCCCAGCAGTTTAACATCATAAATCAGATTGGGCCATTTCAGAACCTAGGCCACTGTAAGGATATTAAGTTGATTGTGGTAGAATCTGATATGATTCCTAATTTCATATTTCCTTGCAGTACCCCTGACCCTGAAATTAGGGCCAGGGGGGAAATGTCTAATATGTAATTTGTCTTGCAGTCTAATAATGTCAATTCATATGACCAGATGTCTGTTCCAGTGTGTAATCCCATCGTTCCAGCATCTAGCCATGAGCCAGCTGTGACTTGTGGTGTCACACAGCTTGTCCCAAAGAGGGGCTAATGCTGCTCCTCCAGCTTGTCCTGGGAAACTCAGGAATGCAGAGGTCACGGAGCTGCAGCGAGGTCAACCTCTCAGACAGCAGATGGGTAAACATCCTAACTTTCTCTGTGATTTGTTTCAGGTTGATGGCCGATACATTGTGGATACATATCTCCAAAATGAACTTATCGGACCAATCAAAGGCTTAATAGACACTGGATCACAAGCCACCATTTTATCTTGCACTTATTTCCAACAGGTTTTGGATTTAAACATCAAAGAAGCCACGATTAAGGTCATTTGATGGCTCTTTGATAAGTGTAGGTGGAGATGCCTTACAGGTAAAAGGAACATCCTGGTTGACATTTAAGATTGGCAAGAAGACAATTAGACATCCCACATTGATTGTGGATCTTCCATATGATTGCATGATCATAGGAATCGATTTATTTGAAAGATTGAGTCCCATCGTGATTTCATTATTGAAGCAGTATGGACTCAGGTGAAGGCACCAATTGCCTATGAATACTGTTGCAACACACAAGCACAACACAGTTATCATGTGATTGAAGAGAAACCTAACTCTATTGAAGTGCATTTCAGGAACAATAAAATACCGGAGGTCACAATCCTGAAGAATGGTAAGCCCGAGGAAGATGTCAATTGTGCCGCTCACATCATTACCATCCAGAGGGACAAAATAAAAAAGGCAACTCTGGATGATGATTTATTAACCATTTCTCTTGAAAGGGGGAATGACGAAGTCGTGGACCTGACCAGGCACGTTCAATCGATGGTACAGATTGAAAAAGTCAATGACAATTTCCGTACAGGTAAACAATATAGCCCAGGTAAAAATATGCCAAGTAAGATTTGAAATCCGAAGCAAGTTGCATAAGCCTAGGAATCTTAAAACAGGTCATCAATCCTAAAATGATTAAAAGTTCCTCTCCACAGGACCAATGGGTTCATGATCTGGATGGAGATTCCCAAAGTCATTTACTTCCACAGGAAGTAAAACTACGGAGCACGTTTTGATCGTGATAAATGAACCACGGTATCAAATATATATATATATATATACATATATATAGGTAATGACCTTCTGCCTCGATTTGCCATACAGATTGACCTGGTGAATAACACCTTATGGTCCAGATTGCCGGGAAACCCAGAGGGGTTCCAGGATGTAGAACAAGCCTTACGATGGGGACGACAGATGCCCTATGCCGTAAGTATCATGGTTGCTGAGGAAGTTGAAATTCCTGAAGGATGCAAACCATTTCTTCCCCCCATTAAAGTAAAGAAGGGACAGAAGCTGAAGAACGCAGATGCGTTGATCTGTTTATCCAACAGAATACAGCAACTCGGCCTAAAGGTAAAGCCTACTCCCCTAATAAATATCAATCAGGATCCGTTACATATAGTAATTCATAACATGGTTCCACATAGCATATCCCTACAAAAGGACACCATTATTGGTTTAGCTATGGATTCGGAATGCTACACATTTGGATTCCAAAATGATGCTATTGGAATAATTCCTGATGAATACCTGACAGAGGAACAAACAGTGGATCAACATTTTTCCTCAACCCCTGAGGGGTTATTTAACATCCACTCTGTTTATCCTTTCAGCTCTGAAGAAGGTACATGCCACATCGAAGAGTCAAAAAGTTGGTTTTCAACCATGAGATCAATGAAAAAGAGTATGAATCATACCAGCAAGGAAAGGATATGGTACGCTACACCCAGAACGATTAAACTAGTGAGCTTGAAGAAGCTTACGAGTTAAGTCAGCCTGAGATTTTTCCAGAATTTCAGGAGCGGGTGGAAGAACAAGTCTCCATGGCTGACGCATGCTCCGACGAGTAGAAGCGTCAACGGCTAAAGGAGCTCTTCACAGAATTCCAGGAGATGTTCGCCAAGGATTCTTATGACTGTGGAGAAACAGACCTACTTGTTACAAGAATCCAGACAGATCCCGATGCACCCCCTGTTTTTGTCAAACAATACCGACTTCTGCTGGTGGCTTACGAGCCACTATCGGAAATCGTCAAGAACTTGGAGAAGAGGGGTATCATCAGTCCAGTACACAGTTCATTCAATCATCCGATACTTGGAATCCTCAAACCTAATGGTAAATTTCGTCTCTGCTCGGACCTAAGACAGTTGAACAAACATGTTTATATGTCCGAATGGCCTGTGCCATATATTGACCAATGTTTGGCACAAATACAAGGATCCAAAATCTTTACTGCCCTTGACTGTGCACAAGGATATTGGACGATTAAGGTGGATGAAAGGGATCAGTACAAACTGATGTCACTGAACGAGGTACCTTATCCTATGTGGATGACATCCTGATCAAAAGTACACATTTTGAGGAACATATTCAGGAGTTGAGGCATGTACTAACCCAGCTGAAGAAAGCAGGTGTAAAACTTTCTTTGCAGAAGGCTTAATGGTGCCGGACCAAGGTTAATTTCCTAGGTCATGAAGTCACTGCAGATGGAATTAACCCACAGAAAAAGAAGGTGGAAGCAGTGACCAAGACAAAATCTCCTACAAATCTCAAGGAGTTGAGATCATTCATGGGCATGATGAACTACTCACGTAAGTTCATAGAGAATAATGCCGAAATTGCAAAACCTCTTTTGTAGTTACTAAGGAAAGGAGTAAAATGGGAATGGAGTGAGCGTCATGAGCAAGCTGTAACCGAGCTCAAGGCCAAACTTATCCAGGCTCCATGCCTTGCTTATCCAGAAGGTGCAGTTCTTTTCCAAAAACAGGAAAACCGAAACAAGATCATTGCCTATGCCAGCAAGTCCTTGTCACCGGTTGAGGTAAAATTCAATGATTGTGAGAAAGTATTATTGTCAATTGTGTGGGCTTTACAATATTTTAGGAGTTTTATCCAAGGCAAAAGGATCATTGTGCAGACCGCACACCAGCTGCCGCAATACTTGCAGAGTGATCGTATAAGAGATGGAAACTTGTCAAACAGCAGGATAACCGCCTGGACAATGTACTTAATGGGATGGCCATTGGAGATCAGGTACAAACATGACTCCATAACTGTACCAATACGGAACGTAAAGTGAGTCAATGGAAAATGATTTCCTGGAGGAACAATCATCCCCATATAAATCTTATGAAGAGGAGTACTGCAAATCGTTAGCATGTGTGTACGTAGACAGCTGTTCCTTCCATGCCGATGAAGGATCCAAAGGTACATTGGTTGCAGGTATTGGAGTCGTGTGGAATAATACATTCCTAGATGTATCCGTTGGATGCTAAATTGGTTCCAAAAGCAGCCAGGTTGCAGAACTTACTGCTGTGTACAAAGCCGTACAAATGGCTATCGAATATGATGTTAAGAAGTTTGTAATCATCACAGATTCTGATTATATTCGTAACAGCTTTGTGGAGTACTTTCCTGGATGGAAAAGATCCGACATGGTGATAAGTAATAACAAGCCAGTAAAGCATGGTAAGATATTTTGTAAAATTGATGAGATGGTTACCGCCCACAGTCTTACCATTTATTGGAAGAAGGTAAGAGGTCATTCAAAATATCCAGGCATGGATAAAGAGGGGAATGAACTAGCGGATTCCCTTGCCAAGCAAGCAGCCATTGACGGAGAAGTCTTTGACGTTGATGACCTCATGGGAACTATCCAAGTGGATGCTATGACATGGAGTCAGGCCCAAAAGGGAGCTTAAGCCAATGTGGTGCAGTGGAGCCAAGATTCCCCTAGTGAGGATATAATTGCGAGACAAAAGGGGGATCCAATTATTGGTCTCTTTTATAAACACATTGAGGATCCACACAACTGTCTTATAACCACGGAAGACTGTGTGGGTAAGGAGGAGTTACGATTTGTGATGAAAGGTAAGTCCCAATTCTCATTACAGGATGGACTGCTGATAAGAACCTCAAAGAACGGCATCACGCAATGGGTAGTACCTGCAGCATACCGAGGTCTGATGTTGCAACATGCACATGATGCCCCAACAGCTGGTCATCGAGGTGAGAAAATAACATACGAGTTACTACTGGACTATGCTTACTGGCCACATATGTTACAAGATGTGCGAACATATTGTCAGGGATGTCTAATCTGCCCTCAATTCCAGCCACAAGGACCCACTCATCGGGCACCGCTGATGAAAAGGGGGATGTCCATGCCATGGTTAGACATCCAAATTGACTTCATTGGACCAGTAACAACCTCATCAAGAGGCAACAAGTATATGTTAACCGTAACTTGTCTGTTCACCAAATGGGTGGAATGTTTGCCGTGCAAAACATGCAGTTCAAGCGTATGTGCATCTCTGCTCATTAACCACGTATTTACTAGATTTGGTCTTCCCCAGCGCATCGAATCCGATTGTGGAAGTCACTTCACCAGTGAGGTGGTGACAAAGATGTGGGAAATCCTGGGGGTAAAGAGGAAGCTAGATATACCTTATCGACTAGCCTCTAGTGGTGGAGTAGAACGTTACAACCAGTCCATTGTAAACATCCTGAAAAAGTTTGTCAATGAATCTGGTAAGGACTGGGATGTCAAGTTGCCTTTGGTGCTTATGGCCATCAGAGCCACCCCAAGCTGGTGGCTCCCTTCGAGATGATCACGGGAAGGAAGATGGTGTTACCCCAGCATTTACTTTACAGGACAACAGACCATAACTTAATCAATGCTACAACATCGCATCAGTATGTGGAAAATGTACGCAAGCACCTTCAGTATGCTTTTATGTTCGCCCAGAAGAATGTAGATAAAGCCACAGTGAGTGCTAAGACATACTATGATCTGAAGACTACACAGAAGGAGTATCAAATTTCCGATCAGTTCTATCTCTATAACTTTGCTCGGGATCAAGTGAAGGAGAGAAAATTCCTACCTTCCTGGAAAGGTCCCTAAGGGGGATGAGTTTATTGAAAAATGGGTGCACATTAATCAGCTACATGTTTGTCATCCTAGTGCACGACTGAGAGATTGAAGAAGCTGGATGAAAAGAGGTGAAGAGACTTTACAGTTCCATCTAAAGACGGAAATAAGGATTGGTATCGTATGAACGGAAAAGTGTTATCTGCTATTCTACATCTTTAACTCATACTAACCCATCCTGATGTACGTTTCCTTTGTAACTAAATGTCTTCTAACTCACCTCTGAAACCAGAACTTACTCTGTCCAAGAAAAGAACGTATGCCAATCAGAGGTATATGATATTAGTAACTCTGTTCTTGCAAGATAAAGTTGAAAAATGTATGTACTCATATGTGTTATACAACATTTTAGGGGCATAAGATGTCAAAGATGACAAGTGTAACAGTCGCCAACTCCATCACAACATTAGAGCTCGAGATCAGTTCACTAAAAAGTAACTTAATGAGCATTCATGCGGAGATGGAAAAGCAGAAGCAACATTTATCGGATTTGTATACCGTGGTACAAGATACTGTTGTTACTACAAACTTACATTCAAAGTTATTGGACCATTCAATAAACCTTCAGAGTAACGAACAGTAACAAGAACTTATATACAAGCTAGGTGTTGTCAACCACATGGGTCAGGTGACCAGGCAACCACTAGATCTAGCGGCCTGTCATTTTGCCAATAAGATCACCTTTTGTAACTTTGTTATTGACGGATTATCTTATTTTTAACACTCAGAATACCACAACAAAAACTAATTTCAGAGCTCCATAAGCACATGAATAAGCAGTTAAAATTGCATACCCAAGATGTCAGGTTCCCTTTAGATTTGAGACGTAGAATTCTCTGACAGACAGTGGTATGGGATATCCAGCTTCACTCTCTAATCAACACATGCTCGGATTGTCCGGTCTACGTACACATCACCATGCCATATGAGTGGGTAAGGATGTTGTGGTAAATGTTAATTATTATGGTGCTTTTGTGGAGGTCAACTTTGTGGTTTCTGTATGTTTTTTAACACTAAGGCCTCTTTCACACAGGCGTCACGAGTGAGGGTCGGATGAGTTCAGGGTGCATTGTGGAAAACCTGCATGAGTAGGCATGCAATTTCAGTCAGTTTTGTCTGCGATTGTGTTCCATTGTTCAGTTTTTTCCGCGTGAGTGCAATGCATTTTGCACACGCGTGATAAAAAACTGAATGTGGTACCCAGACCCAAACCGGAACTTCTTTACTAAAGTTCAGGTTTGGGTTAGGTGTTGTCACAATCAGTGTGTGGGGGGGGGGGGGGGGGGACTCCACACTGAACACAGGAGGGAAGGGGAACAGTAACTGGGCCTGGAAACTAGGGAAGAAACAGGTCACCTCCTAGACAACCCTAATCCGGGCCCTGACTACCTATCAATATGAATAGACCTTGAAGGTAGGAATATTCATATGCTGTATACCTAGGCCCTGATTTCCCTATAAGGCCCTGAAATAAGTTAAGGACCAGAGACAACCCATTCCTCCTCAGATGGACGAATGGAAGTCTCTGTCTCAGGCCCAGATACAACAACAGGGAATATAACAAATACAAACAAATGCAACACTTAACTTTCACTGTAGAGATGAAAGAACAGGAACACCAGAGACTTTCGGTCAATCCCAGTCCAACACCGGACGGACTTTCTCGGGATCCATACAAAAACCTGAGGATGAGGGCAGGTAACTCAGGAATTGCACTTCCTGAACAGCAAAAACAATTTTTTCCATATTCGCATACAATTTATTCTCTTTTAGGATCTGTAACACCTGTCTGACATGATCCTGATGAGTCTCCATGTCTGGAGAATAAATTAGTATGTCATCCAGATATACAACAACAAATCTCCCCACCAAATGATGAAAGATGTCATTGATAAAATGTTGAAAACCCGCTGGAGAATTGGTTAACCCAAAAGGCATGACAAGATTCTCAAAATGACCCTCAGGGGTATAAAAGGCCATCTTCCATTCATCTTTGATCCTTACCAAATTATATGCCCTCCTCAGATCCAATTTAGAGAACACCATGGCACTGAAAATTTGATTATACAAATCCGGAATCAAATGAAGGGGGCTAAGGATCACGGACGGAAATACAGTTGAGCTCATGGAAGTTTTTTACTGAGAATACTGAGAATACCACAACGTGGTCTAAGGGTACCATCTTTTTTTTGCAAAGAGAAACCCAGCAGCCACTGTAATATAATTGCAGTTGACTGCCAGTGTGTGTCAGGCCCACAGAGTGTACTGTGCCCACTGCCAGTGCCCACCACTCATATCTGGTGGCACAGTACCTTGCAGATAAAAAGCAATACAATTTTTTCTCTGTAATATAATTGCAGTTGCCTGCCAGTGTTTGTCAGGCCCACAGAGTGCACTGTGCCCACTGCCCACCACCACTCATATCGGGTGGCACAGTACCTTGCACGCATAGTACCACTAATCTTTAAAAAAATGACAGGCAGAGGCAGGCCACCCAGCAGGGGCCATCGTGGTCGTGGTGCTGTGATTTCCTTTGGCCCTAGGCCCTTGACGCACCATCATCCTCCAGCTCAGCTTCGGGCACCTCTCAAGTTACCACTCGCCCGCCTGCCGCCACCACCAACACTAGCACCACAGCCGCTTTACTTGATCTGTCAGAGGAGTTTTTTTACACATCAGTTGGAAGAAATGAGTGATGCGCAACTATTATTGCCAGAGGATGTAGATAACAGGGATATGTCTCAGTCAGGCAGCATTACACACATGGACATACGGTGTGATGATGATGATGATTAGTGATGAGCGGCAGGGTCATATTCGAATTTGCGATATTTCGCGAATATTTTTTAGAATATTCGTCGATTATTCGGAAATTCGAAAATTTGCGATTTCTTTCTTGAAAAAAATCGGCAAGGTAATGATTGTGCAACATGCAAATTTTCGTAATTCGAATTTTCGGATTCGAATTTTTATTGCAAATTTTTCAACTTACAACTATTAGACAAAGAAGATTATAGCACTATATTAGCTAAATTGCTCTATATTCGATTTTTTGAATATTCGCTATATTGCTATAACTGTTTTTTTCGAATATTCGTAATAAAAAAACAATAGTCGAAAAAAACGAATATAGAGCAATTTAGCTAATATAGTACTATAATCTTTTTTTTATAGTTGTAATTTTTTTCCAATCTGAACTTTTGTTTTTTCGAATATTTGTAATATTCTAAAACAAGAATATATAGCAATATAGCGAATATTCGAAAAAAACGAATATAGAGCAATTTTGCTAATATAGTGCTATAATCTTCTTTGTCTAAAAGTTGAAAAATTCACAATAAAAAAAAATTGAATCCGAAAATTCAAATTACGAAAATTCGCATATTACACAATCATTACCTTGCCGATTTTTTCAAGAAAAAAAAACGTGCATTTTCGAATATGACCCCTGCCGCTCATCACTACTCCTAAAGTCAAGTATATTGCAGCCTTCTTATTGGCCCACAAGCTAGAAGCAGGAAGGGATCTGTACTGATAAAAAAAAAAAAAATCTGAAAAAAACGAATATTCGAAATTACGAATATATATAACTATATTCGAAATATTCGCAAATTTTCGAAGTACCTATATTCGCGATATAAATTCAAATTTCGAATATTCGTGATCAACACTAATTGATGATATTGTACCCGCTGCTGCTTCCTTTGCTGAGTTGTAAGATACAAGTGAAGCAGTTGATGATGACGATGTGTCCGTGGATGTCACGTGGGTGCCCGCTCGAAGAGAAGAAGAACAGGGGGAAAGTTCAGATGGGGAGACAGAGAGAAGGAGGAGACGAGTTGGAAGCAGGGGGAGGTTGTCGCAAGGCGCTAGTGGCACAGTCAGACAGCATGTATCGGCACCCAGGGTCAGCCAGACAGCACACCAATCAACGCATGCTGTTGCCACCACCCGAATGCCGTCATTGCAAAGCTCAGCAGTGTGGCATTTTTTTTGTGTGTCTGCCTCTGATAACAGCAATGCCATTTACAACCTGTGCCAAAAGAAACCTGAGTCATGGGAAGTCCAACACCCACCTAGGTACAACTGCTTTGAAAAGGCACATGATTCACATCACAAACGCCTATGGGATCAACACATGATGAGTACAAGCAGCACACAAACTCAAAGCCACCATCCTCCTCCTGGTCCAGCATCTTCAGCCATGTCAGCCACTGCTGTCCTCCTTGCCCCCTCTCAACCACCCACCACTCCTCCTCTCACCTTCAGCAGTTCCTGCTCATCTGCCCACAGTCAGGTGTCTGTCAAGTAAATGTTTGAGCATAAGAAGCCAATGTCACAGAGTCACCTCCTTGCCCGACGTCTGACAGCTGGCTTGTCTGAACTCTTAGCCCGCCAGCTTTTGTCATACAAGCTGGTGGAGTCTGAGGCCTTCAAAATATTTGTAGCTATTGGGACACCGCAGTGGAAGGTACCCGGACGAATTTTTTTTTCACAAAAGGCAATCCCCAACCTGTACTCTATTGTGGAAAAGGAAGTCATGGCATGTCTGGCACACAGTGTTGGGGCAAGGGTCCATCTAACACGTGGTACCCAGCATCTAACCTTGTGCAAATGAGGTCTTTCATGCTGTCATGCCTGTTGAGGGACCCTCGTATAAAAGGCTGAAGGAGAACGACCTGTACTGGGTGGCCACGCTACTAGACCCCCGGTATAAGCAGAAAGTGGCTGAAATGTTACCGAATTACTGGAAGTCGGAAAGGATGCAGCAGTTACAAAACAAGTTAAAATGTATGCTTTACACAGTGTATAAGGGTGATGTCACAGCACAACAGGAATCTAACAGGGGAAGAGATGAAAGTAATCCTCCTCTTACCACGGCGTCAAGGACAGGATTCTTTACAGACGTGTTGTTGATGGAGGACATGCAGAGCTTTTTAAGTCCTACGCATCGCCACAGCCCTTCGGGCTCCACCCTCAGAATGACTCGACCGACAGGTAGCAGACTACCTCACCTTAACTGCAGATATCGACACTCTGAGGAGCGATGAACCCCTTGACTACTGGGTGTGCAGGCTTGACCTGTGGCCTGAGCTATCCCAATTTGCGATAGAACTTCCTGCTTCAAGTGTCCTGTTAGAAAGGACCTTCAGTGCAGCAGGAGGTATTGTCACTGAGAAGAGAAGTCGCCTAGGTCAAAAAAGTTAAGATTACCTCACCTTCATTAGGATGAATGAGGGATGGATCCCGAAGGGACTGACAGTGGGCGATACATTTGACTAAAAAAGGCCTGATGAGATGAGCTGCCTTGGGTTAAAAATGGTCCACACGCTGCTGTATTTAATCTCTGCATGCCGGATGACTTGCGTGACTTCTCCACCACCAACTAGGGTTTAAGCCACAATGTTTTAGTGCACTTTCTGCCTGGAAAACAATACCTGATTTGTCAGGCATGTGTACATGCCTAATTTTTCTGGCCTCTGGTGCTGCACTGTGGTTGCAAAATTTTTTTTTAAAAAAAGCACATGGGTCAATTCCCCTTAGTGATCATTGCCTTGTTGTAGTGAAGGGGCTTGCGTATAACAATGAAGTGATCACCTCTATGAGTGTGCTGGAAATGGCAATGTTGGCACACCCCAGATAAGGACGTTGCTTCATTGTGAACAGACCAAAAGCGATTGGCTGGATAATTTTGCATAGAAAAAAAACATGAATTTTCTTTGTGATCATCTAAGGTGATCATTAAAGCCTATTAGGCCAACAATGGGCCCACACTGCAGAATCATTGTTTTCTGGGTCACTTAACTGTCACAGCACGACCATAGGCTTTGAAAAACCGCCATCACCTGCAATCTCCCAAACATGCGCACGAGCACAGTCATCACTACACCGTATCCTCCGGTGTATGCTGGGCCTGCAGTAGCCTCCTCCCTCCGCCTCCGCCTCCTCCCCGGCATGTGAATGCGCAACTCCTCCCACCTCTTCCAGCAGGATTGTGTGACCGCCACTGGCGCATCCAACGGGAGAGAGAGTGCGTCAACTATTGTGTGTCAACTATTGACAACTCTTTTCGGTTGTCTAAAATCTATTCGATACACGTCCCCTGATAGGGGATGTAACAGGGATTAAACTGATAAGAATAGTACTAAACACACCAGTCATATAGGGTGGCACAGTACACTGCACGGCGCACGCGCAGTGCCCCGAATTGGAAGTAAGAGGACCGACCAACCATCTTTTTCCATCTCCCGGTTCCTAAAATCTTTTCCATACAGCGGCACCTGATGAGGGTCAAAACAGAGATTAAACTTGTAAGAACATATTTTTTTAATAAAAAAAAAAAAGAGAGTACAGCCTCTGCGGAGCTGGGTATTTTTTGTCCGGCTTACTGAACGCTTATGCACAATGGCTGTAGGCTCTTGCGTCCTTTTGCGGAGGTGACAAACCTGGTCAGTCAAACCCAAGGCAACATCATCAACCTCATCCCATATGCATTTTTTCGGGAGCGTGCCCTGCGAAAAGTGCTGGATCAGGCCGTAGATGAGCATGAAGAGGAAGAGTTGAGGTCACCATCACCACCAAAAGCAGCCTTTTCGTTGTCGATTGCTGAACCTGCGGCATCGCAGAGAGAGGAGTCTGAAGAATAGGAGTCAGAGGAGGAAGGTGGCTTTGAGGAGGTGGAAGATCAACCACAGCAGGCGTCCCAGGGGGCTTGTTGTCACCTTTTGGGGACTCTTGGTGTTGTACGTGGCTGGGTGGAGAAAGAGACCTTCAATGATGTCAGTGAGGACAAGGAAAGGGACATGGCTAGCTTGGTATCCAACCTTGTGCAAATGGTGAGTTTGCGGTTGTGCAAATGGACCGTTTGCGGTTGTTTGCGGTGCGTTAAACGGGGAGTTTGGTCTGTCATAGTTTGGTCTGTCACTGTGAAGCGGGCATAACCCTTACACTACCTGATCGATGCAACATCATACCTGATGTTTTAAAGCATGCTATTCCAAACAATTTAGGAATGTTAGGTGATTTATGCCCTTTATGGATTAAAACCCGACTCGGACTCTGCGTCAACTACGTAATTTTCCATGGGAGCCTTGCCATGGACCCCCCTCCAGCATGCCACAGTCCAGGTGTTAGTTTCCTTAGAAACAACTTTTCCATCACTATTGTGGCCAGAAACAGTCCCTGTGTTTTTTTAAATTCACCTGCCTATTGAAGTCGGTTCACGTACATTTGCGTAAATTCACGTTCACGAACGGAAAATGTTATGTTTGCGACATCTCTATTGTTCATGCAAAAATCACTCCAATCGAGAATCTGTCTTGCTTGCCAGTCGATGGTAGGGTTATGTTTGCTTAACCATGGCAAACCCAAAACCATCGGAGCAGGCAGACCCTCCAACACATAACATGAGACAGACTCCTAAAGGAAATAACCCACTTTTAAATGGATGTCATTTAGCATCTGCAACAGGCATTTTTGGGTAAGAGGTGCAGAATCAATTGCAAAGACAGAAATGCTTTTATCTAGTGCACTAGTAGTCAACCCATGAATACGAACACACTGTTCATCAATCAGGTTAACCCCAGCCCCACTGTCGATAAATACGTCAATTTCCACAGTTTTTGACTCTAGCGCCACCTCGGCAGACAGGAGAAATTGGGTACTACCAGTAAATGACAAAAGTGTGTTTTCTTGCTCCCCGCCCACACCACCAATAGTAATTTTGGGATTAAACGTTTTTCCTTTGTTTACTCCTTGATGCCGAATTTACGGACAAATATTTACGAAATGTCCCTTTTTTCCACAACAAAAACAGACTCCCTTCATATGACCAGAGCTCTTACCAGCAGTCCCAGAAGTAGTTCCCCCCAACTGCATAGGCTCCTCACAAGGCGCAACCACAGGACCATAATTGTCAAAGGAAGCCGCCACCTTATATAGTGCGTCCTGAGGGTAAAGACCCTTAGATCTCCCCCTCAGGTGTTTATCCAGACGCACAGCAAGGGACATAGCTGCTTCCGATGACTCAGGTTTTTCATGAAAGGCCAACGTGTCCTGCAGCCTCTCAGATAGACCCTGACAGCACTGGCTACAGAGAGCAGGATTATTCCACTCCGTATCCGTAGCCCATCTCCTAAATTCAGAGCAATAGATTTCCGTGGAGCACTCTCCCTGCCGTAAACCACGTAACTTGGTCTCAGCCTGAGAGATCCGATCCGGGTCATCGCGGGTCATCATAAATAAGACCCAAGCCTCTAAAAATTTATCTATAGACTGGAGGGATGGTGATCCAGTCAGCAGAGAAAAAGCCAAAGACATCGTCCTTAAGCAAGGAAATGATCATACCCACACGTTGACACTCATCCCCAGAAGAGTATGGACGCAACTTAAAGTACAATGTACACGATTACATGAACCAAATGAAATTGCCACTACCCCAAAAAAATCTGTCCGGGAGAGCAACCTTAGGTTCAGGGCAGGCCCAGGCAGGTACCCACCATCGGAACCAGCCACCTGTGGTCTCTGAATCCGTAAGACTGTCGCACGGAGGTCAGCTACCTCCAAAGACAGTCCATGCAGCTATTCGACCAGTACAGACATAGGATCCATAGCTGCACTGACCTGAACAAAATGGTGTTTTTTAAGGCGGTAGATAATGTCTCGATCAGAGTGTGTGTGGGGGGGGGACTCCACACTGAACACAGGAGGGAAGGGGAACAGTAACTGTGCCTGGAAACTAGGGAAAAAAACAGGTCATCTCCTAATCCGAGCCCTGACTACCTATCAATATGAATAGACCTTGAAGGTAGTAATGGACAAATGGAAGTCTCTGTCTCAGGCCCAGATACAACAACAGGGAATATAACAAATACAAACAAATGCGAAACTTAACTTCTGTAGAGATGAAAGAACAGGAACACCACAGACGACCTCGCACCAACTAAACCAAACCCAAATTAAGCTACCACCACATAGTCAGAAGGGTGGGGTCAGACTATAAAGAGTAGAGTGATAACCACTGTGCAACAGCTGAGAAAAAGATAGTGGTCATTAATCCTCTCAACACTGAATAAAGAGAAATCAAGAAGGCTGTTAGATTCCTCCATGCTCAGCCAGTCTCTCTGATCTCTTGACACCAGTCACCTAAGGGACCATGACAGGTGCTCTGTTGATTTTATTATTTTCCCTTCTAACATGGTGAGCGAGGTGACATCAGCGTAGGTCCTGCTGAATGAAGATAGAAGGACCATGTTATAATGGAAAATAATAAAGTGAATGGACCTCATCCCTATTTATTATCATCTCCTTAGCAACCATCCGTGAAAATCGCATTGCATCCCCACTTGCTTGTGGATGCAATGCGATTTTCACGCAGCCCCTTTCATTTTTATGGGGCCTGCATTGCGTTATAAAAGCAGAATATAGAACACGCTGCGATTTTCACACAGCGCACAAGTGATGCGTGAAAAACATCCCTCATGTACACAGCCCTATTGAAATAAATGTGTCAGGATTCAGTGCAGGTGCAATGCTTTCACGTCACGCGTGAAGAAAACTCGCCAGTGTGAAAGGGGCCTAATTGGGAAGAGGCGATGAGTAGAGTTGAGCGGACACCTGGAAGTTCGGGTTCGACGGGTTCGGCCGAACTTTGCAAAAAAGCTCGAGTTCGGGACCCGATCTTGACCCCAAACCCGAAACCCAAGTCAATGGGGGACCTGAACTTTTGAGCACTAAAATGGGTCTAAAAAAGTCATGGAAAGGGCTAGAGGGCTGCAAAAGGCAGCAAAATGTAGTTAGGAGCATGGCATAGGATAGGGAAATGACTTAAAAAAACATAAAATACGTAAAAATTAAAAATAATCTTGATCTAGGAGGAGGAGATCCAAATGGAGTAGGTTGAGGAGAGGGTGGATGTGGCGGCGTAGGTGGAAGCAGGCAGGGGTGCAGGAGGAGGAGGTAGCAAACAGTTTTTTTGTTTTGTTTTTTTATTTTATTTTATTTTTATTGTTTAAATTTGGGTAGACCCCAAAACATTGGGAAATAAAAAACAAAAAACAAAGAGAAAGTGTGCTGGAGTACAACAATAGCTGGGTGAGGCTGGTATACATGTCTATTCTGCACAAGGAAAAAGTCTGGTACCGTGTTAGCCAATAGAAAAATAGTTTAGTGCTCTCATTAAGAGAAACAAAATAAGAGTATTGCAGGTTTGATACCTTTTAATGGCTAACAAAAATAGAAGTAATGATGTTACATAGCGAGACATCACCAATCTCTTCATCAGGCGTACTACAAGAATATATGAAGAAACAGCAATATATATACAATAAGAACAGAGGCATGGGGGGAATGAATGGACATTTGAAAAAAAAAAAAAAACAGAACAACCTATTAACAATACTACAATACAATACTGGACAAACATATAAAAGAAACATTCAACATCAACATACAGGAAAGGAGGGCGATTCAAACCTTAAAAAACAACAAAGGAATCACCATAAAACCTGCAGATAAAGGTGGCGCTATAGTCCTTTTGAACACTTTGGACTATATAGAAGAAGCACACCGACAACTCACAGACACACAATACTATATCAAAATGGAGGGAGACCCAATTCAGAAATATTTAAAAGAGTTGAAAAAGGTCATCAGAGGTCTTCCTGCAGGATCCACGCAACTTTTAGACTTGGTACCTGAGAATCCCAGGATTGGAGTATTCTACATGCTTCCCAAAATACACAAAGCAGGGAATCCAGGGAGGCCGATCATTTCAGGTGTGGGAACCCTCACTGAAAAAATCTCAGGTTGGATAGAGGGCATCCTCAAACCATTAGTGAGGAATACAAAAAGTTATCTACAGGACACCACTGACTTATTGAACAAACTGTCAGCCATAGGTCCCCTCCCTAAAGGCACAATCTTGGCAACCATGGATGTGGAATCCTTGTATTCGAATATCCCGCACAATGATGGATTAACTGCTTGCCGAGTATATTTGGAGGCGAATGGGATCGTCTCAGAGTCTGTACTACAACTGACCAAATTCATCCTCACCCATAACTATTTCTCTTTTGACAAGGATATATATTTACAGTGCACTGGGACCGCCATGGGCAGTAGAATGGCACCGCAATATGCAAATATGTTCATGGCAAAACTGGAAAATGACTTTTTGGTATCCTGTCTCAAAAAACCCTTGGCCTACTTCCGTTTCATTGATGACATCCTAATAATCTGGACCGACTCTGAACATGAACTGATAAAATGTCATGAACAATTCAACAAATTCCATCCCACCATAAACCTGACCCTCAACTATTCCCACACAGAAGTCAGCTTTCTTGACACCACCATAAAACTTCAAGACAGCTCAATACAGACATCCCTGTATCGGAAACCTATTGATCGGCCTACATACCTCAAATGGGACAGCTTCCACCCCAAACATATTAAAAAGTCCATAATCTATAGTCAAGCCGTCAGATATAACCGAATCTGCTCCAGCCCATTAGACAGGGATGAGCATTTACAATATCTGAAAAGGACATTTTTACACCAGGGCTATCATCCTGCTTCAATTGAAGATCAGATCACAAGAGCCACCAAGATCCCCAGAAGTCAACTTCTCCAATACAATGAAAAGAAACAGAACCAGCGCATACCTCTGGTTGTGACCTACAACCCACAACTAGAGGTACTGAGGAAAACTGCCAAAAAATTACATCATGTCCTACGTAAGGATGAACGACTAAAAACAATCTTCCCAGACCCCCCCTTACTAGCTTACCGACAACCTCCAAATCTAAGGAACATTTTGATCAGATCAGGTTCAAGGCCAGGTACCACATAAAAAGGAACCCATCCCTGTAATATAAGCAGATGCAAAACCTGTTCCCATATAATGACAACAGATAAGATCCGGATCCCCAACACACAGCAGGAATATAGGATCCCTGGGACATTCACATGTTCTACATCTAATGTTGTTTATCTGATTCTCTGCACTAAATGTCCTGTTAGAGGCCTCTACGTTGGAGAAACAGGACAGAGACTCAATGCAAGGATGAGGTCCCACCGCCACACAATTAAAGAGAAGAAGCTACACTTTCCTGTGGCTAAGCATTTCTGTAGCCCAGGACACAATGTAGAACATATGAAAGTTCTCATATTAAAAGGTAACTTAAAATTCCGGGGCACCAGGTCTCTGAGATAACATCATTTTAGAGACCATAAAACTTTCACACCCCTTATCTGTAAGATAATTAACCCCTTCAAGACACAGCCTTATTTCACCTTAAGGACCAGGTCATTTTTTGCAAATCTGACCAGTGTCACTTTAAGTGCTGATAACTTTAAAACACTTTGACTTATCCAGGCCGTTCTGAGATTGTTTTTTCGTCACATATTGTACTTCAAGACACTGGAAAAATTAAGTCCCAAAATAAATTTTTTTTGCATAAAAAAATACCAAATTTACCCCAAATTTGGAAAAATTTGCAAATTTCAAAGTTTCAGTTTCTCTACTTCTGTAATACATAGTAATACCCCCAAAAATTGTGATGACTTTACATTCCCCATATGTGTGTGTACTTCATGTTTGAATTATTTTGGGAATGATATTTTATTTTTTGGGGATGTTACAAGGCTTAGAAGTTTAGAAGCAAATCTTGAAATTTTTCAGAAATCCAATTTTTAGGGACCACTACAGGTCTGAAGTCACTTTGCGAGGCTTACATAATAGAAACCACCCAAAAATGACCCTATTCTATAAACTACACCCCTCAAGGTATTCAAAACTGATTTTACAAACTTTGTTAACCCTTTAGGTGTTGCACAAGAGTTATTGGCAAATGGGGATGAAATTTGAGAATTTCATTTTTTTGCCTAATTTTCATTTTTAACCAATTTTTTACACTAACAAAGCAAGGGTTAACATCCAAACAAGACTGTATCTTTATTGCCCTGACTCTGCCGTTTACAGAAACACCCCATATGTGGCCGTAAACTACTGTACGGGCACACAGCGGGGCGTAGAGTGAAAGGTGCGCCATATGGTTTTTGGAAGGCAGGTTTTGCTGGACTGGTTTATTTACACCATGTGCCATTTGAAGCCCCTGATGCACCCCTAGAGTAGAAACTCCCTAAAATTGACCCCATCTAAGAAAGTACACCCCTCAAGGTATCCAAAACTGATTTTACAAACTTCGTTAACCCTTTAGGTGTTGCACAAGAGTTATTGGCAAATGGGGATGAAATTTGAGAATTTCATTTTTTTGCCTAATTTTCAATTTTAACCCATTTTTTCCACTAACAAAGCAAGGGTTAACATCCAAACAAGACTGTATCTCTATTGCCCTGACTCTGCCGTTTACAGAAACACCCCATATGTGGCCGTAAACTACTGTACGGGCACACGGCAGGGCGTAGAGTGAAAGGTGCGCCGTATGGTTTTTGGAAGCCAGATTTTGCTGGACAGTTTTTTTGACACCATGTCCCATTTGAAGCCCCCCTGATGCACTCCTAGAGTGGAAACTCCAAAAAAGTGACGCCATTTTAGAAACTACGGGATAGGGTGGCAGTTTTGTTGGTACTAGTTTAGGGTACATATGATTTTTGGTTCCTCTATATTACACTTTTTGTGCGGCAAGGTAACAAGAAATAGCTTTTTTGGCATCGTTTTTTTTATTGCTATTTACAACATTCATCTGACAGGTTAGATCATGTGGTAATTTTATAGAGCAGGTTGTCACGGACGCGGCGATACCTAATATGTATACATTTTTTTTTATTTATGTAAGTTTTATACAATGATTTCATTTTTAAAACAAATTTTTTTTTTTTTTGTTTCTCCATAGTCTAAGAGCCATCGTTTTTACAGTTTTGGGGCGATTATCTTAAGAAGGGTCTCATTTTTTGCGAGATGAGATGACGGTTTGATTGGCACAATGTTGGGGTGCATATGACTTTTTGATCGCTTGCTATTACACTTTTTGTGACGTAAGATGACAAAAAATTGCTTTTTCTACACCGTTTTTATTTTTTATTTTTTTACGGTGGTCACCTGAGGGGTTAGGTCATGTGATATTTTTATAGAGCCGGTCGATACGGATGCGGCAATACCTAATATGTATACTTTTTTTTATTTATATAAGTTTTACACAATGATTTCATTTTTGAAACAAAAAAAATGATGTTTTAGTGTTTCCATAGTCTAAGAGCCATAGTTTTTTCAGTTTTTGGGTGATTATCTTAAGTAGGGTCTCATTTTTTGCGGGATGAGATGACGGTTTGATTGTTACAATTTTGGAGTACATGCGACTTTTTTGATCACTTTTATTATCTTTTTTGGGGAAGTAAGGTGGGCAAAATTTTAATTTCATCATAGTTTTTTATTTTTTATTTTTATGGCGTTCACCGTTCGGGAAAAGTAACATGACCGTTTTATAGATCAGGTCGTTACGGACGCGGCGATACCAAACATGTGTAGGGAATTTTATTTTTCTCATGTTTAATCAGTGATAAATGTGTTTTTTGATTTTTACTTTTTTCACCTTTTTTTTTGACCCAGACCCACTTGGTTCTTGAAGATCCAGTGGGTCTGATGTCTGTATAATACAGTACAGTACAATATATATTGCACTATACTATATTTTACTTACACTGAACAGATCTATGCTTTCAGCATAGATCTGTTCAGCACCATGGACAGCAGGGCGCCTGAGAGGCGTCCTGTTGCCATGGGAACCTTCCCCGTCTGCTCAGTTATGTTCAGAACTGCGCAGACGGGGAAGGGTAAGGACGGGGCTCTGGGGGGGCTGTCTGGGGGCTCTCTCCCTCTCCATCGGGGGGCTGCAAAGGTACAGCAGCCCTCCGATGGGAGAGGGAGGGAGCTCCCTGAGCTGTTAACCTTTTCCATACCGCGGTCCGTACGGACCGCGGTATGGAAAGGGTTAAACGGCTGACATCACATCACCGATGTCAGCCGTTTATACCAGGGTGCCAGCAATGTGCTGGCACCCTGGTATACCCACTAGACGCCAACGATGATTATAATGGGAGGCGGGGGATCACGATCCCGCCTGCCGCACCGCCCGCCTCCTGCAACTGCCACACCGCCACGCACCGCCCCGCACCGCCCCGCACCGCCCACAAACCGCCCCAGGCACCCCGCCACATAAATGGAATTCAGGGGTGCAGGGGGGGTAAAAAAAATCGATTTGGGGCAATTTTTAGATTTCTGATCCCTGCGGTCCCTGACCGCAGGGATCAGAAACTACATTGAGCGATCGCTCAATGTAGTTTCTGATCCCTGCGGTCCCTGACCGCAGGGATCAGAAACCTAAAAATTGCCCCAAATCGATGGGCGATCGCCCATAGGGGGGGTGCCTAACTACCCTATCGCCGATACGGGGGTCACAGGACCCCCCTCGGCATTGAGCCTGAGTCCCTGGCTGTGTGTAACAGCCGGCACTCAGCGCTGTCACCATGTCTGCAGACATGGTGACAGTTTTATGCCATGACGAGTATACTAGTCATGGAGTGCTAAGTAGCAGTGCTCCATGACTAGTATACATATGTCAGGTACTGTAGATTGTCACTCTCTCCTTTTCTGATCGCTTCCCTGACAGGAATGGGGACGATCAGAGAAGGAGAGGCACACAGTCCCTCCCTAACCCCCCCTTACCTGCCCCGATGCGCTGCGATTGGTCCCTCTGCAGTATTGGACCAATCACAGCGATCGTGGGCGGGTCAGGGGTCTAATACAACTCCTTCCGGCTTCTAGGGTTGCCTAGCAACCCCAGCACGCCGGCTTCACTGAATCTTCATCGCTCAGGTCCCTGCGCTGACAGTGAAGCCGATCACGTACATGCACGTGGGGATGCGGTGAGGCACCACATTCCCCCACGTACATGTACGTGATGTTGCGTGAAGGGGTTAAGGACTCATTCTCAAGATCTTTAATATGTTGTTCTGTTTTTGTTTTGTTTTTTATTTCAAATGTCCATTCATTCATGCCTCTGTTCTTATTGTATATATATTGCTGTTTCTTCATATATTCTTGTAGTATGCCTGATGAAGAGACTGGTGATGTCTCGAAAGCTCGCTATGTAACATCATTACTTCTATTTTTGTTAGCCATTAAAAGGTATCAAACCTGCAATACTCTTATTTTGTTTCTCTTAATGAGAGCACTAAACTATTCTGCACAAGGTACGGACAAGTCCTGTGGGATCCCTGCCTGGTTCATTTTAATGAATGTGAGCTTGTCCACATTGGCTGTGGACAGGCGTCTGCGTCTGTCTGTGATAACCCCCTCCTGCTGTGCTAAACAAACGTTTATACAATACACTGGCTGCAGGGCAGGCGAGCACCTCCAAGGTGTAAAGGGCAAGCTCAGGCCATGTGCCCAATTTGGAGACCCAGAAGTTGAAGGGGGCAGGTGGTGCAGGTTGTTGTGGCGTGCTGACAAAACGTTTCCACATTTCGGCCATGCTAAGCCTGCCTTCTGAGGTGCTGGCGGTGCCCCAGCTGCGTTGGAGACCTCTTCCCCCTCCTCAGCCTTTGCCTTGTGCTTCCACTGAGCTCCCGCTGTCAGGTGTGAATGCCATCAGCAGCGCGTCTACCAGCGTGCACTTGTAGTCGCGCATCTTCCGATCAGTAACAGACATTTTTACTAAATTTAGTTCCCTGTCAGCAATTCAGAGCAGGGGTTTTTCATCGGCAAAAATTGGTTAATGTCAACCATCAATGTAACAGACGAATTTTAGAAATTTAGGTCCCTGTCACCTATGCAGAGCAGGGGTTTGTATACGACAAAAATGGTAAAATGTCCCCCGAGAATGTAACAGACGATTTTTAGAAATTTAGGTCCTTGTCATCTATGCAGAGCAGGGGTTTATTCATGGCAAAACTGGGTGCATGTCACCCACCAATTGAACAAACGATTTTACAAAATTTAGGTCCCTGTCACCTATGCAGAGCAGGGGTTTGTACACGGCAAAAATGGTAGATTACACTTTTGCACCCTGCTCCATCTTTTGCTGCGCTGGTGCCTCTGTGCGACCACCGCCTCTTCCTCCAAACTGCACATGTCACTCGCATGACCTTGATTCCATGTGGGGTCTAGTATCTCATCATCCTCCACATCATCTTCCACCCACTCTTTACCCCTGCCCTTCTTGTCGGTCTGCAGACTGCACAAAGCCGCAGCAGTTGACACCTGTGTTTCATCATCATCCGAGACATGCTGCTGTGGTCCTCCCATCCTGAAACATAAGTGGTTGGGCATTGGTGCACTCAATCTCTTCCACTTGTCGGGCAGGGCTATGTAGATGGCCCTGGGAAATCCTGGTAGAGTCATCAAAAAGCAGAAGAGACCTCTGTATGACTTGGGGCTCAGACTGCTTGGCTGATTTGCAAGAGGGGTGAGGTGAAAGGCTGATGGCCATGTGCTGCAGGTTCCAACTCTGATCTTTCAGAAGGAGACTGGGTGGGAGACAATGTGAAGGAAGTGGTGGCACTGTCAGCCACCCAATCTACTATCACCTGTACTTGTTCTGGCCTCACCATTCGTAGAGCCGCATTCGGCCCTAACAAATAATGCTGAAGGTTCTGTCGCCTACTCGCACCTGAGGAAGGTGTTTCACTTGGGCGTGTAGCTGGCACAGATCGACCATGTCCTCTCCCTGTAACAGGAGCTCCACCAAGACTGGCAGCACCACGACTAGGGACACGTCCCTTGTTGGACCCTCTCCACATTTTTTTCCGGACACCCACTGAAGTAACAGACGTTTTTACTAAATTAAGTTCCTTGTGAACAATGCAGAGCAGGGTTTTTTTGACGGCCAAAATGGGTTAGTCACCCAACAATGGAACAGATGAATTTTAGAAATTTAGGTCCCTGTCACCTAGGCAGAGCAGAGGTTTTTTGATGGGAAAAATGGGTTAATGTCACCCAACAATGGAACAGACAATTTTGTTTTACTTATTGCCCGTTCTGCTATGCAGTGCAGGCAGCAAAGGTACTTTATTGCCCAAAATACGTTTTTTTTCTCACACACAATGCAACAGATGGATTTAACTGAGATTATATTGCACTCTCACAAATGAAGCACATTTTTTTTTTACATAACAAAAGGTGGATATGTCACCATTACAATGGAACAGATGGATTTGCTGCATTTATGTGCCTGCCTGTCACATGTTCAGAGGTACTTTACACCCAAAATTGGGAATTTGAAGCCCAAAAATTTAACAGCGGTATTTAATGATTTTATTTGACTGACAGGAACGCAGCGTAGGCCGCAAATGTACTTTCTAGCAACCAAAATTTGAATTTTTCAACACACAATTGTTACTGCAGTATTTGGCGGTTTTATTGGACTGTCAGAAAAGCAGCACAGGGCAAAAAGGTACTTTATTGCCGCCAAAAAAGGGTTTCTTTAACCCTAAATGAAACTGAGATTATATTTCAATCTCACAAATTAAGCACTGCACAGCTCAGTGCAGTGCACAGCTCAGAGGTACTTTACAACAAAAATTTTTTATATGTCACCCCACAATGGAACAGTTGGTTTTAATAGATTATATTTCACTCTCAGAAATCCAGCACAGGGGTACTTTACAGAAAAAAATGGGGATATGTCACCCCCTGGGTCCCTGAACTCACAGACGGTATTATTTTCCCTTCCCCTGGCACTAGTGTTGATCACGAATATTCGAAATGCAAATTTTTATCGTGAATATAGGGACTTCGAAAATTCGCAAATATTTAGAATATAGTGATATATATTCGCAATTTCGAATATTCAAGATTTTTGATTAATAATTTTTGTAATGCGAATTTTAATAATGCTCATTTTTATCGCAAATTTTTCAATTGCCAAGTAAAACATGATTCCTCCCTGCTTCTCGGCAATTGAAATATTGAAATATGCGATAAAAATTTGCATATTACGCAATCATTACCTTGTCGATTTTTCATGTAAAAAAAGTAGAATATAATGAATATTCAAATTTGTGAATATTCGCCGAATATTCAACAAAATATTTGTGAAATCGCGAATTTGAAAATGACCCCTGTCGCTCATCACTACCTGGTACATATGCAGTGCAGGTGCACTTTAAAAATGGGTATGTGTCAGCCACTGAACTACAGGAACAGGATTACATGATTGTCCCTGGCACATATGCAGTGCTGGCCGCCGATCCCCACCTAACTAACAGATGGATAAAAAAAAAAATTCTGTCTCACTGGGCTCAGGGCAGGGTACAAAATTTTTGCATTGCACCCCCAAAAAAAAAAATACTGTAGATCGCAGACTACACACCAAGTGCAGATATCAGAGTATTTCCTAATCTCTCCCTCACAGCAGCAGCATCCTATCCCTACAACTAGTAAGAGCAGAGGGACATGCGGCGCTACGTGACTCCAGCTTATATAGAGGCTGGGTCACATGCTGCACTTGGCCAATCACAACCATGCCATTAGTAGGCATGGCTGTGATGGCTTCTATGGGCACACGAGTTGAACGCTTGTTGATTTGCTGCCCTGCAGCCTTTCAAAAAGCGCCATTAAATCACCGAACACCAAACTCAAACCCAAACTTTTACGAAAATGTTTTGGTTCAGGTCCGGGTACAAAAAACCTTTACAGTTCAGAACGTCGGGTCCTTTGTTGCCTATTTATTGGTTTCTATATATCTTTTACTCTTTGAGGGTGCAATTAGATGAGATTCAATTTTTTACATTGTGCTTATGTGTTTACTATTATTGGAATTTGTACTTTATATGAAATGATTTCTCTCTTGCATAACTGTAGTCATGATTGATCTACTAGTCTTGGCACCTTGCCAGAAGTTAGTCATGTCTTTCTGTTTTCTATGCTATGGTTGTTATTAATTCATAAAGATTAATTTATTTTACATAGTTTGGTGGTGTGTAATAATTGTGAAACAAATACTGTGTGTTGTCCACAACAGCATTTGCTGTGTTTAATATACAGGCAGCCATCAACCTTAGGGTAGAGGTCAAACAGAGACTGGGGGTACCAGGCTTATACATACAGAGGATTCAAAAGCAAATTAGTGAGAAGGACAATTTTACTTTATACCTTTGGAGACCAAAGTATGACCAAATTATCATGTAAAAGATTAATACATAGAAGACGTATAGACAGGTAAATGATTTTTCTTGATAGATTTTCTTTTCTTCAAGTACGTTGAAGTATGAAAATGCTAATAGGTTGCTTTGTCTTCCTCTGGATAAACACTGCATGGGTTAATCTACATGGTTGTTAAAATCTGACTTCTAATTTGTTAGCAGCAACTACTAGTTTTTGTCATAGATAGGGTTGAGTAAAACCGAACTGTAAAGTTCGGGTTCATACCGAGATTTAGGATTTTTGGAACCCGGACCCGAACCTGAACTTTTCAGTAAAAGTTTGGGTTTGAGTTCGGTGTTCGGCAATTTAATGGTGCTTTTTGATAGGCTGCAGCCAATCAACAAGCGTTTAACTAGTGCACCCTTAGAAGCCATCACAGCCATGCCTACTAATGGCATGGCTGTGATTGGCCATTGCAGCATGTGATCCAGCCTCTATATAAGCTGGAGTCACATAGCGCCACACGTCACTCTGCTCTTACTAGTGTAGGGATAGGATGCTAGGAAAGAAATAATCTATCTGATATCACATCACAACTTGCTATTAACTATGCGATCTACTGTGATTTTGTTTTGTGGGTGCAGTGCAACATTTCTGTAACTTGCCCTGAGCCCAGTGACACAGAAAATGTTAGTTAGGTGGGCGTCAGCCGACATTTTGTGCAAGTTCAGTGCACCAGCACTGCATATGTGCCAGGGACAATAATTTAACCTTGTTCTTTTAGTACAGTGGGAAACATAAACACATTTTTTAAGTGCACCTGCACTGCATATGTGCCAGGGACAATAATTTAACCTTGTTCTTTTAGTACAGTGGGAAACATAAACACATTTTTTAAGTGCACCTGCACTGCATATGTGCCAGGGGAAGGGAAAATAATATTTAAAAAAAATCCGTCTGTGAGTTCAGGGACCCAGGGGTTGACATATTCCCATTTTTTTCTGTAAAGTACAATCCAAGTAAATCCATCTGTTAGATTCTGTGTGGACAAATAATATATTTTTTTAATATAAAAAGCACATTTGTGCCCTGTACTGCATTTGTGATAGTGAAAGAAAATTAATTAAATCCATCTGTTTAATTGTGGTTGAAAAAATAATAATTTTACCCATAAAGAACCTTTGCAGCCTTTGCTGCTTTAGTGACAGTCCAATACAAGCGTTGAATACTGCAGTTATATTCTGTTATTAAAAAAACACCCATTTTGTGCAAGACACTAGAATTGGGGCATTTGCTACATTTGTGAGTTCAATACAAGCGTTGAATGCTGCTGTTATATTCTGGTTTTAAAATACACCGATTTTGTGCAAGACACTAGATTTGCAATTTTTGCTGCATCAGTGACAGTCCAATACAATCGTTAAATACTGCTGTTACTGCTATTCTGGTTTAAAAAAAAAAAACATTTTGTGCAAGACAATACATTTGGGGCCTTTGCTGCATTTGTGACAGTCCTATACAAGCTTTAAGTATGAAGAAAAAAGGGAATTTTGTCCAGCTTTTAGTTATGGTAATCCAAAGGCTTTTATTCAATAATCACGTGAATATAAAATCCAGGTACAAGAAAGCAGGTCTACATGTTTCAGGCACAATTGAATTTTAGCCCTTAATCATGACAAATTTCAAATACACTGTGAGTTGTTCTTATAGGGAAGAGGGAGAGGCTCCTACACCTGAAGCAATCAGGCTGAGAGTCAATCCCTCCTCTCCACAAGTGTGCACATAAGTAAAAACATACCAAAATTAGATAATATAGTCTGTATAAAACAAGGGTTTAAAGGAATAGAGCAAACAGGGAAGGAAGGAAGAGGAAGAAAAGAGAAAAAAAAAAAATAATTATATATATAATTTTTTAGTAAATAAATAAAAAGCTGGATGTACAATTAATACTGTAGAATTTTTAATAGAGACTTACTCGACTATAGTCGCAAAGAAGTATATACCTGGTCAGATATGCAGACATATACACCAAGATCTATACTAAGAGGCTTGCGCTCTAAAAAAAAAAAAACAACGCCGCAGAGTCTCATTCAGCTCCACGGAGGCCTATTCACCTGAATCGGAATGTGACACCAACCTGACCCAGATTGAAACCTCAAATAATCGACCGACACAAGGATCCAGTCCACACAGACAGGCGTCAAAAAACGCAGAGGAGGTCGACGACACCGCAAGTCGCCGTTACCCCGCAAGATTCAGGAAGGGGAAAACGAACTACAAATAATCAACTTGTCGGCTTGCATATTGTCAGAACATGAACTCACAGTTCTAGGCAAAGGTTTAACGTTTGCTCCGTCATGTCATTTTGATTTGTACAAAACCATATTGGACGTGAACAGACTCGCTCGCAGTTTAACTCTGCAGCAGCATTTCCAACCAACAGACTCACAGGAGTGCAGTCCAGGAGAGGCTGCAGCTTGCATATTCACCTCTAATGTGGATCCAGCTCCAGGTATTACCAATCCAACTTTGATTCCAGATCACACATTTAATCCAACCAGTATGTCTTTTAATGAAATGTTACATGTATATGATCTAATTGAATTGGAAAATACCTGTCTCTCCTCTAACCCTGTCTATTGTTCGTCAGACTTTAACCCTTCCAACCGTGACTTCTATCCGGTGCAATCCAGATCTCATGCACTGGACAGATTTCAGGAACTAGTTGAGAGGAATCTAGTCTCACTGAACAATTCAGTAGCCTCACAACACAAGGACTCAAATAATTTATCCAAAAAAGAATCTCTAGCATTGCGCAATCTTAGCAATAGAGATGACATTGTTGTGAGGCAAGCTGATAAGGGGGGAGCGGTGGTCATCCTTGAAAGTGAACTGTATAGATCCCGTATTCATCATATGCTACAAAATGACAGGATCTATAGCGCTTTACAGGGCGACCCGCTCCCCTCTTTTCAGAAAGAACTGAAAGCCTTGCTGTTACAAGGATTTAACTTGGGTATCCTCAAGATTATATCTTTGTTGCATTTCCAGTTATTCCAATTGTACACGCTCTACCAAAAGTGCATAAACCATTTTTTCCCCCTCCACTGAGACCAATTGTTTCGGGCATAGGGTCGTATTCAGAACGCCTATGCCAGTGGGTTGACTCACTACTGCAACCCCTAATCCCTAATATCCCTGGCTTCTTGAGGGATACCAAATCGGTCCTACAAGCAGTACAAAACTTTAAATGGTCCCAAAAACACTCTTGGGTAACAGCTGACATAGTTGCACTTTATCCTAGTATCCCCCATGACTTGGTAAATATTTTTCTGGTATGGTTTCTGGAGAATTATGGAAATTTTTCTGCGGTGCTATTGGAGTATGTGGTGGCTGTGGTGGACTTCCTCCTGAGGCGGAATTATTTTATGTCTGATGGAAAGTTTTTCCTGCAGACATCGGGGGTGTCGATGGGGGCCAAATTCTCTCCCTCCATTGCTAATATATTTATGGCATGGTGGGAGAGGAGCTTTCTCCTCATCGACACCAACCCCTTTTCAGACTGCGTGGAGTGGTATGGCCGTTACATCGATGACCTGATCTTCATTTGGTCTGGTGATGTGGCGGCCATACCATTCTTTGCTGAATATCTGAATGCATGTGTGAACGGTATCCAGTTTACCGTTCAACACAGCACCAGTAACACTGAGTTTCTGGATCTCCGCCTCAGGGGGGACTCCGCCACGGCCTCCATATGCACCAGCACATACAGAAAACCAACAGCAGGCAATACATTATTGCATGCCCAGTCTTGCCACCCTATACATATCATAAGAAATTTACCTAAAGGAGAACTAATTAGGGCTAAAAGAAATTGCAGTGATGATTCAGCCTATGCAGCGGAGGCTCAAAATATTATAAGAAGATTGACACATAGAGCATATTCACAAAAAATGATGGAAAAATGCAACGGAGATATTCTAAACATGAACAGGAACTTATTATTGGCCACACAAGTAAAAATAAAGGGAGAAAATATTAGAGAGACATCCAATCATGAAAGAAAAAATATTTTTGTCACACAATATAGTAATGAATATAATCAAATTTGTAACATCGTCAAAAAGCACTTCCCAGTGCTAGCGTGTGACAAAAAATGGACAGCAATGGCACAAAAAGGTATACAATGTGCAGCCAGGATGGCACCTACCATAGCCAGCTCTGTGAGTCCATCTCTCTTCAAAAATGATAAGTCCCGTACACTTCATAATACCTGGTTGTCAACAAAAGGGAATTATAAATGTGGCCATTCCATTTGCACTTGCTGCAGACATGAAAATCTGTCAAAGTTTTGAGTCCAGCGTTAATGGCCAGGTTTTTAAAATACAATCTTTCCTTAACTGCAATACTACCTATGCAATTTATTGTATAACATGCACAAGGTGCAAGTTGCAATATGTAGGATGTACGACTAATGCAATAAAAACACGCATCAGAAAACATATATCAGACATACCGCACCATGAGAACCGCAATATATCTGCGGCAAGCCTTCATTTTGCTACAATACATGGTGGTGATGTCTCCTATATGTCAGTACAGGGTATTGAAAAGGTTAAAAAACCAATAAGAGGTGGCGATAGAAAAAGGAAACTCTTAAATAGAGACTCTTATTGGATTTTCCGATTAGAAAGTCGCCAACCACAAGGCCTAAATAAAAGGCTGGATCTCATTCTACAGTATTAATTGTACATCCAGCTTTTTATTTATTTACAAAAAAATTATATATATACATTTTTATTTTTTATTTTATTTTTTTCTCTTTTCTTCCTCTTCCTTCCTTCCCTGTTTGCTCTATTCCTTTAAACCCTTGTTTTATACAGACTATATTATCTAATTTTGGTATGTTTTTACTTATGTGCACACTTGTGGAGAGGAGGGATTGACTCTCAGCCTGATTGCTTCAGGTGTAGGAGCCTCTCCCTCCTCCCTATAAGAACAACTCACAGTGTATTTGAAATTTGTCATGAGTAAGGGCTAAAATGAATTGTGCCCGAAACATGTAGACCTGCTTTCTTGTACCTGGATTTTATTTTCACGTGATTATTGAATAAAAGCCTTTGGATTACCACAACTACAAACTGGACAAAATTCCCCTTTTTTCTTCATACTTCGCATTTCTCCTGATTCGAGTGAAGGAGTTGTTCCGTGCTACACAGTGGAATCCTCGGCAGGTGAGAGCTGCTCAAACCTTTGACCTTTTTTATATACAAGCTTTAAAGAGGACCTTTCACTCGTATACAAACTAAAAACTAACTATACCTGTGGGCAGAGCGGCGCCCAGGGGTCCCCCTGCACTTACTAGTATGCCTGGGCGCCGCTCCGTTCGCCCGGTATAGGCTCCGGTGTCTCAGCTCCGTCTGTTGTACTGGACTGATTTTTTATAGGAGGCGTGTCCCTTGCTGCAGTGCTGGCCAATCGCAGCACACAACTCATAGATTCGCTAAATTTATTGTACATGTCTTTGATTTAAAAAAAATGTTTGGGAAAAAAAAATGGTTTGGGTAAAAGTTATAGCGTTTACAAACTATGGTACAAAAATGTGAATTTCTGCTTTTTGAAGCCGCTCTGACTTTCTGAGCACCTGTCATGTTTCCTGAGGTTCTACAATGCCCAGACAGTAGAAAACCCCCACAAATGACCCCGTTTCGGAAAGTAGGCACCCTAAGGTATTCCCTGATGGGCATAGTGAGTTCATAGAACTTTTTATTTTTTGTCACAAGTTAGCGGAAAATGATGATTTTTATTTTTTTCTTACAAAGTCTCATATTCCACTAACTTGTGACAAAAAATAAAAAATTCTAGGAACTCGCCATGCCACTCACAGAATACCTTGGGGTGTCTTCTTTCCAAAATGGAGTCACTTGTGGGGTAGTTATACTGCCCTGGCAATTTAGGGGCCCAAATGTGTGAGAAGAACTTTGCAATCAAAATGTGTAAAAAATGGCCTGCGAAATCCGAAAGGTGCACTTTGGAATATGTGCCCCTTTGCCCACCTTGGCTGCAAAAAAGTGTCACACATCTGGTATCGCTGTACTCAGGAGAAGTTGGGGAATGTGTTTTGGGGTGTCATTTTACATATACCCATGCTGGGTGAGAGAAATATCTTGGCAAAAGACAACTTTTCCCATTTTTTTATACAAAGTTGGCATTTGACCAAGATATTTCTCTCACCCAGTATGGGTATATGTAAAATGACACCCCAAAACACATTCCCCAACTTCTCCTTAGTATGGCGATACCACATGTGTGAAACTTTTTTGCAGCCTAGATGCGCAAAGGTGCCCAAATTCCTTTTAGGGGGGCATTTTTAGACATTTGGATCCCAGACTTCTTCTCACGCTTTAGGGCCCCTAAAAAGCCAGGGCAGTAGAAATACCCCACATGTGACCCCACTTTGGAAAGAAGACACCCCGAGGTATTCAATGAGGGGCCTGGCGAGTTCATAGAATTTTTTTTTTTTGCATAAGTTAGCGGAAATTGATTTTTTTTTTTTGTTTTTTTCTCACAAAGTCTCACTTTCCGCTAACTTAGGACAAAAATTTCAATCTTTCATGGACTTAATATGCCCCTCAGCGAATACCTTGGGGTGTCTTCTTTCCGAAATGGGGTCACATGTGGGGTATTTATACTGCCCTGGCTTTTTAGGGGCCCTAAAGCGTGAGAAGAAGTCTGGAATATAAATGTCTAAAAATGTTTACGCATTTGGATTCCGTGAGGGGTATGGTGAGTTCAGGTGAGATTTTATTTTTTGACACAAGTTAGTGGAATATGAGACTTTGTAAGAAAAAACAAACAAAAAAATATATATATTTCCGCTAACTTGGGCCAAAAAAATGTCTGAATGGAGCCTTACAGGGGGGGTGATCAATGACAGGGTGGTGATCACCCATATAGACTCCCTGATCACCTCCATCATTGATCACCCCCCTGTAAGGCTCTATTCAGAGGTCCGTATGATTTTTACGGATCCATGGATACATGAATCGGATCCGCAAAACACATGCAGACGTCTGAATGGAGCCTTACAGGGGGGTGATCAATGACAGGGGGTGATCAGGGAGTGTATATGGGTGATCACCCCCCTGTCATTGATCACCCCCTGTAAGGCTCCATTCAGACGTCCATATGATTTTTACGGATCCATGGATACATGGATCGGATCCGCAAAACACATGCGGACGTCTGAATGGAGCCTTACAGGGGGGTGATCAATGACAGGGGGTGATCAGGGAGTGTATATGGGATGATCACCCCCCTGTAAGGCTCCATTCAGACGTCCTCATGTGTTTTGCGGATCCGATCCATGTATCCATGGAACCGTAAAAATCATACGGACGTCTGAATGGAGCCTTGCAGGGGTTGATCAATGACAGGGGGGTGATCAATGACAGGGGGTGATCAGGGAATCTATATGGGTGATCACCCGCCTGTCATTGATCACCCCCCTGTAAGGCTCCATTCAGACGTCCGTATGTGTTTTGCGGATCCGATCCATGTATCTGTGGATCCGTAAAAATCATACGGACGTCGGAACGGAGCATGACAGGGGGGGTGATCAATGACAGGGGGGGTGATCAGGGAGTTTATATGGGGTGATCAGGGGTTTATAAGGGGTTAATAAGTGACGGGGGGGTGTAGTGTAGTGTTTGGTGCGACTTTACTGACCTACCTGTGTCCTCTGTTGGTCGATCCTAACAAAAGGGACCACCAGAGGACCAGGTAGTAGGTATATTAGACGCTGTTATCAAAACAGCGTCTAATATACCTTTAGGGGTTAAAAAAAACACCAATTTTATGCAAAACACTAGATTTGCGGCCTTTGCTGCATTTGTGAAAGGAAAATACAAGCTTTAAATACTACTGTTATATTCTAATATTTAAAAAACAAAACACCAATTTTGTTCAAGAAACTAGATTTGAGGACTTTGCTGCATTTGTGACAGTCCAATAAAAGCTTTAAATACCGCTGTTATAATCTGGTTTAAAAAAAAATTGTGCAATACACTACATTTGGGGCCTTTGCTGAATTTGTGACTGTCCAATACAAGCTTTAAATACTGCTGTTATATTCTGGTTTTCAAAAAACACCCATTTTGTGCAAGACAATACATTTGGGGCGTTTGCTGCATTTGTGACAGCCCAAATCAGGCATGTCCAAACTGCGGCCCTCCAGCTGTTGCAAAACTACAACTCCCAGCATGCCTGGGTAGCTTTACAGCTATTAAGGCATGCTGGGAGTTGTAGTTTTGCAACAGCTGGAGGGCCGCAGTTTGGACATGCCTGGCCCAAATCAAGCTTTAAAAAATGCTGTTATATTCTAGTATTAAAAAAATCACCCATTTTGTGCAAGACACTACATTTGGGGCTTTTGCTGCATTTGTGACAGCCCAATACAAGCTTTAAATACTGCTGTTATATTCTTGTTTAAAAAGAAAACACCCATTTTGTGCAAGACATTAGATTTGCGTCCTTTTCTGCATTTCTGACAGTCCAATACAAGCTGTAAATACTGCTGTTATATTCTGGTATTGAAAAAAGCACCCAGTTTGTGCAAAATACTAGATTTGCGGCCTTTGCAGCATTTGTGACAGTCTAATACATGTTTAAAATACAGCTGTTATATTCTGGTTTAAAAAAAACACCAATTTTGGCAAGACACTAGATATGCAGCCTTTGCTGCATTTGTTAAAGTCCAATACAAGTGTTAAATACTGCTGTTATATTCTGGTTTAAAAAAAACACCAATTTTGTACAAGACACTAGATTTGCAGCCTTTGCTGCATTAGTGACAGTCCAATACAAACTTTA
This sequence comes from Bufo gargarizans, assembly GCF_014858855.1. Lineage (NCBI taxonomy): Eukaryota > Metazoa > Chordata > Amphibia > Anura > Bufonidae > Bufo > Bufo gargarizans. The sequence continues at coordinate 424,355,480 of NC_058081.1, read as the reverse complement.
AATACCACTGTTATATTCTGGTGTTAAAAAAACTGCCATTTTGTGCAAAACACTAGATTTGAGGCCTTTGCTGCATTTGTGACAGTCCAATACATGCTATAAATACTGCTGTCATATTCTGGTTTTAAAAAAACACCCATTGTATTCAAGACACTAGTTTTGCGGCCTTTGTGGATTAGTTATAGTCCACAACAAGCTTTAAATAATGCTGTTATATTCTAGTTTAAAAAAAAAAAACACCCATCTTGTACAAGACACTACATTTGGGGCTTTTGCTGCATTTGTGACAGTCGAATACAAGCTTTAAATACTGCAGTTATATTCTGATTTAAGAAAAACACCAATTTTGTGCAAGACACTGCATTTGGGGCTTTTGCTGCATGTGTGACTGTCCAATACAAGATTCAAATACCGCTGTTATATTCTGTTATTAAAAAAACACTAATTTTGGCAAGACACAAAATTTGCGGCCTTTGTTGCTTTTTGTGACAGTCCAATACAAGCTTTAAATACCGCTGTTATATTCTTGTATTGAAAAAACGCCCATTTTGTGCAAGATAATAGATTTGCGGCCTTTGCTGCATTTGTGACAGTCCAATACAAGCATTAAATAATGTTGTTATTTTCTGGTTTTAAAAAAGAAAAAAAAATTGCGGCCTTTGTTGCATTTGTGACAGTCAAATACAAGCTTTAAATACCGCTGTTATATTCTGATATAGAAAAAAGCACTCATTTTGTGCAAGACACTAGATTTGCGGCTTTTACTGAATTTGTGACAGTCCAATACAACCTTTAAAAACCGCTGTTATATTCCGGTAATAAAAAAAAACCTATGTTGTGCAAGATACTACATTTGTGGCCTTTGCTGCATTTGTGACGGCTAAATTGAAGCTTTAAATACTGCAGTTATATTCTGGTTGAAAATACCAGCCATTTTGTGCAAGACACTATATTTGGGGCTTTTGCTGCACTTGTGACAGTTCAATACAAGCTTTAAATACTGCTGTTATATTCTGGTAATAAAAAAAACACCCATTGTGTGCAAGACACTACATTTGCGGCCTTTGCTGCATTTGTGACAGTCTAATTGAAGCTTTAAATTCTGCAGTTATAAACTGGTTTAAAAAAAACACCCATTTTGTGCAAGACACTAGATATACAGTCTTTGCTGCATTAGTGACAGTTCAATACAAGCGTTAAATACTGCTGTTATATTCTGGTTTTGAAAAAAATACCCATTTTGTGCAAAACACTGTATTTGGAGCCTTTGCTGCATTTGCGACAGACAGTCCAATCCAAGCTTTAAATACTGCAGTTATATTCTGGTTTTAAAAAAAATACCCATTTTGTGCAAACACTGCATTTGGGGCCTTTGCTGCATTTGCGACAGTCCAATACAAGATTTAAATACTGCAGTTATATTCTTGTTTAAAAAGAAAACACCCATTTTGTGCAAGACATTAGATTTGCGGCCTTTGCTGCATTTATGACAGAATACTGCTGTTATATTCTTGTTTTAAAAAACACCCATTTTGTGCAAGGCACTTAATTTGGGGGTTTTGCTGCATTTGTGACAGTCCAATAGAAGCTTTACATACTGCTGTTATATTTTGGTATTAAAAAAACTGCCATTTTGTGCAAGACACTAGATTTGCTGCCTTTTTTGATTAGTTACAGTCCAAGCTTTAAATACTGCAGTTATATTCTGGTTTAAAAAAAACACCCATTTTGTGCAAGACACTATATTTGAGGCTTTGGCTGCACTTGTGACAGTCCATTGCAAGCTTTAAATACCGCTGTTATATTCTGGTATAAAAAAAAAACAATTTTGGCATGACACTAGATTTTAGGCCTTTGCTGCATTTGTGAAAGTCCATTACAAGTGTTCAATACTGCTGTTATATTCTGGTTTTAAAAAAACACAGATTTTGTGCAAGACACTCGATTTTTGGCCTTTGCTACATTTGTGACAGTCCAATACATGCTTTAAATACTGCTGTTATATTTTGGTTAAAAAAAAACCACTCATTTTGTGCAATACACTAGATTTGGGGCCTTTGCTGCATTAGTGACAGTCCAATACAAGCGTTAAATACTGCTGTTATATTCAGGTAATAAAGAAACACCTATGTTGTGCAAGACACTACATTTACAGAATTTGTTGCATTTGTGACAGCCTTGTTAAAGCTTTCAATACTGCAATTGTATTCTCGTTTTAAAAAACACCCATTTTGTGCAAAACACTGCATTTGGGGCCTTTGCTGAATTTGTGAAAGTCCAATACAAGCTTTAAATACTGCAGTTATAATCTGGTAATAAAAAAAACACCCATTGTGTGCAAGACACTACATTTGCGGCCTTTGCTGCATTTGTGACAGTCTAATTGAAGCTTTAAATTCTGCAGTTATAAACTGGTTTAAAAAAAAACACCCATTTTGTGCAAGACACTAGATATACAGTCTTTGCTGCATTAGTGACAGTTCAATACAAGCGTTAAATACTGCTGTTATATTCTGGTTTTGAAAAAAATACCCATTTTGTGCAAAACACTGTATTTGGAGCCTTTGCTGCATTTGCGACAGACAGTCCAATCCAAGCTTTAAATACTGCAGTTATATTCTGGTTTTAAAAAAAATACCCATTTTGTGCAAACACTGCATTTGGGGCCTTTGCTGCATTTGCGACAGTCCAATACAAGATTTAAATACTGCAGTTATATTCTTGTTTAAAAAGAAAACACCCATTTTGTGCAAGACATTAGATTTGCGGCCTTTGCTGCATTTATGACAGAATACTGCTGTTATATTCTTGTTTTAAAAAACACCCATTTTGTGCAAGGCACTTAATTTGGGGGTTTTGCTGCATTTGTGACAGTCCAATAGAAGCTTTACATACTGCTGTTATATTTTGGTATTAAAAAAACTGCCATTTTGTGCAAGACACTAGATTTGCTGCCTTTTTTGATTAGTTACAGTCCAAGCTTTAAATACTGCAGTTATATTCTGGTTTAAAAAAAACACCCATTTTGTGCAAGACACTATATTTGAGGCTTTGGCTGCACTTGTGACAGTCCATTGCAAGCTTTAAATACCGCTGTTATATTCTGGTATAAAAAAAAAACAATTTTGGCATGACACTAGATTTTAGGCCTTTGCTGCATTTGTGAAAGTCCATTACAAGTGTTCAATACTGCTGTTATATTCTGGTTTTAAAAAAACACAGATTTTGTGCAAGACACTCGATTTTTGGCCTTTGCTACATTTGTGACAGTCCAATACATGCTTTAAATACTGCTGTTATATTTTGGTTAAAAAAAACCCACTCATTTTGTGCAATACACTAGATTTGGGGCCTTTGCTGCATTAGTGACAGTCCAATACAAGCGTTAAATACTGCTGTTATATTCAGGTAATAAAGAAACACCTATGTTGTGCAAGACACTACATTTACAGAATTTGTTGCATTTGTGACAGCCTTGTTAAAGCTTTCAATACTGCAATTGTATTCTCGTTTTAAAAAACACCCATTTTGTGCAAAACACTGCATTTGGGGCCTTTGCTGAATTTGTGAAAGTCCAATACAAGCTTTAAATACTGCAGTTATAATCTGGTAATAAAAAAAACACCCATTGTGTGCAAGACACTACATTTGCGGCCTTTGCTGCATTTGTGACAGTCTAATTGAAGCTTTAAATTCTGCAGTTATAAACTGGTTTAAAAAAAACACCCATTTTGTGCAAGACACTAGATATACAGTCTTTGCTGCATTAGTGACAGTTCAATACAAGCGTTAAATACTGCTGTTATATTCTGGTTTTGAAAAAAATACCCATTTTGTGCAAAACACTGTATTTGGAGCCTTTGCTGCATTTGCGACAGACAGTCCAATCCAAGCTTTAAATACTGCAGTTATATTCTGGTTTTAAAAAAAATACCCATTTTGTGCAAACACTGCATTTGGGGCCTTTGCTGCATTTGCGACAGTCCAATACAAGATTTAAATACTGCAGTTATATTCTTGTTTAAAAAGAAAACACCCATTTTGTGCAAGACATTAGATTTGCGGCCTTTGCTGCATTTATGACAGAATACTGCTGTTATATTCTTGTTTTAAAAAACACCCATTTTGTGCAAGGCACTTAATTTGGGGGTTTTGCTGCATTTGTGACAGTCCAATAGAAGCTTTACATACTGCTGTTATATTTTGGTATTAAAAAAACTGCCATTTTGTGCAAGACACTAGATTTGCTGCCTTTTTTGATTAGTTACAGTCCAAGCTTTAAATACTGCAGTTATATTCTGGTTTAAAAAAAACACCCATTTTGTGCAAGACACTATATTTGAGGCTTTGGCTGCACTTGTGACAGTCCATTGCAAGCTTTAAATACCGCTGTTATATTCTGGTATAAAAAAAAAACAATTTTGGCATGACACTAGATTTTAGGCCTTTGCTGCATTTGTGAAAGTCCATTACAAGTGTTCAATACTGCTGTTATATTCTGGTTTTAAAAAAACACAGATTTTGTGCAAGACACTCGATTTTTGGCCTTTGCTACATTTGTGACAGTCCAATACATGCTTTAAATACTGCTGTTATATTTTGGTTAAAAAAAACCCACTCATTTTGTGCAATACACTAGATTTGGGGCCTTTGCTGCATTAGTGACAGTCCAATACAAGCGTTAAATACTGCTGTTATATTCAGGTAATAAAGAAACACCTATGTTGTGCAAGACACTACATTTACAGAATTTGTTGCATTTGTGACAGCCTTGTTAAAGCTTTCAATACTGCAATTGTATTCTCGTTTTAAAAAACACCCATTTTGTGCAAAACACTGCATTTGGGGCCTTTGCTGAATTTGTGAAAGTCCAATACAAGCTTTAAATACTGCAGTTATAATCTGGTAATAAAAAAAACACCCATTGTGTGCAAGACACTACATTTGCGGCCTTTGCTGCATTTGTGACAGTCTAATTGAAGCTTTAAATTCTGCAGTTATAAACTGGTTTAAAAAAAACACCCATTTTGTGCAAGACACTAGATATACAGTCTTTGCTGCATTAGTGACAGTTCAATACAAGCGTTAAATACTGCTGTTATATTCTGGTTTTGAAAAAAATACCCATTTTGTGCAAAACACTGTATTTGGAGCCTTTGCTGCATTTGCGACAGACAGTCCAATCCAAGCTTTAAATACTGCAGTTATATTCTGGTTTTAAAAAAAATACCCATTTTGTGCAAACACTGCATTTGGGGCCTTTGCTGCATTTGCGACAGTCCAATACAAGATTTAAATACTGCAGTTATATTCTTGTTTAAAAAGAAAACACCCATTTTGTGCAAGACATTAGATTTGCGGCCTTTGCTGCATTTATGACAGAATACTGCTGTTATATTCTTGTTTTAAAAAACACCCATTTTGTGCAAGGCACTTAATTTGGGGGTTTTGCTGCATTTGTGACAGTCCAATAGAAGCTTTACATACTGCTGTTATATTTTGGTATTAAAAAAACTGCCATTTTGTGCAAGACACTAGATTTGCTGCCTTTTTTGATTAGTTACAGTCCAAGCTTTAAATACTGCAGTTATATTCTGGTTTAAAAAAAACACCCATTTTGTGCAAGACACTATATTTGAGGCTTTGGCTGCACTTGTGACAGTCCATTGCAAGCTTTAAATACCGCTGTTATATTCTGGTATAAAAAAAAAACAATTTTGGCATGACACTAGATTTTAGGCCTTTGCTGCATTTGTGAAAGTCCATTACAAGTGTTCAATACTGCTGTTATATTCTGGTTTTAAAAAAACACAGATTTTGTGCAAGACACTAGATTTTTGGCCTTTGCTACATTTGTGACAGTCCAATACATGCTTTAAATACTGCTGTTATATTTTGGTTAAAAAAAAACCACTCATTTTGTGCAATACACTAGATTTGGGGCCTTTGCTGCATTAGTGACAGTCCAATACAAGCGTTAAATACTGCTGTTATATTCAGGTAATAAAGAAACACCTATGTTGTGCAAGACACTACATTTACAGAATTTGTTGCATTTGTGACAGCCTTGTTAAAGCTTTCAATACTGCAATTGTATTCTCGTTTTAAAAAACACCCATTTTGTGCAAAACACTGCATTTGGGGCCTTTGCTGAATTTGTGAAAGTCCAATACAAGCTTTAAATACTGCAGTTATAATCTGGTTTAAAAAAAAACACCAATTTTTTGCAAGACACTAGTTTTGCGGCCTTTATGGATTAATTAAATTCCAATTCAAGCTTTAAATATTGCTGTTACATTCTGGTTTTAAAAAAAACAACCCCTTTTTATGCAAGACACTACATTTGAAGCTTTTGCTGCATTTGTGACAGTCCAATGCAAGATTTGAATACTGCTGTTATATTCTGTTATTAAAAAAAAACAATCTTGGCAAGACACTAAATTAGCGGCCTTTGCTGCGTTTGTGACAGTCCAATACAAGCTTTAACCTCTTAAGGACATAGGGCGTACAGGTACGCCCTTGTGCCCTGGTACTTAAGGACACAGGGCGTACATGTACGCCCTGTGCATTTTCGATCACCGCCGCACGGCGGGCGGTGATCGGAACCCCGTGCCTGCTCAAATCATTGAGCAGGCACTTGGAGCAAATGCGCCGGGGGGTCCGGTGACCCCCCCATGTATGCGATCGCAGAAAACCGCAGGTCAATTCAGACCTGCGGTTTTCTGCGTTTCCGGGTTATTCGGGTCTCTGAAGTCCCGATAACTCGGAACAGGATGGTGATGGTGGTGTGATTTCACTCCACCAATTACCATCCAGCGATCCTGAGGGGAAAGTTTTGTTTAGGCAGAGAAAAAAAAGGGAAAGTTAGTTTTTGAACTTTGATTGCATCACCCTAGTTAGGGTGTCTGGGGTCCACAGCACAGCTGTGTGACCCTAGACCCCCCAGGGGTGCTGCCACTTGCCCCCCCACCCCCTGCCCCCCCCCTTTTTGTGGGGTGCATTTTTTTTTCGTGTACACTGACTGTGGCCGGCACTTAGTGTCCGGCCACTGTTAGCGCATCGCACACCCCACCGCTGATCAACTTCGGACGGTTGATCAGCGGTTTTGAATTTTTTTCCCCACATTTTTTGCCCTTTTTTTAGTTAGTTTATTTTTATTTTTTTCTGTTAGTTTTAGGGTGAGTTCGTGAACACCCGTGCCCCCACACACACGCACACAAAATAAAGAGTTACACACACGCACATACACACGCAGACACACACTCCCCTATGGCCCGCCGGACGTTCCCGGCCGAGGAGGCATACGCCCAGATTGCCTCTGACTCCGAGAGTCCCAGTGAGGATGAGGATGACCCCACATTCCTGTTGTCATCCGCATCCTCCTCATCATCTAGCGATGATGATGAGCCCCAAAGGCGGCGGAGACGCCGCCAGGCGGAGCAAGGGGACCGCCATGTTAGGGACCCTGTGGCCCACACTAGTACGAGCAGCTCTGGGGCTCGTACTGGTTTCCCGGCCCACCAGTTAAATCCACCGGAGCCCCCTGCCGGTGAACTTGTCTGGTGTAGCCCAGAGCGATACGAGCCTGTGATTCCTGATTTTGTAGGCCAATCAGGAATCCAGATTTCCACAGTGGGCTACACTGAATATGACTTTTTTCGTCATTTTTTCAGTGACCCACTGGTAAATCTGATGGTGGAGCAGACGAATCTGTACGCCCAACAGTTCGTCGCTCAACACCCGGGCTCCTTTTTGGCCAGGCCCGGTGGCTGGACGCCGGTCAGTGCAGCCGAAATGAGGACATTTTGGGGCCTCGTGCTGCATATGGGCCTGGTCAAAAAAAACAGTGTCAGGCTGGACTGGAGTGGGGACGTCCTATACCAGGCCCCACTTTACAGTACAGCCATGACACGCTCCCGGTTTGAGGCCATCCGGAAATGTCTGCATTATTCCGATAATGCAGCATGTCCCCCCCGAGGTGATCCTGCCCATGACCGTCTGTACAAGATACGGCCGGTCATCGATCACTTTGGGGCCAAATTCATGGAGGCCTATGTACCTGGAAGAGAGGTCGCGGTTGATGAGTCTCTCATTGCGTTCAAGGGGAGACTCATTTTCCGCCAGTATGTGCCCTCCAAGCGGGCGAGGTATGGCGTGAAGCTATACAAAATTTGTGAGAGTACCTCAGGGTACACTTACAAATTTCGTGTATACGAGGGGCGAGATTCCCGGATTCAACCCCCAGAATGTCCCCCCACTCTGGGTGTTACCGGGAAACTTGTGTGGGACCTTATGTACCCACTGCTGGATAAGGGTTACCACCTTTACGTGGATAACTTTTATACCAGTATCCCCTTGTTCCAGTCCCTTGCCGCCAGATCCACGTCCGCTTGTGGGACCGTGCGGAAAAATCAACGCGGCCTCCCTACCCACCCCCTCCAGGTACCTATCCCCAGGGGTGAGACCCGTGCCCTTACCACTGGAAACCTGTTGCTGGTCAGGTATAAGGACAAGAGGGATGTCCTTATGCTGTCCACAATTCATGGTAACGGCATCACCCCTGTCCCTGTGCGAGGTACCGCGGCAACGGTCCTCAAGCCCGATTGTATCGTCGCTTACAATCGGTATATGGGAGGAGTTGATCTCTCTGATCAAGTCCTCAAGCCATATAACGCCATGCGCAAAACCCGGGCATGGTACAAAAAAGATGCGGTCTACTTGGTGCAGGTTGCCATGTACAACTCTTTTGTACTATCCCGAAGCGCTGGCAGCACAGGGACATTCCTCCAGTTCTATGAGGCAGTCCTCAAGGCCCTGATCTTTTCGGACCGGGAAAGAGCAGGCCGGAGTACCTCGGGAACTGTAGGTGCCCGGATCGTCCCTGGCCAACACTTTCCAGGTGTGGTCCCCCATACTGGAAAGAAGGGACGAACCCAAAAAAAGTGCAGAGTGTGTCGCAGGAGGGGGATACAGAAGGACACGACTACTCAGTGCGACACTTGCCCCGATCATCCGGGCCTCTGCATTGACGGTTGCTTCAGGGAGTATCACACTTCCATGGAGTACTAAATTTATATCCCAATTGAGCACTGACATCGGATAAAAAAAAATGGTTCTCAGACTTGAGACACCCAAAAAAACTAAAATAATTTATTAAAAGTAGACATAGGTATTGCCGCGTCGGTAATAATCTCCTCTATAAAAATGCCCCATTACCTAACCCCCCAGATTAACACGGTCCAGAAAAAAAAAAAAAAAGTGCAAAAAAAGTTTTTTTTTGTCACCTTACATAATAAAAAGTTTAATAGCAAGCGATCAAAAAGTCATATAGCCCCCAAATTAGTGCCAATAAAACCGTCATCTCATCCCGCAAAAAATGAGCCCCCACATAAGATAATCAGATAAAAAAGAAAATAGAAAATGACTCTTAGACTTTAGAGATACAAATTTTTTTTTAGGGTATCAAAAAGGATAATATAGTTTAAAACCTAAATAATTGACTTATTAGGTATCGCCGCGTCCGTAAGAATCTCCTCTCTAAAAATACCCCATGACCCAACCCCCCAGATTAACACAGAAAAAAAAATAAAATAAAAAATAGGTGCAAAAAAATATTTTTTTTGTCACCTTACATAACAAAAAGTTTAATAGCAAGCGATCAAAAAGTCATATAGCCCCCAAAATAGTGCCAATAAAACCGTCCGCTCATCCCGCAAATAATGAGCCCCCACATAAGATAATTTGCTAAAAGAAAATAAAAAAAATGACACTTAGACTTTAGAGATACCCAAAAAAAATGTTGTATCAAAAAAGACTTATTAGATATTGCCGCGTCCGTAAGAATCTCCTCTATAACAATATCCCATGACCTAACTACCCAGATTAACACGGTTAAAAAAAAACAAAAAAAAAACGGTGCCAAAACCGCTATTTTTGGCACTTTTCCATTTCAGTCCGTTTTTTCCGGTAACAAAACAAGGGTTAACAACCAAACAAAAGTTAAAATTTATTTCCCTGATACTGCAGTTTACAGAAACGCCACATTTGTGGTCGTAAACTGCTGTATCCGTAAAAGGGAGGCCGCAAAAGGAAAGGACCGACATGGTTTCTGGAAGGCCGATTTTGATGGCCTTTTTTATCGACACCATATCCCTTTTGAAGCCCCCCTGATGCCCCCCTAGAGTAAAAACTCCCTAAAATTGACCCGTTCTAAGAAACTACACCCCTCAAGGTATTCAAAAATGATTATACAAACTTTATTAACCCTTTAGGTGTTCCTCAACAGTTAATGGCAAATGGAGATGAAATATCAGAATTTCTATTTTTGGTAACCTTGCCTCACAAAAATGTAATATAGAGCAACCAAAAATTATATTTGCCCTAAAAATACTCCCCCAAAAAATGCCACCTTATTTCGTAGTTTCCAAAATGGGGTCACTTTTAGGGAGTTTCGACTCCAGGGGTGCATCAGGGGGGTTGAAACAGGACACGGTGTAAATAAACCGGTCCATAAAAATCAGCCCTCCAAAAACCAAACGGCGCACCTTTCACTCTACGCCCCGCTGTGTGGCCGTACAGTAGTGTACGGCCACATATTGGGTGTTTCTGTAAACGGCAGAGTCAGGGTAATAAAGATACAGTCTTGTTTGGCTGTTAACCCTTGCTTTGTTAGTAGAAAACATGGGTTAAAATGGAAAATAAGGCAAAAAAATGAAATTTTCCAATTTCATCCCCATTTGCCAATAACTCTTGTGCAACACCTAAAGGGTTAACGACGTATGTAAAACCAGTTTTGAATACCTTGAGGGGTGTAGTTTCTTAGATGGGGTCACTTTTAGGGAGTTTTGACTCCAGGGGTGCATCAGGGGGGTTGAAACAGGACACGGTGTAAATAAACCGGTCCATAAAAATCAGCCCTCCAAAAACCAAACGGCGCACCTTTCACTCTACGCCCCGCTGTGTGGCCGTACAGTAGTGTACGGCCACATATTGGGTGTTTCTGTAAACGGCAGAGTCAGGGTAATAAAGATACAGTCTTGTTTGGCTGTTAACCCTTGCTTTGTTAGTGGAAAACATGGGTTAAAATGGAAAATAAGGCAAAAAAATGGAATTTTCAAATTTCATCCCCATTTGCCAATAACTCTTGTGCAACATCTAAATGGTTAACGACGTATGTAAAACCAGTTTTGAATACCTTGAGGGGTGTAGTTTCTTAGATGGGGTCACTTTTAGGGAGTTTTTACTCCAGGGGTGCATCAGGGGGCTTCAAATGGGACATGGTGTAAATAAACCAGTCCATAAAAATCAGCCCTCCAAAAACCACACGGCGCACCTTTCACTCTACGCCCCGCTGTGTGGCCGTACAGTAGTTTGCGGCCACATATTGGGTGTTTCTGTAAACGGCAGAGTCAGGGCAATAAAGATACAGTCTTGTTTGGCTGTTAACCCTTGATTTGTTAGTGGAAAACATGGGTTAAAATGGAAAATAAGGCAAAAAAAGAAATTTTCTAATTTCATCCCCATTTGCCAATAACTCTTGTGCAACACCTAAAGGGTTAACGACGTATGTAAAACCAGTTTTGAATACCTTGAGGGATGTCGTTTCTTAGATGGGGTCACTTTTAGGGAGTTTCTACTCCAGGGGTGCATCAGGGGGCTTCAAATGGGACATGGTGTAAATAAACCAGTCCATAAAAATCAGCCCTCCAAAAACCATACGGCGCACCTTTCACTCTACGCCCCGCTGTGTGGCCGTACAGTAGTTTACGGCCACATATTGGGTGTTTCTGTAAACTGCAGAGTCAGGGCAATAAAGATACAGTCTTGTTTGGCTGTTAACCCTTGCTTTGTTAGTGGAAAAAATGGGTAAAAATGAAATATTAGACAGAAAAATTAAATTCTCAAATTTCATCCCCATTTGCCAATAACTCTTGTGCAACACCTAAAGGGTTAACAACATATGTAAAATCACTTTTGAATACCTTGAGGGGTGTAGTTTCTTAGATGGGGTCATTTTTGGGTGGTTTCCATTATGTAAGCCTCGCAAAGCGACTTCAGACCTGAACTGGTCCCTAAAAATTTAGTTTTTGTAAATTTCAGAAAAATTTCAAGATTTGCTCCTAAACTTCTAAGCCTTATAACATCCCCAAAAAATAAAATATCATTCCCAAAATAATTCACACATGAAGTAGGCATATGGGGAATGTAAAGTCATCACAATTTTTGGGGGTATTACTATGTATTACAGAAGTAGAGAAACTGAAACTTTGAAATTTGCTAATTTTTCAAAATTTTTGATAAATTTGGTATTTTTTGGTGCAAAAAAAAATATTTTTTTGACTTCATTTTACTAGTGTCATGAAGTACAATATGTGACGAAAAAACTATGTCAGAACGGCCTGGATAAGTCAAAGCGTTTTAAAGTTATCAGCACTTAAAGTGACACTGGTCAGATTTGCAAAAAATGGCCTGGTCCTAAGGTGTAAAAAGGCTGTGTCCTTAAGGGGTTAAATGCCGCTGTTATATTCTGGAATTGAAAAAAGCACCCATTTTGTGCAAGATAATAGATTTGCGGCCTTTGCTGCATTTGTGAAAGTCCATTACAAGCTTTAAATACCGCTACTATATTCTGGTATAAAAATACAACAACAATTTGGGCAAGACACTAGATTTTAGGCCTTTGCTGCATTTGTAAAAGTCCATTACAAGTGGTAAATGCTGCTGTTATATTCTGGTTTTAAACAAACACCCATTTTGTGCAAGACACTAGATGTTTGGCCTTTGATGCATTTGTGACAGTCCAATGCATGCTTTAAATACTGCTGTTATATTCTGGTTAAAAAACATAACACCCATTTTGTGCAATACACTAGATTAGCGGCCTTTACTGCATTTGTGACAGTACAATACAAGTGTTAAATACCGCTGTTATATTCTTGTTTTAAAAAATATATCATTTTGTGCAAGGCACTAAATTAGGGGCTTTTGCTGCATTTGTGACAGTCCAATAGAAGCGTTAAATACTGCTGTTATATTTTGGCATAAAAAAAAAACAGCCATTTTGTGCAAGACACTAGATTTTCATCCGTTGCTGCATTTGTGACAATCCAATACAAGATTTAAATACCACAGTTATATTCTGTTGTATAAAAAAAACACAAATTTTGGCAAGACACAAAATTTGCGGCCTTTGCTGCATTTGTGACAGTTCAATACAAGATTTAAATACAGCTGTTATATTCTGGTATTAAAAAAAGCACCCATTTTGTGCAAGATAATAGATTTGCGGCCTTTGCTGCATTTGTGACAGTCCAATACATGTTTTAAATACTGCTGTTATATTCTGGTTAAAAAAAACACCCATTTTGTGCAGTACACTAGATTTCGGGCCTTTACTTCATTAGTGACAGTACAATAAAAGCTTTAAATACAGCTGTTATATTCTGGTATACAAAACCACCAATTTTGGCAAGACACTAGATATGCAGCCTTTGCTGCATTAGTGACAGTCCAATGCAAGCGGTAAATACTGCTGTCATATTCTGGTTGAAAGAAAAAACATCCATTTTGTGCAAGACACTACATTTTGGGCTTTTGCTGCATTTGGGAAAGTCCAATACAAGGTTTAAATACTGCTGTTATATTCTGGTATTTAAAAAAAAAAAAAAAAAAAATTCTGCAAGATACTAGATTTGAGGCCTTTGCTGCATTTGTGACAGTCCAAAACAAACTTTAAATACAGCAGTTATATTCTTTTTTTTTTAAAACAACAATTTTGTGCAATACACTACACTTGAGGCCTTTGCTGCTTTGTGACAGTCCAATACAAGCTTTAAATAACTCTGTTATATTCTGGTTTAAAAAAAATACCCATTTTTGTGCAAAACACTGCATTTGGGGCCTTTGCTGCAATTTTGACAGCCCAATTGAAGCTTCAAATACTGCACTTATATTCTGGTTTTTTTAAAACACCCATTTTGTGCAAGCCACTAGATTTGCGGCTTTTGCTGCATCAGTGACAGTCCAATACAAGCGTTAAATACTGCTGTTATATTCTGGTTAAAAAAAACTCCCATTTTGTGCAAGACACTACATTTGGGGCTTTTGCTGCATTTGTGACAGTCCAATACAAGCTTTAAATACTGCTGTTATATTCTGGTATTAAAAACCCCCCACAAATTTAGTGCAATACACTAGATTTGCTTCCTTTGCTGCATTTGTGACAGTCCAATACATGATTTAAATACGGCAGTTATATTCTTGTTTTTAAAAAAAAAACATTCAATTTGTGCAAGACACTACATTTGGGGCTTTTGCTGTATTTTTGACAGCCCATTAGAAGCTTTAAATACTGCAGTTATATTCTGGTTTAAAAAAAAAACACCAATTTTTTTGCAAGAGACTAGTTTTGCAGCCTTTATGGATTAATTACAGTACAATACAAGCTTTAAATTCTTCTGTTATATTCTGGTTTAAAAAAAATATAAAAAAATTATGCAAGACACTACATTTGAAGCTTTTGCTGCATTTGTGACAGTCCAATACAAGATTCAAATACTGCTGTTATATTCTGTTATTAAAAAAACACCAATTTTGGCGAGACACTAAATAAGAGGCCTTTGCTGCATTTGTGACAGTCCAATGCAAGCTTTAAATGCCGCTGTTATATTCTGGTATTAAAAAAAACGCCCATTTTGTGCAAGACAATAGATTTGCGCCATTTGCGCCATTTGTGACAGTCCATTACAAGCTTTAAATACCGCTGTTATATTCTGGTATAAAAAAAAAAACAATTTTGGCAACACACTAGATTTGAGGCCTTTGCTGCATTTGTGAAAGTCCATTACAAGAGTTTAATACTGCTGTTATATTCTGGTTTTAAAAAAAAAACACCAATTTTGTGCAAGACACTATATTTTTGGCCTTTGCTGCATTTGTGACATTGCAATACATGCTTTCAATACTGCTGTTATATTCTGGTATAAAAAAAACCCCACTAAGTTTGGCAAAACACTAGATTGTTGTCCTTTGCTGCATTTGTGACAGTCCAATACAAGGGATAAATACTGCTGTTATATTTTGGTATTAAAAAAAAAACCACAAATTTTGTGCAAGATAATACATTTGGGACCTTTTGATGCATTATTGACAGCCCAATTGAAGCTTCAAATACTGCAGTTATAGTCTGGTTTTAAAAAAACACAAATTTTTTGCAATACACTACATTTGAGGCCTTTGCTACTTTGTGACGGTCCAATACAAGCTTTAAATACCGCTGTTATATTCTGGTTTAAAAAAAGAAAACACCCATGTGACGAAACCAACCTCGACACGGTGTTTTGGAGGGGGCTAGTTGCTAGCCTCTTGCCTCAGGATTATGGCCCATACTAACTTTAAAGAAAACAGGCCGGCCGCACAGCTTAAATCTGTCTTTGGAATTGTGTTTTATGTTATTATGCGTTCAGTTAAATTGTATGTTATGTGAGGGCACCCAGATAGCTAATATTATTGTATTCGTGTATTCTGAGTGCCATTCACCTAATGATATGCACTCAGACTTGAGCTATCTGGGGATATGTTAAATGTCTGTGTTTGCTGTGGGGGTGTGCCATTGTGTATTTTGGTGGTGATTCCTGTCCTGTTGTTCCCACATGTGTATCGGTGTTTTCCCTTTGTCCTGAGACATAATTGGATTGCTCCTCGGGTGTCGCCAGGCAGAGAGGAGGAAACCATGATGCATTGTGGGGATGTGTTGTGTCTGTGTATCCTGAATTTCTGCATATCTGTACTGTGTCGCAGTCTCCATTCTGGTCCCCTAAGGGCGTGGCCACCAGATGGGGACCTGCATAAATACGGGCGGGTAGCCCTCAATAAAGTGTTCCTGTTTTATCCTTCATCATGCTGAGACTGGTGTTTGGATAACTGATCAAACTGGGGGATTGCTATACGCTGAAGATTTGCTATACTCCCCTGGCATAACTACTAGCTCTTGTAAGAGCTGTTCCTGCTCTCTGGCTGTAGGAGAGGTTCACCCACTGGAGCCTGGAGCCTTGTCGTAGGTCCAGCGTGGGTGGAGGACGGTGAGACCCCAACCAAGTTGCGGCTGTTCGTGGGGTCTGCAGGGCGTACGGTGTCAAGTGGAGTGCTTGGAGTCCTCGGAAAGCACTAGGAGCATCTATCGACGGAGGTACCCGGTCGGGGTGCTAGGAAATCCGTTACATTGGTGGCAAGCAGTGGCATGGCGTCCTAGTGTGAGGAGAAGCAGCTCGGAGACATCGTTCGTGGAGTATATTGAGGGCAACGCTAGTATCCGTACAGCGCCCCTGGCTACAGCAGGATAGAATCGGCTAGTCTTCGAACAGCGTTCCACTACGAGGAGGATGATGACCCGGACTGGAGGGATGCAGTCCGGAAAGGCGTCTGGCACGAGGCCCTGGAAGATGTACAGCGTCGGCGGGGCGAGTGTCTCCCCAGTGAGGAGCAGCAGTTGCGGATGCGAGTGGCCCTGCGAATGCCCCTTCTGGGAGAGGAGCCCCTGAATGAGTGGGTGACAGAACTGGAGAGCCTGGTATGGAAGGAGCTTTGGCTAGATGACGCCTACCAGGCACTCTGGTGGTATGTGATTCGGCACTCTCCCTGGATGGCTGAGCACGACAGACCCGAGGGTGAGGATTATGATGGCCCTGGCCTGTTGTTTGAGGCCTTCGCAGAACCGGAGTTCGGAGATGCTGGAGGGTCCCGGTTCTGGGATATCTATGACTACAGAGAGGCTATGCATGATTGGGCTACAGCGAGAGAGGTGAGACAAGACCTGGCATCTCTAGTCACAAAGGAGTGGGAGCTGGAGCAGGACTACCAATACTTCTTCAGCTCAATTCGGTCCCAATATACACTGCCAGAGAGCTGGGTGGCAGTCCCAGACCTACAACCCTACAGCTGGGAAGACCCGACTGAAGTATCCCTTGCTTCAGTACCAGCTACAGAGGTAGGGGTCCTCATAGACTGGTCCTGTGAGGAACCACAACAGGCAGGTGGAGACGGGACCGAGGGCTCTCCACCGGGATGCTGGGATGCTGGCCCAGACCCTCAGCGGCAGCCGGAGTTGCCAGGTGTGGACGCAGGTGATCCTGACTCGCAAATGTTGAGGGACCTCACAGACTGGTCCTGGGAGGACCCACAGATGGCAGGTGGAGATGGGACCGAGGTCTCTCTACTGGCCCTACAGGGATGCTGGGCCGCCTGCCCAGATCTCCAGCGGCAGTACATATCACAGGGAGAGGAGACAACCGGTCTCTCTCCCCAGCGGCAACCTGAGTTCCAGGGGGAGGAGATGCACCCCGCATCCCCTCTGCCTTACAGCAACCAGAGTCCTGGGGAGGAGAGGCAACCGGCCTCACCTTCCACCAGCAGCCGGAGATACCGGGAAAAGGGGAACACAAGCCCCTCTGCATGGGCGCAGATGAGACCGCGGGCTCGGTGCCAGTCCTACAGGGATGCTGGACAGTCAGTCCAGATCCCCATCCATCTCCGCAGGGATACCAGGAGGAGGAGGTAAGCGAGCCCTCCCCTTCCCAGCTACTTCCCAACAGAGTTCTGGGGGCAGGGGATGAGCCTGTGCTACCCACTGATTTCTTCCCAGCGGAAGAGCTGGCATCAGGGCAGAGCGCCGTCGGCCTCTGCCCTCCTCTATCCTCTTCTCCAGAGCCGGACATCCCACAGGCTACCCCAGCGGAAGTGCTGGCATCTGGGCAGAGCGCAGTCGGCCTCTGCCCTCCCCTATCCTCTACTCCAGAGCCGGACTATCCACAGGCTACCCCAGCGGAAGAGCTGGCCTCTGGGCAGAGCGCAGTCGGCCTCTGCCCTCCCCTATCCTCTTCTTCAGAGCCGGATTCCCCACAAGCGACCCCAGCGGAAGAGCTGGCATCTGGGCAGAGCGCAGTCGGCCTCTGCCCACCAAGTACCTACAGCTCCAAGCTGGAGAACCACAAGGCAGCAAGGAGTCGCAGATGCCCGCTCAACAGCTGGGGACATACAGAACAGAGCCAGGCCCCAAAATTCAACAGGTCCAGTATGGGGTTGTGGTTGGACTGCCAGACTAACTCAGGTACTGACCATGAGGTCAGGTATCTGGTTAGTCTTCCCTGGAAGGGGGAGATGTGTGACGAAACCAACCTCGCCACAGTGTTTTGGAGGGGGCTGGTTGCTAGCCTCTTGCCTCAGGATTATGGCCCATACTAACTTTAAAGAAAACAGGCCGGCCGCACAGCTTAAATCTGTCTTTGGAATTGTGTTTTATGTTATTATGCGTTCAGTTAAATTGTATGTTATGTGAGGGCACCCAGATAGCTAATATTATTGTATTCGTGTATTCTGAGTGCCATTCACCTAATGATATGCACTCAGACTTGAGCTATCTGGGGATATGTTAAATGTCTGTGTTTGCTGTGGGGGTGTGCCATTGTGTATTTTGGTGGTGATTCCTGTCCTGTTGTTCCCACATGTGTATTGGTGTTTTCCCTTTGTCCTGAGACATAATTGGATTGCTCCTCGGGTGTCGCCAGGCAGAGAGGAGGAAACCATGATGCATTGTGGGGATGTGTTGTGTCTGTGTATCCTGAATTTCTGCATATCTGTACTGTGTTGCAGTCTCCATTCTGGTCCCCTAAGGGCGTGGCCACCAGATGGGGACCTGCATAAATACGGGCGGGTAGCCCTCAATAAAGTGTTCCTGTTTTATCCTTCATCATGCTGAGACTGGTGTTTGGATAACTGATCAAACTGGGGGATTGCTATACGCTGAAGATTTGCTATACTCCCCTGGCATAACTACTAGCTCTTGTAAGAGCTGTTCCTGCTCTCTGGCTGTAGGAGAGGTTCACCCACTGGAGCCTGGAGCCTTGTCGTAGGTCCAGCGTGGGTGGAGGACGGTGAGACCCCAACCAAGCTGCGGCTGTTCGTGGGGTCTGCAGGGCGTACGGTGTCAAGTGGAGTGCTTGGAGTCCTCGGAAAGCACTAGGAGCATCTATCGACGGAGGTACCCGGTCGGGGTGCTAGGAAATCCGTTACAACCCATTTTGTGCTAGATACTAGATTTGTGTCCTTTGCTGCATTTGTGACAGTCCAATACATGCTTTAAATACTGCAGTGATATTAGTTTTAAAAAAATACCCATTTTGTGCAAAACTCTGCATTTGAGGCCTTTGCTACTTTGTGACGGTCCAATACAAGCTTTAAATACTGCAGTTATATTCTGGTATAAAGAAAAATACCCATTTTGTGCAAGACACTAGGTTTGCGTCCTTTGCTGCATTTGTGACAGTCCAATACAAGCGTTAAATACTGCAGTTATATTCTTGTTTTAAAAAACCACTCATTTTGTGCAAGGCACAACATTTGGGGCTTTTGCTACATTTGTGACAATCCAATAGAAGCGTTAAATACTGCTGTTATATTTTGGTATTAAAAAAATATCCATTTTGTGCAAGACACTAGATTTGAGGGCTTTGCTGCCTTTGTGACAGTCCAAAACATGATTTAAATACTGCAGTCATATACTTGTTTTAAAAAAAAAACACCAATTTTTGGCTGGACACTAGTTTTGCGGCCTTTGTGGATTAGTTACAGTCTAATACAAGCTTTAAATACTGCTGTGATATTACGGTTTAAAAAAAAACACCCATTTTGTGCAAGACACTACATGTGGGGCTTTTGCTGCATTTGTAGCAGTCCAATACAAGCTTTAACCGCCTCCGGACCGCCTAACGCAGATCCACGGTCCGGAGGCGGCAGCTGCAGGCAGAGTGACGCACATACGCTTCATCTCGCGAGACACATCCGCAATGCGGGCCGGCATTTCTTCTAGGGAGGTTGCGTCATCAGCTTGCCAGCCAATGATCGTGGCTGGCAAGCTGATGATTTTTTTAAAATCCAATGAGAAGCCAGATAACACATTATATTAGTAAATATGATGTGTTATATGGCTTCCCTGCTCCTCTGCTGGTCCTTTTGGTCGGTTGGATCCAGAAGAGGAGCAGGTTTCACAGTGAGTACACCAAACACCATACACTTTAGCACCAGATCACCCCCTGCACCCCAATTAACCCTTTGATCACCTTTTTGATCGCCCCTGTCAATCACTAGTGAAAGGAAAAAAGTGATCAGTGTAAACTGTCACTTTTTTTTCACTGGTATTGACCGTTAGGTTTTAGGATAGTATAGGCCCCTTGGTTAGGTAGTTTATCGATCAGTTAGCGCCAAGCCCACCGCACCGCAGTCCCTTATTCGCTGATAAGCGTATCGCTAATCAGCATTTGTACTTTTATATTATCTGTAAGTGATCAAAACTGATCACAGTCAGATCTATAATTGTATTAGTGTCACCTTAGTTCTCCCTCCACCCAAAACGCAGTGTTTGCCCGATCAGGCCTGATCGGTTGCCCACACGTGCGTTCGTCCACACCGCCCCGCCGCAGTGACAAAAAATATATATTTTTTTATCACTGCACATTCACTTTACACGCGCTGCGGCGATAAAAAAATTCAGTTTTGATCTTTTTTATCAAACGCAGCGGCCTCCGGTACTTCGCTAGCCTCCCATTTGTAAGACAGGCTTGCTTTTTTTTTCTTGGGTAGTCTCAGGGAATACCCCTAAATTTAGTTGCCCAAATGTATAACAGGGGGTATTCTTCTGAAGAGGCCTACAGGCTTCTGACCCAGTCGGATGAGGAATGGGAACCCTCATCTGACGAATCTAGCGGGTCAGAATAGGAACCTGTAGAAAGCAGTGGCAGTCTGACTCAAAGTTCGGACGAGGAGGTTGAGGTCCCTGATAGCACCAGGTGTACCCGGCCCCGTGTTGCTAGACCACAGGTTGCGCAGGATCCGCTTCAAGGCCAGCAGAGTGGGGCTGGCGCTGTTGGATTACGTGGTGAGGCATACACCAGCAGCGCAGCCCTCCCTGGACCTACTACCAGCACTGCCGTACAACATGGTGAAGTGGCGAGCACCAGAAGGTTGAAGCTGGTACAGTGGCACGTGCAGTAGTTACCCCTTCGCAGCCACCCCACAGACAGGCCTGTAGACCCCCTAGAATCCCTGAGGTGCTGGCAAATCCTGATTGGCAGTCCCCAACTTCAGCCGCACCTGTTGTTCCCCCTTTCACCGCCCAGTCTGGAGTTCGGGTTGAGACAGCTCAGATCGGTTCGGCCCTGGGATTTTTTTAGCTGTTCTTGACTGCGGAGCTCTTGGACATAGTCGTGGCAGAAACAAACCGGTATGCCACACAATTTATAACTGCCAACCTGGGAAGCTAATATGCCCAGCCTTTCCGGTGGAAACCAGTCCAAGTTTCCTAAATTAAAACTTTTCTGGGCCTTCTCCTCAACATGGGTCTAACCAAAAAGCATGAATTGCGGTCATATTGGTCCACGAACCCAATTCATCACATGCCCATGTTCTCTGCTGCCATGTCCAGGGCACGTTTTGAGGCCATCCTGCGTTTCCTGCACTTTAGCGACAACACCACCTCCCGTCCCAGAGGCCACCCAGCTTTTGACCGGCTCCACAAAATTCGGCCCCTCATAGACCACTTCAACCTGAAATTTGCAGATTTGTATACCCCAGAGCAAAACATCTGCGTAGACGAGTCCCTAATACATTTTACCGGGCGCCTCGGCTTCAATTGGCTCTGTATAATAGTTTTGTTCTCTACAGTAAGGCTGGGAGAACAGGATCCTTCCTCAAATTTTAGTAAGAGATCATCGAGAACCTCCTGTACCCAGGAGGTTCCGTGGCCCCATCCACCAGTGTTGTTAGCCGTCTACACGAGCGACATTTCCCCAATGTCGTTGCCGGTACCTCAACCAAACCGTCACCCCAAAAAAGATGTCGCGTCTGTAGCAGGAGTGGAATAAGGCATGACACCCGCTATTTCTGTCCTGACTGCCTTGACCACCCTGCCCTATGCTTAGGGGAGTGTTTCCGGAAGTACCACACACAGGTACACCTAGCATAGGGATCACATCTCACCAGGACAGGCACACAGGGCTATTAGGGCCCATTCACACAGAGCTGCTGCAAACCTCTCCTTTCACCTGGGACAAAGTGCATAACGCACTTCACCACATCTTTGAGCGATTTGCGCTTTGCACAATGTCCCATGGGGAAGGAGAGGTTTGTCCTATAAAGGTAAAAAAATAAAAAAAATCACCAGTAAGCAAAAAAGGTTAATGTTCAGTTCAAAAAGTTAAACTTTATATGTTCTGTTCAAAAGTTAATAAAATTGCGTTGCGGCCTGGTTTTTTCTTTTTTTTTTACCTTCCAGGTGGACCAACCGATCGACTAGCTGCAGCACTGATGTGCATTCTGACAGAAGCATTCCGCTGCTGTCAGATTACACACAAGTCGGTGTATGCGGCGCTACAAGACGAGATTTCTCCTCTGCAGTAAAAGATACGTTTGCCGAGGCATATGAGCTGAGGAGGAGGCGATGTTCCTATGCTTTGGCAAACACTTTGTATAAAAAAAATATAAAAAATAAATCCCGGCAATGATTTATTCATCCACATCGATTGATCTGGTTTGCCAGGGCATACGAGCTAAGTGGGTATGGATGTTGGGCGGAGCTCCTATGTCCTGGCAGACGCCGTTCCCCTCCTTTTTATATTTTTTTTTTGGGGCAGAGATTTTTTTCATCCACATTGATCGATGCGAATGAAGAAATCTGTGCCGTTCATTTTTTTTCTTTCAGCCCAGAGGCTGAACGGAAAAAAAAATCTCATTACCTGTATGTGCAATATAAGGAGAATAGCAGAAACTCCTAATGCTGGCCATACATGTAATGATTATGGAGACCCTCAAAATTCCAGAGCAGTACAAACACCCCACAAATGACCCCATTTTGGAAAGAAGACACCCCAAGGTATTCGCTGAGGGGCATATTGAGTCCATGAAAGATTTAAATTTTTGTCCCAAGTTAGCGGAAAGTGAGACTTTGTGAGAAAAAATAAATAAATCAATTTCCGCTAACTTATGCCCCAAAAAACATTTCTATGAACTTGCCAGGCCCCGTGCGGTCACATGTGGGGTATTTATACTGCCCTGGCTTTTTAGGGGCTCTAAAGCGTGAGAAGAAGTCTGAGATCCAAATGTCTAAAAATGCCCTCCTAAAAGGAATGTGTGCCCTTTGCCCATCTTGGCTGCAAAAAAGTGTCACACATGTGGTATCGCCGTACTCAGGAGAAGTTGGGGAATGTGTTTTTGGGTGTCATTTTACATATACCCATGCAGAGTGAGATAAATATCTTGGTCAAATGCCAACTTTGTATAAAAAAAATGGGAAAAGTTGTCTTTTGCCAAGATATTTCTCTCACCCAGCATGGGTATATGTAAAATAACACCCCAAAACACATTCCCCAACTTCTCCTGAGTAGGGCGATACCAGATGTGTGACACTTTATTGCAGCCTAGGTGGGCAAAGGAGCACACATTCCAAAGTGCACCTTTCAGATTTCACTGGTCATTTTTTACAGATTTTGATTGCAAACTACTTCTCACGCATATGGGCCCCTAAAATGCCAGGGCAGTATAACTACCCCACAAGTGACCCCATTTTGGAAAGAAGACACCCCAAGGTATTCCGTGAGGGGCATGGCGAATTCCTAGAATTTTTTTTTTTCCTTACAAAGTCTCATATTCTACTAACTTGCGACAAAAAATAAAAAATGTAGAACAATAAATTTAGCAAAAAAATTATATATGGATGTCGTTTTTTTTGCAAAATTTTACAACTGAAAGTGAAAAATGTAATTTTTTTGCAAAAAAATCGTTAAATTTAGATTAATAACAAAAAAAGTTAAAATGTCAGCAGCAGTGAAATACCACCAAATTAAAGCTCTATTAGTGAGAAGAAAAGGAGGTAAAATTCATTTGGGTGGTAAGTTGCATGACCGAGCAATAAACGGTGAAAATAGTGTAGTGCAGAAGTGTAAAAAGTGGCCTGGTCATTAAGGGGGTATTAAGGGGGTCATTGAAGTGGTTAAATAATGCAGTTAGATTCTGGTTTAAAAAACACACCAATTTTGTGCAATACACTAGATTTGAGGCCTTTGCTGCATTTGTGACAGTCCAATACAAGATTCAAATACCGCAGTTATAGTCTGTTATTAAAAAACACCAATTTTGGAAAGACACTAAACCACTGTTATATTCTGGTATTAAAAAATGCGCCCATTTTGTGCAAGATAATAGATTTGAGGTCTTTGCTGCATTACAAGTGTTAAATACAAGTGTTAATTACAAGTGTTAAATACTGCTGTTATATTCTGGTTTTAAAAAAACACAAATTTTGTGCAAGACACTAGATTTTTGACCAGTGCTACATTTGTGACAGTCCAATACATGATTTAAATACTGCTGTTATATTCTGGTTAAAAAAAACAAAACGATTTTGTGCAATTCACTAGATTTTGGGACTTTGCTGCATTAGTGAAAGTCCAATAAAAGCTTTAAATACTGCTGTTATATTCTGGTATAAAAAAACTCCAATTTTGGCAAGACACTAGATATGCATCCTTTGATGCATTAGTGACAGTCCAATACAAGCGTTAAATACTGCTGTTATATTCTGGTTTTAAAATACACACACATTTTTTGCAAGATACTAGATTTGAGGCATTTGCTGCATTTGTGAAAGTCCAAAACAAGCTTTAAATGCAGCAGTTAAATTCTGGTTTTAAAAAAGCACCAATTTTGCGCATTACACTACATTTGAGGCCTTTGCTGCTTTGTGACAGTCCAATACAAGCTTTAAATACCTCTGTTATATTCTGGTTTTAAAAAGAAACGCCCAGTTTGTGCTAGATACTACATTTGGGGCCTTTGCTGCATTTGTAACAGTCCAATACATGCTTCAAATACTGCTGTTATATTCTGGTTTTAAAAAAAACACCCATTTTGGGCAATCCAATAGATAGATGAGGCCTTTGCTGCATTAGTGACAGTCCAATACAAGTGTTAAATACTGCTGTTATATTGTGGTATAAAATAAACACCAATTTTGGAAAGACACTACATTCGCCGCCTTTGCTGCATTTATGACAGTCCAATACAAACTTTAAATACTGCTGTTATATTCTGGTTTAAAAAAAACACCCATTTTGTGCAAGACACTACATTTGGGGCTTTTGCTGCATTTGTAGTAGAGGAAAGAGGTTCTGCCTCGCCGCGAAATCATTGGAGAGACGGATTTAATGGATAGATTCTTCTTGTTTTAATAGAAACAACGCGTTTTGGGGATCAGGATCTCCCCTTCATCAGGCTCACAATCATATGACCTATACTGCTGTTATTTTCTGGTTGAAAAAAACACCCATTTTGTGCAAGACACTACATTTGGGGCTTTTGCTGCATTTGTAACTGCCCAATACAAGCTTCAAATACTGCAGTTATATTGTGGTTTTAAAAAAAAACACCTATTTTGTGCAAGACACTAGATTTGCGGCCTTTGCTGCATTAGTGACAGACCAATACATATGTTAATTACTGCTGTCAATTTCTGGTTTTAAAAAAAACACCCATTTTGTGCAAGACACTACATTTGGGGCTTTTGCTGCATTTGTGACAGCCCAATATAAGCTTAAAATACTGCAGTTATATACAGTTGGTTTTTTTTTAAACACCCATTTTTTGCAAGACACTTGTTTTGTGGACTTCATGGATTAGTTACAGTACAATACAAGCTTTAAATACTGCTTTTATAATTTTGTTGAAAAAAAACACCCATTTGGTGCTTTTGCTGCATTTGTGACAGTCCAATACAATATTTAAATACTGCAGTTATATTCTGGTTTAAAAACATATCACTAATTTTGTGCAAGACACTACATTTGGTGCTTTTACTGCATTTGTGACAGTCCAATGCAAGATTCTAATACCGTAGTTATATTCTGTTATAAAAAAAAACCTTTGCTGCATTTGTGACAGTCCAATACATGCTTTAAACATTGCTGTTATATTCTGGTATTAAAAAAAACTGCCATTTTGTTCAAGACACTAGATCTTTGGCATTTGCTGTATTTGTGACAGTCTAATACATGCTTCAAATACTGCTGTTATATTCTGGTTTAAAAAAATAAAACACTCATTTTGTGCAATACACTAGATTTGGGGCCTTTGCTGCATTAGTGACAGTCCCAATACAAGTGTTAAATGCTGCTATTATATTGTGTGTTATAAAAAAAAACCCACCAATTTTGGCAAAACACTACATTTGGGGCTTTTGCTGCATTTGTAACAGCCCAATACAACCATTAAATACTGCACTTTATATTGTGGTTTAAAAAAAAACACCCATTTTGTGCAAGACACTAGATTTGCGGCCTTTGCTGCATTAGTCACAGAACAATACAAGCGTTAAATACTGCTGTTATATTTTGGTTTTAAAAAAAAAAACACCCATTTTGTGCAAGACACTACATTTGGGGCTTTTGCTGCATTTGTAACAGTCCAATACAAGTGTTAACCCCATAGGGACACAGCCTTATTTCACCTTAAGGACCAGGCCATTTTTTGCAAATCTGACCACTGTCAATTTAAGTGCTGATAACTTTAAAACGCTTTGACTTATCCAGGCCGTTCTGAGATTGTTTTTTCGTCACATATTGTACTTCATGACAGTGGTAAAATTAAGTCAAAAAAAATATTTTTTTTGCACAAAATAATACCCAATTTACCCCAAAATTGCAAAAATTTGCAAATTTCAAAGTTTCAGTTTCTCTACTTCTGTAATACATAGTAATACCCCCAAAAATTGTGATGACTTTACATTCCCCATATGTCTACTTCATGTTTGTAGCATTTTGGGAATGATATTTTATTTTTTGGGGATGTTACAAGGCTTAGAAGTTTAGAAGCAAATTTTGAAATTTTTCAGAAATCTTCAAAATCCCACTTTTTATGGACCAGTTCAGGTTTGAAGTCATATTGTGAGGCTTAGATAATAGAAACCTCCCAAAAATGACCCCATCTAAGAAACTACACCCCACAAGGTATTCAAAACTGATTTTACATATGTGGTTAACCCTTTAGGTGTTGCACAAGAGTTATTGGCAAATGGGGAAGAAATTTGAGAATTTCATTTTTTTGTCTAATTTTCCATTTTAACCCATTTTTTCCACTAACAAAGCAAGGGTTAACAGCCAAACAAGACTGTATCTTTATTGCCCTGACTCTGCCGTTTACAGAAACACCCAATATGTGGCCGTAAACTACTGTACGGCCACACAGCGGGGCGTAGAGTGAAAGGTGCGCCGTTTGGTTTTTGGAGGGCTGATTTTTATGGACCAGTTTATTTACACCGTGTCCTGTTTCAACCCCCCTGATGCACCCCTGGAGTAGAAACTCCCTAAAAGTGACCCCATTTTGGAAACTATGGGATAAGGTGGCATTATTTGGGGGACTATTTTTAGGGTACATATGATTTTTGGTTGCTCTATATTACATTTTTGTGAGGCAAGGTTACCAAAAATTGAGATTCTGAAATTTCATCTCCATTTGCCATTAACTGTTGAGGAACACCTAAAGGGTTAATAAAGTTTGTATAATCAGTTTTGAATACCTTGAGGGGTGTAGTTTCTTAGATGGGGTCACTTTTAGGGAGTTTTTACTCTAGGGGGGCATCAGGGGGGCTTCAAAAGGGACATGGTGTCAATAAAAAAGGCCATCAAAATCGGCCTTCCAGAAACCATGTCGGTCCTTTCCTTTTGCGGCCTCCCTTTTACTGATAAAGCAGTTTACGACCACAAATATGGCATTTCTGTAAACTGCAGTATCAGGGTAATAAATATTAACTTTTGTTTGGTTGTTAACCCTTGTTTTGTTACCAGAAAAAACGGATTGAAATGAAAAAGTGCCAAAAATTGAGTTTTTGGCACCGTTTTATTTTTATTTTTTTAACCGTGTTAATCTGGGGGGTTAGGTCATGGGATATTTTTATAGAGGAGATTCTTACGGACGCGGCGATACCTAATAAGTCTACTTTTTTTTTATAATTATTTAGGTTTTTGACTCTATTATCCTTTTTGATACCCTAACATTTTTTGGGTATCTCTAAAGTCTAGGTGTCATTATTTATTTATTTATTTATTTTTTATCTGATTATCTTATGTGGGGGCTCATTTTTTGCGGGACGAGCGGACGGTTTTTCTGGCACTATTTTGGGGGCTATATGACTTTTTGATCGCTTGCTATAAAAAATTTTGTTATGTTTGGTGACAAAAAAAATCTTTTTTTGCACTTTTTTTTTTTTGGACCGTGTTAATCTGGGGGGGTTGTATCATGGGGTATTTTTATAGAGGAGATTCTTACGGACGCGACGATACCTAATAAGTCTACTTTTTTTACATTTATTTGGGTTTTAGACTATATTATCCTTTTTGATACAAAAAAAATAATTTTGTATCTCTAAAGTCTAAGTGTCATTTTTTCTTTTTTTTCTTATCCGATTATCTTATGTGGGGGCTCATTTTTTGCGGGACGAGCGGACGGTTTTATTGGCACTATTTTGGGGGCTATATGACTTTTTGATCGCTTGCTATTAAACTTTTTGTTATGTAAGGTGACAAAAAAAACACCTTTTTTTGCGCCTTTTTTTTTTTTTCCTTTACCGTGTTAATCTGGGGGGTTAGGTCATGGGGTATTTTTATAGAGGAGATTATTACCGACACGGCAATACCTAATATGTATACTTTTAATAAATTATTTTAGTTTTTTTGGGTGTCTCAAGTCTGAGAACCATTTTTTTTTTTATCCGATGTCAGTCCTAAATTGGGATATAAATTTAGTACTCCATGGAAGTGTGATACTCCCTGAAGCAACCAATAATGCAGAGGCCCGGATGATCGGGGCACGTGTCACATTGAGTTGTGGTGTCCTTCCGTATCCCCCACCTGTGACACACTCTGCACCTTTTTTGGGTTCGTCCCTTCTTTCCAGTATGGGGGACCACACCTGGAAAGTGTTGGCCAGGGACGATCCGGGCGCCTACAGTTCCCGAGGTACTCCGGCCTGCTCTTTCCCGGTCCGAAAAGATCAGGGCCTTGAGGACTGCCTCATAGAACTGGAGGAATGTCCCTGTGCTGCCAGCGCTTCGGGATAGTACAAAAGAGTTGTACATGGCAACCTGCACCAAGTAGACCGCATCTTTTTTGTACCATGCCCGGGTTTTGCGCATGGCGTTATATGGCTTGAGGACTTGATCAGAGAGATCAAATCCTCCCATATACCGATTGTAGGCGACGATACAATCGGGCTTGAGGACCGTTGCCGCGGTACCTCGCACAGGGACAGGGGTGATGCCGTTACCATGAATTGTGGACAGCATAAGGACATCCCTCTTGTCCTTATACCTGACCAGCAACAGTTTTCCAGTGGTAAGGGCACGGGTCTCACCCCTGGGGATAGGTACCTGGAGGGGGAGGGCAGGGAGGCCGCGTTGATTTTTCCGCACGGTCCCACAAGCGAACGTGGATCTGGCGGCAAGGGACTGGAACAAGGGGATACTGGTATAAAAGTTATCCACGTAAAGGTGGTAACCCTTATCCAGCAGTGGGAACATAAGGTCCAACACAAGTTTCCCGGTAACACCCAGAGTGGGGGGACATTCTGGGGGTTGAATCCGGGAATCTCGCCCCTCGTATACACGAAATTTGTAAGTGTACCCTGAGGTACTCTCACAAATTTTGTATAGCTTCACGCCATACCTCACCCGCTTGGTGGGCACATACTGGCGGAAAATTAGTCTCCCCTTGAACGCAATGAGAGACTCATCAACCGCGACCTCTCTTCCAGGTACATAGGCCTCCATGAATTTGGCCCCAAAGTGATCGATGACCGGCCGTATCTTGTACAGACGGTCATGGGCAGGATCACCTCGGGGGGGACATGCTGCATTATCGGAATAATGCAGACATTTCCGGATGGCCTCAAACCAGGAGCGGGTCATGGCCGTACTGTAAAGTGGGGTCTGGTATAGGACGTCCCCACTCCAGTACAGCCTGACACTGGGTTTCTTGACCAGGCCCATATGCAGCACGAGGCCCCAAAATGTCCTCATTTCGGCTGCACTGACCGGCGTCCAGCCACCGGGCCTGGCCAAAAAGGAGCCCGGGTGTTGAGCGACGAACTGTTGGGCGTACAGATTCGTCTGCTCCACCATCAGATTTACCAGTGGGTCACTGAAAAAATGACGAAAAAAGTCATATTCAGTGTAGCCCACTGTGGAAATCTGGATTCCTGATTGGCCTACAAAATCAGGAATCACGGGCTCGTATCGCTCTGGGCTACACCAGACAAATTCACAGGCAGGGTGCTCCGGTGGATTTAACTGGTGGGCCGGGAAACCAGTACGAGCCCCAGAGCTGCTAGTACTAGGCTGGGCCACAGGGTCCCTAACATGGCGGTCCCCTTGCTCCGCCTGGTGGCGTCTCCGCCGCCTTGGGGGCTCATCATCATCGCTAGATGATGAGGAGGATGCGGATGACAACAGGAATGTGGGGTCATCCTCATCCTCACTGGGACTCTCGGATTCGGAGGCAAGCTGGGCGTATGCCTCCTCGGCCGAGAACGTCCGGCGGGCCATAGGGGAGTGTGTGTCTGCGTGTGTATGTGCGTGTGTGTAACTCTTTATTTTGTGTGCGTGTGTGTGGGGGCACGGGTGTTCATGAACTCACCCTAAAACTAACAAAAAAAAAAAAACTGACTAAAAAAAAAGGCCCAAAAATGTGAAAAAAAAATTCAAAACCGCTGATCAACCGTCCGAAGTTGATCAGCGGTGGGGTGTGCGATGCGCTAACAGTGGCCGGACGCTAAGAGTGCCGGCCACAGTCAGCGTACACAAAAAAATAAAAATAAAATCCTGCACCCCAAAAAAGTGGGGGAAGGGGGGAGGGGGGCAGGGGGGGGGCAAGTGGCAGCACCCCTGGGGGGTCTAGGGTCACACAGCTGTGCTGTGGACCCCAGACACCCTAACTAGGGTGATGCAATGAAAAGTAAAAAAACTAACTTTCCCTTTTTTTCCCTGCCTAACCCAAACTTTCCCTAGCTGTCCCTATGTACCTGATGGGGGGGTGCTGGTGGCAGAGATCGGGTCCTGGGGGCACAGATCGGGTGCAGGCAGCGGTGAAGCAGTGGCAGACACGTGCAGGCAGCTCCTCTCTCCTCCGGCTCCGGAACACAAAAGGAGGAGGAGAGGAGCGCCTTCCTCTTTTGAATCTGCCGCCGGACCGCCCACTGACCAATCAGAAAGCGATCGTGAGTGGTGATGTCACCATCACCACTCAGGATCGCTGGATGGTGATTGGTGGAGTGAAATCACACCACCATCACCATCCTGTTCTGGGTTATCGGGGTCTTCAGAGACCCGAATTACCCGGAAACGCAGAAAACCGCAGGTCTGAATTGACCTGCGGTTTTCTGCGATCGCCGACATGGGGGGGTCACAGGACCCCCCGGCGCATTTGCCCCAGGTGCCTGCTCAATGATCGGAACCATTCATGACGTACCGGTACGTCATGTGTCCTTAAGTACCAGGACATCATGACGTACCGGTACGTCATGTGTCCTTAAGAGGTTAAATACTGCTGTTATATTTTGATTTTGAAAAAAACACCCATTTTGTGCAAGACACTTCATTTGGGGCCTACTCTGCATTTGTGACAGCCCAATTTAAGCTTTAAACACTGCGGTTATATTCTGGTTTTAAAAATGCACCAATTTTGTGCAAGACACTAGATTTGCGGCCTTTGCTGCATTAGTAACAGTCCAATACAAGCTTTTAATACTGCTGTTCATATTCTTGTTTTAAAAAATCAACCATTTTGTGCAAGACACTACATTTATGGCTTATGCTGCATTTGTGACAGCCCAATACAAGCTTTAAATATTGCTTTTATAATCTGGTTTAAAAAAAAACATTATGCAAGAAACTACATTTGGGGCTTTTGCTGCATTTGTGACAGTCAAATACAAGCTTTAAATACCGCTGTTATATTCTGGTATTGAAAAAAAGCGCCCATTTTGTGCAAGATAATAGATTTGCGGCCTTTGCTGCATTTGTGACAGTCCGATACAAGTTTTTAATACCGCTGTTATAGTCTGGTATAAAAAAAAAAAATTTTTGGGCAAGACTCTAGATTTGAGGCCTTTGCTGCATTTGTGAAAGTCCATTACAAGTATTAAATACTGCTGTTATATTCTGGTTGAAAAAAACACCCATTTTGTGCAAGACACTAGATTTTTGGCATTTGCTGCATTTGTGACAGTCCAATACAAGCGTTAAATACTGCTGTCATATTCTGGTTTTAAAAAAACATATATTGTGTCCAAGACACTATATTTTGGGCCTCTGCTACATTTGTGACAGCCAAATTGAAGCTTTAAATACTGCAGTTATGTTCTGGCTTAAAAAAAACACCCATTTTGTGCAAGAAACTAGATTTGCAGCCTTTCCTGCATTAGTGACTGTCCAATTCAAGCGTTAAATACTGCTGTTATATTCTGGTTGAAAAAAAAAACACCCATTTTGTGCAAGACACTATATTAGGGCTTTTGCTGCATTTGTGAGAGTCCAATACAAGCTTTAAATACTGCAGTTATAATCTGGTTTTAAAGAAACACCAATTTTAGACAATACACTACATTTGAGGCCTTTCCTGCTTCATGACAGTCCAATACAGGTTTTAAATACCGCTGTTATATTCTTGTTTTCTAAAAATGCACCCATTTTGTGCAATGAACCACATTTTGGACTTTTGCTGCATTTGTGACAGTGTAATACAAGATTCAAATACCGCAGTTATATTCTGTTATTACAAAAACACCAATTTTGGCGAGACACTACATTTGCGGCCTTTGTTGCATTTGTGACAGTCAAATACAAGCTTTAAATACCGCTGTTATATTCTGGTATTGAAAAAAGCGCCCATTTTGTGCAAGATAATAGATTTGCGGCCTTTGCTGCATTTGTGACAGTCCGATACAAGCTTTAAATACCACTGTTATAGTATGGTTTAAAAAAAAAAAAACAATTTGGGCAAGACTCGAAATTTGCGGCCTTTGTTGCATTTGTGAAAGTCCATTACAAGCGTTAAATACTGCTGTCATATTCTGGATTTTAAAAAACACCCATTTTGTGCAAGACACTAGATTTGCGGCCTTTGTTGCATTAGTGACAGTCCAATACAAGTATTAAATACTGCTGTTTTATTCTGTTTTAAAAAAAAAACATTCTGTGCAAGACACTACATTTGGGGCTTTTGCTGCATTTGTGACAGTCCAATACAAGCTTTAAATACTGCAGTTATATTCTGGTATAAAATAAAATAAAAAATGTTGTGCAAGATACTAGATTTAAGGCCTTTGCTGCATTTGTGACAGTCCAATACAAACTTTAAATACAGCAGTTATATTATGGTTTAAAAAAAACACCAATTTTGTGCAATACACTACATTTGAGGCCTTTCCTGTTACATGACAGTCCAATACAGGTTTTAAATACCGCTGTTATATTCTGGTTTTACAAAAAAAACACAAATTTTGTGCAAGACAGTACATTTGAGGCATTTGCTGCATTTGTGACAGTCCAATACAAGCTTTTAATACTGCTGTTATATTCTTGTTTCCAAAAATTCATCCATTTTGTGCAAGGCACTTAATTTAGGGATTTTGCTGCATTTGTCACAGTCCAATATAAGCGTTAAATACTGCTGTTATATTCTGGTTTAAAAATAAACACCCATTTGTGCAAAACAATACATTTGCGGCCATTGCTGCATTTGTGACAGTCCATAACAAGCTTTACATGCTGCAGTTATATGCTGGTTTTAAAAAACACGCATTTTATGCAAGACACTAGATTTGTGACCTTTGCTGCATTTGTAACAGTTCAATATAAGCGTTAAATGGTGTTGATATATTCTGATTTCAAAAAATCACCAATTTAGTGCAAGACACTACATTTGGCCCTTTGCTGCATTTGTGACAGTCCAATGCAATTGTAAAATACTGCTGTTATATATTGGTAATAAAAAAACTGCCATTTTGTGCAAGACACTAGATTTGTGGCCTTTGCTACATTTGTGACAGTCGAAGTCATGCTTTAAATTCTGCTGTTATATCCTGGTTTTAAAAAAAACACCCATTTTGTGCAAGACACTAGATTTGCGGCCTTTGCTCTATTAGTGACAGTCCAATACAAGCGTTAAATACTGCTGTTATATTCTGGTTGAAAAAAAAAAAAAAAAACATTTTGTGCAGGAAACTATAGTTGGGGATTTTGCTGCATTTGTGACAGCCCAATACAAGCTTTAAATACTGCAGTACTAATGTGAAATAATAACCCATTTTGTGCAAGACACTACATTTGGCCCTTTGCTGCCTTTTTAACAGTCCAATACAAGTGTTAAATACTGCTGTTATATTCTGGTATTAAAAAAAATGCCATTTTGTGCAATACACTAGATTTGCGGCTTTTGCTGCATTTGTGACAGTCCAATTTTTGCTTTAAATTCTGCAGTTATATTCTGGTTTAAAAAAAACACCCATTTTGTGCAAGACACTAGATTTGCGGCCTTTGCTGCATTAGTGACAGTTCAATACAAGCGTTAAATGCTGCTGTTATTTTCTGGTTGCAAAAAAAAAAAAACATTTTGTGCAAGACACTACATTTGGGCCTTTTGCTGCATTTGTAACAGTCCAATACAAGCATTAAATACTGCTGTTATATCCTGGTTTTGAAAAAAAAAAATATTTTGTACAAGACACTACATTTGGAGCCTTCTCTGCATTTGTGACATCCCAATACAAGCGTTAAATACTGCAGTAATATTCCGATTTTTAAAAAAACACCCATTTTGTGCAAGACACTAGATTTGCGGCCTTTGCTCCATTTGTGACAGTCCAATACAAGCTTTTAAAGCTGCTGTTATATTCTTGTTTTAAAAAATCACCCATTTTGTGCAAGACACCACATTTGAGGCTTTTGCTGCATTTGTGACAGTCCAAAACAAGCGTTAAATACTGCTGTAATATCCTGGTTTTGAAAAAAATATGTATATTTTGTACAAGACACTACATTTGCGGCCTTCTCTGCATTTGTGACATGCCAATACAAGCGTTAAATACTGCAGTAATATTCTGATTTAAAAAAAACACCCATTTTGTGCAATACACTAGATTTGGGGCCTTTGCTGCATTAGTGACAGTCCAGTACTAGCTTTAAATACTGCTGTTATATTCTGGTATTAAAAAAACACCACTTTTGGGAAGACACTAGATTTGCGGCCTTTGCTGCATTAGTGACCGTCCAATACAAGCGTTAAATACTGCTGTTATATTCTTTTATTTATTTATTTTTAAACACCCATTTTGTGCAAGACACTAGATTTGAGGATTTTGCTGCTTTTGTGACAGTCCAATACAAGCTTCGAAAACAGCTGTTATATTCTGGTATAAAAAAAAAACACCCATTTTGTGCAAGACACTAGATTTGAGGACTTTGCTGCTTTTGTGACAGTCGAATACAAGCTTCGAAAACAGCTGTTATATTCTGGTATAAAAAAAAACACCAATTTTATGCAAGACACTAGATTTGAGGACTTTGTTGCATTTGTGACCGTCCAATACATGCTTTAATTACTGCAGTTATATTATGTTTCTGTTTAAAAACACCCATTTAGTGCAAGATACTAAATTTGTGACCTTTGCTGCATTTCTGACAGTCCAATACAATCGTTAAATACTGCCGTTATATTCTAGTATTAAAAAAATCTGCCATTTTGTGCAAAACACTAGATTTGGGGCCTTTGCTGCATTTGTGACAGTCCAATACACGCTTTAAATACTGCAGTTATGTTCTGGTTTAAAAAAAACACCCATTTTGTGCAAGACACTACATTTGAGAACTTTGCTGCATTTGTGACAGTCCAATACAAGCTGTTAATACCGCTGTTTTATTCTGGTATTGAAAAAAGCACCCATTTTGTGCAAAATACTAGATTTGAGGCCTTTGCTGCATTTGTGACAGTCCAATACATGCTATAAATACTGCTGTCATATTCTGGTTTTAAAAAAACACCCATTGTGTGCAAGACACTACATTTGAGAACTTTGCTGCATTTGTGACAGTCCAATACAAGCTGTTAATACCGCTGTTTTATTCTGGTATTGAAAAAAGCACCCATTTTGTGCAAAATACTAGATTTGAGGCCTTTGCTGCATTTGTGACAG
Organism: Bufo gargarizans; assembly: GCF_014858855.1. NCBI lineage: Eukaryota > Metazoa > Chordata > Amphibia > Anura > Bufonidae > Bufo > Bufo gargarizans. The sequence goes on along the minus strand of NC_058081.1, from coordinate 424,319,201 downwards.
TCCAATACATGCTATAAATACTGCTGTCATATTCTGGTTTTAAAAAAACACCCATTGTGTGCAAGACACTAGTTTTGTGGCCTTTGTGGATTAGTTATAGTCCACAACAAGCTTTAAATAATGCTGTTATATTCTAGTTTTAAAAAAAAACACCCATCTTGTACAAGACACTACATTTGGGGCTTTTGCTGCATTTGTGACAGTCCGATACAAGTTTTTAATACCGCTGTTATAGTCTGGTATAAAAAAATAAAATATTTGGGCAAGACTCTAGATTTGAGGCCTTTGCTGCATTTGTGAAAGTCCATTACAAGTATTAAATACTGCTGTTATATTCTGGTTGAAAAAAACACCCATTTTGTGCAAGACACTAGATTTTTGGCATTTGCTGCATTTGTGACAGTCCAATACAAGCGTTAAATACTGCTGTCATATTCTGGTTTTAAAAAAACATCTATTGTGTCCAAGACACTATATTTTGGGCCTCTGCTACATTTGTGACAGCCAAATTGAAGCTTTAAATACTGCAGTTATGTTCTGGCTTAAAAAAAACACCCATTTTGTGCAAGAAACTAGATTTGCAGCCTTTCCTGCATTAGTGACTGTCCAATTCAAGCGTTAAATACTGCTGTTATATTCTGGTTGAAAAAAAAAACACCCATTTTGTGCAAGACACTATATTAGGGCTTTTGCTGCATTTGTGAGAGTCCAATACAAGCTTTAAATACTGCAGTTATAATCTGGTTTTAAAGAAACACCAATTTTAGACAATACACTACATTTGAGGCCTTTCCTGCTTCATGACAGTCCAATACAGGTTTTAAATACCGCTGTTATATTCTTGTTTTCTAAAAATGCACCCATTTTGTGCAATGAACCACATTTTGGACTTTTGCTGCATTTGTGACAGTGTAATACAAGATTCAAATACCGCAGTTATATTCTGTTATTACAAAAACACCAATTTTGGCGAGACACTACATTTGCGGCCTTTGTTGCATTTGTGACAGTCAAATACAAGCTTTAAATACCGCTGTTATATTCTGGTATTGAAAAAAGCGCCCATTTTGTGCAAGATAATAGATTTGCGGCCTTTGCTGCATTTGTGACAGTCCGATACAAGCTTTAAATACCACTGTTATAGTATGGTTTAAAAAAAAAAAAAACAATTTGGGCAAGACTCGAAATTTGCGGCCTTTGTTGCATTTGTAAAAGTCCATTACAAGCGTTAAATACTGCTGTCATATTCTGGATTTTAAAAAACACCCATTTTGTGCAAGACACTAGATTTGCGGCCTTTGCTGCATTAGTGACAGTCATTGGACAAGTATTAAATACTGCTGTTTTATTCTGTTTTAAAAAAAAAACATTCTGTGCAAGACACTACATTTGGGGCTTTTGCTTCATTTGTGACAGTCCAATACAAGCTTTAAATACTGCAGTTATATTCTGGTAAAAAATAAAATAATATAAAAAATGTTGTGCAAGATACTAGATTTAAGGCCTTTGCTGCATTTGTGACAGTCCAATACAAACTTTAAATACAGCAGTTATATTATGGTTTAAAAAAAAACACCAATTTTGTGCAATACACTACATTTGAGGCCTTTCCTGTTACATGACAGTCCAATACAGGTTTTAAATACTGCTGTTATATTCTGGTTTTACAAAAAAAACACAAATTTTGTGCAAGACAGTACATTTGAGGCAGTTGCTGCATTTGTGACAGTCCAATACAAGCTTTTAATACTGCTGTTATATTCTTGTTTCCAAAAATTCATCCATTTTGTGCAAGGCACTTAATTTAGGGCTTTTGCTGCATTTGTCACAGTCCAATATAAGCGTTAAATACTGCTGTTATATTCTGGTTTAAAAATAAACACCCATTTGTGCAAAACAATACATTTGCGGCCATTGCTGCATTTGTGACAGTCCATAACAAGCTTTACATGCTGCAGTTATATGCTGGTTTTAAAAAACACACATTTTATGCAAGACACTAGATTTGTGACCTTTGCTGCATTTGTAACAGTTCAATATACAGTCATGTGAAAAAATTAGGACACCCTTTGAAAGCATGTGGTTTTTTGTAACATTTTTAATAAAAGGTTATTTCATCTCCGTTTCAACAATACAGAGAGATTAAAGTAATCCGACTAAACAAAGAAAACTGAAGAAAAGTATTTTCAAGATCTTCTGTAAATGTCATTCTACAAAAATGCCTATTCTAACTGAGGAAAAAGATAGGACACCCTTGCCCCTAATAGCGAGTGTTACCTCCTTTGGCTGAAATAACTGCAGTGAGACGGTTCTTGTAGCCATCTACCAGTCTTCGACATCGGTCTGAGGAAATTTTACCCCACTCCTCAATGCAGAACTTTTTCAGCTGTGAGATGTTTGAGGGGTTTCTTGCACGTACAGCCCTTTTCAAGTCACCCCACAGCATCTCAATGGGATTCAAATCTGGACTTTGACTTGGCCATTCCAGGACTCTCCATTTCTTCTTTTTCAGCCAATCTTTGGTTGATTTACTAGTATGTTTTGGGTCATTGTCATGTTGCATGGTCCAGTTCCGCTTCAGCTTTAATTTTCTAACTGATGGTCTCACATGTTCTTCAAGCACCTTCTGATACACAGTAGAATTCATCGTGGATTCTATGATGGTGAGCTGACCAGGTCCTGCTGCAGCAAAGCAGCCCCAAACCATGACACTTCCACCTCCATGCTTCACAGTTGGTATGAGGTTCTTTTCTTGGAATGCTGTGTTTGGTTTACGCCAAACATGTCCTCTGCTGTTGTGTCCAAATAATTCAATTTTGGACTCATCTGTCCAAAGAACATTATTCCAGAAGTCCTGGTCTTTGTCAACTTTATCTCTGGCAAATGTCAGTCTGGCCTCGATGTTTCTCTTGGAAAGCAAAGGTTTCCTCCTTGCACACCTCCCATGCAAGTTAAACTTGTACAGTCTCTTTCTGATTGTAGAGGCATGTACTTCTACATCAACAGTAGCCAGAGCCTGCTGTAGTTCTCGAGATGACACTTTAGGGTTTTTGGAGACCTCTTTTAGCATCTTGCGGTCTGCTCTTGGGGTGAACTTGCTGGGGCGACCAGTCCTGGGCATGTTGGCAGTTGTTTTGAAAGCCCTCCACTTGTAGACTATCTTCCGGACAGTGGAATGGCTGATTTCAAAATCTTTTGAGATCTTTTTAAATCCCTTCCCAGACTCATAGGCTGCTACAATCTTTTTTCTGAAGTCCTCTGACAGCTCTTTTGCTCTCACCATGGTGCTCACTCTCACTTCAACAGTCAGGAGCACACCAAACTAAATGTCTGAGGTTTAAATAGGGCAAGCCTCATTCAACATGCAGAGTAACGATCTACTAATTATGTGCACCTGGTGTGATATACCTGTGTGAGATCTGAGCCAATTTAAGAGGGAATACATGTGAGGGTGTCCTATCTTTTTCCTCAGTTAGAATAGGCATTTTTGTAGAATGACATTTACAGAAGATCTTGAAAATACTTTTCTTCAGTTTTCTTTGTTTAGTTGGATTACTTTAATCTCTCTGTATTGTTGAAACGGAGATGAAATAACCTTTTATTAAAAATGTTACAAAAAACCACATGCTTTCAAAGGGTGTCCTAATTTTTTCACATGACTGTAAGCGTTAAATGGTGTTGATTAGGGATGAGCGAACTCGAACTGTATAGTTCGGGTTCGTACCGAATTTTGGGGTGTCCGTGACACGGACCCGAACCCGGACATTTTCGTAAAAGTCCGGGTTCGGGTTCGGTGTTCGTCGCTTTCTTCGCGCTTTTGTGACGCTTTCTTGGCGCTTTTTGAAAGGCTGCAAAGCAGCCAATCAACAAGCGTCATACTACTTGCCCCAAGAGGCCATCACAGCCATGCCTACTATTGGCATGGCTGTGATTGGCCAGAGCACCATGTGACCCAGCCTCTATTTAAGCTGGAGTCACATAGCGCCGCCCGTCACTCTGCTCTGATTAGCGTAGGGAGAGGTTGCGGCTGCGACAGTAGGGCGAGATTAGGCAGATTAACTCCTCCAAAGGACTTGATTAACTGATCGATCTGCAGCTGTGGATCATTGAGCTGCTGATCCTCAATTGCTCACTGTTTTTAGGCTGCACAGACCGTTTGTCAGTCTCATTTTTCTGGGGTGATCGGCGGCCATTTTGTGTCTTGTGGTGCGCCAGCACAAGCTGCGACCAAGTGCATTTAACCCTCAATGGTGTGGTTGTTTTTTGGCTAAAGCCTACATCAGGGTGAAGCTGTGACACCAAGTGCATTTAACCAGCAATAGTCTGTTCATTTTTTGGCCATATACAAAATCAGGGGCAAGCTGCGCCTGTCACCAAGTGCATTTAACCCTCAATGGTGTGGTTGTTTTTTGGCTAAAGCCTACATCAGGGTGAAGCTGTCACACCAAGTGCATTTAACCAGCAATAGTCTGTTCATTTTTTGGCCATATACAAAATCAGGGGCAAGCTGCGCCTGTCACCAAGTGCATTTAACCCTCAATGGTGTGGTTGTTTTTTGGCTAAAGCCTACATCAGGGTGAAGCTGTCACACCAAGTGCATTTAACCAGCAATAGTCTGTTCATTTTTTGGCCATATACAAAATCAGGGGCAAGCTGCGCCTGTCACCAAGTGCATTTAACCCTCAATGGTGTGGTTGTTTTTTGGCTAAAGCCTACATCAGGGTGAAGCTGTCACACCAAGTGCATTTAACCAGCAATAGTCTGTTCATTTTTTGGCCATATCCCAGTCTAATTCTGTCACTAAATCCATACCGGTCACCCAGCGCCTAAATACTAGGCCTCAAATTTATATCCAGCTAAATCTGTCCCTAGTGCTGTAGCTGGGCGAGTTATTTAGTGTCCGTTCAAGCACATTTCTTGTTCTGGGTTGAAATACAATTCCCAATTTAGCAATTTCATAATTTAGTGGTTCCTGCTATATCAGAGCTCTTTGAAATCTATCCCAAAAAGGGTATATAATATTGAAGGTGCACATAGGGTCATTCAGAGTAACTTCACACACACCCGCTACTGTGTATTTCCAAGTCTAATTCTGTCACTAAATCCATACCGGTGACCCAGCGCCTAAATACTAGGCCTCAAATTTAATTCCCTCTAAATCTCTCGTTACCCACCGCTGTACTGTTGTTGCTGGGCAAGATATTTAGTGTCCGTCAAAGCACATTTTTTGTTCTGGGTTGAAGTACAATTCCCAATTTAGCAATTTCATAATTTAGTGGTTTCTGCTATATCAGAGCTATTTGAAATCTATCCCAAAAAGGGTATATAATATTGAAGGTGCACATAGGGTCATTCAGAATAACTTCACACACACCCGCTACTGTGTATTTCCAAGTCTAATTCTGTCACTAAACCCATACCTGTCACCCAGCGCCTAAATACTAGGCCTCAAATTTAAATCCCTCTAAATCTCTCGTTACCGTTGTCCTGTTGTAGCTGGGAAAGTTATTTAGTGCCCGTCAAAGCACATTTTTTGTTCTGGGTTGAAGTACAATTCCCAATTTAGCAATTTCATAATTTAGTGGTTCCTGCTATATCAGAGCTATTTGAAATCTATCCCAAAAAGGGTATATAATATTGAAGGTGCACATAGGGTCATTCAGAATAACTTCACACACACCCGCTACTGTGTATTTCCAAGTCTAATTCTGTCACTAAATCCATACCGGTGACCCAGCGCCTAAATACTAGGCCTCAAATTTAATTCCCTCTAAATCTCTCGTTACCCACCGGTGTACTGTTGTTGCTGGGCAAGATATTTAGTGTCCGTCAAAGCACATTTTTTGTTCTGGGTTGAAGTACAATTCCCAATTTAGCAATTTCATAATTTAGTGGTTTCTGCTATATCAGAGCTATTTGAAATCTATCCCAAAAAGGGTATATAATATTGAAGGTGCACATAGGGTCATTCAGAATAACTTCACACACACCCGCTACTGTGTATTTCCAAGTCTAATTCTGTCACTAAACCCATACCTGTCACCCAGCGCCTAAATACTAGGCCTCAAATTTAAATCCCTCTAAATCTCTCGTTACCGTTGTCCTGTTGTAGCTGGGAAAGTTATTTAGTGCCCGTCAAAGCACATTTTTTGTTCTGGGTTGAAGTACAATTCCCAATTTAGCAATTTCATAATTTAGTGGTTCCTGCTATATCAGAGCTATTTGAAATCTATCCCAAAAAGGGTATATAATATTGAAGGTGCACATAGGGTCATTCAGAATAACTTCACACACACCCGCTACTGTGTATTTCCAAGTCTAATTCTGTCACTAAATCCATACCGGTGACCCAGCGCCTAAATACTAGGCCTCAAATTTAATTCCCTCTAAATCTCTCGTTACCCACCGCTGTACTGTTGTTGCTGGGCAAGATATTTAGTGTCCGTCAAAGCACATTTTTTGTTCTGGGTTGAAGTACAATTCCCAATTTAGCAATTTCATAATTTAGTGGTTTCTGCTATATCAGAGCTATTTGAAATCTATCCCTAAAAGGGTATATAATATTGAAGGTGCACATAGGGTCATTCAGAATAACTTCACACACACCCGCTACTGTGTATTTCCAAGTCTAATTCTGTCACTAAACCCATACCTGTCACCCAGCGCCTAAATACTAGGCCTCAAATTTATATCCAGCTAAATCTGTCCCTAGTGCTGTAGCTGGGCGAGTTATTTAGTGTCCGTTCAAGCACATTTCTTGTTCTGGGTTGAAATACAATTCCCAATTTAGCAATTTCATAATTTAGTGGTTCCTGCTATATCAGAGCTCTTTGAAATCTATCCCAAAAAGGGTATATAATATTGAAGGTGCACATAGGGTCATTCAGAGTAACTTCACACACACCCGCTACTGTGTATTTCCAAGTCTAATTCTGTCACTAAATCCATACCGGTGACCCAGCGCCTAAATACTAGGCCTCAAATTTAATTCCCTCTAAATCTCTCGTTACCCACCGCTGTACTGTTGTTGCTGGGCAAGATATTTAGTGTCCGTCAAAGCACATTTTTTGTTCTGGGTTGAAGTACAATTCCCAATTTAGCAATTTCATAATTTAGTGGTTTCTGCTATATCAGAGCTATTTGAAATCTATCCCAAAAAGGGTATATAATATTGAAGGTGCACATAGGGTCATTCAGAATAACTTCACACACACCCGCTACTGTGTATTTCCAAGTCTAATTCTGTCACTAAACCCATACCTGTCACCCAGCGCCTAAATACTAGGCCTCAAATTTAAATCCCTCTAAATCTCTCGTTACCGTTGTCCTGTTGTAGCTGGGAAAGTTATTTAGTGCCCGTCAAAGCACATTTTTTGTTCTGGGTTGAAGTACAATTCCCAATTTAGCAATTTCATAATTTAGTGGTTCCTGCTATATCAGAGCTATTTGAAATCTATCCCAAAAAGGGTATATAATATTGAAGGTGCACATAGGGTCATTCAGAATAACTTCACACACACCCGCTACTGTGTATTTCCAAGTCTAATTCTGTCACTAAATCCATACCGGTGACCCAGCGCCTAAATACTAGGCCTCAAATTTAATTCCCTCTAAATCTCTCGTTACCCACCGGTGTACTGTTGTTGCTGGGCAAGATATTTAGTGTCCGTCAAAGCACATTTTTTGTTCTGGGTTGAAGTACAATTCCCAATTTAGCAATTTCATAATTTAGTGGTTTCTGCTATATCAGAGCTATTTGAAATCTATCCCAAAAAGGGTATATAATATTGAAGGTGCACATAGGGTCATTCAGAATAACTTCACACACACCCGCTACTGTGTATTTCCAAGTCTAATTCTGTCACTAAACCCATACCTGTCACCCAGCGCCTAAATACTAGGCCTCAAATTTAAATCCCTCTAAATCTCTCGTTACCGTTGTCCTGTTGTAGCTGGGAAAGTTATTTAGTGCCCGTCAAAGCACATTTTTTGTTCTGGGTTGAAGTACAATTCCCAATTTAGCAATTTCATAATTTAGTGGTTTCTGCTATATCAGAGCTATTTGAAATCTATCCCTAAAAGGGTATATAATATTCAAGGTGCACATTGGGTCATTCAGAATAACTTCACACACACACGCTTCTGTGCATTTCCAAGTCTAATTCTGTCACTAAATCCATACCGGTCACCCAGCGCCTAAATACTAGGCCTCAAATTTATATCCCGCTGAATTTGAATACAATACATTGGGCCAAATAATATATTTGTTGTTGTGGTGAACCATAACAATGAGAAAAACATCTAGTAAGGGACGCGGACGTGGACATGGTCGTGGTGGTGTTAGTGGACCCTCTGGTGCTGGGAGAGGACGTGGCCGTTCTGCCACATCCACACGTCCTAGTGTACCAACTACTTCAGGTCCCAGTAGCCGCCAGAATTTACAGCGATATATGGTGGGGCCCAATGCCGTTCTAAGGATGGTAAGGCCTGAGCAGGTACAGGCATTAGTCAATTGGGTGGCCGACAGTGGATCCAGCACGTTCACATTATCTCCCACCCAGTCTTCTGCAGAAAGCGCACAGATGGCGCCTGAAAACCAACCCCATCAGTCTGTCACATCACCCCCATGCATACCAGGGAAACTGTCTCAGCCTCAAGTTATGCAGCAGTCTCTTATGCTGTTTGAAGACTCCGCTGGCAGGGTTTCCCAAGGGCATCCACCTAGCCCTTCCCCAGCGGTGAAAGACATAGAATGCACTGACGCACAACCACTTATGTTTCCTGATGATGAGGACATGGGAATACCACCTCAGCATGTCTCTGATGATGACGAAACACAGGTGCCAACTGCTGCGTCTTTCTGCAGTGTGCAGACTGAACAGGAGGTCAGGGATCAAGACTGGGTGGAAGACGATGCAGGGGACGATGAGGTCCTAGACCCCACATGGAATGAAGGTCGTGCCACTGACTTTCACAGTTCGGAGGAAGAGGCAGTGGTGAGACCGAGCCAACAGCGTAGCAAAAGAGGGAGCAGTGGGCAAAAGCAGAACACCCGCCGCCAAGAGACTCCGCCTGCTACTGACCGCCGCCATCTGGGACCGAGCACCCCAAAGGCAGCTTCAAGGAGTTCCCTGGCATGGCACTTCTTCAAACAATGTGCTGACGACAAGACCCGAGTGGTTTGCACGCTGTGCCATCAGAGCCTGAAGCGAGGCATTAACGTTCTGAACCTGAGCACAACCTGCATGACCAGGCACCTGCATGCAAAGCATGAACTGCAGTGGAGTAAACACCTTAAAACCAAGGAAGTCACTCAGGCTCCCCCTGCTACCTCTTCTGCTGCTGCCGCCTCGGCCTATTCTGCTGCTGCCGCCTCGGCCTCTTCCTCCGCCTCTGGAGGAACGTTGGCACCTGCCGCCCAGCAAACAGGGGATGTACCACCAACACCACCACCACCACCTCCGTCACCAAGCGTCTCAACCATGTCACACGCCAGCGTTCAGCTCTCCATCTCACAAACATTTGATAGAAAGCGTAAATTCCCACCTAGCCACCCTCGATCCCTGGCCCTGAATGCCAGCATTTCTAAACTACTGGCCTATGAAATGCTGTCATTTAGGCTGGTGGACACAGACAGCTTCAAACAGCTCATGTCGCTTGCTGTCCCACAGTATGTTGTTCCCAGCCGGCACTACTTCTCCAAGAGAGCCGTGCCTTCCCTGCACAACCAAGTATCCGATAAAATCAAGTGTGCACTGCGCAACGCCATCTGTAGCAAGGTCCACCTAACCACAGATACGTGGACCAGTAAGCACGGCCAGGGACGCTATATCTCCCTAACTGCACACTGGGTAAATGTAGTGGCAGCTGGGCCCCAGGCGGAGAGCTGTTTGGCGCACGTCCTTCCGCCGCCAAGGATCGCAGGGCAACATTCTTTGCCTCCTGTTGCCACCTCCTCCTTCTCGGCTTCCTCCTCCTCTTCTTCCACCTGCTCATCCAGTCAGCCACACACCTTCACCACCAACTTCAGCACAGCCCGGGGTAAACGTCAGCAGGCCATTCTGAAACTCATATGTTTGGGGGACAGGCCCCACACCGCACAGGAGTTGTGGCGGGGTATAGAACAACAGACCGACGAGTGGTTGCTGCCGGTGAGCCTCAAGCCCGGCCTGGTGGTGTGTGATAATGGGCGAAATCTCGTTGCAGCTCTGGGACTAGCCAATTTGACGCACATCCCTTGCTTGGCGCATGTGCTGAATTTGGTGGTGCAGAAGTTCATTCACAACTACCCCGACATGTCAGAGCTGCTGCATAAAGTGCGGGCCGTCTGTTCGCGCTTCCGGCGTTCACATCCTGCTGCTGCTCGCCTGTCTGCGCTACAGCGTAACTTCGGCCTTCCCGCTCACCGCCTCATATGCGACGTGCCCACCAGGTGGAACTCCACCTTGCACATGCTGGACAGACTGTGCGAGCAGCAGCAGGCCATAGTGGAGTTTCAGCTGCAGCACGCACGGGTCAGTCGCACTACAGAACAGCACCACTTCACCACCAATGACTGGGCCTCCATGCGAGACCTGTGTGCCCTGTTGCGCTGTTTCGAGTACTCCACCAACATGGCCAGTGGCGATGACACCGTTATCAGCGTTACAATACCACTTCTATGTCTCCTTGAGAAAACACTTAGGGCGATGATGGAACAGGAGGTGGCCCAGGAGGAGGAGGAGGAGGATGAGGAAGAGGGGTCATTTTTAGCACTTTCAGGCCAGTCTCTTCGAAGTGACTCAGAGGGAGGTTTTTTGCAACAGCAGAGGCCAGGTACAAATGTGGCCAGCCAGGGCCCACTACTGGAGGACGAGGAGGACGAGGATGAGGAGGAGGTGGAGGAGGATGAGGATGAAGCATGGTCACAGCGGGGTGGCACCCAACGCAGCTCGGGTCCATCACTGGTGCGTGGCTGGGGGGAAAGGCAGGACGATGACGATACGCCTCCCACAGAGGACAGCTTGTCCTTACCCCTGGGCAGCCTGGCACACATGAGCGACTACATGCTGCAGTGCCTGCGCAACGACAGCAGAGTTGCCCACATTTTAACCTGTGCGGACTACTGGGTTGCCACCCTGCTGGATCCACGCTACAAAGACAATGTGCCCACCTTACTTCCTGCACTGGAGCGTGATAGGAAGATGCGCGAGTACAAGCGCACGTTGGTAGACGCGCTACTGAGAGCATTCCCAAATGTCACAGGGGAACAAGTGGAAGCCCAAGGCCAAGGCAGAGGAGGAGCAAGAGGTCGCCAAGGCAGCTGTGTCACGGCCAGCTCCTCTGAGGGCAGGGTTAGCATGGCAGAGATGTGGAAAACTTTTGTCAACACGCCACAGCTAACTGCACCACCACCTGATACGCAACGTGTTAGCAGGAGGCAACATTTTACTAACATGGTGGAACAGTACGTGTGCACACCCCTCCACGTACTGACTGATGGTTCGGCCCCATTCAACTTCTGGGTCTCTAAATTGTCCACGTGGCCAGAGCTAGCCTTTTATGGCTTGGAGGTGCTGGCCTGCCCGGCAGCCAGCGTTTTGTCTGAACGTGTATTCAGCACGGCAGGGGGCGTCATTACAGACAAACGCAGCCGCCTGTCTACAGCCAATGTGGACAAGCTGACGTTCATAAAAATGAACCAGGCATGGATCCCACAGGACCTGTCCGTCCCTTGTCCAGATTAGACATTAACTACCTCCCCATAACCATATATTATTGGACTCCAGGGCACTTCCTCATTCAATCCTATTTTTATTTTCATTTTACCATTATATTGCGATGCTACCCAAAGTTGAATGAACCTCTCCTCTGCCTGTGTGCTAGGCCTAAATATATGCCAATGGACTGTTGCAGTGGTGGCTGACATGAAGCCTGATTCTCTGCTATGACATGCAGACTAATTCTCTGCTGACATGAAGCCAGATTGTCTGTTACGGGACCTCTCTCCTCTGCCTGGGTGCTGGGCCTAAATTTATGACAATGGACTGTTGCAGTGGTGGCTGACGTGAAGCCTGATTCTCTGCTATGACATGCAGACTGATTCTCTGCTGTCATGAAGCCAGATTGTCTGTTACGGGACCTTTCTCCTCTACCTGGGTTCTGGGCCTAAATTTATGAAAATTGACTCTTACAGTGGTGGGTGACGTGAAGCCTGATTCTCTGCTATGATATGAAGACTGATTCTCTGCTGACATGAAGCCAGATTGTCTGTTACGGGACCTTTCTCCTCTGCCTGGGTTCTGGGCCTAAATTTATGAAAATTGACTCTTACAGTGGTGGGTGACGTGAAGCCTGATTCTCTGCTATGATATGAAGACTGATTCTCTGCTGACATGAAGCCAGATTGTCTGTTACGGGACCTTTCTCCTCTGCCTGGGTTCTGGGCCTAAATTTATGAAAATTGACTCTTACAGTGGTGGGTGACGTGAAGCCTGATTCTCTGCTATGATATGAAGACTGATTCTCTGCTGACATGAAGCCAGATTGTCTGTTACGGGACCTTTCTCCTCTGCCTGGGTTCTGGGCCTAAATTTATGAAAATTGACTCTTACAGTGGTGGGTGACGTGAAGCCTGATTCTCTGCTATGATATGAAGACTGATTCTCTGCTGACATGAAGCCAGATTGTCTGTTACGGGACCTCTCTCCTCTGCCTGGGTGCTGGGCCTAAATATATGCCAATGGACTGTTGCAGTGGTGGCTGACGTGAAGCCTCATTCTCTGCTATGACATGCAGACTAATTCTCTGCTGACATGAAGACAGATTCTCTGTTACGGGACCTCTCTCCTCTGCCTGGGTGCCGGGGCCTAAATATCTGAGAATGGACTGTTCCAGTGGTGGCTGACGTGAAGCCTCATTCTCTGCTATGACATGCAGACTAATTCTCTGCTGACATGAAGACAGATTCTCTGTTACGGGACCTCCCTCCTCTGCCTGGGTGCTGGGCCTAAATATATGCCAATGGACTGTTGCAGTGGTGGCTGACGTGAAGCCTCATTCTCTGCTATGACATGCAGACTAATTCTCTGCTGACATGAAGACAGATTCTCTGTTACGGGACCTCCCTCCTCTGCCTGGGTGCTGGGCCTAAATATATGCCAATGGACTGTTGCAGTGGTGGCTGACGTGAAGCCTCATTCTCTGCTATGACATGCAGACTAATTCTCTGCTGACATGAAGACAGATTCTCTGTTACGGGACCTCTCTCCTCTGCCTGGGTGCCGGGGCCTAAATATCTGAGAATGGACTGTTCCAGTGGTGGGTGACGGGAAGCCAGATTCTCTGCTATGGAACCTCTCTCCAATTGATTTTGGTTAATTTTTATTTATTTAATTTTTATTTTAATTCATTTCCCTATCCACATTTGTTTGCAGGGGATTTACCTACATGTTGCTGCCTTTTGCAGCCCTCTAGCTCTTTCCTGGGCTGTTTTACAGCCTTTTTAGTGCCGAAAAGTTCGGGTCCCCATTGACTTCAATGGGGTTCGGGTTCGGGACGAAGTTCGGATCGGGTTCGGATCCCGAACCCGAACATTTCCGGGATGTTCGGCCGAACTTCTCGAACCCGAACATCCAGGTGTTCGCTCAACTCTAGTGTTGATATATTCTGATTTTAAAAAATCACCAATTTAGTGCAAGACACTACATTTGGCCCTTTGCTGCATTTGTGACAGTCCAATGCAAGTGTAAAATACTGCTGTTATATATTGGTAATAAAAAAACTGCCATTTTGTGCAAGACACTAGATTTGTGGCCTTTGCTACATTTGTGACAGTCGAAGTCATGCTTTAAATTCTGCTGTTATATCCTGGTTTTAAAAAAAAACACCCATTTTGTGCAAGACACTAGATTTGCGGCCTTTGCTCTATTAGTGACAGTCCAATACAAGCGTTAAATACTGCTGTTATATTCTGGTTGAAAAAAAAATAAAAACATTTTGTGCAGGAAACTATAGTTGGGGATTTTGCTGCATTTGTGACAGCCCAATACAAGCTTTAAATACTGCAGTAATAATGTGGTTTTGAAATAATAACCCATTTTGTGCAAGACACTACATTTGGCCCTTTGCTGCATTTTTAACAGTCCAATACAAGTGTTATATTCTGCTGTTATATTCTGGTATTAAAAAAAATGCCATTTTGTGCAATACACTAGATTTGCGGCTTTTGCTGCATTTGTGACAGTCCAATTTTTGCTTTAAATTCTGCAGTTATATTCTGGTTTAAAAAAAACACCCATTTTGTGCAAGACACTAGATTTGCGGCCTTTGCTGCATTAGTGACAGTTCAATACAAGCGTTAAATACTGCTGTTATTTTCTGGTTGCAAAGAAAAAAAACATTTTGTGCAAGACACTACATTTGGGCCTTTTGCTGCATTTGTAACAGTCCAATACAAGCGTTAAATACTGCTGTTATATCCTGGTTTTGAAAAAAAAAAAAAATTTTGTACAAGACACTACATTTGGAGCCTTCTCTGCATTTGTGACATCCCAATACAAGCGTTAAATACTGCAGTAATATTCCGATTTTTAAAAAAACACCCATTTTGTGCAAGACACTAGATTTGCGGCCTTTGCTCCATTTGTGACAGTCCAATACAAGCTTTTAAAGCTGCTGTTATATTCTTGTTTTAAAAAATCACCCATTTTGTGCAAGACACCACATTTGGGGCTTTTGCTGCATTTGTGACAGTCCAAAACAAGCGTTAAATACTGCTGTAATATCCTGGTTTTGAAAAAAAAATATATATTTTGTACAAGACACTACATTTGGGGCCTTCTCTGCATTTGTGACATGCCAATACAAGCGTTAAATACTGCAGTAATATTCTGATTTAAAAAAAAACACCCATTTTGTGCAATACACTAGATTTGGGGCCTTTGCTGCATTAGTGACAGTCCAGTACTAGCTTTAAATACTGCTGTTATATTCTGGTATTAAAAAAACACCACTTTTGGGAAGACACTAGATTTGCGGCCTTTGCTGCATTAGTGACCGACCAATACAAGCGTTAAATACTGCTGTTATATTCTTTTATTTATTTATTTTTAAACACCCATTTTGTGCAAGACACTAGATTTGAGGATTTTGCTGCTTTTGTGACAGTCCAATACAAGCTTCGAAAACAGCTGTTATATTCTGGTATAAAAAAAAACACCCATTTTGTGCAAGACACTAGATTTGAGGACTTTGCTGCTTTTGTGACAGTCCAATACAAGCTTCGAAAACAGCTGTTATATTCTGGTATAAAAAAAAACACCAATTTTATGCAAGACACTAGATTTGAGGACTTTGTTGCATTTGTGACCGTCCAATACATGCTTTAATTACTGCAGTTATATTATGTTTCTGTTTAAAAACACCCATTTAGTGCAAGATACTAAATTTGTGACCTTTGCTGCATTTCTGACAGTCCAATACAATCGTTAAATACTGCCGTTATATTCTAGTATTAAAAAAATCTGCCATTTTGTGCAAAACACTAGATTTGGGGCCTTTGCTGCATTTGTGACAGTCCAATACACGCTTTAAATACTGCAGTTATGTTCTGGTTTAAAAAAAACACCCATTTTGTGCAAGACACTACATTTGAGAACTTTGCTGCATTTGTGACAGTCCAATACAAGCTGTTAATACCGCTGTTTTATTCTGGTATTGAAAAAAGCACCCATTTTGTGCAAAATACTAGATTTGAGGCCTTTGCTGCATTTGTGACAGTCCAATACATGCTATAAATACTGCTGTCATATTCTGGTTTTAAAAAAACACCCATTGTGTGCAAGACACTAGTTTTGCGGCCTTTGTGGATTAGTTATAGTCCACAACAATCTTTAAATAATGCTGTTATATTCTAGTTTTAAAAAAAAAACACCCATCTTGTACAAGACACTACATTTGGGGCTTTTGCTGCATTTGTGACAGTCGAATACAAGCTTTAAATACTGCAGTTATATTCTGATTTAAGAAAAACACAAATTTTGTGCAAGACACTGCATTTGGGGCTTTTGCTGCATGTGTGACTGTCCAATACAAGATTCAAATACCGCTGTTATATTCTGTTATAAAAAGAACACTAATTTTGGCAAGACACAAAATTTGCGGCCTTTGCTGCATTTGTAACAGTCCAATACAAGCTTTAAATACTGCAGTTATATTCTGGTTTAAAAGATAAACACCCATTTTGTGCAAGACTCTAGATTTGGGACCTTTGCAGCATTTGTGACAGTCCAATACAAGCGCTAAATACTGCTGTTATACTTTGGCATTAAAAAAAACTGCCATTTTGTGCAAGACACTAGATTTACTGCCTTTGCTGCATTTGGGACAGTCCAATCCGTGCTTTAAATACTGCAGTTATATTCTGATTTTAAAAAAATACCCATTTTCTGCAAGACACTAGATTCGCAGCCTTTGTGGATTAGTGACAGTCCAATACAAGCGTTAAATACTGTTGTTATATTCTGGATTTAAAAAAACACCCATTTTGTGCCAGACACTACATTTGGGGTTTTTGCTGCATTTGTAACAGTGCAATACAACTCTTAGATACTGGAGTTATATTCTGGTTTAAAAAAAAAACACCCATTTTGTGCAAGACACTACATTTGCGGCCTTTGCTGCATTTGTGATAGTCCAATAGAAGCTTTAAATACCGCTGTTATAGTCTGGTTTTAAAAAAAACATTCATTTTGTGCAAGACACTATTTTTGGGGCCTTTGTTGCATTTTTGACAGTCTAATACATGCTTTAAATACTGCAGTTATATTCTGGTTTTAAAAAAACACACATTTTGTGCAAAACACTACATTTGGGGCCTTTGTCACATTTGTGACAGTCTAATCCAAGCTTTTAATACTGCAGTTATATTCTGGTTTTAAGAAAACACCCATTTTGCGCAAGACACTCGATTTTCGGCTTTTGCTGCATTTGTGACAGTCCAATACAAGCGTTAAAAACTGCTCTTATATTCTGGTTTTAAAAATACCCCCATTTTGTGCACGGCACTACATTTGGGGCCTTTGCTGCATTTGTGACATCCCGATTTAATCTTTAAATACTGCAGTTTTATTCGTTTTTTTATTTTAAACACCTATTTTGTGCAAGACACTAGATTTGCGGCCTTTGCTGCATTTGTGACAGTCAAATACAAGCTTTAATTACTGCAGTAATATTCTGGTTTGAAAAAAACACCCATTTAGTTCAAGATACTAAATTTTGGGCCTTTGCTGCATTTGTGACAGTCCAATACATGCTATAAATACTGCTGTCATATTCAGATTTTTAAAAAACTCCCAATGTGGGCAAGACACTACATTTGGGGCCTTTTCTGCATTTGTGAAAGCACAATTGAAGCTTTAAATACTGCAGTTATATTCTGGTTTAAAAAAAACACCAATTTTGTGAAAGACACTAGATTGCAGGCCTTTGCTGCATTTGTGACAGTCTAATACAAGCTTTAAATACTGCAGTGATATTCTGGTTTTAAAAAAAATTCCCATTTTGTGAAAAACACTGCATTTGGGGCCTTTGCTGCATTTGTAAGAGTCCAATACAAGCTTTAAATGCTGCAGTTATGTTCTGGTTTTTTTTTTAAAACGTCCATTTTGGGCAAAACACTAGATTTGAGGCCTTTGCTGCATTTGTGACCGTCCAATACAAGCGTTAAATACTGCTGTTATATTTTGGTAATAAAAAAACTGCCATTTTCTGCAAGAAACTACATTTGGGGCTTTTGCTGAATTTGTGACAGCCCATTCAAAGCTTTAAATACTGCAGTTATATTCTGATTTTAAAAAAAAACTGCCATTTTGTGCAAGACAGAACATTTGGGGCCTTTGCTGCATTTGTGACATACCATTACAAGCTTTAAATACTGTTGTTATATTCTGGTTTAAAAAAAAAACACCCATTTTGTGCAAGACACTACATTTTGCTGCAATTGTGACAGTCCAGTACAAGCTTTAACAGCCTCCGGACCGCCTAACACAAGATCGCGGTCCGGAGGCGGCAGTGTGAGGCAGAGTAACGCATATACGCGTCATCTTGCATGCGCATCGCGGGCCGGCAAAAGCTCGAAAGGGGTGACATCATCAGCCTGTCGCTGGCAGGCTGATGATTTTAAAAAAAAACGAATCACAGGCCATTTAACACCTTATATTTTTAAATATAAGGTGTTAAATGGCTTCTCTGCTCCTCTGCTGATTCTTTTGGTCGGTTGGTCTCAGCAGAGGAGCAGACATCACAGTGAGTACACCAAACGCCACACTTAGCCCCCAGATCACCCCCCATCACCCCAATTAACCCCTTGATCACCCCTGTCAATCACCTAGTGAAAGGGAAAAAAGTGATCAGTGTAAACTGTCACTTTTTTTTGTTCACTGGTATTGACTGATTGGTTTTAAGATAGTTTAGGCCCCTTGGTTAGGTAGTTAGCAATCGTTTAGCGCCCAGCCCACCGCACCGCAGTCACTGATTCGCTGATTAGCGTATCTATAATAGTATTAGTGTCACCTTAGTTCACCCTCCACCCTAAGCGCAGTGTTTGCCCGATCAGGCCTGATCGGTCGCATATACGTGTGTTCACCCACGTCTGCTCCGCCACAGTGACAAAAATATATGTGCAGTGATCAAAAAAATATAATCACTTTACAAGTGCTGCGGCGATAAAAAAATCAGTTTTGATATTTTTTATCAATCGCAGCGGCCTCCCACTTCGCTAGCCTCCCATTTGTAAGACAGGCTTGCTTTTTCTCTTGGGTAGTCTCAGGGAATACCCCCTAAATTTAGTAGTCCAAATGTCAAACAAGAGGTATTCTTCTGAAGAGGCCTACAGGCTTCTGACCCAGTCGGATGAGGAATGGGAACCCTCATCTGACAAATCCAGCAGGTCAGAATATGAACCTGTAGAAAGCAGTGGCAGTCTGACCCAAAGTTCAGATGAGGAGGTTGAGGTCCCTGATACCACCAGGCGTTCCCGGCCCCATGTTGCTAGACCACAGCGCAGGATCCGCTTCAAGGGCAGCAGAGTGGGACTGGCGCTGTCGGATTACGTGGTGCGGCATACACCAGCAGCACAGCCCATCCTGGACCTAGTACCAGCACTTCAGTACAACATGGTGACGTGGCAAGCACCAGAAGGGCAGTTGAAGCTGGTACGGTGGCACGTGCAATAGTTACCCCGTCGCAGCCACCGCACAGACAGGCCCGTAGACCCCCTAGAGTCCCTGATGTGCTGTTAAACCCTGATTGGCAGTCCCCAACTTCAGCCACACTATTAGTTCCCCCTTTCACCACCCAGTCTGGAGTTCGGCTTCAGACAGTTCAGGTCGGTTCGGCACTGGGATTTTTTTAGCTGTTCTTGACTGCGGAGCTCTTGGACATAGTCGGGGCAGAAACAAATTGGTATGCCACTTAATTTATAGCCGCCAACCCGGGAAGCTATTATGCCCAGCCTTTCCAGTGGAAACCCGTCCAAATTTCCGAATTAATAAAATTTCTGGGCCTTCAACATGGGTCTAAACAAAAAGCAAGAATTGCAGTCATATTGTTCCACAAACCCAATTCATCACATGCCCATGTTCTCTGCTGCCATGTCCAGGGCACGATTTGAGGCTGGACATGGCAGAGGCCACCCAGCTTTTGACCGGCTCCACAAAATTCGGCCCCTCATAGACCACTTCAACAAAAAAATTGCAGATTTGTATACCCCTGAGCAAAACATCTTACCGGGCGCCTTGGCTTCAAACAATACATCTTAAGCAAGCGCACCCGGTATGGGGTCAAATTGTATAAGCTCTGTGAAAGGGCCACAGGCTATACCCACAAATTTCGGATCTATGAGGGTAAAGATCAGACCCTGGAGCCGGTCGGTTGCCCTGACTACCTGGGGAGCAGTGGGAAGACAGTCTGGGACTTGGTGTCACCCTAATTTGGCAAGGGGTACCATCTTTATGTGTGACAATTTCTACACAAGTGTACCCTCTTCACACATTTGTTCCTAGAACAGATTGGCTGCTGTGGCACCGCACGACCTAGTTGCCGGGGCTTCCCCCAATGGCTCGTTACCAACCGTCTTGCAAGGGGGGAGAGGGCTGCCTTGTGCATTGAAGAACTGCTCGCGGTGAAATGGAGAGACAAGCGTGACGTTAACCTGCTCTCCTCCATTCACGCAGACACTACAATACAAATTGAATGAGCAACTAGTGTCATTAAAAAGCCCCTCTGTGTCCACGACTATAATTCGCTCATGGGAGGGGTGGACTTGAATGACCAGATGTTGGCTCCTTATTTAGTTTCCCGACGCACCAGACGCTGGTATAAGAAGTTGTCCAAATATTTAATTAAATTAGCTGTATATAATATTTTTGTTCTCTACAGTAAGGCTGGGAGAACAGGATCCTTTTTCAAATTTCAGGAAGAGATCATCGAGAACCTCCTGTATCCAGGAGGTTCCGTGGCCCCATCCACCAGTGTAATGAGCTGTCTACACAAGCGACATTTCCCCAATGTCGTTGCTGGTACCTCAACCCAACCGTCACACCGAAAAAAATGTTGTGTCTGTAGCAGGAGTGGAATAAGGCGTGACACCCGCTATTTCTGTCCTGACTGCCCTGACCACCCTGCACTATGCTTAGGTGAGTGTTTCCAGGAGGTACCACACACAGGTGTACTTAGCATAGGGATTGCATCTCACAGAACAGGCACACAGGGCTATTAGGGCCCATTCACACAGAGCTGCTGCAAACCTCTCCTTTCACCTTGGACAAAGTGCATAATGTACTTCACCACATCTTTGGGCGATTTGCGCTTTGCACATTGTCCCGCGGGGAAGAAGAGGTTTGTCCAATAAAGGTAAAAAATAAATCACCAGTAAGCAAAAAAGTTAAAGGGGTTGTCCAGGTTCAGAGCTGAACCTGGACATACCTCCATTTTCACCCAGGCAGCCCCCCTGACATGAGCATCGGAGCAGTTCATGCTCTGATGCTCTCCTTTGCCCTGCGCTCAGAGCCGGTGACGTCACCGAACACGCCGCTGGGCGGAAGTTACCGCCCGGCAGTGTGTTATTGAAAACACAAGAGCCTGTGCCCTGCGCGATCTAGCGCAGGGCACAGGAGCGCATCGGAGCATGAGATGCTCCGATGCCAGGCTCAGGAGGGCTGCCGGGGTGAAAATAAGGGTATGTCCGGGTTCAGCTCTGAACCCGGACAACCCCTTTAACGTTCTGTTCAAAAAGTTACATAAAGTTTATATGTTCCGTTCAAATGTTATTATAGTTAATACATTTATTTCATTGCGGCCTGTTTTTTTCTTTTTTCTTTTTTTTAACTTCCAGGTGGACCAACCGATCGACAAGCTGCAGCACTGATGTGCATTCTGACAGAAGCATTGCGCTGCTGTTAGATTACACAAAAGTCGGTGTATGCGGCGCTGCAAGATGAGATTTCTCCTCTGCAGTAAAAGATATGTTTGCAGAGGCATATGAGCTGAGGGGGCGGCAGTGTTTATATGCTTTGGCAAACACTTTGTATATAAAAAAAATAAAAAATAAATCCCGGCAATAATTTATTCATCCACATCGATTGATGTGAATGGAGAAATCGGGTTTGCCAGGGCATACGTACTAAGTGGGTGTGGATGTTGGGCGGAGCTCCTATGTCCTGGCAGACGCCTTTTCACTCCTTTTTTTGGGCAGAGATTTTTTCATCCACATTGATCGATGCGAATTAAGAAATCTGTGGCGTTCATTTTTTCTTTCAGCTTAGAGGCTAAACAGAAAAAAAGAAATCTCATTACCTATATGCTCAATATAAGGAGAATAGCAGAAACTCCTAATGATGGCCATACATGCAATGATTGCGGAGACCCTCAAATGCCAGGGCAGTACAAACACCCCACAAATGACCCCATTTTGAAAAGAAGACACCCCAAGGTATTCGCTGAGGGTCATATTGAGTCCATGAAATATTGAAATTTTTGTCCCAAGTTAGCGGAAAGGAAGACTTTGTGAGAAAGTAAAAATAAAAAATTCCACTAACTTGTGAGCAAAAAAATTTAAATTCTATGAACTCACCATGCCCCTCATTGAATACCTTGGGGTGTCTTCTTTCCAAAATAGGGTCACATGTGGGGTATTTATACTGCCCTGGCATTTTAGGGGCCCTAAAGCGTGAGAAGAAGTCTGGGATCCAAATGTCTAAAAATGCCCACCTAAAAGGAAATTGGGCCCCTTTGCGCATCTAGGCTGCAAAAAAGTGTCACATATGTGGTATCGCCGTACTCAGGAGAAGTTAGTGAATGTGTTTTGGGGTGTCATTTTACATATACCCATGCTTGGTGAGATTAATATCTCGGCAACTTTGTATGAATAAAGGGAAAAGTTGTCTTTTGCCAAGATATTTCTCTCACCCAGCATGGGTATATGAAAAAAGACACCCCAAAACACATTGCCCTACTTCTTCTGAGTACGGTGATACCACATGTGTGACACTTTTTTGCAGCCTAGGTGGGCAAATGGTCCCACATTCCAAAGAGCACCTTTCGGATTTCACAGGGCATTTTTTACAGATTTTGATTTTAAACGACTTCTCACGCATTAGGGCCCCTAAAATGCCAGGGCAGTATAACTACTCCACAAGTGACCCTATGTTGGCAAGAAAACACCCCAAGGTATTCCGTGAGGGCATGGCGAGTTCCTAGAATTTTTTATTTTTTTGTCACAAGTTAGCGGAAAATGATGATTTTTTTTTTTTTTTTTTTACAAAGTCTCAAATTCCACTAACTTGTGACAAAAAATAAAAACTTCCATGAACTCACTATATCCATCACGAAAATGGGGTTACTTGTGGGGTAGTTATACTGCCCTGGCATTTTAGGGGCCCTAATGCATGAGAAGTAGTTTGAAATCAAAATCTGTAAAAAAAAATGGCATGTGATATCCTAAAGGTGCTCTTTGGAATGTGGGCCCCTTTGCCCACCTAGGCTGCAAAAAAGTGTCACACATGTGGTATGGCCGTACTCAGGAGAAGTTGGGGAATGTGTTTTGGGGTGTCATTTTACATACACCCATGCTGGGTGAGATAAATATCTTGGTCAAATGCCAACTTTGTATAAAAAAAATGAGAAAAGTTGTCATTTGCCGAGATATACCCAGCATGGGTATATGTAAAAAGACCCCCCAAAACACATTGCCCTACTTCTACGGCAATACCAGATGTGTGACACTTTTTTGCAGCCTATGTCGGCAAATGGGCCCACATTCCAAAGAGCACCTTTCGGTTTTCACAGGCCATTTTTTGCACTTTTTGATTTCAAACTAATTCCCACACATTAGGGCCCCTAAAATGAGACTTAAAAAGTTAGAAAAAAAAAATAATTATTATTTTCCGCTAACTTGTGACAAAAAATAAAAAGTTCTATGAACTTACTATGCCCATCAGTGAATACCTTAGGGTGTCTACTTTCCAAAATTGGGTTATTTGTGGGGTTTCTCTACTGTCTGGGCATTGTAGAACTTCAGGAAACATGACAGGTGCTCAGAAAGTCAGAGTTCCTTCAAAAAGCGGAAATTCACATTTTTGTACCATAATTTGAAAACGCTATAACTTTTACCCAAACCATTTTTTTTTACCCCAATATTTTTTTTATCAAAGACATGTAGAACAATAAATTTAGAGAAAAATGTAATGTTTTTGCAAAAATTTTGTTAAATTTCGACTAATAAAAAAAAAAGTAAAAATGTCAGCAGCAATGAAATACCACCAAAGGAAAGCTCTGTTAGTGAGAAGAAAAGGAGGTAAAATTAATTTGGGTGGTAAGTTGCATGACCGAGCAATAAACGTTGAAAGTAGTGTTGTGCAGAAATGTAAAAAGTGGTCTGGTCATTAAGGCTGTTTAAGCTAGAGGAGCTGATGTGGTTAAATGCTGTTGTTATAGTCTGGTTTTAAAAAAAACACCAATTTTGTGCAAGACGCTAGATTTGAGGCATTTGCTGCAATTGTGACAGTCCAATACAAGCTTTAAATACCGCTGTTATATTCTGGTTTAAAAAAAAAACACCCATTTTGTGCAAGACACTACATTTGGGGCCTTTGCTACATTTGTGACAGTCTAATACATGCTTAAAATACTGCAGTTATATTCTGGTTTTAAAAAACACCCATTTTGTGCAAAACACTATATTTGGGGCCTTTGCTGCATTTGTGACAGTCTAATACAAGCTTTTCATACTGTAGTTATATTCTGGTTTTAAGATAACACCCATTTTGTGCAAGACACTAGATTTGCGGCTTTTGCTGCATTTGTGACAGTCCAATACAAGCATTAAATACTGCTGTTATATTCTGGTATAAAAAAACTGCCTTTTTGTTCAAGACACTAGCTTTGCGGCCTTTTGCTGCATTTGTGTCATTCCAATACATGCTTTAAATACTGCAGTTATATTCTGGTTTTAAAAAAACACCCATTTTGTGCAAGGCACTACATTTGGGGCTTTTGTTGCATTTGTGCCAGCCCAATACAAGCTTTAAATACTGCAGTTATATTCTGGTTTTAAAAAAACACCAATTTTGTGCAAGACACTAGATTTGAGGCCTTTGCTGCATTTGTGACAGTCCAATACAAACGTTAAATACTGCTGTTATATTCTGGTATTAAAAAAACACCCATTTTGTGCATGATACTAGATTTGCTGCCTTTGCTGCATTTGTGACAGTACAATACAAGCTTTAAATACCGCTCTTATATTCTGGTATTAAAAAAACACCAATTTTGTACAAGACACTAGATTTGAGGCCTTTGCTGCATTTGTAACAGTCCAATGCAAGCTTTAAATACCGCTGTTATATTCTGGTTTAAAAAAAAACATCCATTTTGTGCAAGACACTACATTTTTGGCCTTTGCTGCATTTGTGACAGTCTAATACACGCTTTAAAAACCGCTGTTATATTCTAGTATTAAAAAAATACAAATTTTGTGCAAGACATTAGATTTGCGGCCTTTGCTGCATTTGTGACAGTCAAATAAAAGCTTTAATTACTGCAGTAATATTCTAGTTTGGAAAAAAAAACACCCATTTAGTGCAAGATACAAAATTTTGGGCCTTTGCTGCATTTCTGACAGTCCAATACAATTGTTAAATACTGCTGTCATATTCTGGTTTAAAAAAAATATATTA
The DNA here is from genome assembly GCF_014858855.1 of Bufo gargarizans. Taxonomy (NCBI): domain Eukaryota; kingdom Metazoa; phylum Chordata; class Amphibia; order Anura; family Bufonidae; genus Bufo; species Bufo gargarizans. The sequence goes on along the minus strand of NC_058081.1, from coordinate 424,293,987 downwards.
CATTTTGTGCAAGAGACTAGATTTGCGGCCTTTGCTGCATTTTTGACAGTCCAATACAAGCGTTAAATACTGCTCTTATATTCTGGTTTTAAAAAAACACCCATTTTGTGCAAGACACTACATTTGAGGCCTTTGATGCATTTGTGACAGTCCAATACAAGCGTTAAATACTTCTGTTATATTCAGTTTTTTTTTTTTTAACTGCCATTTTGTGCAAGATTCTAGATTTGCGGCCTTTGCTGCATTTGTGAAAGCCCAATTCAAGCTTTAAATACTGCAGTTTTATTCAGGCTTTTAAAAAAACTATCATTTTGTGCAAGACACTACTTTTGGGGCTTTTGCTGCATTTGTGACAGCCCAATTCAATCATTGAATACTGCAGTTACATTCTGGTTTAAAAAAAAACACACCCATTTTGTGCAATACACTAGATTTGGGTTCTTTGCTGCATTAGTGACCGTCCAATACAAGTGTTAAATACTGCTGTTATATTCAGTGATCACCCCATATAGACTCCCTTATCACCCCCCTGTCATTGATCACCCCCCTGTAAGGCTCCATTCAGACGTCCGTATGTGTTTTGCGGATCCACGGAACCACGGATCCGCAAAACACATACGGACGTCTGAATGGAACCTTACAGGAGGGTGATCAATGACAGGGGGGTGATCACCCCATATAGACTCCCTGATCACCCCCCTGTCATTGATCACCCCCTGTAAGGCTCCATTCAGACGTCCGTATGTGTTTTGCGGATCCATGGATCCGCAAAACACGGACACCGCGGCTCTGAAAAAAATACGGACATCGGCAATGTGCTTTCTGCATTTTGCCTATCCCCACATTGCCAGAACTATTTAGAAAATAGGACATGTTCTATAGGCTCTGCAAAAAACGTAGTGTTTCCGGATCACTGCAAAAACACTGTAAAATCGCTGCGGTGCTATAAAAAGATCACTTTTTAAGGGGCATGGCGAGTTCATAGAAGAATATATTTTTTTTGGGCACAATTTAGCGGAAATTCTTTTTTTTTTTTTTTTCTTACAAAGTCTCATATTCCACTAACTTGTGACAAAAAATAAAATCTCACATGAACTCACCATACCCCTCACAGAATCCAAATGCGTAAACATTTTTAGACATTTATATTCCAGTCTTCTCACGCTTTAGGGCCCCTAAAAGGCCAGGTCAGTATAAATACCCCACAAGTGACCCCATTTTCAAAAGAAGACACCCCAAGGTATTCCGTGAGGGGCATGGCGAGTTCCTAGAATATTTATTTTTAGACACAAAATATTATAGGAACTCGTCATGCCCCTCACAGAATACCTTGGGGTGTCTTATTTCCAAAATGGGGTCACATGTGGGGTATTTATACTTCCCTGGCATTTTAGGGGCCCTAAAGATTGAGAAGAAGTCTGGAATCCAAATGCCTAAAAATTCCCTCCTAAAAGGTACTCATTGGAATGTGGGCCCATTTGCGCACATAGGCTGCACAAAAGTGTCACACATGTGGTATCGCCGTACTCAGGAGAAGGAGGGCAATGTGTTTTGGGGTGTATTTTTACATATACCCTTGCTGGTTGAGATAAATATCTCTGTCAAATGACAACTTTGCATTAAAAAAATTGGAAAAGTTGTCTTTTAGAGAGATATTTCTCTCACCCAGCATAGGTATATGTAAAAATACACCCCAAAACACATTGCCCTGCTTCTTTGAAGTACGGTGATACCACATGTGTGACACTTTTTTGCAGCCTATGTGCACAAAGGGCCCACATTCTAAAGAGTATCTTTACGATTTCACAGGGCATTTTTTACGCATTTGGATTACAAACTACTTCTCACGCTTTAGGTCCCCTAAAATGCCAGGGCAGTATAACTACCCCACAAGTGACCCCATTTTGGAAAGAAGACACCCCAAGGTATTCCGTGAGGGGTATGGTGAGTTCATGTAAAATTACATTTTTTTGTCACAAGTTAGGCCTCATGCACACGACCGTTGTGTGCATCCGTGGCCGTTGTGCCGTTTTGCGTTTTTTTTCGCAGACCCATTTACTCTCAAAGGGTCCGTGGAAAAATCGGAAAATGCACCGTTTTGCAGCCGAGACCGTGATCTGTGTATCCTGTCCATCAAAAAAATATGACCTGACCTATTTTTTTGACGGACAACGGTTCACGGACCCATTCAAGTCAATAGGTCCATGAAAGAACACGGATGCACACAAGATTGGCATCTGCGTCCGTGGTCCATGGCCGTAGGCTACTTTTACACAGACGGATCTGCAGATCCGTCTGCATAAAAGCTTTTTCAGAGCTTCAGGTTAGAATGTACTAAAAGAACTGTGTACATGACTGCCCCCTGCTGCCTGGCAGGTGCTGTCAGGCAGCAGGGGGCAGACCCCCCCTGTTTTTAACTCATTGGTGGCTAGTGCGGACGCCCCCCCTCCCCCTGTAGTTAACTCATTGATGGCCAGTGGCCCCCCTCCCTCCCCTGTAGTTAACTCGTTGGTGGCCAGTGGGCCACCCTCCCTACCCCTCCTAATTAAAATCTCCCCCCTATCATTGGTGGCAGTGGAGCGTACCAATCGGAGTCCCAGTTTAATCGCTGGGGCTCCGATTGGTAACCACGCTACTGCAGTCCCGGTTACCATGGTTACTTAGCAATTTGTAGAAGCATTATACTTACCTGCGAGCTGCGATGTCTGTGTCCGGCCTGAGCTCCGCACAGACCTGTCACTTACCAGTAGGAGGAGCTCCCAGCCGGTCACAGACATCGCAGCTCGCAGGTAAGTATAATGCGTCTACAAATTGCTAAGTAACCATGGCAACCGGGACTGCAGTAGCGTCCTGGTTGCCATGGTTACCAATCGGAGCCCCAGCGATTAAACTGGGACTCCGATCGGTACTCTCCACTGCCACCAATGATAGGGGGGAGATTTTAATAAGGAGGGGGAGGGAGGGCCCACTGGCCACCAACGAGTTAACTCCAGGGGAGGGAGGGGGGCTGGTCACCAACGAGTTAACTACAGGGGAGGGAGGGGGGCTGGTCACCAACGAGTTAACTACAGGGGAGGGAGGGGGGCTGGTCACCAACGAGTTAACTACAGGGGAGGGAGGGGGGCGCACTGGCCACCAATGAGTTAACTACAGAGGGGGAGGGGGGGCGGCCGCACTGGCCACCAATGAGTTAAAAACAGTTCTTTTAGTATATTCTAACCTGAAGCGTCCCCATCACCATGGGAACGCCTCTGTGTTAGAATATACTGTCTGATCTGAGTTTCACGATCTAACTCATATCCGGCAGTATATTCTAACATAGAGGCGTTCCCATGGTGATGGGGACGCTTCAAGTTAAAATATACCATCGGATTGGAGAAAACTCCGATCCGATGGTATAAAAGGGACTCCTGACTTTACATTGAAAGTCAATGGGGACGGATCCGTTGGCAATTGGACCATATTGTGTCAACGTCAAACGGATCCGTCCCCGTTGACTTGTGATTTGACATTGTAATTCAGGACATTGACATTGTAATTCAGGACATTGACATTGTAATTCAGGACGGATCCGTTTCGCTCAGCACGGCCAGGCGGACACCAAAACGTCCGAGGATTCTCCAAAAATCAAGAAGGACCCACGGAAGGAAAAGCGGTCACGGATCACGGACCTACGGACCCCGTTTTTGCGGACCGTGAAAAAAAAACTGTCGTTTGCAGGAGGCCTTAGTGGAATATGAGACTTTGTAAGAATTTTTTTTTTTTATAAAAAATAAATCATTTTCCGCTAAACGTCCATGAACTCACTATGCCCATTAGCGAATACCTTAGGGTGTCTACTTTTCGAAATGGGGTAATTTGTGGGGGTTTTCTACTGTCTAGGCATTGTAGAACCTCAGGAAACATGACAGGTTCTCAGAATGTCAGAGCTGCTTCGTAATTGCGGAAATTCCCACTTTTGTACCATAGTTTGTAAACGCTATAACTTTTACCCAAACCAATAAATATACACTTATTGCATTTTTTTTTAATCTAAGACATGTAGAACAATACATTTTGAGAAAAATTTATATAGAAATGTAGTTTTATTTGAAAAAATTTACAAACGAAAGTGAAAAATGTCATTTTTTTGCAAAAATTGTCAGCAGCAATGAAATACCATCAAATGAAAGCTCTAGTAGTAAAAAGAAAAAAAGGAGGTAAAATTCTTTTGGGTGGTAAGTTGTATGACCGAGCAATAAACCGTGAAAGTAGTGTAGAGCAGAATTGTAAAAAGTGGTCTGGTCATTAAGGGGGTTTAAGCTAGGGGAGCTGAGCTGGGTAAAAAAACACCAATTTTGGGAAGACACTAGATTTGCGGCCTATGCTGCATTAGTGACAGTGCAATACAATCGTTAAATACTGCTGTTATATTCTGTTTGTTTTTAAAAACACCCATTTTGTGCAAGACAGTAGATTTGCGGCCTTAGCTGCATTTGTGACAGTCAAATGCAAGCTTTAAATACTACTGTTATATTTTGGCATAAAAAAACACCAATTTTGTACAAGACACTAGATTTGAGGACTTTGCTGCATTTGTGACAGTCCAATACAAGCTTTAAAAACCGCTGTTATATTCTGGTATTTAAAAAAACACCAATTTTGTGCAAGACACTAGATTTGCGGCCATTGCTGCATTTGTGACAGTCAAATACAAGCTTTAAATACCACTATTATATTCTGGTATTAAAAAAACACCAATTTTGTGCAAGACACTAGATTTGAGGACTTTGCTGCATTTGTAATAGTCCAATACATGCTTTAAATACTGCTGTTATATTCTGGTATTTTTAAAAAAAACACAAATTGTATGCAAGATACTAGATTTAAGGCCTTTGCTGCATTTTTGACAGTTCAATACAAGCTTTAAATACTGCTGTTATATTCTGGTTTTAAAAAAACACCAATTTTGTGCAAGACACTAGATTTGAGGCGTTTGCTGCATTTGTGACAGTCCAATACAAGCTTTAAATACCGCTGTTATGTTCTGGTTTTAAAAAAACACTCATTTTGTGCTAGACACTACATTTAGGTAGGGATGAGCGAACTCGAACTGTATAGTTCGGGTTCGTACCGAATTTTGGGGTGTCCGTGACACGGACCCGAACCCAGACATTTTCGTAAAAGTCCGGGTTCGGGTTCGGTGTTTGTCGCTTTCTTGGCGCTTTTGTGACGCTTTCTTGGCGCTTTTTGAAAGGCTGCAAAGCAGCCAATCAACAAGCGTCATACTACTTGCCCCAAGAGGCCGTCACAGCCATGCCTACTATTGGCATGGCTGTGATTGGCCAGAGCACCATGCGACCCAGCCTCTATTTAAGCTGGAGTCACATAGCGCCGCCCGTCACTCTGCTCTGATCAGCATAGGGAGAGGTGGCAGCTGCGACGTTAGGGAGAGATTAGGCAGTGATTAACTCCTCCAAAAGACTTCATTCAGAGATCGATCTGCAGCTGTGGATGATTGAACTGCTGCTATTGAATTGCTCACTGTTTTTAGGCTGCCCAGAGCGTTTTTCAGTCACTTTTTTCTGGGGTGATCGGCGGACATTTTGTGTCTTGTGGTGTGCCAGCACAAGCTGCCACCAAGTGCATTTTACCCTCAATGGTGTGGTTGTTTTTTGGCTAAATCCTACATCAGGGTCAAGCTGTCACACCAAGTGCATTTAACCAGCAATAGTGTGGTTATTTTTTGGCCATATACTACATCAGGGGCAAGCTGAGCCTGTCACCAAGTGCATTTAACCCTCAATAGTGTGGTTGGTCAAGCTGTCACACCAAGTGCATTTAACCATCAATAGTGTGGTTATTTTTTGGCCATATCCCAGTCTAATTCTGTCAGTAAACGTATACCTGTCACCCAGCGCCTAAATAATAGGCCTCAAATTTATATCCAGCTAAATCTGTCGTTACTGCTGTGGCTGGTCAAGTTATTTAGTGTCAGTCAAAGCACGGTTTTTGTTCTGGGTTGAAATACAATTCCCAATTTAGCAATTTCCTAATTTAGTGGTTTCTGCTGTATCAGAGCTATTTTAAATCTATCCCTAAAAGGGTATATAAGATTCAAGGTGCACATAGGGTCATTCAGAATAACTTCACACACACGCTACTGTGCATTTCCAAGTCTAATTCTGTCAGTAAACCTATACCTGTCACCCAGCGCCTAAATACAAGGCCTCAAATTTATATCCAGCTAAATCTGTCGTTACTGCTGTACTGCTGTGGCTGGTCAAGTTATTTAGTGTCCGTCAAAGTACATTTTTTGTTCTGGGTTGAAGTACAATTCCCAATTTAGCAATTTCCTAATTTAGTGGTTTCTGCTGTATCAGAGCTATTTTAAATCTATCCCTAAAAGGGTATATAAGATTCAAGGTGCACATAGGGTCATTCAGAATAACTTCACACACACGCTACTGTGCATTTCCAAGTCTAATTCTGTTAGTAAATCCATACCGGTCACCCAGCGCCTAAATACTAGGCCTCAAATTTATATCCCGCTAAATCTGTCATTACCGCTGTATTGTTGTGGCTGGGCAAGTTATTTAGTGTCCTTCAAAGCACATTTTTTGTTCTGGGTTGAAATACAATTCCAAATTTAGCAATTTCATAATTTAGTGGTTTCTGCTATATCAGAGCTATTTGAAATCTATCCCTAAAAGGGTATATAAGATTCAAGGGTCATTCAGAATAACTTCACACACACGCTACTGTGCATTTCCAAGTCTAATTCTGTTAGTAAATCCATACCGGTCACCCAGCGCCTAAATACTAGGCCTCAAATTTATATTCAGCTGAATTTGAATACAATACATTGGGCCAAATAATATTTTTGTTGTTGTGGTGAACCATAACAATGAGGAAAAAATCTAGTAAGGGACGCGGACGTGGACATGGTCGTGGTGGTGTTAGTGGACCCTCTGGTGCTGGGAGAGGACGTGGCCGTTCTGCCACATCCACACGTCCTAGTGTACCAACTACCTCAGGTCCCAGTAGCCGCCAGAATTTACAGCGATATATGGTGGGGCCCAATGCCGTTCTAAGGATGGTAAGGCCTGAGCAGGTACAGGCATTAGTCAATTGGGTGGCCGACAGTGGATCCAGCACGTTCACATTATCTCCCACCCAGTCTTCTGCAGAAAGCGCACAGATGGCGCCTGAAAACCAACCCCATCAGTCTGTCACATCACCCCCATGCATATCAGGGAAACTGTCTGAGCCTCAAGTTATGCAGCAGTCTCTTATGCTGTTTGAAGACTCTGCTGGCAGGGTTTCCCAAGGGCATCCACCTAGCCCTTCCCCAGCGGTGGAAGACATAGACTGCACTGACGCACAACCACTTATGTTTCCTGATGATGAGGACATGGGAATACCACCTCAGCATGTCTCTGATGATGACAAAACACAGGTGCCAACTGCTGCGTCTTTCTGCAGTGTGCAGACTGAACAGGAGGTCAGGGATCAAGACTGGGTGGAAGACGATGCAGGGGACGATGAGGTCCTAGACCCCACATGGAATGAAGGTCGTGCCACTGACTTTCACAGTTCGGAGGAAGAGGCAGTGGTGAGACCGAGCCAACAGCGTAGCAAAAGAGGGAGCAGTGGGCAAAAGCAGAACACCTGCCGCCAAGAGACTCCGCCTGCTACTGACTGCCACCATCTGGGACTGAGCACCCCAAAGGCAGCTTCAAGGAGTTCCCTGGCATGGCACTTCTTCAAACAATGTGCTGACGACAAGACCCGAGTGGTTTGCACGCTGTGCCATCAGAGCCTGAAGCGAGGCATTAACGTTGTGAACCTGAGCACAACCTGCATGACCAGGCACCTGCATGCAAAGCATGAACTGCAGTGGAGTAAACACCTTAAAAACAAGGAAGTCACTCAGGCTCCCCCTGCTACCTCTTCTGCTGCTGCCGCCTCGGCCTCTTCTGCTGCTGCCGCCTCGGCCTCTTCCTCCGCCTCTGGAGGAACGTTGGCACCTGCCGCCCAGCAAACAGGGGATGTACCACCAACACCACCACCACCTCCGTCACCAAGCGTCTCAACCATGTCACACGGCAGCGTTCAGCTCTCCATCTCACAAACATTTGAGAGAAAGCGTAAATTCCCACCTAGCCACACTCGATCCCTGGCCCTGAATGCCAGCATTTCTAAACTACTGGCCTATGAAATGCTGTCATTTAGGCTGGTGGACACAGACAGCTTCAAACAGCTCATGTCGCTTGCTGGCCCACAGTATGTTGTTCCCAGCCGCCACTACTTCTCCAAGAGAGCCGTGCCTTCCCTGCACAACCAAGTATCCGATAAAATTAAGTGTGAACTGCGCAACGCCATCTGTAGGAAGGTCCACCTAACCACAGATACGTGGACCAGTAAGCACGGCCAGGGACGCTATATCTCCCTAACTGCACACTGGGTAAATGTAGTGGCAGCTGGGCCGCAGGCGGAGAGCTGTTTAGTGCACATCCTTCCGCCGCCAAGGATCGCAGGGCAACATTCTTTGCCTCCTGTTGCCACCTCCTCCTTCTCGGCTTCCTCCTCCTCTTCTTCCACCTGCTCATCCAGTCAGCCACACACCTTCACCACCAACTTCAGCACAGCCTGGGGTAAACGTCAGCAGGCCATTCTGAAACTCATATGTTTGGGGGACAGGCCCCACGCCGCACAGGAGTTGTGGCGGGGTATAGAACAACAGACCGACGAGTGGTTGCTGCCGGTGAGCCTCAAGCCCGGCCTGGTGGTGTGTGATAATGGGTCGAAATCTCGTTGCAGCTCTGGGACTAGCCAATTTGATGCACATCCCTTGCCTGGAGCATGTGCTGAATTTGGTGGTGCAGAAGTTCATTCACAACTACCCCGACATGTCAGAGCTGCTGCATAAAGTGCGGGCCGTCTGTTCGCGCTTCCGGCGTTGACATCCTGCTGCTGCTCGCCTGTCTGCGCTACAGCGTAACTTCGGCCTTCCCGCTCACCGCCTCATATGCGACGTGCCCACCAGGTGGAACTCCACCTTGCACATGCTGGACAGACTGTGCGAGCAGCAGCAGGCCATAGTGGAGTTTCAGCTGCAGCACGCACGGGTCAGTCGCACTACAGAACAGCACCACTTCACCACCAATGACTGGGCCTCCATGCGAGACCTGTGTGCCCTGTTGCGCTGTTTCGAGTACTCCACCAACATGGCCAGTGGCGATGACGCCGTTATCAGCATTACAATACCACTTCTATGTCTCCTTGAGAAAACACTTAGGGCGATGATGGAAGAGGAGGTGGCCCAGGAGGAGGAGGAGGAGGAGGAGGAAGAGGGGTCATTTTTAGCACTTTCAGGCCAGTCTCTTCGAAGTGACTCAGAGGGAGGTTTTTGGCAACAGCAGAGGCCAGGTACAAATGTGGCCAGCCAGGGCCCACTACTGGAGGACGAGGATGAGGAGGAGGTGGAGGAGGATGAGGATGAAGCATGGTCACAGCGGGGTGGCACCCAACGCAGCTCGGGTCCATCACTGGTGCGTGGCTGGGGGGAAAGGCAGGACGATGACGATACGCCTCCCACAGAGGACAGCTTGTCCTTACCCCTGGGCAGCCTGGCACACATGAGCGACTACATGCTGCAGTGCCTGCGCAACGACAGCAGAGTTGCCCACATTTTAACCTGTGCGGACTACTGGGTTGCCATCCTGCTGGATCCACGCTACAAAGACAATGTGCCCACCTTACTTCCTGCACTGGAGCGTGATAGGAAGATGCGCGAGTACAAGCGCACGTTGGTAGACGCGCTACTGAGAGCATTCCCAAATGTCACAGGGGAACAAGTGGAAGCCCAAGCCCAAGGCCAAGGCAGAGGAGGAGCAAGAGGTCGCCAAGGCAGCTGTGTCACGGCCAGATCCTTTGAGGGCAGGGTTAGCATGGCAGAGATGTGGAAAACTTTTGTCAACACGCCACAGCTAACTGCACCACCACCTGATATGCAACGTGTTAGCAGGAGGCAACATTTCACTAACATGGTGGAACAGTACGTGTGCACACCCCTCCACGTACTGACTGATGGTTCGGCCCCATTCAACTTCTGGGTCTCCAAATTGTCCACGTGGCCAGAGCTAGCCTTTTATGCCTTGGAGGTGCTGGCCTGCCCGGCGGCCAGCGTTTTGTCTGAACATGTATTCAGCACGGCAGGGGGCGTCATTACAGACAAACGCAGCCGCCTGTCTACAGCCAATGTGGACAAGCTGACGTTCATAAAAATGAACCAGGCATGGATCCCACATATGACATGCAGACTGATTCTCTGCTGACATGAAGCCAGATCCTCTGTTACGGGACCTCTCTCCTCTGCCTGGGTGCTGGGCCTAAATTTATGAAAATGGACTCCTACAGTGGTGGGTGACGTGAAGCCTGATTCTCTGCTATGATATGAAGACTGATTCTCTGCTGACATGAAGCCAGATTGTCTGTTACGGGACCTCTCTCCTCTGCCTGGGTTCTGGGCCTAAATTTATGAAAATGGACTCTTACAGTGCTGGGTGACGTGAAGCCTGATTTTCTGCTATGACATGCAGACTGATTCTCTGCTGACATGAAGCCAGATCCTCTGTTACGGGACCTCTCTCCTCTGCCTGTGTGCTGGGCCTAAATATATGCCAATGGACTGTTGCAGTGGTGGCTGACGTGAAGCCTGATTCTCTGCTATGACATGAAGACTGATTCTCTGCTGACATGAAGCCAGATCCTCTGTTACGGGACCTCTCTCCTCTGCCTGGGTGCTGGGCCTAAATTTATGACAATGGACTGTTGCAGTGGTGGCTGACGTGAAGCCTGATTCTCTGCTATGACATGAAGACTGATTCTCTGCTATGACATGAAGACTGATTCTCTGCTGACATGAAGCCAGATTGTCTGTTACGGGACCTCTCTCCTCTGCCTGGGTGCTGGGCCTAAATTTATGACAATGGACTGTTGCAGTGGTGGCTGACGTGAAGCCTGATTCTCTGCTATGACATGCAGACTGATTCTTTGCTGACATGAAGACAGATTCTCTGTTACGGGACCTCTCTCCTCTGCCTGGGTGCTGGGGCCTAAATATCTGAGAATGGACTGTTCCAGTGGTGGGTGACGTGAAGCCAGATTCTCTGCTATGGGACCACTGTCCAATTGATTTTGGTTAATTTTTATTTATTTAATTTTTATTTTAATTCATTTCCCTATCCAAATTTGTTTGCAGGGGATTTACCTACATGTTGCTGCCTTTTGCAGCCCTCTAGCCCTTTCCTGGGCTGTTTTACAGCCTTTTTAGTGCCGAAAAGTTTGGGTCCCCATTGACTTCAATGGGGTTCGGGTTCGGGACGAAGTTCGGATCGGGTTGGGATCCCGAACCCGAACATTTTCGGGAAGTTCGGCCGAACTTCTCGAACCCGAACATCCAGGTGTCCGCTCAAGTCTACATTTGGGGCCATTTGTGACAGTCCAATACAAGCTTTAAATACTGTAGTTACATTCTGGTTTAAAAAAAACACACCAATTTTGTGCAAGATACTAGATTTGCGGCCTTTGCTGCATTTATGACTGTCTAATACAAGCTTTAAATACTGCAGTTATATTCCCGTTTTAAAAAAGCACCAATTTGTGCAAGACTCTAGATTTGAGGCCTTTACTGCATTTGTGACAGTTTAATACAAGCTTTCAATATCGCTCTTATATTCTGGTATAAAAAAAAACTAAAAAACATTTTGTGCAAGACACTAGATTTGAGGCCTTTGCTGCATTTGTGACAGTCCAATACAAGCTTTAAAGGGAACCTGTCGCCAGGATTTTGTAGGATAGAGCTGGGGACATGGGTTGCTAGATGGCCGCTAGCACATCCGCAATACCCAGTCCCCATAGCTCTCTGTGCTTTTATTGTGTAAAAAAAAACGATTTGATACATATGCAAATTAACCTGAGATGAGTCCTGTACGTGAGATGAGTCAGGGACAGGACTCCTCTCAGGTTAATTTGCATATGTATAAAATCATTTTTTTTACACAATAAAAGCACCCAGAGCTATGGGGACTGGGTATTGCGGATGTGCTAGCTGCCATCTAGCAACCCATGCCCTCAGCTCTATACACAAAATCCCGGTGACAGGTTCCCTTTAAATAGCGCTGTTATATTCTGGTTTTAAAAAAACACCCATTTTGTGCAAGACACTACATTTGAGGCCTTTGCTACATTTGTGACAGTCCAATGCAAGCGTTAAATACTGCTGTTATATTATGGTATTAAAAAAATGCCTTTTTGTGCAAAACACTAAATTTGCGGCCTTTGCTGCATTTGTGACAGTCCAATACATGCTTTAAATACTGCTGTTATAATCTGGTTGAAAAACACACCCATTTTGTGCAAGACACTACATTTGGGGCCTTTGCTGCATTTTTGACAGTCCAATACAAGCTTTAAATACTGCTGTTATATTCTGGTTTTAAAAAAACACCCATTTTGTGCAAGACACTACATTTGAGGCCTTTGCTACATTTGTGACAGTCCAATGCAAGCGTTAAATACTGCTGTTATATTATGGTATTAAAAAAATGCCTTTTTGTGCAAAACACTAAATTTGCGGCCTTTGCTGCATTTGTGACAGTCCAATACATGCTTTAAATACTGCTGTTATAATCTGGTTGAAAAACACACCCATTTTGTGCAAGACACTACATTTGGGGCCTTTGCTGCATTTTTGACAGTCCAATACAAGCTTTAAATACTGCTGTTATATTCTGGTTTTAAAAAAACACAAATTTTGTGCAAGACACTAAATACATGCTTTAAATACTGCTGTGATATTCTGGTTTTTAAAAAATACCCATTTTGTACAAAACACTGTATTTAGGGCCTTTGCTGCATTTGTGACAGTCCAATACAAGCTTTAAAAACTGTAGTTACATTCTGGTTTAAAAAAACACACCCATTTTGTGCAATACACTAGATTTGCGGCCTTTGCTGCATTTGTGACAGTCCTACACAAGCTTTAAATACTGCTGTTATATTCTTGTTTTAAAAAATCACCCATTTTGTGCAAGGCACAACATTTGGGGCTTTTGCTGCATATGTGACAGTCCAATACAAGCGTTAAATACTGCTGTTATATTTTGGTAATAAAAAAACTTGCCCTTTTGTGCAAGACGCTAGATTTGCTGCCTTTGTTGCATATGTGACAGTCCAGTACATGCTTTAAATACCGCTGTTATATTCTGGTATAAAAAAAACACAACTTTTGTGCAATACACTAGATTTGAGGCATTTGCTGCATTTGTGACAGTCCAATACAAGCTTTAAATACCGCTGTTATTCTCTGGTTTAAAAAACAAACCACCCATTTTGTCCAAGATACTAGATTTGCTGCATTTGTGACAGTCCAATACAAGCTTTAAACACCACTTTTATATTCTGGTATTAAAAAACACACAAATGTTGTGCAAGATACTAGATTTGCGGCCTTTGCTGCATTTGCAACGGTCTAATACAAGCTTTAAATACTGCAGTTGTATTCCGGTAAAAAAAAAATTGTGCAAGACTCTAGATTTGAGGCCTTTGCTGCATTTGTGACAGTCCAATACAAACGTTAAATACCGCTGTTATATTCTGTTATTAAAAAAAACACCCATTTTGTGCAAGGTACTAGATTTGCGGCCTTTGCTGCATTTGTGACAGCCCAATTCAAACTTTACATACTGTAGTTTTACATTTGGGGCTTTTGCTGCATTTGTGACAGCCCAATATAAGCTTCAAATACTGCAGTTATATTCTGGTTTTAAAAAAGCAACACCCATTTTGTGCAAGACACTAGATTTGCGGCCTTTGTGGAATACTGAAAGTCCAATAAAAGCGTTAAATGCTGCTGTTATATTCTGGTTTAAAAAAACACCCATTTTATGCTAGACATTACATTTGGGGCTTTAAATACTACTGTTATATTTTGGTATAAAAAATAATAATTTGTGCAAGACACTAAATTTGAGGACTTTGCTGTATTTGTGACAGTCAAATACACGCCTTAAATACCACTTTTATATTCTGGCATGGGTGTAGGGATCACCATAGCAGCCATAGCAATGGCTATGGTGCCCAACGCCACTGGGGGCCCGGGCCATGGCTAAGGATTATAATTTTTTTTAAAATTCATGTGGCGTAGCTACAGGGGTCACAGCAGGCCCCTCCAGGACAGACAGAGAAAGCGCTATCTGCAGGGCCTGCAGGCTGTGGGCGGTGCGATAGGGGGCGGCTGGAGACAGAGAGGCGTACCTGCAATGAGGCGAAGTAGTGGTCCCGCTCCCAGTCTGGGTGGCAGTCCTACTGGCCGGAAGTGAAGGAGGCAGAGCATACAGCGAAGCTGCGTGCTGCTGGGCCTGGCAGCGCTGCTGGAGTGTGGGAGCGCAGACGTTCAAGTGGCTGTGTGGTGAGGGCTGGCTGACTCTGGGACTGGTAAAACTTACTCTGGAGTCCTGGACCATTAGATCTGGGGAGGAGGGGGGAGCAGGACCCTGGAGGTCTGGACCAGGACATTTAAGGAGAAGGGGGGAGCAGGACCAGGACCCTGGAGGTCTGGACCAGTACATTTAAGGAGAAGGGGGGAGCAGGACCCTGGAGGTCTGGACCAGTACATTTAAGGAGAAGGGGGGAGCAGGGTCTGGTCTGGACCATTATATATGGGGGGGGGGAAAGGACACTGGAGGTCTGGACCATTATATCTGGGGAGGAGGTGGGAGTGGGATCCCCAAGGTCTGGACCATTATATCTGGGGAGGAGGGGGAGCAGGACCCTGGAGGTCTGGAGCATTATATTTAAGGAGAAGAGAGGAGCAGGATCCTGGAGGTCTGGACCATTATATAGGGGGGAACAGGACACTGGAGGTCTGGACCATTCTATTTAGGGGGGAGCAGGACCCTGGAGGTCTGGACCATTATATATTGGGAGTAGGGGGAAGCAGGATCCTGGAGTTCTGGACCATTATTTTTAAGGAGAAGGGGGGGGAGAGGTCTGGACCATTATATTTAAAGTGAAGGGGGGAGCAGGATCCTAGAGGTCTGGACCATTATATGGGCGGGAGCAGGACCCTGAAGGTCTGGACCATTATATTTAGGGAGGAGGGGGAAGCAGGGCCCTGGAGGTCTGGACCATTATATAGGGAGGAGCAGGACCCTGGAGGTCTGGACCATTATATATTTGGAGTAGGGGGAAGCAGGATCCTGGGGGTCTAGACCATTATATATGGGGAGTAGGGGGAAGCAGGATCCTGTAGGTCTGGACCATTATATATGGGGAGTAGGGGGAAGCATGAACCTGGAGGTCTGGACCATTATATAGGCAGGAGGGGGGGAGCAGGACACTTGATGCCTGGACCATTATATCTGGGGACTGGCAGTGGAAGATTTAGGGTGGGAGGTCTAGGAGGGGTGTGGGGATGTTGGGGTGGAAGGTCCTGGAAGGGTGTTTGGGTGGGCGCTCTGGAAGGGGTGGGGGTCTGAGAGGTATGTGGGGTGGGAGATCCGGGAGAGGGGGTCCCATAAAAAAATGTTGCTATAGGGCCCAGTCATTTCTAGCTACGCCCCTGTATTCTGGTATTAAAAAAACACCAATTTTGTGCAAGGCACAAGATTTGAGGACTTTTCTGTATTTGTGACAGTCCAATACATGCTTTAAATACTGCAGTTATATTCTGGTATTGAAAAAACTGCCATTTTGTGCAAGACACTACATTTCGGGCCTTTGCTGCATTTGTGACAGCCCAAATCAAGCTTTAAACACTGCTGTTATATTCTGGTATAAAATAAACTGCCATTTTGTGCAAGACACTAGGTTTGCGTCCTTTGCTGCATTTGTGACAGCCCAATACAAGCTTTAAATATCACTTTTATATTCTGGTATTTAAAAAAACACACATTTTGTGCAAGATACTAGATTTGCGGCCTTTGCTGCATTTGTGACAGTACAATACAAGCTTTAAATACCGCTTTTATATTCTGGCATTAAAAAAACTCAAATTTTGTGCAAGACACTAAATTTTTGGCCTTTGCTGCATTTGTGACAGTCCAATACACGCTTTAAATACTGCAGGTATATTCAGTTTTTTTTTTTAAAACACCCATTTTGTGCAAAACACTACATTTGGGGACTTTGCTGCATTTGTGATAGTCCAATACAAGCTTTAAATACTGCAGTTATATTCTGGTTTAAAAAAAGAAAATATAACATTTTGTGCAAGACACTAGATTTGCGGCCTTTTGCTGCATTTTTGACAGTCCAATACAAGCGTTAAATACTGCTCTTATATTCTGGTTTAAAAAAAACACCCATTTTGTGCAATACACTACATTTGAGGCCTTTGCTGCATTTGTGACAGTCCAATACAATGTCACTACCAGAGCTTTGAGACGTTCTCACAGCTCTGTTTCCCCACCCCTGTGATGATGTCACTTAGAGTTTGGAGGAGTTATCACTGCTCTGTTTCTCCACCCCGTGATGATGTCACGTAGAGCTTGGAGGAGTTCTCACTGTTCTGTTTCTCCACCCCTGTGATGAGGTCTTTACTCCCAGCTGTTCCTCCTGCGTTTGATTTCCCTGCCTTTAAATCACCCCTCCTCCTATTGTAGGGCGTAGATTATATTTCTCATTTCAGTTGTAGCTCTTGCCTGAGTATCTTCACTTGTAAGCTATCAGTTCACTGGACCTGTGTTCTGCTGCAGCAAGCACTCCGGATATTGCCAGCTGTCCTTGGATCCGTCTTCTCTGCGGCTGCAGCTCCTTCAGCTAAGTGTGCAGACATTGTTGTGTATCTGGTTATTTTCTGACTGGATCTGAGGTGGCCACGGTTCCCTCCATATACTGAGCAGGGCACCGGTGGCCGTGCCCCTTCCACTATTGTAGGGCTTACAGTGGTCATCAGCAGGGGCATACCTAGAGCATTTGGCACCCGGTGCGAACCCTTTGTTTGGCACCCCCCCAAGAAAGTTAAGAAAACATGCACAAACTTTTTTCAATGTTTTCAATAATATTTATTACAAATTACACCCCCTCCCTCCCCCCCTTAATTACACACACACACCCTTAATTACACCCCCTCTCTTCTCCCCTTAATTACACCTCCTCCCTTAATTACACCCCCTCCTTCCCCACCTTAATTACACCCCCTCCCTTAATTACACGCCCCCTTAATTACACACTCCCCCCCTTAATTACACCCCCTCCCTCCCCACCTTACCCCTCCCTTAATTACACACACACATCCCTTAATTACACCCCCCCTTAATTACAAACCTCCACTTAATTACGCACACACACACACCCCTTAATTACACAATTATTTACTCACATTTTGATGATGCCTCAGGCTCCGTCCGACCGCTGGTAATGGATCCTTCCGCTTCTTTAAAAAAAAGATCCGTGAAGGCGGCGCGGCGTCAGTGTCGTGACGTCATGTTGCGCGCCGCCGCAATAATCCTTCCACAGAAGCCGGCGTCTGGCGGAGTTGCGTCGCGGTGCAGCAGTGGATGCAGGGGTGACTCCGTCATGGCACCCCCCTTGTGAGTGGCACCCGGGGCGGGCCGCCCCCCCCGCCCCCCCCTTGGTACGCCACTGGTCATCAGTCTTATGTACGCGGGCATGCCTCGTTCCACCATTTGGATCTGGGCATGTGCTTTAGCAGCATAGGGAGAGCTTTGAGGGTCTGACAGGGGTCACCCTTTATCTTCCCTAGTTTGGGTCCGGTCAGTAGCTCTTTGTTCTGTGTATACTCTTGTTGCTCACAAACAGCCTTGACATTCAAGCGTTAAATACTGCTGTTATATTCTGTTTTTTTTTAAAACTGCCATTTTGTGCAAGATTCTAGATTTGCGGCCTTTGCTGCATTTGTGACAGCCCAATTCAAGCTTTAAATACTGCAGTTTTATTCAGTTTTTTTTAAAAAAAACAATCATTTTGTGCAAGACACTAGATTTGGGGCCTATTCTGCATTTCGCCTCATTCACACAACAGTATTTTTTCACGGTCCGCAAAAACAGGGTCCGTAGGTCCATGATCCGTGACCGTTTTTTCGTCCGTGGGTCTTCCTTGATTTTTGGAGGATCCACGGACATGAAAAAAAAGGTCGTTTTGGTGTCCACCTGGCCGTGCGGAGCCAAACGGATCCGTCCTGAATTACAATGCAAGTCAATGGGGACGGATCCGTTTGATGTTGACACAATATGGTGCCATTTCAAATGGATCCGTCCCCATTGACTTTCAATGTAAAGTCTGGAGTCCCTTTTATACCATCGGATCAGAGTTTTCTCCAATCCAATGGTATATTTTAACTTGAAGCGTCCCCATCACCATGGGAACGCCTCTGTTAGAATATACTGTCGGATATGAGTTAGATCGTGAAAACTCATTTCCGACAGTATATTCTAACACAGAGGCGTTCCCATGGTGATGGGGACGCTTCTAGTTAGAATATACTACAAACTGTATACATGACTGCTGCCTGGCAGCACCCGATCTCTTACAGGGGGCCGTGATCAGCACAATTAACCCCTCAGGTGCCGCACCTGAAGGGGTTAATTGTACTATCATATCCCCCTGTAAGAGATCAGGGCTGCCAGGCAGCAGGGGGCAGACCCCCCCCCCCCCCAGTTTGAATATCATTGGTGGCCAGTGCGCCCCCCCCCTATTGTAATAATAGGTTGGTGGCCAGTGCGGCCCCCCTCCCTCCCTCTATTGTAATAATAGGTTGGTGGCACAGTGTGCGCCCCCCCGCCCCCCCCTTCCTCCCTCTATTGTAATAATTCGTTGGTGGCACAGTGTGCGCCCCTTGGCCCCCCCTTCCTCCCTCTATTGCAATAATTCGTTGGTGGCACAGTGTGCGCACCCCCCGGCCCCCCCCCCTTCCTCCCTCTATTGTGATAATTCGTTGGTGGCACAGTGTGTGCCCCCCCATCGGCCCCCCTCCCTCTATAGCATTAACAACATTGGTGGCCAGTGTGCGGCCTCCCCTCTCCCTTCCCTCCCCCTCCGATCATTTGTGGCAGCGGAGTTCCGATCGGAGTCCCAGTTTAATTGCTGGGGCTCCAATCGGTAACCATGGCAACCAGGAAGCTACTGCAGCCCTGGTTGCCATGGTTACTTAGCAATAGTACAATAATAGAAGATTCATACTTACCTGCTGGCTGCTGCGATATCTGTGCCACCAACGAATTATTACAATAGAGGGAGGAATGGGGGGGGCGGGGGGGGGGGGGCGCACACTGAGCCACCAACAAATTATTACAATAGAGGGAGGAAGGGGGGGCGGGGGCGCACACTGTGCCACCAACGAATTATTACAATAGAGGGAGGGAGGGGGGGCCGCACTGGCCACCAATGATATTGGGGAGGGGGGAGGTCTGCCCCCTGCTGCCTGGCAGCCTTGATCTCTTACAGGGGGATATGATAGTACAATTAACCCCTTCAGGTGCCGCACCTGAAGGGGTTAATTGTGCTAATCACGGCCCCCTGTAAGAGATCGGGTGCTGCCAGGCAGCAGGGGGCAGTCTTGTACACAGTTTGTAGTGTATTCTAACTAGAAGCATCCCCATCACCATGGGAACGCCTCTGTGTTAGAATATACTGTCGGATATGAGTTTTCACGAGGTGAAAACTTAGATCTGAAAAAGCTTTTATGCAGACGGATCTTCGGATCCGTCTGTATGAAAGTAACCTACGGCCACGGATCACGGACACGGATGCCAATCTTGTGTGCACCCGTCAAAAAAATACGGACAGGATACACGGATCACGGTCTCGGCTGCAAAACGGAGCATTTTCCGATTTTTCCACAGACCCATTGAAAGTCAATGGGTCAGTGAAAAAAAACGGCACAACGGCCACGGATACACACAACTGTCGTGTGCATGAGGCCTAAGTGACAGTCCAATACAAGCGATAAATACTGCTGTTATACTGCTGTTATATTCTGGTATTAGCCGCCTCCGGACCGCCTAACGCAGGATTGCGTTCCGGAGGCGGTCGATTTGTTCTTCCTTGACGCGCCGGCGCGTCATCTCGCTCACAGGATCGGGAGGTAAACTAGTTCATCTACAGTCTGCCAGCTGCGATCATTCGCTGGCAGGCTGTAGATGCGATTTTTTTTTTTTTAACCTTTGAAAGGTATATCAGTCGCTGTTTTGTTAACAGCGTCTGATATACCTGCTACCTGGTCCTCTGGTGGTCTCTTTTGCTTGGATCAACCACCAGAGGACAAAGGCAGCTCTGTAAGTAGCACCAAACACTACTACACTACACCCCACACCCCCCTGTCACTTATTAACCCCTTATTACCCCCTGATCACCCCATATAGACTCCCTGATCACCCCCCTGTCATTGATCACCCCCCTGTAAGGCTAATTCTGACGTCTGTATGTGTTTTGTGGATCCGTGCAAGCGTTAAACACTGCTGTTATATTCTGGTTTTAAAAAAACTGCTATTTTGTGCAAGACACTAGATTTGCGGCTTTTGCTGCATTTATGACAGTCCAATACATGCTTTAAATACTGCAGTTATATTCTGGTTTTAAAAAACCACCCATTTTTTGCAAGACACTACATTTGGTGCTTTTGCTGCATTTGTGACAGTCCAATATAAGCGTTAAATGCCGCTGTTATATTCTGGTATTAAAAAAACACCCATTTTGTGCAAGGTACTAGATTTGTAGCCTTTGATGCATTTGTGACAGTCCAATACAAGCTTTAAATACTGCTGTTGTACTCTGGTTTAAAAAAAAAACAGTACATTTGGGGCCTTTGCTGCATTTGTGACAGTCCAATACAAGTGTTAAATAATGCTGATATATTCTGGTTTTAAAAAACACCCTTTTTGTGCAAGATTCTACATTTGCAGCCTTTGCTGTATTTCTGACAGTCCAATACTGCTGTTACATTGTTGGTTGACAAATTTTAAAAAATTGTGACCGTGAAGTAATTGCATAAAATTTGTCTGTCGGACTTCCGGTTCCGGCGCCAGCGTGTGAGCAGCATGAGCTGAGAGCTCCGGCGCTTGGGAGCACATCGGACACAAAATCATTGCGTTACTGGCTGCTGATTAGACCCAGGCGGCCAGGACTATCACCCAGAAAGAGAGGAGTCCTCGTTTATGGACCGCTTTCTCATTCCCATGGGGAATAAATCAAAGAAGACCCCAGCTAAGTCTAGCGCGGCACCTATGGAAGAGAAAGTGGCGCCGGTGACTGCGGATATGCAGGAATCTCAGTCCTCTTCTTGTGAGGATCGGTCGGAATCTTGCAGTGCTCAGGATTTGGAAGCACCAGAGCTGGACTACAAACATCTGGCGATTGAGGTAGCATCCCGCATTCTTCCAGATCTGCAAGAAGCCCTATCAACTACAATCGGGCAATCGTTTGCGGCATTGCAGACGGAGGTATCATTGCATTCGACCAAGCTAGATGACTTAGAGCTTAAAGTACAAGAGGTGGAAGCTCGTACTGTAGCTTTGCAAGCACAACTACAAAAATCCCAAGCAGAGAATAATAGGCTTTGGGACAAGCTAGACGATCTCGAGAACCGATCGAGACGTAGCAATTTAAGAATTGTGGGATTGCCTGACTCCATCCCGGCTAAGGAACTGATCGAGATATGCGAGTCAGAAATACCTGAAGCGCTGGGTATAACTTACCGCTGCAAAGTGGAGAGAGCTCACAGGGTGGGCCCGAACTCGTCCCTTAAGCCGGAGTCTAAAAGATCATACAGTGCCGTATTACAAGCATCCAAAAAAAGCAGACCGAGACAGGTCATCGTCAAGTTTTTGGACTATACAGACAAGGCGGCCATACTGAGAGCCTACAAACAAAATGGCGGCCAGGCAACTGTAAGAAATCAATGCATCTTAATTTTTGGGGACTACTCTGCAGAAGTTGCTCGTCGCAGGAGAGCTTTTGTGCCTATCTGTTCAGCCCTGATCAAGCAGGGGACTCGTTTTGCTCTCCTGTTCCCAGCTATTTTGAAGATTTTCAACCACGACGGGTCCACCGCTACTTACCTGGATCCAGATTCAGCATCTAAAGAGTTAAAGATCTTCTATCAACCAGTACCGAGTCTACCGGCGATCACCTTCATGGACGTTCCGGAAGCGTCGAGAGAAGCCCTACCACAGCGGAGAGGTCCAGATCTACGCCCGCGCCCACCTAGGTCACCTCGCCCTGCGGACAAATCCAACGCGACTACTCTGGACCTTGAAGTGGGATGAGATACTCGCGGAATGACACCGCTGTGTCAGATAAGTTCTCAGCTATTTAGGCTGCCATTTGGGAGGTGTGGAGGGTGATCCCCTTTGCTCGCGGCGTCTCCCTTATAGTTTTACAAAGTTAACTGCCATGGGGGATTATTGTTTTATGTTCTGTTATTTTACTTTTTCTCTCCATGTTTAGTTCAGTACGGCTAGACGTCTTACTGTGAATTTAAAGACTCGCAATGTTTAGTCACATGTAGGTGATGAGGGGGAAAAGGGGGGGCAATTTGGCGCCAGCGGGAATTTCAGATCGCTTTCATGCTTCTCGCCTCACCCTCTTACTAAAAATCCCGCGCTTTCAGGGTCAAACTTCATATACTATGCTGATATTATGTACAGGGTCTGCTGATTTGACACTGATATGTGGCGACTGAGCGGGTTTAAGGATTTGCATTGATCACTTGCTTTGCCAATTGCTGATTGTTGCGGGGGTTCTGAGACATGCGGTCACGCCTAGTCTGCACTCCTTTTACTTTAAAACGGGTGAGATATGCGTGTCCCGGATCCCCCGGAAGAAGTTAAGCGTGAAGGGGAGAGGGGATAAAAAAAAAAAGGGGGACTCCCTCATCTGGCGTTATGACATGAAAATTGATGTCCGATGCCCATTGGGGAATCCATACTTTTGAATAACTTATGTGCTCAACGATGGAAAAAAGTGAAGCGCGAATTCATGGTATGTTTTCTGTGTTCTTGTATACGAAGGCAGGGGAACTGATATCCTTTACCTTCGCACAGTTGTTTTCAGAGATTTATGTTCAGGGGTTTATGTTCAGGGGAAGGGGGGGAGGAGGGGGGGGTGGAATTCCCTTCAGTATACCGGATGGTTATATTACTTAAGCTTGTGTAATACAAATGGCTGATCATATCAAAGTTCGTGGAACGTTAAGGGCCTTAGATCTCCATGCAAAAGAATGATGATTCTGAAGCATCTGAAACGCCTTCATACGGATATAGCCTTACTGCAGGAGACGCATCTGACTTTTGATGACTTTCCTCGTATGAAGCGCTTGTGGGTAGGAGAGGTGCTAGGTTCCCCTGCAGAGGGTAAGAAAGCAGGGGTACTTGTTTTACTGAAAAAAGGTCTCCCTTACAAAGTGGTGAGTCATTATAATGATGAGAAGGGTAGAGTATTGCATGTTCATCTGTCATCTCCGGCGGGCGATTTGAGCCTATACAATATATATGGTCCTAATACCACTGATGCTACCTTCTTTAAGTCTCTAACACACCAAATTTTGCAAGATCCGGTTAGTGTTAAGGTCATTGGTGGCGATATGAATACGGTCCTCAATAATCTGGAAGATAGACAGCGTGGAACCGCGACTCGAGGTGTATCGCCTCAAGGGGATGACAGATTGAATGCCTTATTAAGGGATGCTGGGTTGAAGGACTTGTGGAGGTCTTTTAATCCTGAAGGTAGGGAATATACCCACTATTCCCATGCGCATGGGTCTTGGTCGCGCATCGATTATATTTTAACCAATAGGGACAACATTAGCCTTTGCTCCAAACCCACCATAGAGGAGATGGTAATCTCCGACCATGCACCAGTCTCACTTTTATTACACCAGAAATCTCCGAAGGGTTCCGATTTTCTGTGGAGATTCCCCTCTGCCTTAATCAAGGATGAGAATTTTACTCAGGGGTTGGTGGCTTGAATATAAGTCTGATAATGAGGCCTCCACTAGTCATCAGTTATTATGGGACGCGGGAAAAGCAGTTGTCAGGGGTCGTATCATGGCTTATGTATTCAGTAAGAAAGCTGCACTAAAAAAACAGATTAGTCAACTAAGTGACAACCTTGGTGCCATGTATACACTTTTTAAGAATACTCCCTCACAGTCTCTATTGCATAAATGGCAAACAGCCAAACGAGAATATGAAAGCGCTCTTAGAGGTTGGGAACACATGGCTCAGTCCAAATGGGAGGCACATCTCTTTAGACATGGCAATAAGGCTGGCAAGCTGTTGGCGGCTTTGGCGAAGGGTCATAGATTAGTGTCTAATATCTCCACCCTTAAAGACAGTTCGGGAGCCCTTTGCTCCGATCCCAAAGGAATAAACAACATATTAAAGGACTTTTATGCCACATTATATAAATGTCCAGAGCAGCAAAACTGTAAGATAGGTGACTGGTTAGAAGGGACCCAACTCCCCAAGCTTTCATATTCAGATAGAGAAGCACTTAATGCGCCAGTATCAGTGGAGGAAGTCACATATACTATTAACAACCTAGCATTAGGAAAAGCCCCGGGCCCTGATGGGTATACGGGGGAGTTCTTCCGTACTCTAGTACAAGATATTGCACCAACTTTGTCACTGGTTTACACGGGGTATATGCAAGGGTCGGAAATCCCTCCACAGACCAATACCGCCCACATAAAGGTTCTCCCGAAACCAGGAAAGGACCCCCTGTTGGCGACTTCATACCGGCCAATATCGTTAATTAATGTGGACTTAAAAATAATCTCAAAGATTTTAGCTGACAGACTAGCACGTATATTGCCTTCTTTGATCTCACCATCCCAAGTGGGTTTTGTAAAAGGGAGAGCGGCAGTAACTAACCTACGAAAGGTTCTGACAGTTTTAGATGAAGTGAAAATGCACCCCCTAGTGCACCCTTCTGCGGCCATAATGTCAATAGATGCGGAAAAAGCATTTGACAATGTGAACTGGGGGTGGCTTGAGGCTGTGCTAGACCGTATGGGTTTCAATGGATCTTTTCGTAGGTATATCACAGCTTTATACACTGACCCACAAGCCAGGGTATTCACTCCAGGTTTTCTTTCACCCTCTTTTAGGTTATTTAAAGGAACTAGGCAGGGCTGTCCGCTTTCTCCCCTGCTGTTCAATCTTGCAATTGAACCACTGTCGCGGAAGCTCACTGCTAGTCAAGACATAGAGGGCATTAAAATAGGCAAAACCTCCATTAAACATGCGCTTTTTGCTGACGATTTATTAATCTTTCTAGAAAATCCCAAGAGAGATCTAACTAAAGTATTTACCCTATTGGAAGATTTTGGGACAGTATCCGGATACAAAGTCAACGTCACTAAATCTGAAATCCTTTTCTTGAGAAACAACCCTTGCAGAAAAAATCTCCATGATCTTAGTGTCCCTGTTCAGATAGCCCCAGTATCCATCAAGTACTTAGGAATACATGTAGGCAAACAGCCAGGATCACTCTATTACTTGAACTATCCACCACTTTTAAAAAAAATACTTTCGGATATTGAGAGATGGACAAACCTCCCTCTTTCCCTAGGAGGCAGGTGTCAACTTCAGAAAATGATAGCCATCCCAAAACTCCTCTACCCTATGCAGACAATACCACTTCTCCTCAAGCATTCTGACATTAGGATATTAGAAAGAGCTTTCAGCGCATTCATTTGGGCAGGGAAAAGGGCTAGGGTGGCGATGTCAAAGTTACAGCTGCCTAAAATTAAAGGAGGTATGGCGTTCCCTAGTCTAAGACTATACAATCTGGCAAGTCTCATGAGACACTGTATTGATTGGGTCTTTAATACCAACTTTTATACTAATAGGTCGCTGGAGGCGCAGCTTGTACATCCTTGGAGCCTGGGAGCCCTGTTACATACCAAATATTCGGATCAACCCACTCTAATAAGATCAAGTCTACTAATAAGGGATACTATTGCCACTTGGAAGGAGATTCGTAAAATTTTCAAATTGCCATTTTCTCTTTCCAAATATATGCCGCTATGGGGTCATCCGGAATTCCCAGGGGGCTCCCAACTTAAGCACTTTAAGGCCTGGAGGGATGCGGGCGTCATGAAGGCTTCGGATTTGTGGCATACAGGAAATCAGCGTTTTTATACATTTGGTGAGCTATGTGAGAAGCTCCCCTTGAGAGGCCCTCAGCATACTTTTGCCTTTCTCCAAGTAAAGAGCTTTCTATATACTAGAATACAAGACCCCAGGGCGCTGTTCGCTATAAGCGATTTTGATCGTGTTATTGGGCGGGGAACAACAAAGAAATCGTTATCTGAGCTGTATCAGGGGATCAGCGAAACCAAGCAAAAACCTATTGAAGAGACGCTCTTCTCATCTTGGAATAAAGTTTTCCCTGATATAGGGGCACAGAAAAAAATACTACAGGGGTGGGAAAAAATTAGAAAAGTAGTCTTTAACGAGGGGTGGAGGGAAACACAGTTCTGATTAATTCACAGAGCAATATACGGTTTTCGCTTTTCCGCTCAGTCTCAAAAGCAGGACAGGTTGACATGCTGCCCAAAATGCCACTTAGAGGGGTCAGATATGGTACATGGGATCTGGTCATGCCCCCAGACAGTGGGATTCTGGAAGTCCGTGAAACAGCAAATTAAAAATTACTTGCAAGTAAATATTCCTATTACTCCTGAGTTTGTTCTGTTTCATGCTCTCCCAGAACACAGACACGTACAGCCAATTATACACGTCATTGTTCTAGCAGCCAAGAGATGTATATTAAACAACTGGCTTCGGCCACAAATGCCTACAATGAATGAAGTGCTACAGCATGTCAAAAAATGTTTTGATATGGAGCGATTAGAGGCGAACTCCCTCAGAGGGAAAAGTATTGAGGTTTTTTTCAGAAGATGGGAAAGTTTCATGCTGGTTGTCTATTCCAATTTAGAGCTGAAGAAACTAATGTCACATTATGTGTCCTCTGAATGGTACCTGAAACGTAAGGTAGCGGGAACCCTGGGGAGGTTGCTAGCTGATTAAAAAGGAGAAAAAAAAAAGAAAGCTTAATGTAATCCGGTATACTGGGGGGAATCATCCTAGGTGGGTGGGAAGGGAGGGGGAGGGGGGGGGCATGGAGTTTGTTTTATCTCAGGGTCTTGAACGTCACAATTCAAATGCACTGAGCATCTTATTGGTATACAATTGTTACTATTGCTTTGTAATTACATGCACATTTATGCTTATATCTATCTGATCTCAGCTGTAATGTACCGCATGTATTGACACCTGTCAATTTGCCATGATATTGTGACATGTTATTATTGTTACGGGGAAGAAAATTATTAAAATCTAATAAAGATTATATTTAAAAAAAAAATTTGCCTGTCACACTATTATGTGGCCTCAAGAAATGTTTCCTCATTTTGACACCGGCATTGCCTTACTGTCAGTGAACCTAATTGTTGACTAGTGGCAGTCACATTGTCGCCGGACATATACCATCTGTTAGTTTGGTTGGTAAACACAAATAACGAAGAGAGCGTCAATTAAGGGACTTGGCCCCGGTCGTGGTGCTGCTGGTGGAGCTCTTGTTGCAGGGAGAGGACGTGGTCGATCTGTGCCAGCTACACACACTCAGGTGTGAGTAGTCGACAGAACCTTCAGTGTTATTTGGTAGGGCCGAATGCGGCTGTATGAATGGTAAGTCCAGAACAAGTACAGTAGTAGATTGGGTGTCTGACGGTGCCTCCTGTTCCTTCACATTGTCTCCCACCCAGTCTCATGCTGAAAGATCAGAGTTGGCACCTGCAGCCTATGGCCATCAGTCTTTCACCTCACCCCCTTGCAAATCAGCCAAGCAGTCTGAGCCCCAAGTCATGCAGCAGTCTCCCTTCTGCTTTTTTGTTGACTCTGCTAGTAGGGTTTCCCAGGGCCATCCACATAGCCTTGCCCCAGAAGTGGAAGAGATTGAGTGAACTGATGCCCAACCACTTATGTTTCAGGATGAGTATATGGGTGGACCACCGCTGCATGTCTCGGATGATGAAGAAACACAGGTGCCAACAGTTGTGGCTTTCTGCAGTGTGCAGACTGACAAGTAGGGAAGGGGTTAAGACTGGATGGAAGATGATGTGGAGGATGGTGAGGTCCTCGACCCGACATGGAGTCAAGGTCATGTCAGTGACCTGTCTAGTTCGGAGGAAGAGTAGGTGGTCCCACAGAGCCACCAGCACAGAAGCAGAGGGAGCAGGGTGCAAAAGCGGAGCAGCCATTCCCTAGACAGTATGCCTGCTACTGCCCACCCCACCAAGGGACCGAGCACACCAAAGCCAGCTCCAGGGAGTTCCCTGGTGTGGCAGTTCTTCAGACAATATGCTGACCACAAGACACGAGTTGTTTGCATGCTGTGCAATCAGAGCCTGAAGCGAGACATAAACGTTCTAAACCTGAGCACAACCTGCATGACCAGTGCAAAGCATGTGCTGCAGCGGAGTAGACACCTCAAAAACTAAGAAAGGTATCTGGCTCCTCCTGCTTCCTCTTCTGCTGCAGTCTCGACCTCTTCATCCCACTCTGGGTCACCAAGCATCTCCACAATGTCCCATGGAAGCGTTCAGCTGTCTATCTCCCAAACACTGGAGCGAAAGAGGAAGTACTCCCCTACCCACCCGCGATCCCTGGCTCTGAATACCAGCATTTCAAAATTACTGGCCTTTGAAATGCTGTCACTCCGTCTGGTGGTGACTGAGAGTTTTAAAAGCCTTATGGCGGTGGCTGTCCCACAGTACGTCATGCCCAGCTGCCACTACTTTTCCAGGCGAGCCATCCCTTCCCTGCACAGCCAGGTGTGCACTGCGCAATGCCATCTGTGGCAAGGTCCACATAACTACCGAGACCAGTAAGCACGGTCAGGGATAATTGCAATGGCGGCTGGGTCTGAGGAGGACAGCAGTTTATCGCATGTCCTTCCATCACCAAGTATTGCAGGCCGTTTCTCTATGCCTCCTGTTGCTTCCTCCTCCTACTCCTCATCTGGTCAGCGTAACACCTTCGCCACCAACTTCAGCACAGCCAGGGGTAAATGACAGCAGGCAGTTTTAAAACTTATCTGTTTGGGGGACAAACCCCACACCGCGCAGGAGCTGTGGATGGGCATGGAACAACAGACCAATGAGTGGTTGGTGCCAGTGAGCCTCAAGCCCGGCCTGGTGGTGTGCAATAATGGGCGAAATCTCATAGCAGCTCTGGGCCGAGCCGGTTTGACGCACATTCCTTGCCTGGCACATGTGCTGAATTTGGTGGTGCAGAAATTCCTTAAAAATTACCACAATATGTCAGAGCTGCTGCATGAAGTGCAAGCCTTATGTGTGTGCTTTCGGAGTTCTCTCCCTGCTGCTGCTCCCTTGTCAGCGCTGCAGCGTAACTTTGGCCTTCCCGCTCACTGCCTCATATGCATCATGCCCATAAAGTGGAACTCCACCTTGCACATGCTGGCCAGACTGTGTTAGCAGCAGGCGATAGCGGAGTTTGAGCTGCAGCACGCACGGGTGAGTCGATCTGCGGAACAGCGCCATTTCACCACCAATGAGTGGGCCTCCATGCCTTGTTGCTCTGTTTTGAGTACTCCACCAACATGGCCAGTGCCGATGATGCCGTTCTCAGCATTAGTATCCCACTTCTATGCCTCCTTGAAAAAATGCTTCGGGCGATGATGGAAAAGGATGTGGCACAAGAGGAGGAGGAAAAGGGATCATTTACAAGGGTTTCAGGCCAGTCATTCACAAGTGGCTCAGAGAGTGGGTTCCTGCACCAACATACGCTAGGTACACAATTGTCCAGCCAGGGCACAGTTCTGGAGGGTGACGAGGTGGAGGATGAGGAGGAGGAGGTGGAAGAGAAGGAACCATGTTCACAGCAGGTTGGCATCCAAACCAGCTACTGGCCATTACTGGTGCATTGCTGGGGGGACACAGAGGACACAGACGATACACCTCCCACAGAGGACAGCTTGTTGTTGCTTCTGGGCAGTCTGGCACATATGAGCGATTACATGCTGCAGTGTCTCTGCAACGACCGCCGAGTTGGCCACATTCTAACTTGTGCTGATTACTGGGTGGCCACGCTGCTGGATCCCTGTTACAAGGACAACGTATCGTCCTTAATTCCGTCACTGGAGAGTGATAAAGTTCAGGAAGTGTTGGATTCACATGCATGCTTGGTCCATTCTGCCTTTTACCATTTATGGTGCCAAAATGACCTCCCTTACTTACAAGGGATGCAGGTACCAACATGCATGCCAAGCCCACTCAATACCTTTCCTTGTGCCAGACAGCAGGCCACAGTTTTATACTGAAACTAATTAAAAACAGCCTATGGGGCAGACAGGCTCGGCATGCATGTTGGTACCTGCATCCCTTGTAAGTAATGGAGGCCATTTTGGCACCAAAAATTGTAAAAGGCAGATGGACTCAGCATGCATGTGGATCCAACACTTCCTGAAATTTATGGCGGCCATTATGGCACATAACAGGTAGTATTTATTGTTAGGACCTGTCTTAGAGAGATCGCCTTGACGTCCAGCAGATGGGCTCAAATCGTTTAGTAGTGAGTGAGTGGGTAATTGCCGCGCGCCCCCTCCTTTACTTGGATGCTTCTGCTTCAATAACTTCTCCCACATTTCTGTTCGATCACATTGCAGCCATTGACCTCCCTTGGATGTGGTATCCCTTTCTCACACTCCCTCTTCGGCGTGAAACCCTGATTCCCCATTACCCGTGATCACCCTTGTAAGTGCAGGAAAGAACATCGAAAGTTGATAGAGAAGATATCCAATTCTCACGCGGATGTGCGATCAGGCAGAAGTTATCTAGAGTCAACAAAGCGACAGCAGGGGCTCTCCTGTCTAACGTTTACAAATCCAAATACCCCAGTGACATTCCCTGTAATTATTTATTAATAATTCCAAAAACAAGCCATCTTAAGAGTCCTGTATTGTTATTTATCGTCACTACCTCCCCGAGTCTGGAGCGGGTAATTGCCGCGCGCCCCCCTTTACTTTGATGCTTCCACTTTAACAACTTGTCCCACATTTCCGCTCGATCACATTGCAGCCATTGACCTGCCTTGGGTGTGATATCCCTTTCTCATGCTCCCTCTCCGGCATTGAACCCTGATTCCCTGTTACCAGTGATCACCATGGTAGGCTCATAAAAAAACGTTAAAAGTTGATAGAGAAGATATCCAATTGGATCGTGGACATCACAGGTGCCGTGCGACATGATGGAGCAGTATGTGTGCACATGCCTACACGTACTGACTGATGGGTCTGCCCCCTTCAACTTCTGGGTCTCCAAATTAGGAACATGGCCTGAGCTTGCCCTTTATGCCTTGGAGGTGCTGGCCTGCCCTGCGGCCAGTGTTTTGTCTCAACGTTTGTTTAGCATGGCAGGAGGGGGTTATCACAGATAAGCACTGCCGCCTGTCCAAAGCCAATGTGGACAAGCTCACGTTCATTATGAACCAGGCAGGGATCCCACAGTACTTGTCCGGACCTTGTGCAGAATAGACACGTATACCGGCCTCACCCAGCCATTGTTGTACTCCAGCGCACTTTCTCTTTGTTTTATTTTTTATATTTTGCAATGTTTTGGGGTCTACCCAAATTTAAAAAGAAAAGAAAATAAAATGTGCTGGCTACCTCCTCTTCCTC
Organism: Bufo gargarizans; assembly: GCF_014858855.1. Classification (NCBI taxonomy): domain Eukaryota; kingdom Metazoa; phylum Chordata; class Amphibia; order Anura; family Bufonidae; genus Bufo; species Bufo gargarizans. The sequence goes on along the minus strand of NC_058081.1, from coordinate 424,262,277 downwards.
CACCACCGCTTCCACCTACACCGCCACATCCACCACCTCCTCAACCTCCTACTCCATATGGACCTCCTCCTCCTAGATCAAGACTATTATTATTATTTTTTTATGTATTTTAGTAACATAGTACATAAGGCAGAAAAAGACCATTCCATTTAGTTCGGCCCATTCAGTTCGGCCTGTCATCCTGCAAGTTGATCCAGAGGAAGGCAAAAAAAAACCTGTGAGGTAGAAGCCAATTTTTCCCACTTTAGTGGAATAAAAAATACCTTCCCGATTCCAATCAGGCAGTCAGAATAACTCCCTGGATCAACGACTCCTCTCTAGTAGCTTTGTAGTATATCGGGGGGGCGGGGAGCTCGTCTGCACTTGGTTCGTGCAGTGAGCGGATGGACACAAGGCGCAATTCACAACCCAGTTGAGGATACAAAGCATTTTTTATTTTTTGGTTAGCAAAAAACCTGTCTTTGCTAACCCCAAAAAAATATATACTTTGTATCCTCAACTGGGTTGTGAATTGCGCCTTGTGTCCATCTGCTCACCGCACGAACCAAGTGCAGACGAGCTCCCCCCCATATACCACAATACGCACCAAAGTGGCGGCTTGGCTCAAGCCCATGGTCAACTTGGACGATATTCGGCTGCACTAACCCAGATCACCCCTATGATTTTACCTCTATCAGAATAGCACTACACAAAGTGCAACCAAACCAAGGTGAGTAGCAACCACTCACCCTGGCTAGGAGCAGATAACAACTTATCTTGTCCACCACCACCTTTGAACGCCTTCTCCCCTTTTTCTTTGGCCATTTAATCACTCTAGTAGCTTTAGCCTTTAATATTATTACACTCTAGAAATACATCCAAGCCCCTCTTGAATTCCTTTATTGTACTCACCATCACTACCTCCTCAGGCAGAGAGTTCCATAGTCTCACCACTCTTACCGTAAAGAATCCTCTTCTATGTTTGTGTACAAACCTTCTCTCCTCCAGACACAGAGGATGTCCCCTCTTAACCACATTTTGCTGCCATCTTTAGCCCTCTAGCCCTTACCATGACTTTTTTAGAGCCATTTTAGTGCTCCAAAGTTCGGGTCCACATTGATCTCAATGGGTTTCGGGTTCAGGTCAAGTTCGGGTCCCGAACTCAAACTTTTTTGTGAAGTTCGGCTGAACCTGTCGAACCCGAACATCCAAGTGTCCGCTCAACTCTAGTCATAAATAGTTTTTGATGCAGTATTTAGCTGCTTGCTAGTCATGGCTTAGATATTACATGGCTAACTTCAGCTTTTACTCTGCTTTTGTTTATTTCATGGTTATGTTTCAATAACTTTTACTTGCTTACTTACTACATAACAAAACTATGAAACAGTTTAATGCTGAATGGTGTTTTGAAGGGAACGTGTCATGAGAAAATGACTAGAGTTGAGCGGAAACCTGGATGTTCGGGTTCGAGAAGTTCGGCCGAACTTCCCGGAAATGTTCGGGTTCGGGATCCGAACCCGATCTGAACGTCGTCCCGAACCCGAACCCCATTGAAGTCAATGGGGACCCGAACTTTTCGGCACTAAAAAGGCTGTAAAACAGCCCAGGAAAGAGCTAGAAGTCTGCAAAAGGCAGCAACATGTAGGTAAATCCCCTGCACACAAATGTGGATAGGGAAATTAATAAAAATAAAAATAAAATAAATGAAAATTAACCAATATCAATTGGAGAGAGATCCCATAGCAGAGAATCAGGCTTCACGTCAGCCACCACTGCAACAGTCCATTGGGATATATTTAGGCCCAGGCACCCAGGCAGAGGAGAGAGGTCCCGTAACAGAGAATCTGGCTTCATGTCAGCAGAGAATCAGTCTGCATGTCATAGCAGAGAATCAGGCTTCACGTCAGCGACCACTGTAACAGTCCATTGTCATATATTTAGGCCCAGCACCCAGGCAGAGGAGAGAGGTCCCGTAACAGAGAATCTGGCTTCATGTCAGCAGAGAATCAGTCTGCATGTTATAGCAGAGAATCAGGCTTCACGTCAGCCAACATTGGATAATCCATTGGCATATATTTAGGCCCAGGCACCCAGGCAGAGGAGAGAGGTCCTGTAACAGAGAATCTGGCTTCATGTCAGCAGAGAATCAGTCTGCATGTCATAGCAGAGAATCAGGCTTCACGTCAGCCACCACTGTAACAGTCCATTGTCATATATTTAGGCCCAGCACCCAGGCAGAGGAGAGAGGTCCCGTAACAGAGAATCTGGCTTCATGTCAGCAGAGAATCAGTCTACATGTCATAGCAGAGAATCAGGCTTCACGTCAGCCACCACTGCAACAGTCCATTGTCCTATATTTAGGCCCAGCACCCAGGCAGAGGAGAGAGGTCCCGTTACAGAGAATCTGGCTTCATGTCAGCAGAGAATCAGTCTGCATGTCATAGCAGAGAATCAGGCTTCACGTCAGCCACCACTGTAACAGTCCATTGTCATATATTTAGGCACAGCACCCAGGCAGAAAAGAGAGGTCCCGTAACAGAGAATCTGGCTTCATGTCAGCAGAGAATCAGTCTGCATGTCATAGCAGAGAATCAGGCTTCACGTCAGCCACCACTGCAACAGTCCATTGTCATATATTTAGGCCCAGCACCCAGGCAGAGGAGAGAGGTCCCTTAACAGAGAATCTGGCTTCATGTCAGCAGAGAATCAGTCTGCATGTCATAGCAGAGAATCAGGCTTCACGTCAGCCACCACTGCAACAGTCCATTGTCATATATTTAGGCCCCGGCACCCAGACAGAGGAGAGGTTCATTCAACTTTTGGTAGCCTCGCAATATAATGATAAAATAAAAATAGGATTGAATGAGGAAGTGCCCTGGAGTACAATAATATATGGTTAAGGGGAGGTAGTTAATGTCTAATCTGCACAAGGAATGGACAGTTCCTGTGGGATCCATGCCTGGTTCATTTTTATGAACGTCAGCTTGTCCACATTGGCTGTAGACAGGCGGCTGCGTTTGTCTGTAATGACGCCCCCTGCCGTGCTGAATACATGTTCAGACAAAACGCTGGCCGCCGGGCAGGCCAGCACCTCCAAGGCATAAAAGGCTAGCTCTGGCCACGTGGACAATTTGGAGACCCAGAAGTTGAATGGGGCCGAACCATCAGTCAGTACGTGGAGGGGTGTGCACACGTACTGTTCCACCATGTTAGTGAAATGTTGCCTCCTGCTAACACATTGCGTATCAGGTGGTGGTGCAGTTAGCTGTGGCGTGTTGACAAAACTTTTTCACATCTCTGCCATGCTAACCCTGCCCTCAGAGGATCTGGCCGTGACACAGCTGCCTTGGCGACCTCTTGCTCCTCCTCTGCCTTGGCCTTGGGCTTCCACTTGTTCCCCTGTGACATTTGGGAATGCTCTCAGTAGCGCGTCTACCAACGTGTGCTTGTACTCGCGCATCTTCCTATCACGCTCCAGTGCAGGAAGTAAGGTGGGCACATTGTCTTTGTACCGTGGATCCAGCAGGGTGGCAACCCAGTAGTCCGCACAGGTTAAAATGTGGGCAACTCTGCTGTCGTTGCGCAGGCACTGCAGCATGTAGTCGCTCATGTGTGCCAGGCTGCCCAGGGGTAAGGACAAGCTGTCCTCTGTGGGAGGCGTATCGTCTTCGTCCTGCGTTTCCCCCCAGCCACGCACCAGTGATGGGGCCGAGCTGCGTTGGGTGCCACCCCGCTGTGACCATGCTTCATCCTCCTCCTCATCCTCCTCATCCTCGTCCTCCTCGTCCTCCAGTAGTGGGCCCTGGCTGGCCACATTTGTACCTGGCCTCTGCTGTTGCAAAAAACCTCCCTCTGAGTCACTTTGAAGAGACTGGCCTGAAAGTGCTAAAAATGACCCCTCTTCCTCCTCCTCCTCCTTCTCCTCCTGGGCCACCTCCTCTTCCATCATCGCCCTAAGTGTTTTCTCAAGGAGATATAGAAGTGGTATTGTAACGCTGATAATGGAGTCATCGCCACTGGCCATGTTGGTGGAGTACTCGAAACAGCGCAACAGGGCACACAGGTCTCGCATGGAGGCCCAGTCATTGGTGGTGAAGTGGTGCTGTTCCGTAGTGCGACTGACCAGTGCGTGCTGCAGCTGAAACTCCACTATGGCCTGCTGCTGCTCGCACAGTCTGTCCAGCATGTGCAAGGTAGAGTTCCACCTGGTGGGCACGTCGCATATGAGGCGGTGAGCAGGAAGGCCGAAGTTACGCTGTAGCGCAGACAGGCGAGCAGCGGCAGGATGTGAACGCCGGAAGCGTGAACAGACGGCCCGCACTTTATGCAGCAGCTCTGACATGTCGGGGTAGTTGTGAATGAACTTCTGCACCACCAAATTCAGCACATGCGCCAAGCAAGGGATGTGCGTCAAACTGGCTAGTCCCAGAGCTGCAACGAGATTTCGCCCATTATCGCACACCACCAGGCCGGGCTTGAGGCTCACCGGCAGCAGCCACTCGTCGGTCTGTTGTTCTATACCCCGCCACAACTCCTGTCCCCCAAACATATGAGTTTCAGAATGGCCTGCTGACGTTTACCCCGGGCTGTGCTGAAGTTGGTGGTGAAGGTGTGTGGCTGACTGGATGAGCAGGTGGAAGAAGAGGAGGAGGAAGCTGAGTAGGAGGAGGTGGCAACAGGAGGCAAATAATCTTGCCCTGCGATCCTTGGCGGCGGAAGGACGTGCGCCAAACAGCTCTTCGCCTGGGGCCCAGCTGCCACTACATTTACCCAGTGTGCAGTTAGGGAGATATAGCGTCCCTGGCCGTGCTTACTGGTCCACGTATCTGTGGTTAGGTGGACCTTGCCACAGATGGCGTTGCGCAGTGCACACTTGATTTTATCGGATACTTGGTTGTGCAGGGAAGGCACGGCTCTCTTGGAGAAGTAGTGCCGGCTAGGAACAACATACTGTGGGACAGCAAGCGACATGAGCTGTTTGAAGCTGTCTGTGTCCACCAGCCTAAATTACAGCATTTCATAGGCCAGTAGTTTAGAAATGCTGGCATTCAGGGTCAGGGATCGAGGGTGGCTAGGTGGGAAATTACGCTTTCTCTCAAATGTTTGTGAGATGGAGAGCTGAAATCTGGCGTGTGACATGGTTGAGATGCTTGGTGACGGAGGTGGTGATGTTGGTGGTACATCCCCTGTTTGCTGGGCGGCAGGTGCCAACGTTCCTTCAGAGGCGGAGGAAGAGGCCGAGGCGGCAGCAGCCGCCGAGGCGGCAGCAGCAGAAGAGGTAGCAGGGGGAGCCTGAGTGACTTCCTTGTTTTTAAGGTGTTTACTCCACTGCAGTTCATGCTTTGCATGCAGGTGCCTGGTCATGCAGGTTGTGCTCAGGTTCAGAACGTTAATGCCTCGCTTCAGGCTCTGATGGCACAGCGTGCAAACCACTCGGGTCTTGTCGTCAGCACATTGTTTGAAGAAGTGCCATGCCAGGGAACTCCTTGAAGCTGCCTTTGGGGTGCTCGGTCCCAGATGGCGGCGGTCAGTAGGAGGCGGTGTCTCTTGGCGGCGGGTGTTCTGCTTTTGCCCACTGCTCCCTCTTTTGCTATGCTGTTGGCTCTGTCTCACCACTGCCTCTTCCTCCGAACTGTGAAAGTCAGTGGCACGACCTTCATTCCATGTGGGGTCTAGGACCTCATCGTCCCCTGCATCGTCTTCCACCCAGTCTTGATCCCTGACCTCCTGTTCAGTCTGCACACTGCAGAAAGACACAGCAGTTGGCACCTGTGTTTTGTCATCATCAGAGACATGCTGAGGTGGTATTCCCATGTCCTCATCATCAGGAAACATAAGTGGTTGTGCGTCAGTGCATTCTATGTCTTCCACCGCTGGGGAAGGGCTAGGTGGATGCACTTGGGAAACCCTGCCAGCGGAGTCTTCAAACAGCATAAGAGACTGCTGCATAACTTGCGGCTCAGACAGTTTCCTTGGTATGCATGGGGGTGACGTGACAGACTGATGGGCTTGGTTTTCAGGCGCCATCTGTGCGCTTTCTGCAGAAGACTGGGTGGGAGATAATGTGAACGTGCTGGATCCACTGTCGGCCACCCAATTGACTAATGCCTGTACCTGCTCAGGCCTTACCATCCTTAGAACGGCATTGGGCCCCACCAAATATCGCTGTAAATTATGGCGGCTACTGGGACCTGAGGTAGTTGGTACACTAGGACATGTGGCTGTGGCAGAACGGGCACGTCCTCTCCCAGCACCAGAGGGTCCACTAACACCACCACGACCATGTCCGCGTCCCTCACTAGATGTTTTCCTCATTGTTACCATTCACCACCATAAGAAAAATATTATTTGGCCCAATGTATTGAATTCAAATTCAGGCCTTTTTTTTTACAGACACCTAACACTATCTGGCTATCTATTTAGGTACCGTATTACACTAATACAGGCACAGCAGTAACAACAGATTTAGCTGGATATAAATTTGAGGCCTAGTATTTAGGCGCTGGGTGACAGGTATAGGTTTACTGACAGAATTAGACTTGGAAATGCACAGTAGCGTGTGTGTGAAGTTATTCAGAATGACCCTATGTGCACCTTGAATCTTATATACCCTTTTAGGGATAGATTTAAAATAGCTCTGATACAGCAGAAACCACTAAATTAGGAAATTGCTAAATTGGGAATTGTATTTCAACCCAGAACAAAAACCGTGCTTTGACTGACACTAAATAACTTGACCAGCCACAGCAGTAACGACAGATTTAGCTGGATATAAATTTGAGGCCTATTATTTAGGCGCTGGGTGACAGGTATACGTTTACTGACAGAATTAGACTGGGTAAAAATAACCACACTATTGATGGTTAAATGCACTTGGTGTGACAGCTTGACCAACCACACTATTGAGGGTTAAATGCACTTGGTGACAGGCTCAGCTTGCCCCTGATGTAGTATATGGCCAAAAAATAACCACACTATTGCTGGTTAAATGCACTTGGTGTGACAGCTTGACCCTGATGTAGGATTTAGCCAAAAAACAACCACACCATTGAGGGTAAAATGCACTTGGTGGCAGCTTGTGCTGGCACACCACAAGACACAAAATGTCCGCCGATCACCCCAGAAAAAAGTGACTGAAAAACGCTCTGGGCAGCCTAAAAACAGTGAGCAATTCAATAGCAGCAGTTCAATCATCCACAGCTGCAGATCGATCTCTGAATGAAGTCTTTTGGAGGAGTTAATCACTGCCTAATCTCTCCCTAACGTCGCAGCTGCCACCTCTCCCTATGCTGATCAGAGCAGAGTGACGGGCGGCGCTATGTGACTCCAGCTTAAATAGAGTCTGGGTCACATGGTGCTCTGGCCAATCACAGCCATGCCAATAGTAGGCCTGGCTGTGACGGCCTCTTGGGGCAAGTAGTATGACGCTTGTTGATTGGCTGCTTTGCAGACTTTCAAAAAGCGCCAAGAAAGCGACGAACACCGAACCCGGACTTTTACGAAAATGTTCGGGTCCGTGTCACGGACACCCCAAAATTCGGTACGAACCCGAACTATACAGTTCGGGTTCGCTCATCCCTAAAAATGACCTATCGTTTAAATCATGTTTTTATGTTTAACACATTTTAAAGAATTATTGATAGTTATTTTTCCTTTTTCATATCAATATATTTTCTTTATCTTATTTATTTTTCATATCAATATATGTAAACCAAAACCATAAAATCCTGCAGTTTTCACACTTGCCACTAAGCCTAATAATAGGTGTCACATCTTGGTCTGTACATATTACTTTACTGCAGTTACCTTCTTATCTGTCATTCTAATCCTGCCTGTAATTCTATCACCTCTGTATATAGATAAGATGGGATCCACTATTCCCTATAAGTGATTGTCAAAGCTTATCAATTTTTTCCTTGTAAAACGACCTCTGCATAAATCACAGAGCATGCCTAGAAAACTCTCCCATAGAAGTCAATAGGATTCCCTCCAGATGTTTGTGTCTATGGACCGTGGTGCTGCCTTAAAGCAAATTTCTTAATGCTTTCTTAATGCTGTTAAAAACGGCTCAGGCAAGATGGTCACCCCGATAATCATGTTCAGAAAATAGAATTTAAAAAAATCTACAATCAGAAAATAAAAACAGATTAGAAAAAAGGAGATGTGATGTGTGACCTGCTAGCAGAGAACATTTTTGCCAACACATTTTCTTTAACACCGGGCCTCCTTTGGAGTAATGTGTGATCTGCAGGTGACTCTGTCTGATATTTTAGCAAGGCAGACAGTCTTGGTCTTCTCACACTATACTTATCAATGGTATCAATGCTCTTCTGTAAGCTTTTTCCTTCTATACCCTTACCTCTTCCCTCCACGACTCCCTTGTTAATATACGTAGGGACAGTACAGGTAGGGCTGTATTACACTGCCTATGTTCAGGCAGTGCAAGCTCAGATGGATAAAAACAGATTTATTGGCGCTCGTTTGGGCCACCCTGATTATACAAGCCAACGCAAACCCAAATGTGGAAGGAAGATTGCTACTGTAGTCATTCCTCCCTAATTCTCTTCTATTCATTATGAGCAGAGTGATTTCATAGGGAAATGTGCCGCCGATAATCAGGCATTTGCTTGTTCTTTGGCTGAACGGTTCCTTGATTTTGTGGGCCGTTCCCGGTAACTGGTCTGAAAACTGGGCCTTAAGTTAAACAATAATTAGAGAGTTTATGAAACCTGAATATAATGCAAAAATCTGTGTATATTGACACCGTTTCATAAAAGTTTTTGTGATTACTACTACTGCTGTTCAAAACTGTTTGTAAGTGTATATGCATTCCTGCTTATTTAGTGTAGCTGGTGCAATGGCATTTAGAACATACTCTTGTTCAGGTATGTCAGCATACTGTACACAGATTTCTTGCATTATATTCAGATGTTGAATACTCGTAATTATGGTTTAACTTACTCTGTACTATATGATTGCACTGATTCATTTCTTTCACGTATGTTCTTCACCTACTAAGGCCTCTTTCACACGGACGAGTATTCCGCGCGGGAATCCTGACCCATTCATTTCTATAGGGCTGTGCACATGAGCCGTGATTTTCACGCATCACTTGTGCATTGCGTGAAAATTGCAGCATGCAGGACCCATAGAAGTGAATGGGGCCGCGTATAAATTGCAAGCATCCACGATTTTCACACATGGTTGCTAGGTGACGATAGGGCTGGGGACCCGATCTGTGATATTTTCCCTTATAACATGGTTATAAGGGAAAATAATAGTATTCTGAATACAGAATGCAAAGTAAAATAATCATGGAGGGGTTAAAAATAAAAGAAAATTACTCACCGAGTCCACTTGATCGCGTAGTTGCGGATCTCTGTCTTCTTCTGTAATGTTGAGCTGCAGGCTAAGGACCTGTGGTGACATCACATCACATGGTCCAATCACATGGTCCCTCACCATGACGATGAACATGTGATTGGACCATGTGATGAGCACAGTGACGTCACCACAGGTTTTTTGCAAGGTCGTGAAGATAGAACAGACACCGGCAGCTATGGAGCAGGTAAGTTAACTTTTTTTTTTTTAACCCCTCCATCCATAATTTACTTTGCATTCTGTATTAAGAATGTTATTATCTTCCCTTATAACCATGTTATAAGTAGTGATGTCCCAAACTGTTCGCCGGCGAACAGGTCACGGCAAGCATGGCTTGTTCGCGTTCGCCTCGGCGGGCGAACATATGCGATGTTCGGTCCGCCCCCTATACATCATCATTGAGCAAACTTTGACCCTGTACCTCACAGTCAGCAGACCCATTACAGCCAATCAGCAGCAGACCCTCCCTCCCAGACCCTCCCACCTCTTGAACAACATCCATTTTAGATTCATTCAGAAGCTGCATTCTTAGTGAGAGGAGGGACAGTGCTGCTGCTGCTGATCTAATACCAAAAGCGTTAGCTAGGGCAGTGTTCTGTGTCCACAGACTCATCTGCTGTAAGGACAGCATCCTGACAGCACCCCAAAAAGACCTTTTTAGGGCTGGTACATCAGTCTGTTGTTTTTTTTAAAATATATAATATATATTGCAGTTGCCTGCCCGTGTGTGAGAGGCTGCAGGCTCGGTCACAGACAGTACTGTGTGCACACAATTCATACAGGGTGTCACAGACAATACCTTGCAGATAAAAAAAAAATCAATTCGACAGTGTGTGTCTGGCCTACAGACTGTACTGTGGCCACTGGCTAGGCCACCACTCATACCATTACAGGGTGTCACTCACAAATACCTTGCAGATAAAAAAAAAAATTTTTTTTATTATTTATCTGTGATATAATCCCAGTTGCAAGCCAGTGTGTGTCAGGCCCACACAGACTGAACTGTGCCCACTGCCCACCACTTATATAGGGTGGCACAGTACCTTGCACGCATAGTACCACTTATCTTAAAAAAAAATATGACAGGCAGAGGCAGGGGCCGTCGTGGTGCTGTGATTTCCACTGGCCTTGGAATAATGCCCAGTGTTCAGAGGCCACGTACCCTGAACCCCAAAAATTCGGAGAAAATAGTTGACTGGCTTACACAGGACACCCAATCTTCAACAGCTTCCGCTCAGAACCTTGACGCACCATCCTCCTCCAGCTCAGCTTTGGTCACCTGCTCCCTGTTGTACGTGGCTGGATGGAGGAAGAAATCTTCAATGATATCAGCGGGACATGGCTAGCTTGGTATCCAACCTTGTGCAAATAGGGAGTTTGCGGTTGGGCAAATGGAATGTTTGCGGTTGTTTGAGGTGCATTAAAAGGGGAGTTTGGTCTGTCAACTCTGCGTCAACTATGTAATTTTCAATGGGAGTTTTGCCATGGACCCCCCTCCGCATGCCACAGTCCAGGTGTTAGTCCCCTTGAAACAACTTTTCCATCACTACTGTGGCTAGAAAGAGTCCCTGTGGGTTTTAAAATTCGCCTGCATATTGAAGTCAATGGTGGTTCGCCCGTTCGTGAACATTTGCAGAAATTCGCGTTCGTGAACGGAAAATGTTATGTTCGTGACATCTCTAGTTATAAGGGAAAATAAAAAAAATCTACACAACACCTAACCCAAACCTGAAGTTCAGTGATGAAGTCCAGGTTTGGGTCTGGGTACCAAACATGCCGATTTTTCTCATGCGGGTGCACAACACATTAAAAAGCTTTGCACTCGCGCAGAAAAATCACCAATTTAACCGCAACGCACCCGCATCTTATCCGGGCAAAAAACATGACGCCCGTGTGAAAGAGGCCTAATTGTTTTTGTCATGTTTATTTTATGGTCATGTTTATTTTATTGCTGCAAAACTGTACATTGCTTATAAATTAATAAATAAAGCAATTTTGCTACAAGATTAAATTTGTAGTTACCACAAGTTTTTTTCTTAGTTTAGTGATTATAAACTGCTGGTTTGGAAGTTCTGTTTAATTTGCAGTCCTTGTCTGTCTACGTCGTGTTTATCTAGACCAGGGAAGGCCAACCTGCGGCTCTCCAGCTGTTGCAAAACTACAACTCCCAGCGTGCCCAGACAGCCTACAACTATTAGCCTACAGTAGGGCATGGTGGGAATTTGAGTTTTACAACAGCTGGAGAGCCGCAGGTTGGCCAGCCCTGATCTAGACCTAAGAAGTGAACAATAGAGCTGTTGTTCAGTCATTCCAATCCTCCACCTATTATTATACTGAGACTGAATTGGAGATAGTAGTGTTGTAAACTGAGGAGACCTCCCTACCACTGAAAGCTTTTATCTTTTTGATTTTTGCTAGAAAGGAGCAATATTTCATATCTAATTTTAAGGGCAAAATAAAGCAAAAGGCAAGCAAAAACTGGTTTTCTATGAATATTGAGTTAAAAATACCCCTTTCTCATTAATTTTCACCATCTAACCACTTCCTGACATCAACTGTTCATGATAACATGATATGCATTTCCACGTCCAAAAACACTTTATTGGACGTACTATTAAAATTTAAAAAGTTATCCCATGGTGAATGATGTGACAGGAAAAAAATCTATGTGTGTGATTTGCCTTTTTTTTAGCTTCTTCTCCCCCCAAATATTGAAGTAAAAAAAAGAAAAATGTATACTTTTCATGATCTAACGGATCTCACGGATGATGATTTACAACAGCAGCACGAGCGTCTCAAACAGAGTAAGGCATAACCCATATTGTCGATGTATTCTAATTTTAAGCATTATCAATAAGTCTAATGCGCTTTTCTAAAATCGCAGCGTTGAAAAGAAAAATGGATGCTACTGGTGTTTCCAGAGTGCGGTCAGAGAAATTGAATAACAACATCTACAGAGAGTGCAGAATTATTAGGCAAGTTGTATTTTTGAGGATTAATTTTATTATTGAACAACAACCATGTTCTCAATGAACCCAAAAAACTCATTAATATCAAAGCTGAATATTTTTGGAAGTAGTTTTTAGTTTGTTTTTCGTTTTAGCTATTTTCGGGGGATATCTGTGTGTGCAGGTGACTATTACTGTGCATAATTATTAGGCAACTTAACAAAAAAACAAATATATACCCATTTCAATTATTTATTCTTACCAGTGAAGCCAATATAACATCTCAACATTCACAAATATACATTTCTGACATTCAAAAACAAAAACAAATCAGTGACCAATATAGCCACCTTTCTTTGCAAGGACACTCAAAAGCCTGCCATCCATGGATTCTGTCAGTGTTTTGATCTGTTCACCATCAACATTGCGTGCAGCAGCAACCACAGCCTCCCCGACACTGTTCAGAGAGGTGTACTGTTTTCCCTCCTTGTAAATCTCACATTTGATGATGGACCACAGGTTCAGATCAGGTGAACAAGGAGGCCATGTCATTAGATTTTCTTCTTTTATACCCTTTCTTGCCAGCCACGCTGTGGAGTACTTAGACGCGTGTGATGGAGCATTGTCCTGCATGAAAATCATGTTTTTCTTGAAGGATGCAGACTTCTTCCTGTATCACTGCTTGAAGAAGGTGTCTTCCAGAAATTGGCAGTAGGACTGGGAGTTGAACTTGTCTCCATCCTCAACCCGAAAGGCCCCACAAGCTCATCTTTGATGATACCAGCCCAAACCAGTACTCCACCTCCACCTTGCTGGCGTCTGAGTCGGACTGGAGCTCTGTGTCCTTTACCAATCCAGCCACGGGCCCATCCATCTGGCCCATCAAGACTCACTCTCATTTCATCCGTCCATAAAACCTTAGAAAAATCAGTCTTGAGATATTTCTTGGCCCAGTCTTGACATTTCAGCTTGTGTGCCTTGTTCAGTGGTGGTCGTCTTTCAGCCTTTCTTACCTTGGCCATGTCTCTGAGTATTGCACACCTTGTGGTTTTGGGCACTCCAGTGATGTTTCAGCTCTGAAATATAGCCAAACTGGTGGCAAGTGGCATCTTGGCAGCTGCACGCTTGACTTTTCTCAGTTCATGGGCAGTTACAGGGCGTGCAGAATTATTAGGCAAGTTGTATTTTTGAGGATTCATTTTATTATTGAACAACAACCATGTTCTCAATGAACCCAAAAAACTCATTAATATCAAAGCTGAATATTTTTGGAAGTAGTTTTTAGTTTGTTTTTAGTTTTAGCTAGTTTAGGGGGATATCTGTGTGTGCAGGTGACTATTACTGTGCATCATTATTAGGCAACTTAACAAAAAACAAATATATACCTATTTCAATTATTTCTTTTTACCAGTGAAACCAATATAACATCTCAACATTCACAAATATACATTTCTGACATTCAAAAACAAAACAAAAACAAATCAGTGACCAATATAGCCACCTTTCTTTGCAAGGACACTCAAAAGCCTGCCATCCATGGATTCTGTCAGTGTTTTGATCTGTTCACCATCAACATTGGTGCAGCAGCAACCACATCCTCCCAGACACTGTTCAGAGAGGTGTACTGTTTTCCCTCCTTGTAAATCTCACATTTGATGATGGACCACAGGTTCTCAATGGGGTTCAGATCAGGTGAACAAGGAGGCCATGTCATTAGTCTTTCTTCTTTTATACCCTTTCTTGCCAGCCACGCTGTGAAGTACTTGGACGCGTGTGATGGAGCATTGTCCTGCATGAAAATCATGTTTTTCTTGAAGGATGCAGACTTCTTCCTGTACCACTGCTTGAAGAAGGTGTCTTCCAGAAACTGGCAGTAGGACTGGGAGTTGAGCTTGACTCCATCCTCAACCCGAAAAGGCCCCACAAGCTCATCTTTGATGATACCAGCCCAAACCAGTACTCCACCTCCACCTTGCTGGCGTCTGAGTCGGACTGGAGCTCTCTGTCCTTTACCAATCCAGCCACGGGCCCATCCATCTGGCCCATCAAGACTCACTCTCATTTCATCAGTCCATAAAACCTTAGAAAAATCAGTCTTGAGATATTTCTTGGCCCAGTCTTGACGTTTCAGCTTGTGTGTCTTGTTCAGTGGTGGTCGTCTTTCAGCCTTTCTTACCTTGGCCATGTCTCTGAGTATTGCACACCTTGTGCTTTTGGGCACTCCAGTGATGTTGCAGCTCTGAAATATGGCCAAACTGGTGGCAAGTGGCAACTTGGCAGCTGCACGCTTGACTTTTCTCAGTTCATGGGCAGTTATTTTGCGCCTTGGTTTTTCCACATGCTTCTTGCGACCCTGTTGACTATTTTGAATGAAACGCTTGATTGTTCGATGATCACACTTCAGAAGCTTTGCAATTTTAAGAGTGCTACATCCCTCTGCAAGATATCTCACTATTTTTGACTTTTCTGGGCCTGTCAAGTCCTTCTTTTGACCCATTTTGCCAAAGGAAAGGATGCCTTAAAATTATGCACACCTGATATAGGGTGTTGATGTCATTAGACCACACCCCTTCTCATTACAGAGATGCACATCACCTAATATGCTTAATTGGTAGTAGGCTTTCGAGCCTATACAGCTTGGAGTAAGACAACATGCATAAAGAGGATGATGATGTGGTCAAAATACTCATTTGCCTAATAATTCTGCACGTAGTGTATTTTGCGCCTTGGTTTTTCCACACGCTTCTTGCGACCCTGTTGACTATTTTGAATGAAACGCTTGATTGTTCGATCACGCTTCAGAAGCTTTGCAAGAGTGCTGCATCTCTCTGCAAGATATCTCACTATTTTTGACTTTTCTGAGCCTGTCAAGTCCTTCTTTTGACCCATTTTGCCAAAGGAAAGGAAGTGGCCTAACAATTATGCACACCTGATATAGGGTGTTGATGTCATTAGACCACACCCCTTCTCATTACAGAGATGCACATCACCTAATATGCTTAATTGGTAGTAGGCTTTCGAGCCTATACAGCTTGGAGTAAGACAACATGCATAAAGAGGATGATGTGGTCAAAATACTCATTTGCCTAATAATTCTGCACTCCCTGTATAGCTTTAAACGTGTATAAACATTAATGTTTATTCGAATCTTGTCATTTAAGTTTTTCAGATGCCCTGTAGTGATGCAAATGTTATTAGAAATACTTGGGCTGCAGAAGCGCCAGAACCATGCACCAGCGCCCGCGACATCCAATGCCCTAACGCGCGTGATTTAAGATATCGCGGCGCACTAATATAACTTAATTACTATGTTTGAAATTCTCAATAGTTAGAGCTTAATGTTATCTCTTTACAATTTTGGCCAAAAGAAAAGAAAGCGCAAAATTTTGTTCTGTTAAAGAGAAACGACGAACAAGCGCAAAGCAGGCAGAACTGTTAATGCCGATTTCCGAAATTCTAACAACCCCACAGCCGGTTCCGCAGAGTGGTGAGCCAACACGTGTAATAAATTATGCTACAGATTTTTGCGACATATCCCGGCGTTCGACACACAAGGTGCAACGTCTTTTAAAAGTGCATCACATTTGAGACGCCAGCTTCGCCATATGACATAAAACAGACGGACCTAGGGCAGACGAACGACGACCAACAGGCACACGCACCTCATGTTTGTTCTTGCATTTGTTGGGACTAAAATACGTACGACACGTTGAGTTCTCTCTCAATATGCAACAACAAAATGTTACACGTAGCGAGGTATTTAGAATGTTGCGTTAAAGATTCTTTCTCTTTAGCGTTTAACAGACCCAACAAAATTACTGCGCTGAAATCAACACGCTACGTGTGGCAAATACGGTAGACTGATTACTCATCTTGACGCTATTGAGAAAGAGATGTTAGGCAAGTACTGACTAGACATGGTTGGTGGGGGACGGCCTTTTAAAAGCGCAAAAACATCTGTAAACGTTAGAGCTAGAAAGTTGAAACGGGCTATAAAAATGTACTTTGCAGTTAAATACTCTAAAATAGTTAGGTTAAAAAGATGACGCCTGCATAACAAGACTGGTGCAACGGCTTGTCTGAACACTGAACAAACACCACAGCAGCCTCAGGTTAACGCAAGCAGTGCACATTCAGCCAAACAGCACACAAACGAACAGGCGTTCAAATGACCAAACAAATCGTTCTCGAGGCAGCGACTCACAATCTGACGAAATGCCTGGTAACACAGTCGTCACAGACGAACCCCCTGAACCCCACAATGTTAGAACCATTTATCTAGAATGTGTATTCCATCAATAGAGCAACTTAGTGAATGTTAACAGTACCATGTACACAGAACATTTTGGATTCGCTAACCTCAAAGCCATTCATTCATTTGTCGACACTCTTGATGCTATACACGCAGCTATACAATCTTTGCTAGATAGAGTTTTACAGGCCGCCGAGCCGGGTGATTATATCCAACTGCGCTTAGACGGTGGCGAGACGTTTGACGTTTTTTCAAATAAATATTCTGGAGATGAATTTAGCTCCAAAACTTTTTAGAACAATATCACTAACACTTTACAGAGCAACGTGGAGTGCATAGCCGGTAATTCACTTAAACTAGTCGTCATCATTGTCAGGGACCGTCGCGGAGGTGCCCGAAGGCGTTTGGGAGGCGTAGCATATAGCCGTATTATTGAACGCAAAAAACATTTATACGACTTTAACAATCACGATAATAATGTTTGTCAGGCCGCTAGTGTTTACGTTATTTTGGAGGGGGCCGCTTTGAGCGATGCTGTGTTAGCGAAAGCCAAACAACTGCATCGCGATTTACAAATACCCGAAGGGCGTTTGGTATCTTTTAGCGAAATTGCTTAGTTTGAAAAATATTTAAACATAACAATTAAAGTTTTGTATCACAATAGGGGCCAGTGGCGTTATTATCATACAGGCAACACCGCTAAAGTAAAGACGGTTTATATACTGAATCATGAAAATCATTATTATGGCATTAAAAATCGAAAAGCTTTTATCGGAGCCATATATTTATGCGTCTGATGCTGCTCTGTATAAAACAATAAACACCAACACGGCTGTATACAGTTTTGCAAAGTGTGTCAGCGGACGGATTGCGTTGATCAGGACGATAATGTACGGTGCCCAAAATGCACGGTGCTTTATCGTTCAGGGACATGGTTTGAAACGCATAGAAACCTATCGCTTAACGATAATGCGTTTTGTAAGAAAAAACTTTTTGCGGTTTTTGTTACAGATATATAGACTGGGGGGCTGAGCACAAGTGTAGTGTTCTAAAATGCAGCGTCTACGGCGGGCTGGTGGTCAAATTTGATGACCACGTCAAATTTGATGACCACGTCTTTAAATGCAAGCAAGAAACAGGCATACATATACCCAATTACATTTACACGACTACATTATAAGGCACTAATTCATGGCAATTTAGCGGTAAATCCTGTACTCGCGATTTTGTACACTTTTTTTATCGATGGAAAGTTTTCCAGCTACACTTCATAGCGCATAATGCCAGTCGTTACGACGCTTATTTTGTTATACAGGAGCTAATCAACAAAAAAGTTTAGATTGACATTATAAACCATGGCGGCCGGTTAATGTGCGTTACCCTGACTGATTAAAAAATTAGATTCATAGATTCGTTGACTTTCATACCGATGAAGCTCAGTAAGATGCCCGAAGCTATGGACTTTTCAGGCGCCAAGGGTCACTTCAGCATTTTTTCAATTCGGAAGAAAATCAAAATTACATAGGCGTCGTCCCAGATGCGCATTATTATGGCTGCGATTAAATGATGCCCGGCGAGAAAAAAGAATTCATGGTGTGGTACGAAGAACTTAAGAATGACACCTTTCATTTTCAGGAAGAGCTAAGAGCTTACTGCAAGGGCTTCCGAATGTTACAGGGACACGATTATGGCCATGACTGAAAAAAAAGTGACACAATACTTTAAACGTGAAAAGAAAATGCGTTGTGAACCAGGGCAGCAGTTTTATAGGAGCGCTGCTCGGTTTTGCAATACCTTTAATCAGTAGCTTGATAGCCAACACCGCCGGTGGTTCATAATGCAGCAGGCTGAGAAAATGTTCCTGGTTTCCAAAAGCGATTTGAACCAGCTTAAAAAAACGTCTGTAGAAACAAATGACATACGTCAAACCGCCATACAGTGTTTATAAGATGAAATTAGCTAAATACTACACAGAAATGACCTTCAGATGATGAAAAATTTAAGAGCTACACTGCTCAACAGTCAGGTAAAGAAATGTCAACCTTAACTTTGATTACACAGCCGCAGCCCGATCAACAAAGATTGGCAAATGACGCCTCAATCAACCCCGATACTAAAGAGATACTCGACAATGTTAATATACGATATAGAAAAAATAATGAACTTTTGAGGAACAAACTATGGAACCAGGTGACAAGTCTTGATTAGTTAAAATTGCATAAACGGTTGGGTCGCATTGCTTGATAGACACTGCTTAAAATGTTGCTAAAATGACAGGTATTGCCGCGATATTGAGAAAACAGTACTACACTAGTACTACTATACTTAAATGGCTGTATTTCAAATGCCTGAATCAAAGCCCTGTATGTAAAGGGTTTATCTCACACGGCCTGACCCACTGTAGGCCTGAATAAAAGATTTCTTTGCCCAAAATGGCTGTATTTCAAATGTCTGAATTAAACCCCAGTATGTAATGGGTGTATCTCACTAGTGATGTCGCAAACATAAAATTTTCTGTTCGCGAGCGACGAACGTGAATTTCCACAAATGTTCGCGAAAGGGCGAACCGGGCGAACCGCCATAGACTTCAATAGGCAGGCAAATTTTAAAACCCACAGGGACTCTTTCTGGCCACAATAGTGATGGAAAAGTTGTGGCATGCTGGAGGGGGATCCATGGCAAAACTCCCATGGAAAAATACGTAGTTGACGCAGAGTGTGGTAAGTTGAATTCGCAAAGCGATTAATATAACCTGCATTAATCGCATTGCGATTACAACTTAGATCTGAGTTCCTAATGGTTGTATTGCTAGAATTGTCGAATATAACGAATATAGCACTATATTCTCAATCTTCGTTATATTCTAGCAATGCAACCATTAGGAACCCAGCTCTAAGTTGAATTCGCAAAGGAGACATAAGGGGTTGGGTTGAACTGTGGGCTGGGGACACCCGGCCACATTTAATAATCTTTGCTCAGGGGGGCCCTCATAAATATAGACCCACATGGTGAGGACTGGTCATTTTTACTAAGGAATATAGTTTAAATGTTTATGTGCACAAGAGAAAATAAGAAGTCAGCTCCAATCGGATATCTGCACATAGACCAAGACTCTGGGTTGACTTAGGGACTTCTTTTTTTTTCTCTTTATCTCTTTATTATGGCTTCTGGGGGGACGGGGGCAGGGGTGACACCATTTTCTACGGCACCGGATGACACCAGCCATAGCAACGCCACTGTAACCATTAGGAACCCAGCTCTCAGTTGAATTCGCAATGCGATTAATATAACCTGTATTAATCGCATTGCGATTGCAACTTAGTAAAATTTGTGAAACTGCAGCTTCAGAATGAATCTAAGATGAATGCTGTCCCTAAGATGGATGCTCTCCTTGCTATTTGATAGGAGGTGGGAGGGTCTGGGAGGGAGGGTATGCTGATTGGCTGGAATGTGTCTGCTGACTGTGAGGTACAGGGTCAAAGTTTTCTCAATGATGACGTATAGGGGGCAGACCGAACATCGCATATGTTCGCCCGCCGCGGCGAATGCGAACGAGCTATGTTCGCCGGGAACTATTTGCAGGGGAATAGATCGGGACATCTCTATATCTCACACAGCCTGAACCACTGTAGGCCTGAATTAAAGATTTGTTTTTCCCAAAATGGCTGTATTTCAAATGCCTGAATCAAACCCCTGTATGTAAAGGGTGTATCTCACACGGCTTGGATCACTGTATGCCTGAATTAAAAATGTATTTGCCCAAAATGGCTGTATTTCAAATGCCTGAATCAAACCCCTTCATTTAAAGGGTGTATCTCACACGGCCTAAACCATTGTAGGCCTGAATTAAAGATTTCTTTGCCCAAAATTGCTGTATTTCAAATGCCTGAATCAAACACCTGTATGTAAAGGGTGTATCTCACATGGCCTGAACCACTGTAGGCCTGAATTAAAGATTTCCTTGCCCAAAATGGCTATATTTCAAATGCCTGAATCAAACCCCTTTATTTAAAGGGTGTATCTCACACGGCCTAAACCATTGTAGGCCTGAATTAAAGATTTCTTTGCCCAAAATGGCTATATTTCAAATGCCTGAATCAAACCCCTGTATGTAAAGGTGGTATCTCACATGGCCTGAACCACTGTAGGCCTCAATTAAAGATTTGTTTTCCCAAAATGGCTGTATTTCAAATGCCTGAATCAAACCCCTGTATGTAAAGGGTGTATCTCACACGGCTTGGATCACTGTAGGACTGAATTAAAAATGTATTTGCCCAAAATGGCTGTATTTCAAATGCCTGAATCAAACCCCTTCATTTAAAGGGTGTATCTCACACGGCCTAAACCATTGTAGGCCTGAATTAAAGATTTCTTTGCCCAAAATGGCTGTATTTCCAATCTCTGAATCTAACCCAAATGTATTAAGGGTGTATCTTACAATGACATATGCAGCAAAGGCTGCCAAATAAATTTTTTTTGCCCAAACGGATGTTTGTTTAATATGGCAGCAGTATATAACCCAGTAATTTCAAAAGTGCTTATGCTGCAAGGGCTGAAATATTGTGCATTTTGACCCAAAAAGGTGAAATGAAAGAATAAAAGCTCTGTATATACAGGGTGTATCTCACACTGACTGACCCACAGTAGGCCCGAATTAAAGATTAGTGCACCAAATGGCTGTATTTCAAATCTCTGAATCTAACCCAAATGTATTAAGGGTGTATCTCACAATGACATCTGCATCAAAGGCTGCCAACATATATTTTTTTTGCCACAACGAGTGTTTGTTTAACAACTGAATTTGACAGCAGTATATAAGCTTGTAATTTCACATGTGCTGCTGCTGCTGCAAGGGCTGAAAATAGTGTTTTTTGGCCAAAAAAGTGTGTTTTTAAAGCCATAGGAAATAATGGGTGTATTTCTAGCTTAAATTGCACACTGACTAATCCAGATGTTGTATATTGCCAAAAAGGTGTTTTTTTTGCTAACAGAATATAAAAGCTGTGTATATTAAACTTGAATTTAACACTTGCAGATCAGGAAATTTCCGTTTTTTGGCTAAAAACTCAGTTTTTAAAACCCCCGAAAATAATTGTTGTATTTCTAGCTTAAATTGCACACTGACTAATCCAGATGTTGTATATTGCCCAAAAGGTGTTTTTTTTTGTAACAGAATATGAAAGCTGTGTATATTAAACTTGAATTTAACACTTGAAGATCATGAAAATACAGTTTTTTGCAAAAAGGTGTGTTTTTAAAACCACAGAAAATGATAGCTGTATTTCTAGCTTAAATTGCACACTGACTAATCCAGATGTTGCATATTGCCAAAAAAAGTGTTTTTTTGGTAACTGAATATAAAAGCTGTACATATATTAAACTTGAAGTTAACACTTGCAGATCAGGAAAATACAGTTTTTTGGCAAAAAGTGTGTTTTTAAAACCCCAAAAAATGAAGGGTGTATTTTTAGCTTAAATTGCACACTGACCAATCCAGATGTTGTATATTGCCAACAATGTATTTTTTTGGTAACAGAATATGAAAGCTGTATATATTAAACTTGAATTTAACACTTGCAGATCAGGAAAATAGTGTTTTTTGGCTAAAAAGTCTGTTTTTAAAACCCCAGAAAATGATGGCTGTACTTCTAGCTTAACCACCTCCGGACCGCCTAACGCACATGTGCGTTCCGGAGGTGGCAGGCTGGCGCACAGTCACGCATATATGCGTCATCTCGCGAGACGCGAGATTTCCTGTGAACGCGCGCACACAGGCGCGCGCGCTCACAGGAACGGAAGGTAAGCGAGTGGATCTCCAGCCTGCCAGCGGCGATCGCTCGCTGGCAGGCTGGAGATCCGAATTTTTTAACCCCTAACAGGTATATTAGACGCTGTTTTCATAACAGCGTCTAATATACCTCCTACCTGGTCCTCTGGTGGTCCCTTTTGTTAGGATCGACCACCAGAGGACTCAAATAGGTCAGTACAGTCGCACCAAACACCACACTACACTACACTACACTACACCCCCCCCGTCACTTATTAACCCCTTATAAACCCCTGATCACCCATGATCACCCCATATAAACTCCCTGATCACCCCCCTGTCATTGATCACCGCCCTGTCATTGATCACCCCCCTGTCAGGCTCCGTTCAGACGTCCGTATGATTTTTACGGATCCACGGATACATGGATCGGATCCGCAAAAAGCATACGGACGTCTGAATGGAGCCTTACAGGGGGGTGATCAATGACAGGCGGGTGATCACCCATATACACTCCCTGATCACCCCCTGTCATTGATCACCCCCCTGTCATTGATCACTCCCCTGTAAGGCTCCATTCAGACGTCCGCATGATTTTTACGGATCCATGGATACATGGATCGGATCCGCAAAACACATGCGGACGTCTGAATGGAGCCTTACAGGGGGTGATCAATGACAGGCGGGTGATCACCCATATACACTCCCTGATCACCCCCCTGTCATTGATAACCCCCCTGTAAGGCTCCATTCAGACGTCCGCATGCGTTTTGTGGATCCGATCCATGTATCCATGGATCCGTAAAAAATCATGCGGATGTCTGAATGGAGCCTTACAGGGGGGTTATCAGTGACAGGGGGGTGATCACCCTGATTACCCTGATCACCCCCCTGTCATTGATAACCCCCCTGTAAGGCTCCATTCAGACATCCGCATGCGTTCTGTGGATCCGATACATGTATCCATGGATCCGTAAAAAATCATGCGGATGTCTGAATGGAGCCTTACAGGGGGGGTGATCAGTGACAGGGGGGTGATCACCCTGATTACCCTGATCACCCCCTGTCATTGATAACCCCCCTGTAAGGCTCCATTCAGACGTCCGCATGCGTTTTGTGGATCCGATCCATGTATCCATGGATCCGTAAAAAATCATGCGGATGTCTGAATGGAGCCTTACAGGGGGGGTGATCAGTGACAGGGGGGTGATCACCCTGATTACCCTGATCACCCCCTGTCATTGATAACCCCCCTGTAAGGCTCCATTCAGACGTCCGCATGCGTTCTGTGGATCCGATCCATGTATCCATGGATCCGTAAAAAATCATGCGGATGTCTGAATGGAGCCTTACAGGGGGGGTGATCAGTGACAGGGGGGTGATCACCCTGATTACCCTGATCACCCCCTGTCATTGATAACCCCCCTGTAAGGCTCCATTCAGACGTCCGCATGCGTTCTGTGGATCCGATCCATGTATCCATGGATCCGTAAAAAATCATGCGGACGTCTGAATGGAGCCTTACAGGGGGGGGTGATCAGTGACAGGGGGGTGATCACCCTGATTACCCTGATCACCCCCTGTCATTGATAACCCCCCTGTAAGGCTCCATTCAGACGTCCGCATGCGTTCTGTGGATCCGATCCATGGATCCGTAAAAAATCATGCGGACGTCTGAATGGAGCCTTACAGGGGGGGTGATCAATGACAGGGGGGTGATCAGGGAGTCTATATGGGTGATCACCCCCCTGTCATTGATCACCCCCCCCCCCCCCCCCTGGTAAGGCTCCATTCAGACATTTTTTTGGGCACAAGTTAGCGGAAATTTTTTGTTTGTTTTTGTTTTTTCTTACAAAGTCTCATATTCTACTAACTTGTGTCAAAAAATAAAATCTCACATGGACGCACCACCCCTCACGGAATCCAAATGCGTAAACATTTTTAGACATTTATATTCCAGACTTCTTCTCACGCTTTAGGGCCCCTAAAAAGCCAGGGCAGTATAAATACCCCACATGTGACCCCATTTCGGAAAGAAGACACCCCAAGGTATTCCGTGAGGGGCATATTGAGTCCATGAAAGATTGAAATTTTTGTCCTAAGTTAGCGGAAAGTGAGACTTTGTGAGAAAAAAAACAAAAAAAAATCAATATCCGCTAACTTATGCAAAAAAAAAAAAATTCTAGGAACTCGCCAGGCCCCTCATTGAATACCTTGGGGTGTCTTCTTTCCAAAGTGGGGTCACATGTGGGGTATTTATACTGCCCTGGCTTTTTAGGGGCCCGAAAGTGTGAGAAGAAGTCTGGGATCCAAATGTCTAAAAATGCCCTCCTAAAAGGAATTTGGGCCCCTTTGCGCATCTAACATGCAAAAAAGTGTCACACATGTGGTATCGCCGTACTCAGGAGAAGTTGGGGAATGTGTTTTGGGGTGTCATTTTACATATACCCATGCTGTGTGAGAAAAATATCTTGGTCAAATGCCAACTTTGTATAAAAAAATGGGAAAAGTTGTCTTTTGCCAAGATATTTCTCTCACCCAGCATGGGTATATGTAAAATGACCCCCCAAAACACATTGCCCAACTTCTCCTGAGTACGGCGATACCACATGTGTGACACTTTTTTGCAGCCAAGGTGGGCAAAGGGGCACCTTTCGGATTTCGCAGGCCATTTTTTACACATTTTGATTGCAAGGTACTTCTTACACATTTGGGCCCCTAAATTGCCAGGGCAGTATAACTACGCCACAAGTGACCCCATTTTGGAAAGAAGACACCCCAAGGTATTCCGTGGGGGGCACGGCGAGTTCCTAGAATTTTTTATTTTTTGTCACAATTTAGCGGAAAATGATGATTTTTCTTTTTTTTTCTTTTTTCCTTACAAAGTCTCATATTCCACTAACTTGCGACAAAAAATAAAAAATTCTAGGAACTCGCCATGCCCCTCACGGAATACCTTGGGATGTCTTCTTTCCAAAATGGGGTCACTTGTGGGGTAGTTATACTGCCCTGGCAATTTAGGGGCCCAAATGTGTGAGAAGAACTTTGCAATCAAAATGTGTAAAAAATGCCCTGCAAAATCCGAAAGGTGCACTTTGGAATATGTGCCCCTTTGCCCACCTTGGCAGCAAAAAAGTGTGACACATCTGGTATCGCCGTACTCAGGAGAAGTTGGGCAATGTGTTTTGGGGTGTCATTTTACATATACCCATGCTGGGTGAGAAAAATATCTTGGTCAAATGCCAACTTTGTATAAAAAAATGGGAAAAGTTGTCTTTTGCCAAGATATTTCTCTCACCCAGCATGGGTATATGTAAAATGACACCCCAAATCACATTCCCCAACTTCTCCTGAGTACGGCGATACCAGATGTGTGACACTTTTTTGATGCCAAGGTGGGCAAAGGGGCACATATTCCAAAGTGCACCTTTCGGATTTCACCGGTCATTTTTTACAGATTTTGATTGCAAAGTACTTCTCACACATATGGGCCCCTAAATTGCTAGGGCAGTATAACTACGCCACAAGTGACCCCATTTTGGAAAGAAGACACCCCAAGGTATTCCGTGAGGGGCATGGCGAGTTCCTAGAATTTTTTATTTTTTGTCGCAAGTTAGTGGAATATGAGACTTTGTAAGGAAAAAAGAGAAAAAAAAAATCATCATTTTCCGCTAACTTGTGACAAAAAATAAAAAATTCTAGGAACTCGCCATGCCCCTCACGGAATACCTTGGGGTGTCTTCTTTCCAAAATGGGGTCACTTGTGGCGTAGTTATACTGCCCTGGCAATTTAGGGGCCCAAATGTGTGAGAAGTACCTTGCAATCAAAATGTGTAAAAAATGGCCTGCAAAATCCGAAAGGTGCACTTTGGAATGTGTGCCCCTTTGCCCACCTTGGCTGCAAAAAAGTGTGACACATCTGGTATCGCCGTACTCAGGAGAAGTTGGGGAATGTGTTTTGGGGTGTCATTTTACATATACCCATGCTGGATGAGAGAAATATCTTGGCAAAAGACAACTTTTCCCATTTTTTTATACAAAGTTGGCATTTGACCAAGATATTTTTCTCACCCAGCATGGGTATATGTAAAATGACACCCCAAAACACATTCCCCAACTTCTCCTGAGTACGGCGATACCAGATGTGTCACACTTTTTTGCTGCCAAGGTGGGCAAAGGGGCGCATATTTCAAAGTGCACCTTTTGGATTTCACCGGTCATTTTTTACACATTTTGATTGCAAAGTTCTTCTCACACATTTGGGCCCCTAAATTGCCAGGGCAGTATAACTACCCCACAAGTGACCCCATTTTGGAAAGAAGACACCCCAAGGTATTCTGTGAGGGGCATGGTGAGTTCCTAGAATTTTTTTTTTTTTTGTCGCAAGTTAGTGGAATATGAGACTTTGTAAGAAAAAATAAAAATAATAAAATCATCATCATTTTCCGCTAACTTGTGACAAAAAATAAAAAGTTCTATGAACTCACTATGCCCATCAGCGAATACCTTGGGGTGTCTACTTTCCGAAATGGGGTCATTTGTGGGGTTTTTCTACTGTTTGGGCATTGTAGAACCTCAGGAATCATGACAGGTGCTCAGAAAGTCAGAGCTGTTTCAAAAAGCGGAAATTCACATTTTTGTACCATAGTTTGTAAATGCTATAACTTTTACCCAAACCATTTTTTTTTTGCCCAAACATTTTTTTTTTATCAAAGACATGTAGAACAATAAATTTGGCGAAAAATTTATATATGGATGTCTTTTTTTTTGCAAAATTTTACAGCTGAAAGTGAAAAATGTCATTTTTTTGCAAAAAAATCATTACATTTTGATTAATAACAAAAAAAGTAAAAATGCCAGCAGCAATGAAATACCACCAAATGAAAGCTCCATTAGTGAGAAGAAAAGGAGGTAAAATTCATTTGGGTGGTAAGTTGCATGACCGAGCGATAAACGGTGAAAGGAGTGTAGTGCCGAAGTGTAAAAAGTGCTCTGGTCATGAAGGGGGTTTCACCTAGCGGGGCTGAAGTGGTTAAATTGCACATTGGCTAATCCAGATGTTGCGTATTGCCAAAAAAAAAAGTGTTTTTTTGGTAACAGAATATAAAAGCTGTATATATATTAAACTTGGATTTAACACTTGCAGATCAGGAAAATACCGTTTTTTGGCAAAAAAAAGTGTGTTTTTAAAACCCCAGAAAATGATGGGTGGATGTATAGCTTAAATCGCACACTGACTATTCCAGATGTTGTATATTGCCAAAAAAGTGTTTTTCTGGTAACAGAATGTGAAAGCTGTATATATTAAACTTGAATTTAACATTTGAAGATCAGGAAAATTCAGTTTTTGGGCAAAAAAAGTGCATTTTTAAAATCCCAGAAAATAATGGGTGCATTTCTAGCTTAAATTGCACATTGACTAATCCAGATGTTGTATATTGCCAGAAAAAAGTGTTTAGTTTTTTGGGTAACAGAATAAGAAAGCTGTGTATATTAAACCTGAATTTAACACTTGCAGATCAGGAAAATACCGTTTTTTGCAAAAAAGTGTGTTTTGAAAACCACAGAAAATGATAGCTGTATTTCTAGCTTAACCACTTCAACCCCGTTAGCTGAAACCCACTTTTTACACTTCTGCACTACACTACTTTCACCGTGTATTGCTCGGTCATGCAACTTACCACCAAAATTAATTTTACCTACTTTTGTTCTCCCTAATAGAGCTTTCATGTAGTGGTATTTTATTGCTGCTGACATTTTAACTTTTTTTGTTATTAATCAAAATGTAACATTTTTTTTTCACTTTCAGCTGAAAAATTTTGCAAAAAAAAAACGACATCCATATATAAATTTTTAGCTAAATTTATTGTTCTACATGTCTTTGATAAAAAAAAAATGTTTGGGCAAAAAAAAAAATGGTTTGGGTAAAAGTTATAGCGTTTACAAACTATGGTACAAAAATGTGAATTTCCGCTTTTTGAAGCAGCTCTGACTTCCTGAGCACCTGTCATGTTTCCTGAGGTTCTACAATGCCCAGACAGTAGAAAACCCCCACAAATGTCCCCATTTCGGAAAGTAGACACCCTAAGGTATTCGCTGATGGGCATAGTGAGTTCATAGAACTTTTTATTTTTTGTCACAAGTTAGCGGAAAATGATGATTTTTATTTATTTTTTCTTACAAAGTCTCATATTCCACTAACTTGCGACAAAAAATATAAAATTCTAGGAACTCGCCATGCCCCTCACGGAATACCTTGGGGTGTGCTTTTGGGGCGTCATTCTACATATACCCATGCTGGGTGAGAGAAATATCATGCAAAAGACAACTTTTCCAATTTTTTTTATATAAAGTTGGCATTTGACCAAGATATTTATCTCACCCAGCATGGGTATATGTAAAATGACACCCCAAAACACATTCCCCAACTTCTCCTGAGTACGGCGATACCACATGTGTGACACTTTTTTGCAGCCAAGGTGGGCAAAGGGGCACATATTCCAAAGTGCACCTGTCGGATTTCGCAGGCCATTTTTTACACATTTTGATTGCAAAGAACTTCTCACACATTTGGGCCCCTAAATTGCCAGGGCAGTATAACTACGCCACAAGTGACCCCATTTTGGAAAGAAGACACCCCAAGGTATTCCGTGAGGGGCATGGCGAGTTCCTCGAATTTTTTATTTTTTGTCACAAGTTAGCGGAAAATGATTTATTTATTTTTTCTTACAAAGTCTCATTCCACTAACTTGCGACAAAAAATAAAAAATTTGAGGAACTCGCCATGCCCCTCACGGAATACCTTGGGGTGTCTTCTTTCCAAAATGGGGTCACTTGTGGTGTAGTTATACTGCCCTGGCAATTTAGGGGCCCATATATGTGAAAAGTACTTTGCAATCAAAATGTGTAAAAAATAGCCTGCGAAATCCAAAAGGTGCTCTTTGGAATGTGTGCCCCTTTGCCCACCTAGGCTGCAATAAAGTGTCACACATCTGGTATCACCGTACTCAGGAGTGTGTTTTGGGGTGTCATTTTACATATACCCATGCTGGGTGAGAGAAATATCTTGGTAAAAGACAACTTTTCCCTTTTTTTATACAAAGTTGGCATTTGACTAAGATATTTATCTCACCCAGCATGGGTATATGTAAAATGACACCCCAAAACACATTCCTCAACTTCTCCTGAGTATGGCGATACCACATGTGTGACACTTTTTTGCAGCCTAGATGCGCAAAGGTGCCCAAATTCCTTTTAGGAGGGCATTTTTAGTCATTTGGATCCCAGACTTCTTCTCACGCTTTAGGGCCCCTAAAAAGCCAGGGCAGTATAAATACCCCACATGTGACCCCACTTTGGAAAGAAGACACCCCAAGGTATTCAATGAGGGGCCTGGCGAGTTCATAGAATTATTATTTTTTTTGCATAAGTCAGCGGAAATTTATTTATTTTTTTGTTTTTTCTCACAAAGTCTCACTTTCCGCTAACTTCGGACAAAAATTTAAATCTTTGATGGTCTCAATATGCCCCTCAGCGAATACCTTGGGGTGTCTCCTTTCCAAAATGGGGTCAGTTGTGGGGTGTTTGTACTGCCCTGGCATTTGAGGGTCTCCGCAATCATTACATGTATGGCCAGCATTAGGTAATGAGACTTTTTTTTTTTTTTCGTTCAGCCTCAAAAAAACGGCACAGATTTCTTCATTCGCATCGATCAATGTGGATGAAAATATCTCTGCCAAAAAAAAAAGAGGAGGGGAAAGGCGTCTGCCAGGACATAGGAGCTCCGCCCAACATCCATACCCACTTAGCTCGTATGCCCTGGCAAACCAGATTTCTCCATTCATATCAATCGATGTGGATGAATAAATCATTGCCGGGATTTTTATAATTTTTTTTTATATACAAAGTGTTTGCCAAAGCATAGGAACACCGCCTCCTCCTCAGCTCGTATGCCTTGGCAAACGTATCTTTTACTGCAGAGTAGAAATCTCGTCTTGCAGCGCCGCATACACCGACTTGCGTGTAATCTGACAGCAGCGCAATGCTTCTGTCAGAATGCAAATCAGTGCTGCAGCTAGTCGATCGGTTGGTCCACCTGGAAGGTAAAAAAAAAAAGAGAAAACCAGGCCGCAACGCAATAATTTTATTAACTTTGGAACAGAACATATAAACTTTAACTTTTTGAACTAAACATTAACCTTTTTGCTTACTGTTTTTTTTTTTTTACCTTTATAGAACAAACCTCTCCTTCCCCATGGGTCAATGTGCAAAGCGCAAATCGCCCAAAGATGTGGCGAAGTGCGTTATGCACTTAGTCCCAGGTGAAAGGAGACGTTTGCAGCAGCTATATGTGAATGGGCCCTAATAGCCCTGTATGCCTGTCCTGGTGAGATGTGATCCCTATGCTAGGTGTACCTGTGTGTGGTACTTCCAGAAACACTCTCCAAAGCATAGGGCAGGGTGGTCAGGACAGCCAGGACAGAAATAGCGGGTGTCATGCCTTTTTCCACTCCTGCTACAGACACGACATCTTTTTCGGGGTGACAGTTGGGTTGAGGTACCAGGAACGACATTGGGGAAATGTCGCTCGTGTAGATGGCTAACTACACTGGTGGATGGGGCCACGGAACCTCCTGGGTAGAGGAGGTTCTCGATGATCTCTTCCTGAAATTTGAGGAAGGATCCAGTTCTTCCAGCCTTACTGTAGAGAACAAAACTATTATACAGAGCCAATTGAATCAAATATACAGACGCCTTCTTATACCAGCATCTGGTTCTGCGGAGAAACTAAATACGGAGACAACATCTGGTCATTGAAGTCCACCCCTCCCATGTGAAGGTTATAGTCGTGGACTGAGAGGGGCTTTTCAATGACACGGGTTGCATGCTCAATTTGTGTTGTCGTGTCTGCGTGAATGGAGGAGAGCATGTTAACGTCACGCTTGTCTCTCCATTTCACTGCGAGCAGTTCTTCGTTACACAATGCAGCCCTCTGCCCCCTTGCAAGACGGGTGGTAACGAGCCGTTGGGGGAAGCCCGCGAGACTAGTTCACAGGCGCCAATCTGTTCTAGAAACAAATGCCTAAAGAGGGCCACACTTGTGTAGAAATTGTCCACATAAAGATGGTACCCCTTGCCGAATAAGAGTGACACCAAGTCCCAGACTGTCTTCCCACTGCTCCCTAGGTAGTCAGGGCAACCGACCGGCTCCAGGGTCTGATCTTTTCCCTCATAGATCTGAAATTTGTGGGTATAGCCTGTGGCCCTTTCACAGAGCTTATACAATTTGATCCCATACCGGGCTCGCTTGCTTGGGATGTATTGTTTGAAGCCAAGGCGCCCGGTAAAATGTATTAGGGACTCGTCTACGCAGATGTTTTGCTCTGGGGTATACAAATCTGCAAATTTCTGGTTGAAATGGTCTATGAGAGGCCGAATTTTGTGGAGCCGGTCAAAAGCTGGGTGGCCTCTGGGACGGGAGGCGGTGTTGTCGCTAAAGTGCAGGAAATGCAGGATGGCCTCAAAACGTGCCCTGGACATAGCAGCAGAGAACATGGGCATGTGATGAATTGGGTTGGTGGACCAATATGACCGCAATTCATGCTTTTTAGTTAGACCCATGTTGAGGAGAAGGCCCAGAAAAATTTTAATTTCGGAAACTTGGACTGGTTTCCACCGGAAAGGCTGGGCATAATAGCTTCCCGGGTTGGCGGTTATAAATTGTGTGGCATAACTGTTTGTTTCGGCCATGACTATGTCTAAGAGCTCCGCAGTCAAGAACAGCTCAAAAAATCCCAGGGCCGAACCCGAACTCCAGACTGGGCGGTGAAAGGGGGAACTACAGGTGCGGCTGAAGTTGGGGACTGCCAATCAGGGTTTGCCAGCACCTCCAGGATTCTAGGGGGTCTACGGGCCCGTCTTTGCGGTGGCTGCGACGGGGTCACTACTGCTCGTGCCACCGTACCAGCTTCAACTGCCCTTCTGGTGCTCGCCACTTCACCAGGTTGTACGGCAGTGCTGGTGCTAGGTCCAGGGAGGGCTGCGCTGCTGGTGTATGCCTCACCACGTAATCTGACTGCGCCAGCCCCACTTGGCTGCCCTTGAAGCGGATCCTGTGCAACCTGGTCTAGCGACACGGGGCCGGGTAGGCATGGTGCTATCAGGGACCTCAGCCTCCTTGTCCGAACTTTGGGTCAGAGAGCCACTGCTTTCTACAGGTTCGTATTCTGACCCGCTAGATTCATCAGATGAGGGTTCCCATTCCTCATCCGACTGGGTCGGAAGCCTGTAGGCCTCTTCAGAAGAATACCCCCTGTTTGACATTTGGGCAACTAAATTTAAGGGTATTCCCTGAGACTACCCAAGAAAAAAAAGCAAGCCTGTCTTACAAATGGGAGGCTAGCGAAGTACCGGAGGCCGCTGCGGTTGATAAAAAAAATATCAAAACTGATGTTTTTTATCGCCGCAGCGCGTGTAAAGTGAATGTGCAGTGATCAAAAAATATATATTTTTTGTCACTGCGGTGGGGCGGGTGAGGGTGAACGCACGTGTGGGCGACCGATCAGGCCTGATCGGGCAAACACAGCGTTTTGGGTGGAGGGCGAACTAAAGTGACACTAATACTATTATAGATCTGACCGTGATCAGTTTTGATCACTTCCAGATACTATAAAAGTACAAATGCTGATTAGCGATACGCTAATCAGCAAATCTGTGACTGCGGTACGGTGGGCTGGGCGCTAACCGATCCCTAAACTACCTAACCAAGGGGCCTAAACTATCCCTAAAACCTAACAGTCAATACCAGTGAAAAAAAAAGTGACAGTTTACACTGATCACTTCTTTCCTTTCACTAGTAATTGACAGGGGCGATCAAAGGGGTGATCAAAGGGTTAATTGGGGTGCAGGGGGTGATCTGGGGCTAAAGTGTGGTGTTGGTGCTACTCACTGTGAAGCCTTCTCCTCTGCTGGATCCAACCGACGAAAAGGACCAGCAGAGGAGCAGGGCAGCCATATAACAGATCATATTTGCTAATATGATCTGTTATCTGGCACTTGATTGGTTTTTTTAAAAATCATCATCTTGCCAGCCGCGATCATTGGCTGGCAAGCTGATGATGCGACCCCCCTTGACGAAATGCCGGCCCGAACTGCGCATGCGCGGGCCGGCAAAGCGCGTCATCTGACGCGTATATGCGTGACTCTGCGCAGCGCTGCCGCCTCTGGACCGCAGATCTGCGTTAGGCTGTGTATATTAAACTTGAATTTAACACTTGCAGATCAGGAAAATACAGTTTTTTGCAAAAAAGTGTGTTTTTAAAACCACAGAAAATGATAGCTGTATTTCTAGTTTAAATTGCACACTGACTAATTCAGATGTTGCATATTGCCAAAAAGTATTTTTTTGGTAACAGAATATAAAAGCTGTATATATATTAAACTTGAATTTAACACTTGCAGATCAGGAAAATACTGTTTTTTGGCAAAAAAAAGTGTGTTTTTAAAACCCAAGAAAATTATGGGTGTATTTCTAGCTTAAATTGCACACTGACTAATCCAGATGTTGTATAGTGCCAAAAAAAGTGTCTTTTCTTTTTTTGCAACAGAATATGAAAGCTGTATATATTAAACTTGAATTTAACACTTGCAGATCAGGAAAATTCTTTTTTTTTTGCAAAAAAATGTTGTTTTTAAAACCACAGAAAATGATGGCTGTAATTCTAGCTTAAATTGCACACTGACTAATCCAGATGATGTTTATTGCCAAAAAAGTGTTTTTTTGGTAACAGAGTATGAAAGCTGTGTGTGTATATATATATATATCTATATATATATATATAGATATATATATATATATATATAGATATATATATAGATATATAGAAAAAATGAACTCCGCGGCACATCCAAGTCGTGAAAAAGTAAAAAAAATGTAATCACCAAACATGCGACGTTTCAATCCTCTCTCAATGGGTTGAAACGTCGCATGTTTGGTGATTAAATTTTTTTTACTTTTTCACGACTTGGATGTGCCGCGGAGTTCATTTTTTCTATATCGTTTGGAGGTGGATCGCCGACTAAGCTGCTGGCACTCCGCTAGAACTATTCTGATAGTGGTGCTGCCCACATGTCTTGATTTATATATATACAGTCATGTGAAAAAATTAGGACACCCTTTGAAAGCATGTGGTTTTTTGTAACATTTTTAATAAAAGGTTATTTCATCTCCGTTTCAACAATACAGAGAGATTAAAGTAATCCGACTAAACAAAGAAAACTGAAGAAAAGTCTTTTCAAGATCTTCTGTAAATGTCATTCTACAAAAATGCCTATTCTAACTGAGGAAAAAGATAGGACACCCTTGCCCCTAATAGCGAGTGTTACCTCCTTTGGCTGAAATAACTGCAGTGAGACGGTTCTTGTAGCCATCTACCAGTCTTCGACATCGGTCTGAGGAAATTTTACCCCACTCCTCAATGCAGAACTTTTTCAGCTGTGAGATGTTTGAGGGGTTTCTTGCACGTACAGCCCTTTTCAAGTCACCCCACAGCATCTCAATGGGATTCAAATCTGGACTTTGACTTGGCCATTCCAGGACTCTCCATTTCTTCTTTTTCAGCCAATCTTTGGTTGATTTACTAGTATGTTTTGGGTCATTGTCATGTTGCATGGTCCAGTTCCGCTTCAGCTTTAATTTTCTAACTGATGGTCTCACATGTTCTTCAAGCACCTTCTGATACACAGTAGAATTAATCGTGGATTCTATGATGGTGAGCTGACCAGGTCCTGCTGCAGCAAAGCAGCCCCAAACCATGACACTTCCACCTCCATGCTTCACAGTTGGTATGAGGTTCTTTTCTTGGAATGCTGTGTTTGGTTTACGCCAAACATGTCCTCTGCTGTTGTGTCCAAATAATTCAATTTTGGACTCATCTGTCCAAAGAACATTATTCCAGAAGTCCTGGTCTTTGTCAACTTTATCTCTGGCAAATGTCAGTCTGGCCTCGATGTTTCTCTTGGAAAGCAAAGGTTTCCTCCTTGCACACCTCCCATGCAAGTTAAACTTGTACAGTCTCTTTCTGATTGTAGAGGCATGTACTTCTACATCAACAGTAGCCAGAGCCTGCTGTAGTTCTCGAGATGACACTTTAGGGTTTTTGGAGACCTCTTTTAGCATCTTGCGGTCTGCTCTTGGGGTGAACTTGCTGGGGCGACCAGTCCTGGGCATGTTGGCAGTTGTTTTGAAAGCCCTCCACTTGTAGACTATCTTCCGGACAGTGGAATGGCTGATTTCAAAATCTTTTGAGATCTTTTTAAATCCCTTCCCAGACTCATAGGCTGCTACAATCTTTTTTCTGAAGTCCTCTGACAGCTCTTTTGCTCTCACCATGGTGCTCACTCTCACTTCAACAGTCAGGAGCACACCAAACTAAATGTCTGAGGTTTAAATAGGGCAAACCTCATTCAACATGCAGAGTAACGATCTACTAATTATGTGCACCTGGTGTGATATACCTGTGTGAGATCTGAGCCAATTTAAGAGGGAATACATGTGAGGGTGTCCTATCTTTTTCCTCAGTTAGAATAGGCATTTTTGTAGAATGACATTTACAGAAGATCTTGAAAAGACTTTTCTTCAGTTTTCTTTGTTTAGTTGGATTACTTTAATCTCTCTGTATTGTTGAAACGGAGATGAAATAACCTTTTATTAAAAATGTTACAAAAAACCACATGCTTTCAAAGGGTGTCCTAATTTTTTCACATGACTGTATATATATATATATATATATATATGTATATATATGTATATATGTATATATATTTTAAACCTGAATAAACACTTGCAGATCAGGAAAATACATTTTTTGGGCAAAAAAGTGTGTTTTTAAAACCCCAGAAAATGATGTCTGTATTTCTAGCTTAAATTGCGCTCTGATTAATCCAGATGTTGTATAGTGCCAAAAAAGTGTTATTTTGGTAACAGAATATGAAAGCTGTATATATTGAACTTGAATTTAACACTTGCAGATCACGAAAATAGTGTTTTTTTGCAAAAAAAGTGTGTTTTTAAAACCCCAGAAAATGATGGCTGCATTTCTAGCTTAAATGGCACACTGACTAAGGCCTCATGCACACGGCCGAGAGTGGACCGTGGAAACCCTGCCGGGATTCCTGCTGACAGCATGAGCGCATGGCGTCATTGGTTGCTATGACGCCGTGCGCTTCATGCAGCCACTGCTGTACGGTAATACACTCGTATAGTGTATTACTGTACAGGAGCGGCTGCATGAAGCACATGGCGTCATAGCAACCAACTGCGCCGTGCGCTCATGCTGTCAGGAGGAATCCCGGCTGGGTTTCCACGGTCCTCTCTCGGCCGCAAAACACGGCCGTGTGCCTGAGGCCTAAGCCTGCAAACGCACCAGATGTTGTAAATTGCCCCAAAAAATTGGGATTTTCAATGTCACAAAAGCTCAGATGCAGTGCTGGTGCACTGAGCTTGCATAAAATGGCCTCCGCCGCCGCCCACCTAACTGACTTATTAAAGTTATTTTTTTGGGGTCACTGGGCTCAGGGCAGGAAAAAAAAATTGTGCCCTGCACCCACAAAACACAATGTATGTAGATTGTTGAGTTAGATTCAGATTTTGAGCAAAGAGTCTCTCCTATTCTCTCCCTGAAATCACCAGCAGCATCCTCTCCCTACATTAAGCACAGCAGAGTGACGTGCAGCGCTACATGACTCCAGATTCTATAGAGGCTGGGTCACATGCTACACTGGCCAATCACAGCCATGCCATTAGTAGGCATGGCTGTGATGGCTTCTAAGGTCAGAAGGTTAACAGCTTGGTTTCAAAAAGCACTAAGAAAGCGCCAAACACCGAAACCAAACTTTTAGTGAAATGTTCGGGTACGGGTCCAGGGTCCAAAAATCTTAAAGTTCGGTATGAACCCGAACTTTACAGTTCGGGTTTGCTCAACCCTAAACTTGAATCTATAAAAATACCGCCTGATCAATTGCGGTTAAGATACAACGATATTGACAGAACCGTTTATGTAACGAAATTGCGCTTATACGCGTTCATGCTTTGTGAAAGATTGGGCAATATATTAGGCTTTCAGGGTTATTCGCACGATCGCTCAGTCAAGAATGTAGACTCTAAGCACATCGTTTTGTGCTACAACGACTCTGGTTTACCTGTTTTACAGCGTTTCGTGGACGCTGACTAAGCTTCAACAAAAGATAATGATTCTTTACCTATAAAGAGAAAAATTCATCCCGATATTAAAGCTGGATTTTATACAATGTTTGTAAATCAACTTGTCGGCAATAGTTACGTTTAGCTTTTAAGAACTGTGGAATTAAGGGCTCTTTCACACCTGCGTTCTTTTCTTCCGGCATAGAGTTCCGTCGTCGGGGCTCTATGCCAGAAGAATCCTGATCAGTTTTATCCTAATGCATTCTGAATGGAGAGAAATTCATTCAGGATGCATCAGGATGTCTTCAGTTCAGGACCGGAATGTTTTTTGGCCGGAGAAAATACCGCAGCATGCTGCGCTTTTTGCTCCGGCCAAAAATCCTGAACACTTGCTGCAAGGCCGGATCCGGAATTAATGCCCATTGAAAGGCATTGATCCGGATCCGGCCTTAAGCTAAACGTCGTTTCGGCGCATTTCCGGATCCGACGTTTAGCTTTTTCTGAATGGTTACCATGGCTGCCGGGACGCTAAAGTCCTGGAAGCCATGGTAAAGTGTAGTGGGGAGCAGGGGAGCAGTATACTTACCGTCCGTGCAGCTCCCGGGGCGCTCCAGAGTGGCGTCAGGGCGCCTCAGGCGCATGGATGATGTGATCGCATGGCACGTCATCCATGCGCATGGGGCGCTCTGACGTCATTCTGGAGCGCCCCGGGAGCCGCATGGATGGTAAGTATACCACTCCCCCGCTCCCCACTACTACTATGGCAACCAGGACTTTAATAGCGTCCTGGCTGCCATAGTAACACTGGCATTTTGAAGACGGATCCGTCTTCAAATGCTTTCTGTTCCATTGCGTTTTTCCGGATCCGGCGTGTAATTCCGGCAAGTGGAGTACACGCTGGATCCGGACAACGCAAGTGTGAAAGAGGCCTAAGAGGTAAAAAAAATGAAATAGTCATGCAAAAGTATAACAGACCGGACTATATACCTCTCTGCAAGCGACACTTTGATACCGTTACAATATCGATACTCACTGATCAAGCTAAACCCGTTAAGTTCAAATATAGTAAAACTGACGTACGATTACACTTTAGACCTTGCGCTGTGACGATGTATTAAAATGTTGTCTCAGAGAGTGTACGGCGACCCTGAGGCATATACACATTGTTACATAATGCAAGCCGGTCATGGTTTGGAAGGGTTTCACTGCAATAAATTCACGTACGGTTCTGGTCTCGCGGGTTTATTTTGTGTTTGTTCCACCGAGTCGTTCCCCTATTCAGAAAGGCGTCGAACTTGTAAAACCACATGTAAAAATGGGCGCTAGGAATATAGCTAAAGATGTTGTCGCTACGGCATTGACAGCCTTTATGGATTGAATAAATAGGCCTCCGCAAACGCAAGAAGGCTCCTGCGTTGCGCAAACTCGCAAGAAAACACGGAAAAGAAAGCGCATCCGCCACGCCATAGTCCTGCCACATTTTAAGAATAAAGTACCGCCACCTAAGAGATGTCGTCGCCAGAAAACAAGAAGTCCTTCACTGGGCGACATCTTCTAATCAAACGCTATGGCTTTTATACATAACGCGTCAGCCGAGTACACCAAATCAGAGCTGGATCTCTTTCAAATACCGCCTACGCAAAGAAGTATTGAAAAATCGCTTTATGTAGAGGTGCAGCCGATCACCGCAATCGCTGACAACACGCCTTTGGAATTCTTCATGTCGGGCAGCGGTGAATATTATTACAACCTAAATAACACTCAGTTACACGTCGTTTGCAGAATCGTTAGTCCCGATAACACAACCATACCTGACGTCTCCCGCATAGCCCTTATTAACTACCCTATCATAAGCCTCTTTAACCAATTGGACATAATGCTTGGCGACACATTGATTTTAAGAAGCGACAACCTTTATACGTATAGAGCGTATATAGAGGCCCTAATAAATTATAATTCTCAAACTTTAGAAGCCCAATTTACCGCCGGCTTATTCTATAAAGACACAGACGGCCATCATGATGACCAGGCTCTCGATGGTTGTAATGCCGGCTTCGCCAAGAGATCTTAGTATACAGCGCGCTCTAGAAGTGTGGAATTAATGGGGCCCATTTACTCCGATATAGTTAATTAACCAAAGTTAATACTGAACGGATTAGATCTAAAGATAAAATTTACCAGAAACAAAGACACCTTCTGCCTTATGTCTGCCGAGGTGCCCCATTTTAAAGTCCAAATGCAGCAATCTTCCCTGTTTGTCAAAAGAGTGCAAGTATCGCCCGCTGTGAGAATCGGTCACAGTCGTGCTCTGTTAACCGCTAACGCAAAGTATTTGGTCAATCGCGCGTCGCTTAAAGTGTATAGTATACCCGCCGGTACCCTCATTTCTAACCATGAGAATCTTTTTCTGGGGAACATACCGAGAACAGTAATACTAACGTTTGTGGACAATGAGTCATTTTCAGGTCAGTACCCAAAAAATCCTTTTTGCGGCCTTATATTTGGACTGGCAAAAGATACCCTCAAAACCGTTTCAACCTAATTTCCAAGACGAATCAGCAGTTCGAGAATATATGTCGCTCGTGCATATTTCGGGAAAGCATAAGGCTGACAACGCTTTATCCATGGACCGGTCCAAATTTTTGAACGGCTACACATTGTTCGCTTTTGATTTATCGCCAGATCAAGAACCCGGCGGTCATTTCTCGCTAGTAAAAAACGGAAATCTCAGAGCTGAAATTAGATTTGCTGAGACGGTTGTAAACACTATTAACATGATTGTGTATTCAGTTCATGAAAACATCATTGAAATAAATAATAGAAGGGTAGTTTTATATGATTTTCAATAAAAATTAATAATTATGAAATTACACGTGTTATTAAAACCGACTTTCACACCCGTCGCATATTTATTTAATTTTTTTATTAAATCTTTATTTAAGATATTTTATGCAAAAAGCATTGGAAAATACATTGTACATATGAACAACATAAGAACATAAACAACATCCTTTATTTGAGTCATGAGATACATAGCAAAGGATTGGGCACATATAATAGACAAGAGAATCGCTCATGACTGTCAACACCATACATTATGTTGGTGAACATAAACAATAGTATGATGGCATTCGACGTCTCATTACTCTATAACTTTTACAGTGCAGTTGAACTAAAAAGCAGCCTTACAAGATATTTAATGATACATAGATGAGGTATGGTTTTACATTAACATCCCTAACACTACTTCAACGGCCTGTGCCAATGAGCCATATCCATATGGATAATGCTAACT
This sequence comes from Bufo gargarizans, assembly GCF_014858855.1. Classification (NCBI taxonomy): domain Eukaryota; kingdom Metazoa; phylum Chordata; class Amphibia; order Anura; family Bufonidae; genus Bufo; species Bufo gargarizans. Next base: position 424,221,456 of record NC_058081.1, on the reverse strand, counting down.
TAGGTAGAATTTTTTATACCACTCCAGCCATGGATTCCATTTCAATAGATGCTTATTGTGCGATAAAGATTCCCACCTGGACCGCTCCTGAAGCTGGCATATCTTATGTACTTTACTAACCCAATCACCAATTTGTGGTATTTTACTGGATAACCAGAACATAGGGACTATCAGCTTTGCTGCAGAAACTAGGGAGGCTAGCAGGGAATGTTTTGACATCGCAAAGCTAACGTTAGGTAAATTAAGCAAGACTACTAATGGAGTAAGTGGCGAGGAAGAATGGCAGATCTCTTGGAGATCATGTCCCAGAAGGGGGATATCAGTGGACACGACCACCATATATGAAACAATGTGCCCTCAGCGTCTATACATCTCCAGCATCGATCCGAATGTGAGGAATCCATGGCTCGAAGTGCAACAGGCGTGTTGTACCACCTAGTGACTATCTTATAGGCGTTTTCTTGGATCCTAATACAATGTGAATAACCATGTGAATGGCATAGAATCCGGTCTACTGTCTCACTATCGAAGGAGATATCCATATCTTTTTCCCATTGTATAATCAAGAGGGGTTTTGGGAAGTCATCAGTGTCTAATAATTTATTATATATCGTTGAGACAACCCCTTTCTTACTCTCTTCTTGCGTCAAGACTGCATCATACCAAGTAGGGTCAAAATGCCAGGGGTGCATGCTATGTATTGAGTGCATATTTTCTGAAACTGCGAATAATGCAGGGGTGTCCATGGTATATGTGGGAAGCTAGATTGGAGCCATTGAAGTGAAGGGACTCTACGCTGTTTCATGAAGTCCCCTACTGCACCTGTTCCCAGTGCCGACCATAGTCCCAAGTCATCCTGGAAATCCTTGACCAATAGGCACGGTAAATAGCATATAGTTGTAAACGGTGACATGTGTGACGGGATAGATGTGTGCTGACACTTTGGACCACGTGACCAAAACGCCTTTGAGAGGATCAAGTTTGTCTAAGCCCTTATTACATTTAACTGTAACTTTAGGATCCCATAGTCCTGCTAGACCTCTCAGGCCCAATAACTTCCAGGCTATTTGGCACCCTAATTTGCAGACCTTTGGGTTACTAAGTTCAGAGTGTAATCTCAGTTGAACTGCTCTATAGTAATTAGCCACATCTGGGAGTCCAAAGCCACCCTTGAATCTAGGTTTAGATAAAACCTAGGACTGCTGCTACCCCATATAAAGGAGGAGAAGAGTCTGCGGATTTGGGTCAGATAAGATTGAGGAAGGGAAATGGGGAGGGTCTGCAGAGTATATAGGAGTTTGGGTAAAATATAAGTTTTTAGTAAAAAAATTTATGCCCACCCAGGATAGATAAGGAATCTTTTTGTCTGCAAGTTGTTGTCTAATACTGGATAGTAGCAGCACATAGTTCAGGGAAAACAACTGGCTAGAATCCTTTGTCACTTTAATACCCAAATAACCAATATGGGAGTCATGCCATTGAAAGGGGAAATCCCTCTTGAATCTCTCTGTTAAAGAATGGGTAATGTTAATGCCTAAAGCAGTGCATTTAGAGAGATTAATTTTAAAGTTGGACAGGGACCCAAATTTGTCTAGTTGTTTCAGAAGGCCTGGAAGCGCTTCTTCTGGATTTGTTAGGAATAATAACATATCGTCCGCGGCTACAGTATGAACTTCAGTTCCCACTACTAGTCCCTTGATCGCAGACCCGTTGCATATTTAAAGATGTATTTCCGTGCGATTTATTACTTAAAAATAAAATCATCGACCGCCCGGCGGCCTACATTGTAAATACAGACAATTCCTGTAAGCGGGGACGACACTGGATTTTAATTATATTACAGCCTGACGACATATCTATATTTTTTGATAGTTATGGATTAACACCGTGGAGTGAGCTATTTCCTGCTGAATTTATAAAATTTTTATACAAAAGTTCTAGGACTAGAAGGTATCAAAACAGACAAATCCGGGACGTCGCTATTTCAGTCTGCGGACATTATTGCATCTATATCTTACATTGTATAGCTAAAAGAATACCTTTTGAAAGTGTATTATACATTTTTACAAGTGATTTTAGAAAAAATGATTGTGTTGTGCGCTCCTTTGTAGCGAAGCACATGAAACAATTATGTATATGCTGTTGTAGTTAATACACAAACTTTTCGGTCCCTAAGTGGTTGTTAAAAATGTAAGTTGACGTGTTGTAAATAAGGAAAAATTAATAAAACTTTTTAAAATTATAAAATTTTGTCATCCTTGATTTTTTTTATTTTATCGTTGCTATTATAATTAAAAGACGCCCGGCCGTGATGGACCGTGAGTTTCAGGTAACAGCTGTCGTCCTGTGCTATGATCATAACCCACTTCAAGTTTCAATCTAATGTACACTTGTGGACCTGTGGGGAAATGTATTGAGGGTATTTTAAGGAAATGGTTGTATAGTTGACAGGATATACTCATGACAGCTGCACTTCTTGATTTAAAATGATCTACCAAGTAGTATAGCAGGAATGTGACATTTCAGTTTTTTTATTCAAATTCAGTGTGTTGACTCCAGTGTGTTGACTGTCCAGTGTGGTGGGAGTTAAATTACACTCAGGCACTCACAATGGAGGTAGATTGAACTTACTTTTCATAGACATGCATACACTGTGAGCTGTATATGAAAGGCTGCAGTTATAAGAGCACTTTTAATTTACATGGTATAGCATTATAATTAAATTAATAAAACTTTTTAAAATGATTTAAATGTTTTATTGTTCCTATTATAATTAAAAGACGCCAGGCCATGTAGTATACGTCTTTTGGACATGTCCGGGCATCCCAATATATAAAAGGCATATCAAAATGATATCAAAGTGATATCAAATCACAAAATGACATAAAAGTGGTATAAACCCGTATCAGAATGTTATAAATGGGATATAAAGTGTTAATAAAAGCATATCATTTGATAAGAACTTAAAGTGATAAAAAAAGCTTATAATTTGATATAAAATGTATATTAAACCATATAAAATGATATGAAAAACATATCAAAGTGGGAGGCATTTAAGCGTGGTTTGGGGACGGCAAGGGGAGAGAAAGCTGGATCTGGGCAGGGTTATGGCGTTTCTGGGAGGGGTTATGGTATGAAAAAGGGGCAGGCACCTGTCACTTTTAGTTTGACGAGACATGTCGCACTATACTACTTACAATCTTTACTTGAAGAGTAGATGCAAAACACTTCCACACAAGTTGAATGTTAGTATTTCCAGCGAGTTCTGGCTTAATCATGAGTTACGGCCATAGTTCCCTCATAGATGCACTTTCTTACATATCCGCTTGGGGGAGGAGTGCACACAAATCCAATTTTTTTCTGCAATGTCTGCAGTTTCTAAATGTGAGGTGCAGAATACAAAAAGAAGCAATGCAAGCTGCAAACTGATATGACTGGTTGCTCAAAGCGTTTAAACCCAATCAAATTCTATGAGGCCCATTAGCCATAAACGTGTGTTACCCTTCCAGATGAAAACCTTGCACCCCCTCCTTAGCTGCTTAACAATCTCAGTTTTTGGGGGGCTACATACAATCTCAGGGAAAAGCTGAGGTTCATTGGGCATCAAATCGGATGGTTCTGACTGACAGGATTGGAAGGAGTTCCTTCAGCAGCTTCTCATACTCGGGCTCAGACTGCAACAACAGAGTCAACAGAAGAAAGGTCAAGCATAAGAGTTTAAAGAGGACCTGTTATCTCTTCTTTCATGTTACTTTTTTACTACTTAAATCCCCATGTAATAACAATTCTGGAGCATCTAATCTTATGACTTATGTTGAGTCACTCCTGTATTTTTCCTGCTAGAAGTTGACAAATAACTTGCCAGCATTCTGCACTAAAGGTACTGCTGGGTGTTACCAGTAGTGGGTGTGTTTGTCTCTGTCCAAACAATGCTGCCGGTGTCAAACTGTGCAGGAACCCCCCCCCCCCAACTGGTAACAGACATCTGAATCTTTATTAAAAAAAAATATAATAATAATAAAGGAATGGCACAACATAGAGCTATAAGAATAGATGTTCAGTAATCATTATCCCATGGGGAATGCAAGTACTTACAAATTCTCTTTAAGTTCTGCCTTCATTTTGGAAACAGCATCTCGGTGACTGGAGTAGCCCATGATTTAGCTTACAACCTATACCACAGCTGGAGTGCCAAGGTTAGCCACCACTGACCTATACAGATGATATAAACAGAGTAAAACATTATAACATTCACAGTGCAATACATTAGGAATGTGTCACCTTGGATTACTTATAAAATCATAGTTCTATCCAGCAGCAGCAGCCTAGTAGGACATTGCACTAATTTACAGCTTATGCGACCCAGCTAGTTAAATAGACACTCCGTATCCTCCTTGTGGCTGCTTTGCCCATGTAAATAACATCACATAAGACATACATTACAAAATTACAGCTACCTTAATAAATCATTATTTAAAGTACGGATAAGCGCACTTGAACGGCAGAGAAACCCAAATCTTTTCAAGTTAGTTTTGGACGAATCCAGTGTCGGACTGGGGAACCTAGGGCCCACCAATAAAATTTATTTTGGGGGCCCACCATACGGATACATTCAAATATAATACATATGTTAACAAGTTTTTTATATGAACATAGGCTGGTTGAGGTGCTGTACATTGTATATATGTATGTAGTGCAGTAAGTCTACTGTTACTTATGTGCCACTTGTGCAGGGGGTGGGAGACTAGGGGCCCACCTTGCTCAGGGGCCCACCGGGGGATTCCCCTGTACCCCTGTGGGCCAGTCCGAGCCTGGACGAATCCACTAAGTTGGGTGGTGCATATATCAGCAGGAGAAAAGCACTAGGGAGGAAGAAAAAGGGTTCTCAAGTGATCCTGAGAGGAAGTGGGAGGAGGGCTTTCCCTGATTGGCTCCCAGACTGACAGACATCCTGGATTAGCCAATCAGTGCTGCAGCAGGCAGGGAGTTACGAGAGGAACGTCATTCTGTGGTGGGCTATAAATGAGTGTGATTGAGTGTAGCAATGTCTACCAATAAAACAATCTTAGGGAGTCCAAGACAGTCAGAAATCAATCAAGCTTGTATTCTACTGCCAGGGACAGTGAAGGGACAGTCTAGAAATAAAAAGTAGAAGAAGAATTGTGTTGTAGAATAGGGACAAGCTGACAGCCATGGAGTGAAAAGTAAGGAGAAATAAGGAGCTGAGGATGGTGTTTCCTGCTAGCACATTTGTGGCTGTTTCAAACCTAAAAAGCAGCTACCTGCAAGGAAATCCTTTTATTTTTTCCCCTATTTTCACAAAAATCCTTTTTTTAAAGGTGTGGGGGTGGAATAAGAGAAAACTGTACAACACGTGTTCTACCATCAATCTAGCATAGCATGTTACTAGTGAGAATTCAGTTGTTATGGGCAAGGACAACAGAATAGCACATATCTTTTTGGGCAGTGTAGAGGCAGTGCTCTCATGGCCAGGTCCCTTTGACCCCCCCCCCCCCCATGACTGTATCGGCCTGGCTTCGACAGCAAGCACTTATCCGCCTCCTCCACTTCTTTCTTCATGGACATGACCCTGTCCTCAACAGCAGCAGGGCAGAGCATCTCTGACACTACCCCTCCTTCCTGCAGATACAAGGCTTAATCTGCAATGTTCCAACTCACTGGATTTCAACATTGCACATGCTCGAGTGTTTGTACGAGCAGCGGAAAGCCATAAAAGATTTGGTCATGCACCAGACCGCCCCATCAGAGAGAATATGTTGTTTCCAGGTCAGGCAGTGGCAGCACAATCCGTTCATGCAGCAACAAAGGAGGAAAAGGAAGAACAGTTCCCTGTAGCTGTTGGGGACCCACAATGAGAAACTCCCATGGGGGAGAAGGAGGGGGTGCTGCCTCTTGAGGAGTTGGAAGATCAAGAGGATGATGACGACGACGGTGACACCGGCTACAACACAAAATCTTCTCAGTGAGCTGGAAAGAACTGGCTCCTCGGGCTTGCTGTTTCACAGTTCTATAGCTGACCCTCTCGCTATTTGTGCCTTGCCTATAAACGGAATGGCCGCCCCAATAGGGGCTATCCCGTCTCAGGAAGCTCCTGAATGCCCCCCCGATGGCCCTGAGTTGGGTTGTCTCTCGTAGCTATTGTAGGCTAACCTATAAGTTAATTGTTATTGTAATAGCTAATGACTAAAGGTACAAAAAAATTTTATAAAAATATACAATAAAAAGTAATGAAAGTTTAGAGACAGATCGTGAAATAATTAGTCTATCTCCTACTTATACTTGTAGATACATATTATTAGTTGTCACTTTTTTGCAGCCTAGGTGGGAAAAGGGGTCCACATTCCAAAGAGCACCTTTAGGATTTCACAGGGCATTTTTTACACATTTTGATTTCAAACTACTTCTCACGCATTAGGGCCCCTAAAATGCCAGGGCAGTATATCTACCCCACAAGTGACCACATTTTGGAAAGAAGACACCCCAAGGTATTTTGTGATGGGCATAGTGAGTTCATGGAAGTTTTTATTTTTTGTCACAAGTTAGTGGAATTAGAGACTTTGTAAGAAAAAAAAAATCATAATTTTCCGCTAACTTGTGACAAAAAAAAAAAATTCTAGGAACTCGCCATGCCCCTGACGGAATACCTTGGGGTGTCTTCTTTCCAAAATGGGGTCACTTGTGGGGTAGTTATACTGCCCTGGCATTTTAGGGGCCCTAATGCGTGAGAAGTAGTTTGAAATCAAAATGTGTAAAAAATCCCCTGTGAAATCCTGAAGGTGCTTTTTGGAATGTGGGCCCCTTTGCCCACCTAGGCTGCAAAAAAGTGTCACACATGTGGTATCACCGTACTCAGGAGAAGTTGGGCAATGTGTTTTGGGGTGTCTTTTTACATATACCCATGCTGGGTGAGAGAAATATCTCGGCAAAAGACAACTTTTCCCATTTTTGTTATACAAAGTTGGCATTTGACCAAGATATTTATCTCACCCAGCATGGGTATATGTAAAATAACACCCCAAAACACATTGCCCTACTTCTCCTGAGTACAGCGATACCACATGTGTGACACTTTTTTGCAGCCTAGATGCGCAAAGGGGCCCACATTCCTTTTAGGAGGGCATTTTAAGACATTTGGATCCCAGACTTCTTCTCACGCTTTAGGGCCCCTAAAATGCCAGGGCAGTGTAAATACCCCACATGTGACCCCATTTTGGAAAGAAGACACCCCAAGGTACGGGGCAAGTTCATAGAATTTTTTTTATTTTGGCACAAGTTAGCGGAAATTGTTTTTTTTTTTCTTTTTCTCACAAAGTCTCTCTTTCCGCTAACTTGGGACAAAAATTTCAATCTTTCATGGACTTGGGGTGTATTCTTTCCAAAATGGGGTTATTTGTGGGGTGTTTGTACTGCCCTGGCATTTGAGGGTCTCCGCAATCATTACATGTATGGCCAGCATTAGGAGTTTCTGCTATTCTTCTTATATTGATCATACAGGTAATAAGATTATTTTTTTCCGTTCAGCCTCTGGGCTGAAAGAAAAAATGAACGGCACAGATTTCTTCATTCGCATCGATTAATGTGGATGACAAAATCTCTGCCCAAAAAAAAAAGGAGGGGAAAGGAGTCTCCCAGGACATAGGAGCGCCGCCCAGCATCCATACTCACTTAGCTCGTATGCCCTGGCAAACCCGATTTCTCCATTTACATCAATCGATGTGGATGAATAAATCATTGCCGTGATTTTTTTTTTATATACAAAGTGTTTATAAAAAAAGTGTTTTTTGTATACAAAGCATATGAACACCGCCGCCCCCTCAGCTCATATGCCTCGGCAAACGTATCTTTTACTGCAGAGGAGAAATCTCGTCTTGCAGCGTCGCATACACCGACTTTTGTGTAATCTGACAGCAGCTCAATACTTCAGTCAGAATGCACATCAGTGCTGCAGCTAGTCGATCAGTTGGTCCACCTGGAAGGTAAAAAAAAAAAAAAAAAAAACAGGCCGCAACGCAATAAATTTATTAACTTTATAATAACATTTGAACGGAACATATAAACTTTATTTAACTTTTTGAACAGAATGTTAACTTTTTTGCTTACTGGTGATTTTATATTTTATTTTTTTGCCTTTATAGGACAAACCTCTCCTTCCCCATGGGACAATGTGCAAAGTGCAAATCGCCCAAAGATGTGGCAAAGTACATTATGCACTTTGTATCCCAGGTGAAAGGAGAGGTTTGCAGTAGCTCTGTGTGAATGGGCCCTAATAGCCCTGTGTGCCTGTCCTGTGAGATGCAATCCCTATGCTAAGTGTACCTGTGTGTGGTACTTCCGGAAACACTCCCCAAAGCATAGGGCAGGGTGGTCACTGCAGTCAGGACAGAAATAGCGGGTTTCGCGCCTTATTCCACTCCTGCTACAGACACAGCATCTTTTTCTGGTGACGGTTGGGTTGAGGTACCAGCAACGACATTGGGGAAATGTCGCTCGTGTAGACGGCTCACTACACTGGTGGATGGGGAAACGGAACCTCCTGGATAGAGGAGGTTCTCGATGATCTCTTCCTGAAATTTGAGGAAGGATCCTGTTCTCCCAGCCCTACTGTAGAGAACAAAACTATTATATACAGCCAATTGAATTAAATATACAGACACCTTCTTATACCAGCGTCTGGTGCATCGGGAAACTAAATAAGGAGCCAACATCTGGTCATTGAAGTCCACCCCTCCCATGAGCGAATTATAGTCGTGGACACAGAGGGTCTTTTCAATGACACGGGTTGCTCGTTCAATTTGTTTTGTCGTGTCTGTGTGAATGGAGGAGAGCATGTAAAAGTTACACTTGTCTCTCCATTTCACAGCGAGCAGTTCTTTATTACAAAAGGCAGCCCTCTCCCCCCTTGCAAGACGGGTGGTAAAGAGCCGTTGGGAGAAGCCCCAGCGACTAGGTTGCGCGGTGCCACAGCAGCCAATCTGTTCAAGGAACAAATGCCTGAAGAGGGGCACACTTGTGTAGAAATTGTCCACATAAAGATGGTACCCCTTGCCAAATAAGGGTGACACCAAGTCCCAGACTGTCTTCCCACTGCTCCCCAGGTAGTCAGGGCAACCGACCGGCTCTAGGGTCTGATCTTTACCCTCATAGATCTGAAATTTGTGAGTATAGCCTGTGGCCCTTTTACAGAGCTTATGCAATTTGACCCCATACCGGGCGCCCTTTTCGGGATGCATTGTTTGAAGCCAAAGCGCCTGGTAAATTGTATAAGGGACTCGTCTACGCAGATGTTTTCCTCAGGGGTATACAAATCTGCAAATTTGTTGTTGAAGTGGTCTATGAGGGGCCGAATTTTGTGGAGCCGGTCAAAAGCTGGGTGGCCTCTGGGACGGGAGGTGGTGTTGTCGCTAAATTGCAGAAAACGCAGGATGGCCTCAAATCGTGCCCTGGACATGGCAGCAGAGAACATGGGCATGTGATGAATTGGGTTCGTGGACCAATATTACCGCAATTCATGCTTTCTGGTTAGACCCATGTTGAGGAGAAAGCCCTGAAAAAAAATGTATTCAGAAACTTGGATGGGTTTCCACCGGAAAGGCTGAGCATAATAGCTTCCCGGGTTGGCGGCTATAAAATGAGTGGCATACCGATTTGTTTCTGCCACGACTATGTCCAAGAGCTCCGCAGTCAAGAACAGCTCAAAAAATCCCAGTGCCGAACCGATCTGAGCTGTCTCAACCCGAACTCCAGACTGGGCGGTGAAAGGGGGAACTAATGGTGCGGCTGTAGTTGGGGACTGCCAATCAGGGTTTGCCAGCACCTCGGGTACTCTAGTGGCTCTACGGGCCTGTCTGTGCAGTGGCTGTGACGGAGTAACTATTGCACGTGCCACCGTACCAGCTTCAACTGCCCTTCTGGTGCTCGCCACTTCACCATGTTTTACGGCAGTTTTGGTACTAGGTCCAGGGTGGGCTGCGCTGCTGGTGTATGCCTCACCGCGTAATCCAACAGCGCCAGCCCCACTCTGCTGCCCTTGATCCTGTGCAACCTGTGGTGTAGCAACACGGGGCCGGGTACGCCTGTTGGTATCAGGGACCTCAACCTCCTCGTCCGAACTTTGGGTCAGACTGCCACTGCTTTCTACAGGTTCATATTCTGACCCGCTGGATTCGTCAGATGAGGGTTCCCATTCCTCATCTGACTGGGTCAGAAGCCTGTAGGCCTCTTCAGAAGAATACCCCTTGTTTGACATTTGGACTACTAAATTTAGGGGGTATTCCCTGAGACTACCCAAGAAAAAAAAGCAAGCCTGTCTTACAAATCAGTCAATGCCAGTGAAAAAAAGAAGTGATAGTTTACACTGATCACTTTTTTCCCTTTCAGGTAATTGATCGGAGCGATCAAGGTGCTAATTGGGGTGATGGGGGTGATCTGGGGGCTAAGTGTGGTGTTTGGTGTACTCACTGTGATGTCTGCTCCTCTGCTGAGACCAACTGACCAAAACAATCAGCAGAGTAGCAAAGAAGCCATTTAACACCTTATATTTATAATGTGATTAATTTTTTTAAAAATCACCAGCCTGCCAGCGATGCTCATTGGCTGGCAGGCTGATGATATAACTCCCCTCTAACTTTTGCCGGCCCGCGATGCGCGTGCGAGGGCCGGCTGTGAGCGTCATCTCGCGTCTCGCGATATGACGCATATATGCGTGACGCTGCCTCAGACAGCCGCCTTCGGACCGCGATCCTGCGTTAGGCGGTCCGGAGGCGGTTAAAGTGTTTGTACCTTTAGTCTTTAGCTATTACAATAACGATTAACTTATAGGTTAGCATACAATAGCTACCAGGGACATCCTGACTCAGGGCAATCCAGGGGCATTCAGGAGGTTCCTAAAACGGGATCGCCCCTATCGGGGCGGCCACTCCGTTTATAGGCAGGGCACAAATAGCGAGAGGGTCAGCTATAGGGAGAGAGCCCATAGCTATATATTAGGCCCAATCTCTGCCATTCCTAGCCCCAAAGCTAAGTATCAACCTAATGATATCTTCCATCTTGTTTTCAAATTTTACTGTTATGTGGTTTGTGTTGGAGGGTTTGTAGCTATTTTATATAGATATTAAAAGTTAAGTTTTATGGGTGGTTACCTGTGACATTGTTCTTTGGGCATGCTGGCCAGAATGGCCACTTGTATGCTTGCTTGCTTATGCAGTGACAAGCAGATCAGTGACATTAAGCAGTCTTAATATTACTGGATAGCCATGCTTTGAGACCCTTGCTATCAAGGTAACATGGGGGAAGGTTTTCCTTCCTCTTAAAGGGCGGACAAATTAAGTTATAACCAGGAAACACTGTGTGCACAGCTTGCAGCAGCTTACGGTTAGCAGATTCCTGCCACCAGAGTGTCTGAAACGGAGGCCCCTCTATGCACCCCAATCCCCCCAGAGTCAAAACCCCTCCCGAAACCACAAGCAGCTGAACCAACAGCAGCAGCTGCCAGTTCAGTTTCCTCTACATGATGGAACTATCTTTCCATGTGCCAATCCAGGTTGAGGCCAATCAGCAAACTGGCAGCTCCCACCTCAACACCCAGGTTCAGGCCGACTTGCACTTTGTCCAGTCTCTGGTGCATACCCTGTTCCCTGACACCATGGATTTCTGGGCAGGCAGACTCGAATAGTGTCCTGAACTGGCATAACATGCTCTCTTTCTTCCAGCTTGCCTAGCCTCTAGTGTCATCTTGGAGAGGGTTTTCAGTGTTGCGGGCGCCTGGTGACACCCAAATGGACCAAGAAATCCTCTGCCAGTGTCCAAAACATCACTTTTGTCTAAATGATCCAGGATTTTCAAACGTCTGCACCTGAGGCTGATGAATAGATCTGGCCTTGCTGGCTGTTCTGTCTTCATACACGTTCACACCGTGTGCAGTGGGACATTCAGCATAAATCATTCCTGTCTTCCAAATAAAAAGACTTTTCTTTGTAGTCTAACTTATTTATTGGTAAAACAGAAGTGTTGATTGGCAAAACAGGATTGTTTGGTAAAACTACAAGAATAGAAAAAACATGTATAAGTATAACGTATAGAATAGCATGTACTGTAACATTTGCATAACACTGAAGCACACAGTAAAATGGCTGCCTAACATAGGACTACATGTCTAACTAACAGAAGTAACTTCCTGAGTAACAATTGCAACTGACAGAACAGCTCTACATAAAATATTTTCCCTGAAGCAAAGGCAGATCTCTCACCAGATATGATTTTACAAGGATGGTGGAATTTGAGGAGATATGCAAAAGGACAGTTCTGCTAATGTGTCCTGGAGACTGGAGGCTTCTCTTTTCCATGATGCTTTGCACTACCACAATGCTTTGCACAACCTACAATGCAGTAGTTTTTGTAACAGGAAAAACAAAATTTTATACAACTTAACACTGCTAGAAATACCAAAACGGAGGCAGATGTGATCTGTAATGAATCTCAAACTCTGCTGGGCAGAACACTGGCCCCATGTTGCCACTGTTGCTGCCTGCCAGTCTCAATCATGTTTAGGGTTGAGCGAACCTGAACTGTAAAGTTTGGGTTCATACCGCACTTTACGATTTTTTCACCCCGGACCGAACATTTCAGTAAAAGTTTGGGTTTGAGTTCGGTGTTCGGCGATTTAATAGCGCGTGTTGAAAAGCTGCAGGGGAGCCAATCAACAAGAGTTTAACTCATGCACCCTTGGAAGCCATCACAGCCATGCCTACTAATGGCATGGCTGTGATTGGCCAGTGCAGCATGTGACCCAGCCTCTATATAAGCTGGAGTCACGTAGCGTCACATGTCACATCAGCTCTTACTAGTATAGGGAGAGGATGCTGCAGCTGTGAGGGAGAGATGAGGAAAAATTCTGATATTCTTGGTGTTAAATCTACAAACTACAGCGATTATTTTTGTGGGTGCTATTCTACATTTTTGTACCCCTGAGTCCAGTGCCACAGAGAAATAAGCTTTAATCACTCTGTTTGTTTGGTGGGTGTGGATGACCATTTTTGCAAGTGAAAGTGCACTTGCAACTGCATGTGTTCCAGGGACATAGTAACATAAATGCTCTTACCGTAAAGAATCCTCTTCTATGTTTGTGTACAAACCTTCTTTCCTCCAGACGCAGGGGACATCCCCTCGTCATAGTCACAGTCCTGGGGATAAATAGATGATGGGATAGATCTCTGCACTGACCCATGATATATTTATACATAGTAATTAGATCTCCCCTCAGTCGTCTTTTTTCTAAAGTGAAAAACCCTAATTTTGATATCTTTTGGGGTACTGTAGTTGCCCCATTCCAGTTATTACTTTAGTCTCCCTCCTCTGGACCCTCTCCAGCTCTGCTATGTCTGCCTTATTCAGGAGCCCAGAACTGTACACAGTACTCCATGTGTGGTCTAAATGGGCGATTTTTAAAGTGGTAGGACTATGTTCTTATCACGGGCCTTTTGATGCAACCCATTATCTTGTTGGCCTTGGCAGCAGCTGCTTGATACTGGTTTTAACAAGTGTTTTACCATTTAGTATGTACGGGTGACTTGCATTGTTCCTTCCCATGTGCATAACTTTACATTTGTCAGTGTTAAACCCCATCTGCCACTTATTTGCCTCCAATCTATCCAGATCCCTCTGTAGTAGTATACTGTCCTCTTAATTACTGTTAATTACTTTACACAGTTTAGTGTCATCTGCAAAATATGATATTTTACTATGCAAGCCTTCTACAAGATCATTAATAAATATATTGAAGAGAACAGGGCCAATACTGACCCCTGAGGTACCTCACTAGTGACAGTGACCCAATGTAAGTGTGTACCGTTAATAACCACTCTCTGTTTTCTATCACTCAGCCAGTTACTTACCCACATACAGACTGTGGCAAAACCAACCTTGCCACTGGGTTTTGGAGGGGCCTGGTTGCCAGCCTCTTGCCCCAGGATTATGGCCCATACTAACTTTGATGGAGAAGACAGACCGGCTGCACAGCTTAAATCTATGAAACTGTTTTGGGCAGGAAAACCATGCTTGCGGCCAGCCAAATGTGACTTCCATGGAATTTGGAATCCCCTGCTCGGATCTGGGTGATTTTTGGATATGTTGTTCACCCAGATCAGAGCTGTCCATGGATGTATACATTATGGGGATGTGTGGGATTTTGAGCTGTTTTCTGTGTGTTGGGAAAAATGTGTGTGTTCTGTCTGTGAGTGATTAACCACTTCAGCCCCGCTAGCTGAAACCCCCTTCATGACCAGAGCACTTTTTACACTTCGGCACTACACTCCTTTCACCGTTTATCACTCGGTCATGCAACTTACCACCCAAATAAATTTTACCTCCTTTTCTTCTCACTAATGGAGCTTTCATTTGGTGGTATTTTATTGCTGCTGACATTTTTACTTTTTCTGTTATTAATCAAAATGTAACAATTTTTTTGCAAAAAAATGACATTTTTCACTTTCAGCTGTAAAATTTAGCAAAAAAAACGACATCCATATATAATTTTTTTGCCAAATTTATTGTTCTATATGTCTTTGATAAAAAAAAATGTTTGGGCAAAAAAAAATGGTTTGGGTAAAAGTTATAGCGTTTACAAACTATGGTACAAAAATGTGAATTTCTGCTTTTTGAAACAGCTCTGATTTTCTGAGCACCTGTCATGATTCCTGAGGTTCTACAATGCCCAAACAGTAGAAAAACCCCACAAATGACCCCATTTTGGAAAGTAGACACCCTAAGGTATTCGCTGATGGGCATAGTGAGTTCATAGAACTTTTTATTTTTTGTCACAAGTTAGTGGAAAATGATGATTTTTTTTTTCTTACAAAGTCTCATATTCCACTATATGCGACAAAAAATAAAAAATTCTAGGAACTCACCATGCCCCTCACAGAATACCTTGGGGTGTCTTCCTTCCAAAATGGGGTCACTTGTGGGGTAGTTATACTGCCCTGGCAATTTAGGGGCCCAAATGTGTGAGAAGAACTTTGCAATCAAAATGTGTAAAAAATGACCGGTGAAATCCGAAAGGTGCACTTTGGAATATGTGCCCCTTTGCCCACCTTGGCAGCAAAAAAGTGTCACACATCTGGTATCGCCGTACTCAGGAGAAGTTGGGGAATGTGTTTTGGGGTGTCATTTTACATATACCCATGCTGGGTGAGAGAAATATCCTGACAAAAGACAAATTTTCCCTTTTTTTTTTTATACAAAGTTGGCATTTGACCAAGATATTTTTCTCACCCAGCATGGGTATATGTAAAATGGACTCAATATGCCCCTCAGCAAATACCCAGCATGGGTATATGTAAAATGGACTCAATATGCCCCTCAGCAAATACCTTGGGGTGTCTTCTTTCCAAAATGGGGTCAGTTGTGGGGTGTTTGTACTGCCCTGGCATTTGAGGGTCTCCGCAAATCATTACATGTATGGCCAGCATTAGGAGTTTCTGCTATTCTCCTTATATTGAGCATACAGGTAATGAGATTTTTTTTTCCGTTCAGCCTCTGCACAGATTTCTTCATTCACATCGATCAATGTGGATGAAAAAATCTCAGCCCAAAAAAAAAAATGGAGGGGAAAGGCGTCTGCCAGGACATAGGAGCTCCGCCCTACATCCATACCCACTTAGCTCGTATGCCCTGGCAAACCAGATTTCTCCATTCGCATCACTCGATGTGGATGAATAAATCATTGCCTGGATTATTATTTTTTTAATATATATATATATATATATATATATATATATATATACAAAGTGTTTGCCAAAGCATAGGAACGCCGCCTCCTCCTCAGCTCGTATGCCTTGGCAAACGTATCTGTCACTGCAGAGGAGAAAATCCCGTCTTGCAGCACCGCATACACCGACTTGCGTGTAATCTGACAGCAGCGCAATGCTTCTCTCAGAATGCACATCGGTGCTGCAGCTAGTAGATCGGTTGGTTCACCTGGAAGGTAAAAAAAGAAAAAAAAAAAAGAAAAAACCAGGCCACAACGCAATAATTTTATTAACTTTGGAACAGAACATGTAAACTTTAACTTTTTGAACTAAACATTAACGTGTTTGCTTACTGGTGTTTTTTTTTTGTTTTGTTTTTTTACCTTTATAGAACAAACCTCTCCTTCCCCATGGGTCAATGTGCAAAGCGCAAATCGCCCAAAGATGTGGCGAAGTGCGTTATGCACTTTGTCCCATGTGAAAGGAGACGTTTGCAGCAGCTGTGAGTGAATGGGGCCCTAATAGCCCTGTGTGCCTATCCTGGTGAGATGATCCCTATGCTAGGTGTACCTGTGTGTGGTACTTTCGGAAACACTCCCCTAAGCATAGGGCAGGGTGGTCAGGACAGTCAGGACAGAAATAGCGGGTGTCACGCCTTATTCCACTCCTGCTACAGACACGACATCTTTTTCAGGGTGACGGGTGGGTTGAGGTACCAGCAACGACATTGGGGAAATGTCGCTCGTGTAGACGGCTAACTACACTGGTGGATGGGGCCACGGAACCTCCTGGATACAGGAGGTTCTCGATGATCTCTTCCTGAAATTTGAGGAAGGATCCAGTTCTCCCAGCCTTACTGTAGAGAACAAAACTATTGTACAGAGCCAATTGAATTAAATATACAGACACCTTCTTATACCAGCGTCTGGTTCTGCGGGAAACTAAATACGGAGACAACATCTGGTCATTGAAGTCCACCCCTCCCATGTGAAGGTTATAGTCGTGGACTGAGAGGGGCTTTTCAATGACACGGGTTGCTCGTTCAATTTGTATTGTCGTGTCTGCGTGAATGGAGGAGAGCATGTAAACGTCACGCTTGTCTCTCCATTTCACCGCGAGCAGTTCTTCGTTACACAGTGCGGCCCTCTGCCCCCTTGCAAGACGGGTGCTAACGAGCCGTTGGGGGAAGCCCGCGCAACTAGTTCGCGCGGTACCACAGGCGCCAATCCGTTCTCGAAACAAATGCCTAAGGAGGGCCACACTTGTGTAAAAATTGTCCACATAAAGATGGAACCCCTTGCCGAATAAGGGTGACACCAAGTCCCAGACTATCTTCCCACTGCTCCCCAGGTAGTCAGGGCAACCGACCGGCTCCAGGGTCTGATCTTTTCCCTCATAGACACGAAATTTGTGTGTATAGCCTGTGGCCCTTTCACAGAGCTTATACAATTTGACCCCATTCCGGGCGCGCTTGCTTGGGATGTATTGTTTGAAGCCAAGGCGCCCGGTAAAATGTATAAGGGACTCGTCTACGCAGATGTTTTGCTCTGGGGTATACATATCTGCAAATTTCAGGTTGAAATGGTCTATGAGGGGCCGAATTTTGTGGAGCCGGTCAAAAGCAGGGTGGCCTCTGGGACGGGAGGTGCTGTTATCACTAAAGTGCAGGAAACGCAGGATGGTCTCAAATCGTGTCCTGGACATAGCAGCAGAGAACATGGGCATGTGATGAATCGGGTTCGTGGCCCAATATGACCGCAATTCATGCTTTTTTGTCAGGCCCATGTTGAGGAGGAGGCCCAGAAACGTTTTAATTTCGGAAACTTGGACTGGTTTCCACCGGAAAGGCTGGGCATAAAAGCTTCTCGGGTTAGCGGTTATAAATTGTGTGGCATACCGGTTTGTCTCTGCCACAACTAAGTCTAACAGCTCCGCAGTCAAGAACAGCTAAAAAAATCCCAGGGCCGAACCGATCTGAGCTGTCTCAACCCGAACTCCAGACTGGGCGGTGAAAGGGGGAACTACAGGTGCGGCTGAAGTTGGGGACTGCCAATCAGGGTTTGCCAGCACCTCTGGGATTCTAGGGGCTCTACGGGCACGTCTTTGCGGTGGCTGCGACGGGGTCACTACTGCACGTGCCACCGTACCAGCTTCCCTTCTGGTGCTCGCTACTTCACCATGTTCTACGGCAGTGCTGGTACTAGGTCCAGGAAGGGCTGGGCTGCTGGTGTATGCCTCACCACGTAATCCGACAGCACCAGCCCCACTCTGCTGCTCTTGAAGCGGATCCTGCGCAACCTGCGGTCTAGCGACACGGGGCCGGGTACGCCTGCTGCTATCAGGGACCTCAGCCTCCTCGTCGGAACTTTGGGTCAGAGAGCCACTGCTTTCTACACATTCGTATTCTGACCTGCTGGATTCATCAGATGAGGGTTCCCACTCCTCATCCGACTGGGTCAGAAGCCTGTAGGCCTCTTCAGAGGAATACCCCCTGTTTGACATGTGGGCAACTAAATTTAGGGGCATTCCCTGAGACTACCCAAGAAAAAAAAAGCAAGCCTGTCTTACAAATGGGAGGCTAGCGAAGTACCGGAGGCTGCTGCGGTTGATAAAAAATATCAAAACTTATTTTTTTATCGCCGCAGTGCGTGTAAAGTGAATGTGCAGCGATCAAAAAAATGTGTCACTGCGGTGGGGCGGGCGTGGGCGAACGCATGTGTGGGCGACCGATCAGGCCTGATCGGGCAAACACTGCGTTTTGGGTGGAGGGAGAACTAAAGTGACACTAATACAATTATAGATCTGACCGTGATCAGTTTTGATCACTTCCAGATACTTTAAAAGTACAAATGCTGATTGGCGATACGCTAATCAGCGAATAACGGACTGCGGTGCTTTGGGCTGGGCGCTAACCGATCCCTAAACTACCTAACCAAGGGGCCTAAACTATACTGAAGCCTAACGGTCAATACCAGTGAAAAAAAAAAGTGACAGTTTGCACTGATCACTTTTTTCCTTTCACTAGTGATTGACAGGGGCGATCAAAGGGGTGATCAAAGGGTTAATTGGGGTGATCTGGGGGCTAAGTGTGGTGTAGTGGGTACTCACAGTGATGTGTGCTCCTCTGCTCCTCTGCTGGAACCAACCGACCAAAAGAAGGAGCAGAGGAGCACAGCAGCCATATAACCCCATCATATTTACTAATATGATGGGTTAAATGGCTACTGATTGGATTTTTTAAAAATCAGCAACCTGCCAGCCAATGATCGTGGCCGGCAGGTTGCTGACGAAATACTTGGCTACGAAATGCCGGCCCGCGATGCGCATGCGCGGGCCGGCTGTGACGTAATCTCGCATCTCGCGAGATGACGCGCCGATGCGTCCAGGAGGAACAAATCAACCACCTCCCAGACGCATCGGTGCGTTAGGCGGTCGGGAGGTGGTTAAGTTAGCGCATTATGCTTGGTAATTGTATTTTGTTGATTGCGTCTCAGACAATGCCAGTGTGTTAGTTAATTGTGTCTCAGACAATGCCAGTATGTTAGTTAATTGCGTCGAAGACAATGCTGTATTTTGTTGATTGCGTTTACAGACAGAGGGAAGGGGGTTTTGTGTACAATTGCTGGGAAGGTTTCAATACTGTAAATGCATCTGATTGGCTAAAATATAAACTGTCACAGTCTTCTACAAGGGCCCCAGGGGGAGTCTCCCTTGCTAGGAGACCTGCATAAAAGGCTGAAAAATAACCCATTAAAGAGTTGATGTTTTACATTCAACATAGAGCCTCGTCTCATGTGTATGGGGATTGCTATACGTGTATACTCCCCTGCTTGGAGTCCTCGGGAAGCACTGGGAGCATCCATCAACGGGGTGCTAGGAGATCCGTTACACAGACATTTTCTCCTAGTCCGAGCATTCTCATTTTATATATTAAACTTTAATCTGGTACAGTGTCAAATGCTTTGGAGAAGTCCAGATATACGACATTCATTGATACGCCGTTGTCAGATCTAGAACTTACCTCCTCATAGAAACTGATTACATTAGTTTGGCATGACCGATCCCTCATGAAGCCATGCTGATATGGTGTTATTTTCCTATTTCCATTGAGATGCTCTAAGATACCATCTCTTAGAAAACCTTCAAACAGTTTACCCACCACAGATGTTAAACTTACCGGCCTATAGTTTCCAGGCTCTGTTTTTGGACCCTTTTTGAATTTTGGCACCACATTTGCTAAGCGCCAATCCTGTGAAACATTCCCTGTCAGTATAGAGTCGCAAATACATTGCTTTAATCCTGTTCTGGTAGCTCAGTAGGCGACATCTAGGCATTTTTTAAGGACATCTACACTGCATATGTGCTTGGGGAAGGGAAAATAATATCGGTACATATTCACATTACCCCTGTGCTGAATATCTGACAGGGAAAATCTATTCATTAAATCCATCTGTTAGATTCCAGGGAGAGAATAGAACAGAATCTTTGGTTCAGAACGTGAATCTTACTCAGCGATCAACATACATTTAGTTGTGTGGGTGCAAGGCACAATCTTTTTACCCTGCCCTGAGCCCAGTGACGGAAAAAAAAAAAGTTTAGTTAGGTGGGCGGTGGTGGCGGCCATTTTATGCAAGCTCAGTGCACCAGCACTGCATCTGAGCTTTTGTGACATTGAAATCCAATCTTGCAAAATTGCACTAATAAGCTAGAAATATAGTCATTATTTTCTGGGTTTTTCAAAACACACTTTTTTGCCAAAATACACTATATTACATCCCTAGCTGCATCTGGACGTGTGAAATTCAACCGTTATATACAGCTTTTCATATTCTGTTAGTAAAAAACACACTTTTTTGGCAATATACAACATCTGGATTAGTCAGTGTGCAATGTAAGCTAGAAATATAGCCATAATTTTCTGGGTTTTTAAAAACACACTTTTATTTTGCCAAAATCCACTATTTTACAAATCTGCAAGGGTGAAATTCAAGTTTAATTTATACAGCTTTCATATTCTGTTAGTAAAAAAAAAACTTTTTGGGGCAATATACAACATCTGGATTAGTCAGTGTGCAATTTAAGTTAGAAATACAGCCCTATTTTTCAGGTTTTTTAAAAACACACTATTTTTGCCAAAATACTCCATTTTACAGCCCTTGCAGCATCAGCACGTGTGAAATTCCAGGGTTATATACTGCTGTCATATTCAGTTATTAAACAAACACACGTTTGGGCAAAAAAAAGTTTATTTGGCATCCTTTGCTGCAGATGTCATTGTGAGATACACCCTTTAAATACAGGGGTTATATTTAGTTATTTGAAATACAGCCATTTTGGGCACAAATTTTTTATTGCGGCCTAGTGTGGGTCAGGGCGTGTGAGATACACCCTTTATATACAAGGGTTATATTCATTTATTTGAAATAGAGCCATTTTGGGCACAAATCTTTAATTACAGCCTAGTGTGGGCCAGGGCGTGTGAGATACACCCTTCAATTACAGGGGTTATATTCAGTTATTTGAAATACAGCCATTTTGGGCACACATTTTAAATTGCGGTCTAGTGTGGGTCAGGGTGTGTGAGATACACCCTTTATATACAGGGGTTATATTCAGTTAATTGAAATGCAGCCATTTTGGTTACAAATCTTTAATTGCGGCCTAGTGTGGGTCAGGGCATGTGAGATACTCCCTTTAAATACAGGGGTTATATTCAGTTATTTGATATACAGCCATTTTGGGTACAAATCTTTAATTGCAGCCTAGTGTGGGTCAGGGCGGGTGAGATACACCCTTCAAATACAGGGGTTATATTCAGTTATTTAAAATACAGCCATTTTGGTCACAAATTTTAAATTGTGGCCTAGTGTAGGTCAGGACCTGTGAGATACACCCTTGATATACAGGGGTTATATTCAGTTATTTGAAATGCAGCCATTTTGGGTACAAATCTTTAAATTAGGCTTAGTGTGGGTCAAAGCGTGTGAGATACACCCTTCAAATGCAGGGGTTATATTCAGTTATATGAAATACAGCCATTTTAGGCACAAATCTTTAATTGCGGCATAGTGTAGGTCAGGGCATGTGAGATACACCCTTTTTATACAAGGGATATATTTAGTTATTTGAAGTACAGTCATTTTGGGTACAAATCTTTAATTGAGGCCTAGTGTAGGTCAGAGCGTGTGAGATACACACTGTACATACTGTCGTTCTATTCTAATATAAATTAAACATCCATTTAGGGCAAGATCCTAAATTCGAGAAATATGAGGAGAGCGTCAAATAAGTGACATGGCCTACGTCGTGGTGCTGCTGGTGGAGGTCCTGTTGCAGAGAGAGGACGTGGTCGATCTGTGCCAGCTACAAGTGAAACCTCTTCCTCAGGTGCGAGTAGGCGACAGAACCTGCAGCGGTATTTGTTTGGGTCTAATGCGGCTCTACAAATCTTGAGGCCTGAACAAGTACAGGCGATAGTAGATTGGGTTGCTGACAGTGCTTCCAGTTCCTTCACATTATCTCCGACCCAGTCTCCTGCTGAAAGATTAGAGTTGACACCTGCAGCCCTTGTTCATCAGTCTTTCACCTCACCCCCTTGCAACTCAGCCAATCAGTCTGAGCCCCAAGTCATGCAGCAGTCTCTTCTGCTTTTTGATGACTCTGTTAGTAGGGTTTCCCAGGGCCATCCACCTAGCCCTGCCCCAGAACTGGAAGAGATTGAGTGCACTGATGGCCATCCACTTATCTTTCAAGATGAGTACATGGAAGGACCATCACAGCACGTCTCGGATGATGACGAAACACAGGTGCCAACTGCTGGGGCTTTCAAAAGTGTGCAGACCGACAAGGAGGGCAGGAGTGAAAACTGGGTGGAAGATGAGGTCCTCAACCCCACATGGAATCAAGGTCATGCGAGTGACCAATGTAGTTTGGAGGAAGAGGCGGTGGTCACACAGAGCCACCAGCACAGCAGAAGAGGGAGCAGGGAGCAAAAGCAGAGTGGCCATCCTCTAGACAGTATGCCTGCTATTGCCCACCGCAGCAAGCTACGGAGCAGACCAAAGCCAGCTCCAAGGAGTTCTCTGGCGTGGCAGTTATTTAGATAATGTGCTGACGACAATACACGAGTGGTTTGCATGCTGTGCAGTCAAAGTCTGAAGCGAGGCATAAACGTTTTTAACCTGAGCACAACCTGCATGACCAGGCATTTAAGTGCTAAGAACGAGCTGCATAAAGTAGACACCGCAAAAACCAAGAAAGGTCTCTGGCTCCTCCTGCTTCCTCTTCTGCTGCAGTCTCGGCCTCTTCATCCACCTCTGGAGTGACAGTGCCACCTGATACCCCAGATACAGAGGATCTGCCAGCAACACCACCACCTGGGTCACCAAGCATCTCCACAATGTCACACGGAAGCATACAGCTCTCCATCTCCCAAACACTGGAGAGGAAGAGGAAGTATCCCCCTACCCACCTGTGATCCCTAGCCCTGAATGCCAGCATTTCTAAATTACTGGCCTTTGAAATGCTGTCATTCCATCTGGTGGAGACTGATAGTTTTAAAGGCCTTATGGCTGTGGCTGTCCCACAGTACATCGTGCCCAGCCGCCACTACTTTTCCAGGCGAGCCATCCCTTCCCTGCACAACCAAGTAGGGGGCAAAATCAGGTGTCCACTGCACAACACCATCTGTGGCAAGGTGCACCTCACTAGGGATACGTGGAGCAGTAAGCCGTTATATCTCCATACCAGCACACTGGGTAAATGCAGTGGCGGCTGGGCCTGAGGCCTATAGCAGTTTGGTGTATGTCCTTCCACCACGGAGGTTTGCAGGGTGCTTCAGTTTGCCTCCTGTTGCTTCCTCCTCCCACTCCGCTTCCTCATCCTCTACAGGCTCCTCATCCGGTCAGCGTAACACCTTCACCACCAACTTCAGCACAGCCAGGGGTAAACAACAGCAGGCAGTTTTAAAACTTATCTGTTTGGGGGACAAACCCCACACCACGCAGGAGCTGTGGACGGGCCTTGAACAACAGACCAATGAGTGGTTGGTGCCAGTGAGCCTCAAACCCAGCCTGGTGGTGTGCAATAATGCGCAAAATCTCGTAGCAGCTCTGGGACTAGCCGGCTTGACTCACATCCCCGCTGAATTTGGTGGTGCAGAGATTCCTTAAAAATTACCCTGATATGTCAGAGCTGCTGCATAAAGTTCGGGCCGTCTGTGCGCGCTTTTGGCTTTCTCACCCTGCTGCTGCTCGCCTGTCAGCGCTGCAGCGTAAATTCGGCCTTCCCGCTCACCGCCTCATATGCCATGTGCCTACAAGGTCGAACTCCACCTTGCACATGCTGTGTGAGCAGCAGCAGGCGATAGTGGAGTTTCAGCTCCAGCACGCACGGGTGTTTTGCTATGCGGAACAGTACCACTTCACCACCAATGACTGGGCCTCCATGCGAGACCTGTGTTCCTGTGTTGCGCTGTTTCGAGTACTCCACCAACATGGCCAATGCCGATAACACCGCTCTCCGCGTAACCATCCCACTTCTATGCCTCCTTGAAAAACCGCTGTTGGTGATGATGGAAGAAGATGTGACACAGGAGGAGGAGGAGGAAGAGGGATCATTTCGTAGGGTTTCCGGCCAGTCATTCACAAGTGGCTCCGAGGGTGGGTTACTGCACCCACAAACGCCAGGTACACAATTGTCCAGCCAGGGCACAATTCTGGAAGATGACGAGGTGGACGATGAGGAGATGGAGGAACCATGTTCACAGCAGGGTGGCACCCAGACCAGCTCATGGCCATCATTGGTGCGTGGCTGGGGGGATACAGAGGACACAGACGATACACCTCCCACAGAGGACAGCTTTTCTTTGCCTCTGGGCAGCCTGGCACACATGAGCGATTACATGCTGTAGTGTCTCTGCAACGACCGCCGAGTTGCCCACATTCTAACTTGTGCTGATTACTGGGTGGCTACACTGCTGGATCCCTGTTACAAGGACAATGTACCGTCCTTAATTCTCTCACTGGAGTGCGATCATAAGATGCGCAAGTACAAACGCATGCTGGTAGACGCGCTGCTGGTAGCATTGACAGCGGGGGCACAGTGGAAGCACAAGGCGAAGGCAGAGGACGAGGA
Organism: Bufo gargarizans; assembly: GCF_014858855.1. Lineage (NCBI taxonomy): Eukaryota > Metazoa > Chordata > Amphibia > Anura > Bufonidae > Bufo > Bufo gargarizans. Next base: position 424,196,557 of record NC_058081.1, on the reverse strand, counting down.
ACGCCAATGCAGCTGGGGCACCGCCAGCACCTCAGAAGGCAGGGTTAGCATGGCTGAAATGTGGAAAAGCTTTGTCAGCACGCCACAACAACCAGCACCAACAGCTGATATGGAACGTCTTCGCAGGAGGCAGCATTTCACCAACATGGTGGAGCATTATGTGTGCACACGCCTACACGTCCTGAATGACAGGGTGTGCCCCCTTAAACTTCTGGGTCTCCAAATTGGGCACATTGCCTGAGCTTGACCTTTACACCTTGGAGGTGCTGGCCTGGCCTGCCCTGCAGCCAGTGTATTATCTGAACGTGTGTTTAGCATGGCAGGGGGCGTCATCACAGACAAACGTAGCCGCCTGTCCACAGCCAATGTGGACAAGCTTACGTTTATTAAAATAAACCAGGCATGGATCCCACAGGACTTGTCCGTACCTTGTGCAGAATAGACATGTATACTGGCCTTAATCAGCCATTGTTATACTGCAGCGCAATTGCTTTTTCTTGTATTTTGGATATTTCACACTCTTTTGGTGTACCTTAATTTAAAAAATAATAATAATTAAGACCAAAAACCAGTGTTGGCTACCATCTGTAGGTGGAAGCGGCGGTGGAGGAGGACGAGGTAGCCAACACTGGTTTTTGGTCTTAATTATTATTATTTTATTTTTTTTACACCGCTACGTCCACCACCTCCTCAAACTCCTACTCCATATGGAACTCCACATCATAAATCAATTTTTTTATTTTTTATTTGTACATATTTTATTTTATGTCATTTCACTACTTTGTCAGTCACATTTTCTGGGTGTGAACTTTGTCAGTTCACCAATTTTTGGGTGTGATGTGTCACTGCTACACCCAGTAGACAGGTAAAAAAATAATAATAATAATAATTGTCTGTTACATTTTCAGCTAAAATTCACAAATATACCCCTCCTTTACCTAGTTGACAGCTTAATAAAAAAAAAATTACATTTTCGGGTGACAATAAAAATAATTTTTTCTGTCATAGACCCCTGCTCTACCAAGTAGACAGGTTACTAAATTTCAGTAATTTTTCCGTTACATTCTTGGGTCGACATTTTACCATTTTAGATGTGAATCCCTGCTCTGCATAGGTGACAGGGAATAGAATTTCAGAATTTCTTTCTTTAATTGATGTGCGCCACCTCCTTTCATTCAATGCTTAATCCCTTAAAGCCATATTTCACCTTAAGGACTTGGCCATTTTTTGCAAATCTGACCAGTGTCACTTTAAGTGCTGATAACTTTAAAATGCTTTGACTTATCCAGGCCATTCTGAGATTATTTTTTCGTCACATATTGTACTTCATGACACTGGTAAAATGAAGTAAAAAAATATAATTTTTATTTATAAAAAAATACAAAATTTACCATTTTCTTTTTTAAATTGCAAATTTCCAAGTTTCAATTCCTCTACTTTTATAACATATAGTAATACCTCCAAAAATAGTTATTACTTCACATTCCCCATATGTCTACTTCATGTTTGGATCATTTTGGGAATTATATTTTATTTTTTGGGGATGTTACAAGGCTTAGAAGTTTAGAAACAAATCTAAACAAATCAAAAACCCAATTTTTAGGGACCAGTTCGGGTCTGAAGTCACTTTACAAGGCTTACATAATAGAAACCACCCAAAAATGACCCATTCTAGAAACGACACCCCTCAAGGTATTCAAAACTGCTTTTACAAACGTTGTTAACCCTTTAGGTGTTCCACAAGAATTAATGGAAAATAGAGATACAATTTCAAAATTTCACTTTTTTGGCACATTTTAATAATTTTTTTCCAGTTACAAACGGTTAACAGCCAAACCAAACTCAATATTTATTTATGGCCCTGATTCTGTAGTTTACAGAAATACCTTATATGTGGTCGTAAACCGCTGTACGGGCAATACGGCAGGGCACAGAAGAAAAGGAATGCCATACGGTTTTTGGAAGGCAGGTTTTGCTGGACTGTTTTTTTTGACACTCATGTCCCATTTAAGGCCCCTGATGCACCCCTAGAGTAGAAACGCCATAAAAGTGACCCCATCTAAAAAACTACACCCCTCAAGGTATTAAAAACGGATTTTACAAACGTCGTTTACCCTTTAGGTGTTCCACGAGAATTAATGGAAAATAGAGATCCAATTTCAAAATTTCACTTTTTGGACAGATTTTCCATTTTAATAATTTGAAGCACAAATGTGGGCCAAAAGAGTAAAGCGGAAATGTGGGGCAAATTATTGAAGCACAAATGTTGTACAACTTATTAAAGTTTAACCCTTTAAGGACTTAGGGCGTACCGGTACGCCCTATTTCCCAAGTCCTTAAGGACTCAGAGCATACCGGTACGTCCTAAGTCACCCCCTGTCATTGATCACCCCCCTGTAAGGCTCCATTCTGACGTCCGTATGTGCTTTGCGGATCCGATCCACGGATGCGTGGTCTGTAAAACACATACGGACTTCTGAATGGAGCCTTACAGGGGGGTGATCATCCCATATAGACTCCCTGATCACTCCCCTGTAAGGCTCCATTCAGACGTCCGTATGTGTTTTGCGGATCCGATCCATGGATGCGTGGATCCGTAAAACACATACGGACGTCTGAATGGAGCCTTACAGGGGGGTGATCAATCACAGGGGGGTGATCAATCACAGGGGGGTGATCAGGGAGTGTATATGGGGTGATCACCCCTCTGTCTTTGATCACCACCCTGTAAGGCTCCCTTCAGACGTCCGTATGTGTTTTGCGGATCCGATCCATGGATCCGTGGATCCGTAAAACACATACGGACATCTGAATGGAGCCTGACAGGGGGGTAATCAATGACAGGGGGGTTATCAGGGAGTCTATATGGGGTGATCAGGGGTTAATAAGGAGTTAATAAGTGACGGGGGGTGCAGTGTAGTGTGGTGCTTGGTGCTACTTTACTGAGCTGCCTGTGTCCTCTGGTGGTCGATCCAAGCAAAAGGGACCACCAGAGGACAAGGTAGCAGGTATATTAGACGCTGTTATCAAAACAGCGTCTAATATACCTGCTAGGGATTTAAAAAAAATCGCATCTACAGCCTGCCAGCGAACGATCGCCGCTGGCAGGCTGTAGATAAGCTTGCTTACCTGCAGTTCCTGTGAATGCGCGCGCCTGTGTGCGCGGTTCACAGGAAATCTCGCGTCTCTCGAGATGACGCGTATATGCGTCACTGTGCCTGGGACAGCCGCCTCCGGACCGCGATCCTGCGTTAGGCGGTCCGGAGGCGGTTAAAGACACCTGTCCACCCCACAGTTAGTCAGACGCCAACTACTACATGGGCAAGACCAAAGAGCTGTCAAAAGACACCAGAGACAAAATTGTGGACCTCAACAAGGCTGGAAAGGCCTACGGGGCAATTGCCAAGTAGCTTGGTAAAAATAGATCAACTGTTGGAGCAATTGTTAGAAAATGAAAAAGGTTAAAGACGACTGTCAGTCTCCCTCGGACTGGGGCTCCATGCAAGATCTAACCTCGTGGGGTATCACTGATGATAAGAAAGGTGAGGAATCAGCCCAGAACTACAAGGGAGGAGCTGGTCAATGACATGAAGAGAGCTGGGACCACAGATTCAAAGGTCACTGTCGGTAGAACATAACGCCCTCATGGTTTAAAATCATGCATTGCATGGAAGTGCTCAAGTTATCACATGTCCAGGCCCATCTGAAGTTTGCCAATGACCACCTGGATGATCCAGAGGAGGCATGGGGGAAAGTCATGTGGTCAGATAAGACCAAAGTAGAACATTTTGGTCTAAACTTCACTCGTCGTGTTTGGAGGAAAAAAAAGGATGAGTTACATCCCAAGAACACCATCCCTGTGAAGCATGGGGGTGGTAACATCATGCTTTGGGGGATGCTTTTCTGCAAAAGGGACAGGATAACTGCACTGTATTAAGGAAAGGATGAATGGGGCCATTTTTTGTGATATTTTGAGCAACAACCTCCTTCCCTCAGTCAGAGCATTGAAGATGGGTCTTGGCTGGGTCTTCCAACATGATAACGATGCGAGGCACACAGCCAGGATAACCAAGGAGAAGCATATCAACCGTAAGAAGCATATCAACGTTTTGCAGTGGCCTAGCCAGTCTCCAGACGTAAATCTAATAAAACATCTTTGGAGGGAGCTGAAACTCTGTGTTGCTCAGCGACAGCTCTGAAACCTGACAGATCTAGAAGAGATCTGTGTGGAGAAGTGGGCCAAAATCCCTGTTGCAGTGTAAAAACCTGGTCAAGAACTACAGGAAATGTTTGACCTCTGTAATTGCAAACAAAGGCTTCTGTATCAAATATTAACACTGATTTTCTCAGGTGTTCAATACTTATGTTCAGCAGTGCAAGACAAATACATTCTTTAGAATTTTTTTTATGTTGTCTCTCAGAGTGGGAATGTACCATCAATGTAAATTTCAGACCCCTCCATGATTTTTAAGTGGGAGAAATATTTTAGGGGTCAGTACAGAGATCTCTCCCATCATCTATTTATCCCCAGGACTGTGACTGTGATGAGGGGACAGATTCTGCATCTGGAGAAAAGAAGGTTTGTACACAAATATAGAAGAGGATTCTTTACAGTAAGAGCAGGGAGACTATGGGACTCTCTGCCTGAAGAGGTGGTGATGGTGAACTCATTAACCATTTTGCTACCAGCGACATACATGTGTGGCCCTGGAACAATGGGGAAACATGGCGTCCACTCGCATGTGCAGCGGGATTCATGGCCGGTAGGTGTCTGCTGTTTCAAAACAGCAGAGAACCTCTGCTAATTACTGTAATCGGCAATAATTTCGACCGCGGTAATTAAAACCTTTAGATGCCGTGATCACGGAATCTAAAGAGTGAAAAACCTGGAAGATCATGCTTCCGGGCTTCTTACTGGCATCCTTTGTGGCCAATGAGGATGCTGGTAATTGATTTAGGGCTCTTTCACACTTGCGTGCTTTTCTACCGGCATAGAGTTCTGTCGTCGGGGCTCTATGCCGGAAGAATCCTGATCAGTTTTATCCTAATGCATTCTGAATGGAGAGAAATCCATTCAGGATGCATCAGGATGTCTTCAGTTCAGGACCGGAATGTTTTTTGGCCGGAGAAAATACTGCAGCATGCTGCGCTTTTTGCTCTGGCCAAAAATCCTGAACACTTGCCGCAAGGCCGGATCCGGAATTAATGCCCATTGAAATGCATTAATCCGGATACGGCCTTAAGCTAACCGTCGTTTCGGCGCATTGCCGGATCCGACATTTAGCTTTTTCTGAATGGTTACCATGGCTGCCAGGACGCTAAAGTCCTGGCAGCCATGGTAAAGTGTAGTGGAGAGCGGGGGAGCAGTATACTTACCGTCCGTGCGGCTCCCGGGGTGCTTCAGAGTGATGTCAGGGCGCCCCACGCGCATGGATGACGTGATCGCATGGCACGTCATCCATGCGCATGGGGCGCTCTGACGTCATTCTGGAGCGCCCCGGGAGCCGCACGGACTGTAAGTATACTGCTCCCCCGCTCCCCACTACTACTAGGACAACCAGGACTTTAATAGCGTCCTGGCTGCCATAGTAACACTGAATGCATTTTGAAGACGGATCCGTCTTCAAATGCTTTCAGTTCACTTGCGTTTTTCCGGATCCGGCATGTAATTCTGGCAAATGGAGTACACGCCGGATCCGGACAACGCAAGTGTGAAAGAGCCCTTAAATGTGCTAGGTCTTGCTGAGACCTAGTGCATTTAGCTGCAATTCTTATTTTGGCCATCAGGTTAGTAATTATGACATTTAAATTAAAATGAAAAATCCATGAATGCTCAGAAGTAAAAACAAACATTTTGGATTTTGTAGACTCAAATAAGATCTTAAAAAAAAGTAATTTTTTAAAATAAAATACGAAAGTTTAAATCAACCCCCTTTCATTATAATAAATATAAACATCACTCGTACTATTAAAATATAAAAAAAATTCCAGTACGACGAATGACATAACGGAAGAATGGGTCAAAATGGCCAATTTGCCATTTTCTAATTGCCTCTCTTACCCAAAAAAGTAGCAAAATATGATCAAAAAGTCACACACATTCCAAAATGGTATCAATAAAAATTACAGATTGTTCTGCAAAAATGAGGCCCCACACAGCTAAGTAGCTATAACTATAAAAGTGTTATGGGGTCAGAATATGGTGATATAAATATTTTTAATTTTTTTTCAAAGTTTGAATTTAATTTTATACTATTTATAACCTATTCATATGTGGTATTGTTGTAATCGTACTGACCCAGAGAATGAAGGGCATGGATCAGTTTTGCCGCAAACCGAACACCATGGGAACAAAACCCGTAAAATGTTGGAGGAATTCAATTTTTTTCCAATTCCACCCTATTTGTAATTTATGTTCTCACTTTCCACTACATTGTATGCCATAATAAATGGTGCCATTAAAAAGTACAACTTGTCCAACAAAACATAAGCGCTCATACAACTATGTGAACAGAAAAATAAAAAAGTTATGGCTCAAGGAAGATAGGGAAGAAAAACGAAAATGCAAAAACAAAAAAACCTGGTATGCTAAAAATTAAAATAGTTCAAAAGGGGTCTGGATGTATTTCTGGAGTGTAACAATGTTACAGATTATAGTTATTAGGTTTCTGGTAATGTCCTTGATTCAGGGAGCAATTCTGATTGCGTGATTGGAGTCAGGAAGGATTTTTTTCCCCCAAAATGAGGACACATTGTCTTCCACCTCATGTTTTTTTTTTTGCTTCCTCTGGATCAACTTGCAGGATAACAGGTTGAATTGGATAGACGGATGTTTTTTTTCCAGACTTATAAACTATGTTATTATGTAACTGTTTTCAAAATATGTTTTGAGGAGGAGGCAGTGCCTGATGTAGCACATGCATGTCGCACGGTAAGCAATGAGGGACCTGAATGGTGTTAAAAATAATAAGGAATGGGGGGCGTGGCCAACTGCCGTAATGGCCGGACGCATCTGAGTGAAGCTCCGGCTCCCGCCAACTATCCTGAGCCATCCTGTTGCCCACATTTGCTGAAGTTTGCCCCAGTACGCTTACCTAAGCCAGCAGCAATCGCTCGATCTTTATCATGAGCCCCAGCAAGGCACAGATGGCGGCGGAGCGACTGAAGGAGTTCGCCAGGCAGGACTCCCAACATGGCGCCGCGGCTCCTTCTCCGACACGTGCAACCAGCACCAGAAGCCAGTCGTCGCAACAGCCGCTTAATGAGGCGGAGGCTGAACCTGAATTCAACCTGCAAACCTCTCACCAGCAACTTATGGCGGCCATTACTGGATGCCAGGTCTCCCTAACGGGGAAGATAGATGAGGTAAGGGTGGATTTGGGCCTACTACGCCAGGATGTGCAGCAGCTGCGAGAGCGGGTCCGAGTGACTGAGACCAGAGTATCAGACTTAGAGGATTTAACTAACCCCTTGCCAGCAAGGATCGCTGCGGTGGAGGCATCTGTGGAGCTATTTCGCCAAAAATGCAATGATCTTGAGAATCGCGCGGCTCAATAACGTGCGCATTATTGGCATGCCTGAGCGGGCCGAGGGCCCAGATCCAGCAGCTTTCCTGGAGAGATGGTTTAAAGAGATATTCCCCAATGCTGCTTTTTCATCTGCGTATACGGTGGAAAGGGCACACACGGTACCTGCCAGACCACTGCCTCCTGGTGCCCCCCCAAGACCTCTACTAGCTCGCATGTTAAACTGGCGGGACAGGGATCTCATTTTGGCGCAAGCCAGGGTCGCACAGAAGATATCGCTAGGCTCTGCGAACATTTCTTTGTATCCGGATTTCTCTGCTGACCTTCAGAAGAAACGTGCTACCTTCGTCTCTATCAAAAGACGCCTCCGAGAGTTGAACCTCAAGTATTCCATGGCGTATCCTGCTCGCCTGAGAGTGGTAGATGGCGACAAGTCACTGTTCTTCTCCAATACTGCTGAAGCGGAGGACTGGTTATCTGGGAGACACCGACGCTCCCCTCCCAGATGAATTGGCTTGTAACTGAAGCTCTGCAGGGATATGCCTGAGAGGGATGAAGAAGCTGCTGTGAGGACTGCACCTTGCTTACCCTCTATTTCTTTCCGTGACTTTTGATTTATTCTTTTCCCTATGCTTTTGTTCTCCAGCGTTGTTACAAGTCCGAGCTGGGTAAAGTATTACCTCATGTTGCTAGTTAGCCTTAGGGCCTTTGAGGGTTAATTGCGGGCAGCTCCTCATGCAATATATTCATGTAACCGGCAAATTTCACTTCATATGGGGGGAGTCAGCTACTCCACCTGCATTGGGTTTTACTTGTATACACCGTGCAGGTCCCCCAAACACATGGCCACTTGTTCATATGGATGTGATTATGTTCACCCCCTGTTGGGGTGGTTTAGTGTATTTACAATGTTTTACGCTATTTCTGCAATGTCTAACAAGCAAGATGTGAGAGTTATGCACAGTGAACATTATTCTCGCTATGGTGGATCCCAGGTGAGGGGTGATTATCCTTATGTCCTTAACTGGTATTTATCATGGCGGGTTTAAGAGTGATGTCCTGGAATGTCATAGGGTTTAGGTGGACCTAGGAAACGAATGGCCGTGTTTTCACATATTCGCAGTTTCGCGCCGCATATTCTGGGACTGCAGGAGATGCACCTCACCATAGAAACTGGAGGGAGAGTTAGGAAACCATGGGCTCAATGGGTGGAGAGTGCATATGGTAACTCGTATTCTAAAGGGGTGTCATTATTGATCCACCGGGCGGTCAGATGGGAACCCCATCACACTACTGTTGACCCTGAGGGGAAGTATGTTTTTGTATATGCCCACATTAATGGTATGCCTTATGTGATTCTGAATATGTACAATCCCCCCCCCCCCCCCTGCCAATCTTTCTTTGCTGCAGGCTGCGGCAGGATTTGCAGCACAGTTCCCGTCAGCCTGGATATTAGGCATGGGGGATCTCAACTTGGTCCTAGACGATCTGAGGGACAGGTTTCGCAACCCGTCCAGTGACTCCTATAGACGGACTTCGGGTAAAACTGCCCTGGCACGCCTGCTGGAGGAACTTGGGTGGATAGACATATGGCGGGAAAGGTACCCAGACAGAATTGAATTTTCTTGCTTCACTCCCTCTAGAGGAGCGCTATCTAGGATTGACTACCTCCTGGGCACCCCTGGCACCTTCATGGCTACTCGAGAGATACATTACGGGTCCCAGGGTCCATCTGACCATGCACCTATAACGGCCTCTATCACTGATCCCTACTCCGCTGTCAGCGTACCCAAACAACGTATACACCCGTTTTGGCTATCGCTAATGTCCCTAAATGATAGGATACCTGACCAGCTGCATTCATTTCTTGCTGTTAACTCAGTTGACACACATCCGGCTCTGCTGTGGGAGACTTTAAAAGCCTTCCTGCGTGGGTGCCTTAAGTCTTCCATCTCTTACATTAAGAAATTCACTCGCCGAAAGGAGGAGGACTTGGGCATGCAGTGCAGGAATGCGGAATCCGTATATGTCTCAGACCCCACTGAAGTGAACAGGAGGGACTGGATGCTGAAGGGTAGACAGTACATGAATCATTTGCAAGAAAAAAGTGACCGCAAAATGCTTTTCATGCAGCAACAAACCTTTGAACAGGGCAGTAGAGTGGGCAAAGTGTTGGCACAGGTAGTGAGGAGGAATAACATGGCTCCGCCAATACTACGCATTAGTGATAGGGAAGGGGAGGTGGTGTCTGAGCCTGAGGGTATTCTAGACCGGTTCAAAGATTTCTACCAGGACCTGTATTGCTCTCGTGCTCAGTACACCATTCAGGCACTAGAGGACTACCTTCAGGAGGTTTCCCACCCACAATTTTCTGAATCAGAAAGGGATTTGCTGGACGGGGAAGTCACTCTGGAGGAGGTAGAGGAGGCGATATCGGGACTTAATTTAGGCAAAGCCCCCGGACCAGACGGGATTCCATTGGAGGTGTATTCTAAATATAAGGACATTCTGGCACCGCAGCTTTTGCGCATGTATAAGGCGTCCATGGAAGCTGACGGTCTTCCTGAATTGCTGTACGAGGCCTCTATTGTAGTCTTGTTAAAACCTGACAAGGATCCCACAGAGTGTGGGTCATACCGCCCTATATCATTATTAAACCTAGATTACAAAATCCTTACTAAATTATTAGCAAACAGATTGAACAGAGTAATATCATCCATTATACATGAAAATCAATCTGGCTTCATCCCTGGCAGATCTACCTCCAGCAACATACGTAGGGCGCAGGTTATTGCTCAGCTGGGATGGGCGGACCGGAGATTGTGGGCATTGGCCGCGCTGGACACGGCCAAAGCGTTTGACTCTGTAGAATGGCCTTAATTGAAACATGTCCTTAGATGTTTTGGTTTTGGTCCCATGTTTGTCAGGTGGGTCAATATCATCTATAAATCCCCGTCCGCTAATATCATGATCAATGGATCTCTATCATCAACTTTTTCACTATACAGAGGAACCAGGCAGGGATGCCCCTTGTCGCCCCTTTTATTTGCGATAGCCATTAAGCATTTAGCATTACGAATCAGGCAAGATAGCACTTTTAAAGGCATAGCTTTGGGGAATAGGGAGGACAGACTAGGTCTATATGCTGATGACCTCATTTTGTACATGGACTCAGTTGAGGTTACATTGCCCAGAGCAATCACATTGATTGAACAGTTTGGGGTCTTCTCTGGTCTATGCATAAACTGGGCGAAATCGGCCATCATGCCGCTATGGGCCTCAGAGTGGCCACCAGTATATCAGAATTTGATGGTAGTCGATCAATTCAAATACTTAGGAGTAAATATCACCAAGGATCCAGCCACATCACACGATCTAAATACGAGTCCCCTGGTGTCACACTTTGCAGATAAATTTAAGTCATGGAATACCTTACCGTTGTCCATCATGGGACGCATAAATCTAATCAAAATGGTACTCCAGCCCAAGGTTTACGTGGTATGGGTATACCACGTAAATTCTTTGATAAACTTCACTCCCTCATGGCGGCATTTATATGGGGTAAGAACAGACGTAAACTGGCTGTGAGGTCCCTACAGAGGAGTTGGGATGAGGGTGGTGCGGCTCTGCCGGATCTATTTTTGTATTTCCTTGCCGGTCAGTTGCGATACTTGGTTCCATGGGTGACCCGGGATGTGCTTCCTAGCTCAGAATATTACTTACAGGAGTATCTACATCTCTCCACTCTGTGGCCGGTTTTGGAGGGCCTGCCATCTCTATCAGGTTCACTCCTACCGATTCATAAGCTGGCACATCAGGTGTGGAGAGCTGCAAAGATGCAGCAATACAGTGGTCTACCAGATGATATGCAATTATGGAAAAATCCATTATTTCCACATTTGTTACATTGTGAAGGAGAGAGGATATGGCGAGGGTACGGTATTTGCTGTTTGAAGGATCTTTATGAGAATGGCATTCTGTTTTCCTTCACTCAGTTACAAACCAAAGCGGGAGTCTTAAGGCCACATTTCTTCAAGTACCTACAGCTGAGACATACCCTTCAGGCCCAGATTCCAGACCTTAAGAAACAGGTATCTCTATATTCACTCATTGGGGTCTTCAGAACACAAGGACCGAGGGGACTGATATCCGCCTTATATACCCATTTGCTCAACCTCAAAATCTCAGCTTCTCCATTGGGTTCGGAATGTAAATGGAGAGGGAATATACCCACATTGACAGATGGGGAATGGAGCGAGGCCCTTGAAGCCCCGATAACTGTGTCCCCATCTCTTACTAACAGATTGATACAATTATTTATTTTGCATAGGTGTTATCTCACCCCTACTAGGCTATATAAAATGGGGAGAAGATCACACACCGGATGCCACAGATGTGCTCAGTTGGGTGCGGATTTTTGGCACCTGGTGTGGGACTGCAGCTATATCCAATTATTTTGGAGGGGGGTAGTGGAGCTTATCTCTTCCCTGATCCCAGATACTTTGGAAGCTTGCCCAAAGATATGCATCTTGGGGATAATAGAAGAGGATTCAAGACCACGCTACACACTCACCTTTATTAAGGAGGCCCTTTTCTTAGCCAGGAAAGCTATTGCTCTTAGGTGGATGGCGGACAGGCCCCCTACAGTCAATCAATGGAAGACCCTTGTCAACAACATAATTCCCTTTGAGAAGATTATGTATTCCCGTAGAGGATGCCCTCAGAAGCACCAAAAGATATGGGGACCCTGGTGTGATTCTCCTCTGACTGCCACGACAGTTCATCTGCACTCTATAACCTAACTTTCTCTTATTTTATTTTTTTATTTTTCATTATGGTTATTATCCTGCTACGGTATGGTGGATCAGGGTTCAAAGTAGAGAACTGAACCTAGGGCATTATTTTCTTTTGACTTAATGCTCACTGCAAAATTGTACTTTTGATACGTCTTGACTTTCAAGGTCCCGAAGAGGACAACTCTTTACTACTGTATTACACATATGAATAATGATGCGTAACTCATTGTACTTAAATGTGACTGCTTTATTGTATTTCTTGCTTGTTACTTTTCAATAAAGCGAGTTTAAAAAAATAATAATGATAAGGAATAAATATGACAATCCTTGGTTCTTTTCCAGAGATTAAGCTTTTTTCCAATTGTCAGTTCCAGATACAGCAAGGTTTATAGCTCTCTTATGATGAATGAACCTACTAATACCCAAAATGATGTTACCTCAGTCTCTCTGTTGATGGATTTGGTGAGAACAGTCACCTTTTCATCTGCCACAAGGAGGAGGTTCAGGGGGAGGTGAGGAAACACCTATCAACGTGTTGGAGGTGATAGTGGTAGAATTGGCACTTAGAGCCAAGGTGGTGATAGCATAAGCAATGGTAGCAGCAGTGGCAATTGGGGCAAGTGCAGAGCAGGGAATCAGGAGGGGACCAAGGTGCCCACAATGACATAACCCAGTCTGTTTTTCCAGCATGAGCCAGTCCTGGCAAGAATTAACAATCATGGCTTTGCCCTCTCTGGAGTTTAAGTTGTGGACTAGTATTTTACTGCCATTCCAGGGAAAATTGATTTGTTATCACGAAGCATGAGAAAATTCGGCTTTGCAGTGAATTGATCTGAAATTCAGATCGAATTCCACTTCGGATACTTCGACACGATCAACCCTAGATGCAAGCAAGAACTTAAGGAGGAGGATTTTGAGCAGGGTAGGAGTAATGCCCTGTTTAAGCAATGGATACAGAAGGGGATACTAACGGTCCAGCAGTTGTTGCATAACACCGAGGAGAGATGGTTGTCGTGTCAGGAAGTTAGGGACATTTTTCGTCTAAGTCCTTTTCAGACAATTCAAAACGCCCAAGTAAGTAAATTTCTGACTGATAGGTTGAGAGACGTTTCAAAAGAAATAGCGAAAAATGTATTTGATAAGATGGTTTTGAGGGGTATAGGCCCAAAGTCCATATCTCTCTTATACTCCCAGTTAAGGGAAATTTTGGGGGACGATCTACGACAGCTGGTGTTTCGCCCATGGGCCCGTATCTTAGAGGATGATGAGGCAGGGGAGAAGATCTTAAAAGGATGGTGGGCTTTAAGGAATTCAGTCATTAATGAAACCTGGAGGGACACGCATTTTAGAATAATGCATAATGCCATCTATGCTTTTAATCTACCGACGGCTCTCAATAGGTCGGACAGGATTGCTAGTTGCCCAAAATGTAAGACACTGCACACTGATCCATTCCATGGCCTTTGGTCCTGCCCTCAAATTCAACATCTATGGATCCAGATAACTCAGATAGCAAAGGATAGCTGGAATCTGACGGTCCCGTTGAGCCCTATGATATTCCTGTTTCATTACTGGGAGGAACTGAAGGATGGGGTAATCATGGAGCGTAGACTGCCGTCCCTGTTCCATGCACTTTGTATGGTAGCCAAAAGGAGCATACTACAACACTGGCTTCAGCCTTCAGTCCCCTCTAGAGATGACATTATAGCCTGTCTCAAAGAGTTACTGACCTTAGAGCGAGGGGATGTAATAAAACATAAGGAAAGAAAGGGAGGTAAATTTCTTAAGAGATGGAGAGGCTTCCTGGCACAGTTCTTCTCTGATTCCGAAATCAAGAGCATTATGAAACCTTTCAGATTAACGAAGTGGTACCTAGAAGAGCAGTTGAAAGGGCCGCTAGGCCGCTTGGCTCATTAATGGGTTCACTATTACTGAATTGTGACGTTACTCGTACACCGACTTTTTGACTTTAGCCCAGGTCTGTCAAGAGGCATAAAATTGTTCTAGCAGGACGAAAGTTAGTTTTGGTTTGGGGTGGGGGGAAGGCAGAGGGAGGGAGGTTTGGGTCTTCTCAGATCTGGGAGGGGGGGGAGGGTTCTAAATAAGAAAATTGATTTTGAGGGTCAAATGGTCTGAATCTTTTACCTTATGATTAAGATATCATTGTATGCTCTGTGAAAACGATTTGTAATCGGCAAGCATTGCTTTGAACTTTACTTTGTGCATGTCTTTTTTCTTGAAAAATAAAGAAACATTTAGCTTAAAAAAAAAGGAGGAGGATTTGCATGGCTACCACGAGACCCTGTGGGGAAAACAATTTAAAACGCCCTATGCCCCCCAGAACAGTGGTCAATACAGCCATGGTTGCCAGACAACAGCTATTGGCCAGATATGCCTATAGCAGATATTTTTGCAAATATTCATGGTGGGACATCTGGGAGTCCTTTGTATCGTACACAAACTACGTGTTTGTGTACAATACAAGCCCAGCACTAACAAGTGGAAGACCACCTTCAACACCCGCTGTCACTTCAAATACCTGGTGATGCCCTTTGGGCTAAGCAATGCCCCTGCAGTGTTCCAAGAGTTTGTAAATGACATCTACAGAGACTTGATCTATTCCTGTGTTGTGGTGTACCTAGATTGTAACCTTCAAAGAACCTGACGAACCTGCCTCCTGTGATCTAGAGAAAAAAACAAGTCTAAGAGTAGTGATGAGCAGATCGGTGGATGTTCGGTTGGATGAACTTGACCTCGAACACCGAAACCTATTGAAGTCGATGGGGACCTGAACTTTGGGGCTGAAAAATGACTGTAAAAAAAGTCATAGAAAGGGCTTGAGGGCTGTCTACTCCAATGCAGCTCATGCCTTGCCTTTAGGATCTGACTGCACAGTGTGAAAACCACCTGTGTCTTGTCATCAGCCCATTGCCTGAAGAACTGCCATACCAGGGAACTCCTTTCAGCTGGCTTTGGTGTGCTCTCTCTCTTGGCGTGTTGGGTAGTAGCAGGATAACTGGCTGGGGGATGACCGCTCTGCTTTTGCATCCTGCTCCCCCATTTGCTCTGCGACTGGCGAGTCGTGCCCCCACCTCTTCCTCTGAGCTGCACACATCACTCCGATGAATTGGATTCGATGTGAGGTCTAGGACCTCATCATCCTTCACATCAACTTCCACCCACTCCTCACCCCTGCCCTCCTGGCTGGTCTGCACAGTGCAGAAAGCTGTAGCAGTTGACACCTGTGTTCATCAATATCATCAGAGATGTGCTGCGGCCGTCCTCCCACGTCCTCATCCTCTAACATAAGTGGTTTGGCATCAGCGCACTCAATCTCTTACACTTGTGGGGCAGGGCTAGGGGGATGGCCCACAGAAACCCTGCCAGCAGAGTCATCAAAAAGCATAAATGACTGCTGCATAACTTCGGGCTCAGACTGCTAGTTAGATGTGCAAGGGGTCAAGGTGGAAGACAGATACCTGTGGGCTTCTGGTGCCAACTCTGCGATTCAGCAGGGGGCCCTGTCAGCTATCCCATTTACAACCACTTCTACTTGTTCTGGCCTCACCATTTGTAGAGCGGTATAAAATGAGGCATAGCATCCTGTCACTGGATCTGCAAATCTCCACAATTCAGGTGGGAGAATCTGTCCACAGAACATCTATTGGTCATGTAATCCACTAGCCTATGGAACAGTGCCAAGAATAAAGCCATAAACAGTCCTGTTTACAGTTTACCACAACCCAAATAGGGAACACAGCAAACAAGTGGAAGAAGTTGCTTTGGTCAGATGAGACCATAGATTAACTTTTTGGCTTAAATGCAAAATTATATGGGGGTAATTTATTCATCTTAAATACTCCTAAATTAGGATTAGTTGCACCACTATCTGTAACTTTTCCCTGCCCAAGCCAGGTCTAAAATAAATCGTAGGCGTGGAGTGGGTGGGGGATGGGCCGGCTGGACAATCATGGCCTAAAACCTGCTAGAAACTGCAAAAGACTAGAGACTGGGAAGATGTTTGCAGTGTGCCACTATGTGCTATATGTAGGCACTTTAAGCTTTTGCTGCTGTCATATTTAATGTATTTAATGTATTGTATTTTCCTAATATCAGACTGGCATTGTCATTACATCTATTCGCCCCTAGGTGGTGCTGGCGCCACATACTATATATAGAGATGTCGCGAACATAAAACATAAAATTTTCCATTCGCGAACTGCGAACGCGAATTTCCGCAAATGTTTGCGAACGGGCGAACCGGGCGAACTTCAATAGGCAGGTGTAATTTTAAAACCCACAGGGACTCTTTCTGGCCACAATAGTTATGGAAAAGTTGTTTCAAGGGGACTAACACCTGGACTGTGGCATGCCGGAGGGGGATCCATGGCAAAACTCCCATGGAAAAATACATAGTTGACACAGAGTCGGGTTTTAATCCATAAAGGGCATAAATCACCTAACATTCCAAGAATTTTGGGAATAACGTGCTTTAACCACCTCAGCCCCCCTAGCTTAAACACCCTTAATGACCAGACCACTTTTTACAATTCTGCACTACACTACTTTCACCGTTTATTGCTCGGTCATGCAACTTACCACCCAAATGAATTTTACCTCCTTTTCTTCTCACTAATAGAGCTTTCATTTTTTTTATACAAAGTTGGCATTTGACTGAGATATTTATCTCACCCAGCATGGGTATATGTAAAATGACACCCCAAAACACATTCCCCAACTTTTCCTGAGTACGGCGATACCACATGTGTGACACTTTTTTGCAGCCTAGGTGGGCAAAGGGGCCCACATTCCAAAGAGCACCTTTCGGATTTCACAGGCCATTTTTTTACAGATTTTGATTTCAAACTACTTTGCACGCATTTGGGCCCCTAAAATGCCAGGGCAGTATAACTACCCCACACGGAATACCTTGGCGTGTCTTCTTTCCAAAATGGGGTCACTTGTGGGGTAGTTATACTGCCCTGGCATTTTAGGGGCCCTAATGCGTGAGAAGTAGTTTGAAATCAAAATTTGTAAAAAATGCCCTGTGAAATCCGAAAGGTGCTTTTTGGAATGTGGGCCCATTTGCCCACCTAGGCTGCAAAAAAGTGTCACACATCTGGTATCGCCGTACTCAGAAGAAGTAGGGCAATGTTTTTTGGGGTGTCTTTTTACATATACCCATGCTGGGTGAGAGAAATATCTTCCCATTTTTTTTTATAAAAAGTTGGCATTTGACCAAGATATTTATCTAACCCAGCATGGGTATATGTAAAATGACACTCCAAAACACATTGCCCAACTTTTCCTGAGTACGGCGATACCACATGTGTGACCATTTTTTGCAGCCTAGATGAGCAAAGGGGCCCAAATTCCTTTTAGGAGGGCATTTTTAGACATTTGGATCCCAGACTTCTTCTCATGCTTTAGGGCCCCTAAAATGCCAGGGCAGTGTAAATACCTCACATGTGACCCCATTTTGGAAAGATGACACCCCAAGGTATTCAATGAGGGGCATGGCGAGTTCATAGAAAATACATTTTTGGGCACAAGTTTGCGGAAATTGATTTTTTTTGTTTTTTTTCTCACAAAGTATCCCTTTACGCTAACTTTAAAAATTAAATTAAATTTCAATCTTTCATGGACTCAATATGCCCCTCACGGCATACTTTGAGGTGTCTTCTTTCCGAAATGGGGTCACATGTGGGGTATTTATACTGCCCTGGCATTTTAGGGGCCATAAAGCGTGAGAAGAAGTCTGGAATATAAATGTCTAAAAAATTTTACGCATTTGGATTCCGTGAGGGGTATGGTGAGTTCATGTGAGATTTTATTTTTTGACACAAATTAGTGGAATATGAGACTTTGTAAGAAAAAATAAAATAAAAATCAATTTCCGCTAACTTGTGCCAAAAAAATGTCTGAATGGAGCCTTACAGGGGGGTGATCAAGGAGTCTATATGGGGTGATCACCACCCTGTCATTGATCACCCCCCTGTAAGGCTCCATTCAGACGTCCATATGTGTTTTGCGGATCTGCTGTGTCCGTGTTTTGCGGATCCACGGATCCGCAAGACACATACGGATGTTTGAATGGAGCCTTACAGGGGGGGTGATCAATGACAGGGAGGGTGATCACTCCATATAGACTCCCTGATCACCCCCCTGTCATTGATCACCCCCCCCCCCCTGTAAGGCTCCATTCAGACGTCCGTATGTGTTCTACGGATCCACACATCCATGGATCGGATCCGCAAAACACATACGGACGTCTGAATGGAGCCTTACAGGGGGGTGATCAATGACAGGGGGGTGATCAATGACAGGGGATGATCAGGGAGCGTATATGGGGTGATCACCCCCCTGTCATTGATCACCCCCCTGTAAGGCTCCATTTAAACGTCCGTATGGCGCATTGGGTCAACCTGCTGACGGCTTCCAAGCATGGAATGCGTGGCTCTGCAGAGGAGTTGGTGACACTGCCACGACTTGCAGGCAGGCCTACTGCCACCTCCTCTACTCCTCCTACTCCATCCTCTTCCATAACTTCCTCGGCTGAGTCCTCTTCTGCTGCGCCGTCTGGCTGCACATCAACTGAATCCCCAGGGGCTATTACACATCCCGGATACGACAGTGTCACGCTGTCTTGGGATTGACTTGCCTGAAAGCAGAGCACCACACCAGACCAGCACTCCTGTCCGCCCTGAACGCACAGGTGGATCAGTGGCTGACCCCGCACCAACTGGAGATTGGCAAAGTGGTGTGTGACAATGGAAGCAATTTGTTGGCGGCATTGAATTTGGGCAAGTTGTCACATGTGCCGTGCATGACACATGTGTTGAATCTCATCGTACAACACTTTGTGTCTAAGTACCCAGCCTTACAGGACGTCCTCAAGCAGGCCAAGAAGGTGTGTGCCATGGCGCACTTTTCAGACATTCAGCGCCGAAACAACATGCCAGTGAGGCGCTTGATTTGCGACAGCCCGACACGTTGGAATTCAACACTCCTAATGTTCGACCGCCTGCTCCAACAAGAAAAAGCCGTCAACGAGTATTTGTATGACCGGAGTGCTAGGACAGCCTCTGCGGAGCTGGGAATTTTTTTGCCACGTTACTGGACGCTCATGCGCAATGCCTGTAGGCTCATGCGTCCTTTTGAGGAGGTGACAAACCTAGTCAGTCGCACCAAAGGCACCATCAGCGACATCATCCCATTTGTTTTCTTCCTGGAGCGTGCCCTGCAAAGAGTGCTGGATCAGGCTGTGGATGAGCGTGAAGAGGAAGAGTTGTGGTAACCATCACCACCAGAACCAGCCTTGTCATCATCGCTTGCCGGACCTGCGGCAACGCTGCAATAGGAGTATGAGGAGTCAGAGGAGGAATGTGGCTTTGAGGAAGAGGAACACCAACCACAGCAGGCATCCCAGGGTGCTCGTTGTTGTCACCTATCTGGGACCCGTGGTGTTGTACGTGGCTATGGGGAAGAACAGACCGTCAATGACATTAGTGAGGAGGAGGAACGGGAAATGAGTAGCTCGGCATCCAACCTTGTGCAAATAGGGTCTTTCATGCTGTCATGTCTGTTGAGGGACCCTCGTATAAAAAGAATGAAGGAGAATGACCTGTACTGGGTGGCCAGGCTACTAGACCCCCAGCATAAGCAGAAAGTGGTGGAAATGTTACCAAATTGCCGGAAGTCAGAAAGGATGCAAAACCAAACTAAAAAATATGCTTTACACAGCTTATAAGGGGGATGTCACAGCACAACGGGAATCTAACAGGATGTCATGGAACCATGAACCAGACGTACAACAAGAGATGAGTGGAAATAAGAAGGCTTTATTGAAAATAAAGCTGTAAGGCAAAAGTCCAAACGGATGGCTAAACCGAAGCAGGGTCTTGCGAAACCAGAGATCAGGAACCAGAAGGGTAGTCAGATGAAGCCAGGATCAGGAACCAACAGGGTAGTCAGACGAAGCCAGGATCAGGAATCAGCAGGGTAGTCAGACGAAGCCAGGATCAGGAACCAGAAGCAGCAGCAGTCTTAGAAGCATGTGAGCACAGGAGGACCAAGCAGGGAACTGAAGCCACAGACCTCCTATATATATGAGCTAGGCATCCAGCTCCTCCCAGTGGGAAGGAGGAGCCACAGGGTGGGAGGCTACAAGAAACCCAGAAACCAAGATGGCCGCCAGCACATGTCAAACGAAGGAGAACAGCAAGGAGGTAAGACCATGACAGTACCTCCCCCTCAAGGGCCCCTCCTCCGCGGAGTAAGGAACGGTTTCTGAGGGAAGCGTGCGTGGAAGGCTCGGAGCAAGGCAGGAGCATGGACATCTGCGGAGGGAACCCAGGAACGCTCCTCTGGACCATAACCACGCCAATGGACCAAAAACTGCACCCGGCCGCGGACCAGGCGTGAGTCCAGGATATTGCTCACCTCATACTCCTCACGATTGCCCACTTGGACCGGACGAGGCCGAGGAATCGAGGAAGTGAAACGATTACACACCAGTGGCTTCAAGAGGGAGACATGAAACACGTTGGAGATCCGCATGCCAGGAGGAAGCGCAAGGGCATAGGCTACTGGGTTTACCCTGCGAAGCACTCGGAAGGGACCAACAAAGCGAGGCGCCAGCTTGGGAGTGGGTACTCGTAGGTTGAGGTTGCGGGTGGACAACCATACGCGGTCTCCGACCTGGTAGGAAGGAGCGGGCGCTCGTCTGCGATCAGCCTGGAGTCTCTGGCGCTGCGCAGAGACCTCAAGGGACCTCTGGATCTGTACCCAAGAAGCACGTAGGACGGAAAGGTGATCCTCCACAGCCGGAATATCCTGGGGAGAGAATACCTCCGGTAACACGGCAGGTTGGAACCCATAATTGGCCATGAAGGGAGACGTCCCAGAGGAAGAGTTCACCGCCGTGTTCCTGGCAAACTCAGCCCAAGGCAGGAGGTCAACCCAATTGTCTTGGTGATCGGAGACATAGCAACGAAGGAATTGCTCCAAGGCCTGATTGGATCGTTCTGCGGCCCCATTGGACTGAGGGTGGTAGGCCGATGAGAAAGAGAGATGAATCCCCAACTGGGAGCAAAAGGCGCGCCAGAACCTGGACACAAACTGACTCCCCCGATCCGACACAATCTCCTTGGGCAAACCGTGCAACCGGAAGACCTCCCTGGCAAAAATCGAGGCCAACTCTTGTGCAGAGGGTAACTTCTTGAGAGGTACACAGTGGCACATTTTGGAAAACCGATCCACTATCATGAGAATGACCGTATGGCCTCGGGATGCAGGGAGGTCCACAATGAAATCCATCCCCAGGTGTGACCATGGACGCTCCCCGGTGGCTATGGGTTGCAAAAGGCCCAACGGAAGGTGCCAAGGGGACTTACTTTGGGCACAAACAGAGCATGCTGCTACATATGCGGCGATGTCGGAACGTAGAGAAGGCCACCAGAACAGACGTGAAACAGCCCAGGACAGCTGATTCTTTCCAGGATGCCCCGCGGCCTTGGAGTTATGGTAGGTTCGCAACAACCGAGTGCGCAACTCCTCAGGCACAAAACACCTGCCGTTGGGTCTCCCAGAGGGAGCACCAGATTTAGCCGCCAAAATCTGCTCCCCCAGGGGAGAGGTCAGGCTGGTGCGAATGGCGGCCAGGATCTGATTCGGAGGTATGACCGAAGTCGGAATCGACTCCTCCCCGGACAGCTCGGAGTACTGCCGTGATAAGGCATCCGCTCTGATGTTCTTGGAACCGGGTAGGTAGGAGACCACGTAATTAAAACGTGACAAGAACAGAGCCCATCTGGCCTGACGTGGTGTCAATCTCTTGGCCTCAGAGAGGTAGGTCAGATTCTTGTGGTCCGTCAGGATGAGAACCGGAACCACCGAGCCCTCGAGCAAGTGCCTCCATTCTTTAAGGGCCTGCACGATGGCCAATAACTCCCTGTCACCAATCTGATAGTTGCACTCCGCGGAAGACAGTTTCCGGGAGTAAAACCCACAAGGAAGCAGAGGACCCTCTGGTGTTCTACGCTGAGACAGGAGGGCGCCTACTCCCGTCTCAGACGCGTCCACCTCGAGGACAAACGGCAACCCAGGGTTGGGATGCGACAGAATCGGAGCCGACACAAAGGCGGACTTTAGAGCCTCAAAAGCTCGGATGGCCTCGGGCGGCCAGACCTGGGGATTACTGCCCTTCCTGGTCAGATCCGTGAGAGGCTTGGCTAGCATGGAAAAGTCCCTGATGAACTTCCGATAATAATTGGCGAAGCCCAAAAAGCGCTGCAGGGCACGAAGACCACTGGGCTGGGGCCACTGTAAGACAGCCGAAACCTTCTCAGGATCCATGGAGAACCCCTCAGCGGAAATGATGTAACCTAAGAAGGTTACCTGGGATCGGTGAAATTCGCATTTCTCAAGCTTACCGAACAGCTTGTTCTCTCGTAACCGTTGCAACACTCGTCTGACATCCAGAATGTGGGCCTCCATGGATTCAGAATATACCAAGATGTCATCCAAATAGACCACCACACACTGCTGCAACAGGTCACGGAAAACATCGTTGATGAATTCCTGGAAGACTGCGGGCGCATTGCACAACCCAAAGGGCATAACCAAGGATTCATAATGACCGGTCCTGGTGTTAAATGCGGTCTTCCACTCATCGCCCGCCTTGATCCTTACCAGGTTATATGCCGCCCTCAGGTCGAGTTTGGTAAAGACCGTGGCCCCTTTGAGGCGATCGAACAGCTCGGAAATCAAGGGTATCGGGTAAGCGTTCTTGATCGTGATGCGATTGAGACCCCTGTAATCGATGCAAGGCCTCAACTCACCGCCCTTCTTTTTCACAAAGAAAAATCCAGCCCCTGCCGGGGACGAGGATTTGCGAATGTGTCCGCGTGAAAGCGCCTCCCTCACGTACTCCTCCGTGGCCTCATTCTCCGCTACCGACAGTGGATAGACTTTGCCACGAGGAGGAACGGCACCAGATTGTAACTCTATGGCACAATCGTATGGGCGGTGCGGAGGTAGGGCAACCGCACGCACCTTATCGAATACATCCCGGTACTCCTCGTATTCAGGAGGCAACAGAGAGTCCGAGGAAGTACACAGCAACTTGACAGGCCCATGGATGCAACTAGCCCCACACTGCAGTGACCACGAGAGGATCTCGGCCGATTTCCAATCGAAAGTCAGATTATGCTTCTGGAGCCAGGGGTACCCCAAGACCACCGAGTAGTGTGGAGACGAAATAACCTGGAGACAGACCGACTCTCTGTGAATGGCACCAATGGCCATCCCCACTGGAAGGGTCTCATGAGTCACGTGTGGCGGCAGAAGGGGTCTGCCGTCTATCGCCTCAAGAGCCAGTGGGGAACCTCGAGGCTGTAGAGGAATGGAATTGGCGGCAGCGAACA
The DNA here is from genome assembly GCF_014858855.1 of Bufo gargarizans. Lineage (NCBI taxonomy): Eukaryota > Metazoa > Chordata > Amphibia > Anura > Bufonidae > Bufo > Bufo gargarizans. The sequence goes on along the minus strand of NC_058081.1, from coordinate 424,172,809 downwards.
CACTATCAATGAACAAACCACCAGCACCAGAGTCCACCAACGCCTGGGTCGTCACCGAGCCCCCGACCCAGGAGAGGACAACAGTAATCAGTGGTTTGTCAACACGGGAAACCGGGGACGAGGAGACTCCACCCAAGATCTGCCCCCGACAGGATCTCAGGTGCGAGCGTTTCCCGGACGGTTCGGGCATGCCAACCGAAAATGCCCACCGAGACCACAGTACATGCATCGGCCCTCGCGTCTCCGGAGTACCCTCTCCCCCTCGGACAGGCGAGCAAACCCCAGCTGCATGGGTTCACCCCCAGACAAGTCATCCCCAGGAGGCGTGGGAGGAGAGGGAGGCACGGGTGGGACAGCAAACGTAGGCGCCAATCTGTTAGAAGGCCTCCGCAGGCTCTCCTGAAAAGAAGGTCTCTCCCTGAGTCTGGTGTCAATCAAAATCAGGAAAGAAATAAGAGACTCGAGCTCCACAGGTAGGTCCTTAGCTGCAACCTCATCCTTCAAGGCATCCGAGAGACCATGAGAGAAAGCAGCGACCAGAGCCTCATTATTCCAGCCCACCTCTGCTGCCAGGGTACGAAACTCAATGGCGTATTCAGCTACGGATCGTGAACCCTGTCTGATGGACATAAGGAGCTTCGCAGCAGAGGCAGCACGAGCCGGCACATCGAATACCTTCCGAAGAGAAGCAACAAAACCGGAAAACTCGGCAACCACCGGATTGTTGTTCTCCCATAAAGGGCTGGCCCAGGCCAAGGCCTTGTCCGAGAGCAGCGAGATCAAGAAGCCCACCTTTGATCTCTCAGTAGGAAAGGCATGTGGCAGCAACTCGAAGTAAATGCCCACCTGGTTAAGGAAACCTCGGCGCTGAGTTGGCTCTCCCCCAAAGCGCTGTGGGAGGGGGGCAGAACCGGTCATACCCTGAAACACCGCAGGCGCAGCAACAGGTGTCGGGGTAGACTCTGGCGCAACAACCAGAGCGGCAGTAGGAGCGGGCCCAGGAGCGACAACCGACCCATCGGCAACGGAAGCTAAATGAGCCGTGCGTTCAAGCAGGGTTTGCAACGCCACAGCGAACCGACCCAACAGGTGATCCTGCTGATCAAGTCTGGCAACCAGCGTAGGTAGCGAGGATGGCCCTATACCGTCAGAATTCATGGCTTGGTCCTAATGTCATGGAACCATGAACCAGACGTACAACAAGAGATGAGTGGAAATAAGAAGGCTTTATTGAAAATAAAGCTGTAAGGCAAAAGTCCAAACGGATGGCTAAACCGAAGCAGGGTCTTGCGAAACCAGAGATCAGGAACCAGAAGGGTAGTCAGATGAAGCCAGGATCAGGAACCAACAGGGTAGTCAGACGAAGCCAGGATCAGGAATCAGCAGGGTAGTCAGACGAAGCCAGGATCAGGAACCAGAAGCAGCAGCAGTCTTAGAAGCATGTGAGCACAGGAGGACCAAGCAGGGAACTGAAGCCACAGACCTCCTATATATATGAGCTAGGCATCCAGCTCCTCCCAGTGGGAAGGAGGAGCCGCAGGGTGGGAGGCTACTAGAAACCCAGAAACCAAGATGGCCGCCAGCACATGTCAAACGAAGGAGAACAGCAAGGAGGTAAGACCATGACACAGGGGAAGAGGTGAAAGTAATCCTCCTCCTACCACGACCACGGCGGCAAGGACAGGACGCTTTACAGATGTGTTGTTGATGGAGGACATGCAGAGCTTTTTCAGTCCTACACATCGCCACAGCCCTTCGGGATCCAGCCTTCGAGAACGACTTGACCGACAGGTAGCAGACTACCTCGCCTTAACTGCAGATATCGACACTCTGAGGAGCGATGAACCCCTTGACTACTGGGTGTGCAGGCTTGACCTGTGGCCTGAACTATCCCAATTTGCGATAGAACTTCTGGCCTGCCCCGCTTCAAGTGTCCTGTCAGAAAGGACCTACAGTGCAGCAGGAGGCATTGTCACTGACAAAAGAAGTCCCGAAGGGACTGACAGTGGGGGATACGTTTGACTAACAAAAGGCCTGGTGACATGCGTTGGTCTCAAAATGGTCCCCACGCTGCTGTATTTAATGTCTGCATACCGGATGACTTTCGTGAATTCTCCGCCACCAACTAGGGTTCAAGCCGCAATGTTTTAGTCACCTTTCTGCCTGGAAAACATCAATTTTTCCGGCCGCTGCTACAATAACATTGTTTTTTAGGCATGTGTACATGCCTAATTTATCTGGCCTCTGGTTCTGCACTGTGGCTGCAAAAACAAAACAAGCAAAAAAAGGCACATACAAGTGTCAATTCCCCTTCGTGATCGGTACCTTGTTGGGGCGAAGGGGCTTGCGTATCACAATGAAGCGATCATCACCTCTATAAGTGTGTTGGCAATGTTGCCACACCCTAGATAAGGCCGTTGCTTCTTTATGATCAGACTAAAAGCGATTGGCTGGATAAAAATGCCGTGACCGTGGCGTGGATTCAAACAAATGGGAGGGAGCCAGCGTTTTTTTTAACCATCTCGCCATTCGAAAAATCAATTCAATTCACCTTTCGGGGACCCTTGGTGTTGTATAAAACGCATATGGGATGAGGTCGATGATGTTACCTTGGCTTTGACTGACCAGGTTTGTCACCTCCGCAAAAGGACGCATGAGCCTACAGACATTGTGCATGAGCGTTCAGTAACGCGGCTAAAAAATACCCAGCTCCGCAGAGGCTGTCCATTTTTTTTAATTAAAAAAATCTGTTCTTACCAGTTTAATCTCTGTTTTGTCCCCTATCAGGGGCAGTTGCATGGAATAGATTTTAGGAACCCGGAGATGGAAAAAGATGCTTGGTCGGCCCTCTTACTTCCAATTTAGGGCACTGCGCGTGCGCTGTGCAATGTACTGTGCCACCCTATATGAGTGGTATGTTGAGTAGTACTATTCCTATCAGTTTAATCCCTGTTATGTCCCCTATCAGGGGCCTGTGTAAGAAACACATTTTATAAACCGGAAGATAGAAAAAGATGCTTGGTTGGTCCTCCTACTTCCAATATGGGGCACAGCGCGTGCGCCGTGCAATGTAATGTGCCACCCTACATGAGTGGTGTGTTAAGTAGTCTATTCTTATCAGTTTAATCCCTGTTACGTCCCCTATTAGGAACGTGTATCGAATAGATTTTAGACAACCGCAAAGAGTTGTCAATAGTTGACATTAATTTTATTCCTCTATGCGTCAATCTTGGTGAAGGGATGACTGTGCTTGTGCGCACGTTTGGGAGATTTTCAAAGCCTATGGTCATGCTTAGGTAGGTCAGTGACAGTTAAGTGACCTAGAAAACAATGATTCTGCAGTGTGGGCCCATTGTTGGCCTAGTAGGCTTTAATGATCACCTTAGATGAACACAAAGAAAATAAATGTTTTTTCTATGCAAAATTATCCACCCGATCGCTTTTGGTCTGTTCACAATGAAGCAACGACCTTATCATCTAGGGTGTGCCAACATTGCCATTGCCAACACACTCATAGAGGTGATCGCTTCATTGTGATATGCAAGCCCCTTCACCACAACAAGGTAACGATCACGAAGGGGAATTGACACATGCATGTGCCTTTTTTTTTGTTTTGTTTTTGCAGCCACAGTGCAGCACCAGAGGCCAGAAAAATGTACACATGCCTTAAAAATTGGGTATTGTTGCAGCCGCTGCTACATTGCGGCTCGAACCTTAGTTGGTGGCGGAGAAGTCATGCAAGTCATCCGGCATGCAGAGATTAAATACAGCAGTGTGTGGACCATTTTTAGCCCAAGGCATCTCATCAGGCCTTTTTTTTTGTCAAATGCATCCCCCACTGTCAGTCCCTTCGGGATCCATGCCTCATTTATCTTAATAAAGATGAGGTAATCTAGACTTTTTTGACCTAGGCGACTTCTCTTCTCAGTGACAATACCTCCTGCAGTGCTGAAGGTCCTTTCTGACAGGACACTTGAAGCGGGGCAGGCCAGGAGTTCTATCGCAAATTGGGATAGCTCAGGCCACAGGTCAAGCCTGCACACCCAGTAGTCAAGGGGTTCATCGCTCCTCAGAGTGTCTATATCTGCAGTTAAGACGAGGTAGTCTGCTACCTGTTGGTCGAGTCGTTCTCTGAGCGTGGACCCCGAAGGGCTGTGGCGATGCGTAGGACTTAAAAAGCTCTGCATGTCCTCCATCAACAACACATCTGTAAAGCGTCATGTCCTTGCCGTGGTAGGAGAAGGAATACTTTCACCTATTCCCATGTTAGATTCCCAATGGAAATCTGTGCTTTGGTCTGATGAGTGCAAATTTGAGATCTTTGGTTCCAACCACCGTGTCTTTGTGCGACGCAGAAAAGGTGAACGGATGGACTCTACATGCCTGGTTCCCACCGTGAAGCATGGCGGAGGAGGTGTGATGGTGTGACGGTGCTTTGCTGGTGACACTGTTGGGGATTTATTCAAAATTGAAGGCATACTGAACCAGCATGGCTACCACAGCATCTTGCATCTTGCTTCCATCCGGTTTTCGTTTAGTTGGACCATCATTTATTTTTCAACAGGACAATGACCCCAAACACACCTCCAGGCTGTGTAAGGGCTATTTGACCATGAAGAAGAGTGATGGGGTGCTGCACCAGATGACCTGGCCTCCACAGTCACCGGACCTGAACCCAATCGAGATGGTTTGGGGTGAGCTGGACCGGAGAGTGAAGGCAAAAGGGCCAACAAGTGCTAAGCATCTCTGGGAACTCCTTCAAGACTGTTGGAAGACCATTTCAGGTGACTACCTCTTGAAGCTCATCAAGAGAATACCAAGAGTGTGCAAAGCAGTAATCAAAGCAAAAGGTGGCTACTTTGAAGAACCTAGAATATGACATATTTTCAGCTGTTTCACACTTTTTTGTTATGTATATAATTTCACATGTGTTAATTCATAGTTTTGATGCCTTTAGTGTGAATCTACAATTTTCATAGTCATGAAAATAAAGAAAACTCTTTGAATGAGAAGGTGTGTCCGAACTTTTGGTCTGTACTGTATATCACTATATTCTAAATAATCTCAAATTTTCTAAGTACCTATATTTGCGATATAAATTTGAATATTCGTGATCAACACTAGTAGGAGGTCTGAATGTGCTTTCTCACTCCACTCACTATCTGAACTGGAACTCCCCCTCCTGGCAAGAATAGGACCAGCCCACTCCTAACAAGGAGAGGAACAGAGTGGTTCGCTCATCTTCTCCATTTAGCCCAAGCAACACAATAACACCTTTCAGCCACATCTCATCTCTGCAGTTTGTCACACAGACATCTTAAGGTGCATTTACATGGCCTGAGAATCGAGCAGATTATCGGGATCGACCGTTCCTGCAAACAGTTGTTCCCAATAATCTTGCCATGTAAATGTGCCGCTGATCACCTAATGAACACACTAAACGCTTGTTCATCTGGTGTTCCTGTTGTTCATGTAAATATTATTTACAATTGGCCACTAGGACCATCAGTGTCCCTTGATTTACACGTGTTAATAATTCTAAAAAATAGCTTTTATTACTTGTCCTCAAAATGATTTTCTTAGAACTCTATATTTTCCTATAGTTAAAATTGTCAGCATAGCCTGCCTGCCTATTTGTGTTCTCACAGTATTGTCTATGATTATCGAGTTCGTCCACTAGGTGGCTCTATGCATCTGCAGTAGCTTATTTCCTACGTCCTTTATTGTGCAGGCGTTTCTCTGCTTGTATACTACACGCTGTTGTTCCCACAGCGTGTGAGCTACTGTGCCGCCTTCCTGGACTAAGCTCTTATCCTTGTATCTCTCTCATACATTAATACAGGCCAGGCTACCGCTGGTTAAAACGCTAACTTCACTAGCTGCCCCCCGACATGTTTCGCCAACCAGGCATCTTCAGGGGTTTGGGCAGAGGTCCTGGCCTGTATTCATGTATGAGAGAGATACAAGGATAAGAGCTTAGTCCAGGAAGGTGGTACAGTAGCTCACACGCTGTGGGAACAACAGCATGTAGTATACAAGCAGAGAAACGCCTGCACAATAAAGGACGTATGAAATAAGCTACTGCAGATGCATAGAGCCACCTAGTGGATGAACTATAATCATAGACAATACTGTGAGAACACGAATAGGCAGGCAGGCTATGCTGACAATTTTAACTATAGGCAAATATAGAGTTCTAAGAAAATCATTTTATGGACAAGTAATAAAAGCTATTTTTTAGAATTATTAACACGTGTAAATCAAGGGACACTGATGGTCCTAGTGGCCAATTGTAAATAATATTTGAATAAAGTCCCAACACGTGTTAGGGAGATTTGTGTAAATTAACCCTGTTGTTCATGTAGGCACCACTAATCATGGCTTCTGGGCAGCAGATAGTGCTGTCTAAACAGTGATCTGCTCCTCAGAAACCATGATTCAGTATCTTGGACAAGCAGCCGACTGTAAGGAATGAAAACTCAGTCGGCCCGTGTAAATCCAGCTTTACATTCCTCACTTTTTTTGTCCTGGTGCGCAGTGTTATCCTGCTGCTACTTCCAATACTGTACCCTCTGTGCTCCCCAATGCCCCCAACTATTATGTTGTAGAAATAACTGTGCTCCCAAATGTGCCATTTGTAATAATCCCCCTTAGGGTTCAATCACACATCTGTGTGTGTTTTGCAGATCCGCAGAACATGGACACCGGCAATGTGCGTTCCGCATTTTGCAGACCTCGCATCGCAAGCACTTAATAGAAAATGCAGACGTGTGAATGGACCCTTACAGTGATAATGCTTCTCAAAAGTACAAATGTTAATAGTAGTATGCCACCATGTTGTCCAAACAAAGTTAAATAATGTAAATGTGAAAAAAAAGTCTCCAGGTTCAGATGGATTACACCCAAGAGTTCTTAAAGAACTCAGTTCAGTTATTGCTGTGCCCCTGTTCATAATGTGATATTCATATTAAAAAAGGACTCTAAGTATTCTACAGATAATTATAGACTAGTACGCTTAACTTCTGTTGTGTCAAAAAGGTTTGAAGGACTCTTAAAGGAATATATACAGGAGTATGTGACTGTTAATATCATAATTGATAACCAGCATGGGTTTACCAAGGACAGAAGCTTTCAGACTAAGCCAGGGATCTAGCTATAGGGGAAGCGGGAGAAGCTGCTGCTTAGGGGGCCAAATTCATAAGGGGCCTACCCAGGAGGAGAACTAAAAGATTTTATTGTCAGGGCCCTCTCAATAGTATTATAAAATAATATTATATACAGAGACACTGTAGGAAATGGATGGAGTGGCTGCCAGGCCTGACCTGAGAGAGTGATTTTGACTAGCCACAGGAGTGAGGGTTGCATGGAAGGTAGCGGTTGTGAAGCAGTTGCTTGGGGTGAGGGTGGGGGACGCATTCAAACATTTGCTGTGGGGCCCGGTCATTTCTAGTTACACCACTGGACTAACCGATTTGTTTTTATGAGGACATAAGTAAAAGCCTGGACAGAGGGTTGGCTCAGGATTTTGAAAAGGCATTTGATATTGTTCCTCATAGATGTTTAGGTAATATAGGTAAATAGGTAAGATAAGCCTGAATGGTCCCGGGTTAAAAGTGGTATACCTGAAGCTTCAGTGCTGGGTCCCTTTTTATTATTTTAATAATTTATTTATTAATGATATTAAGTAGAGATGAGCAAATTCTTTAAAAATTCAATTGGCTAGTTCGCCAAATTTTTGGGAAAAAATGTGGTTCAATCCGAAATTGATTTGCGGTGAATCGTGTTAAAAAATTGCTATTTCCTGGCTACAGAGAGTCCTGCAGTAACACGCATAGGGAGTCTGCTCTGGTAGTAAAATAATACTGTGAGTCAGTATGACATTCAGATGACTGGCGTCACTCATAGAATCACTGCACATTTCACTTATTAGGGCAGTCACGGGGGCCAAAACTGACCAATTAACTCAAGTATGAACTTAGGCTTACAGGTCAAGAAGCGCACTCCTTTTACACCGTCCAAAATATAAAAGGATTCTTTTGATTAAAATAATGTTCTTGGCGAGACTTTTGCTAGGGTTTGGTTTTCTCTAAATAAACCAAGTATTACTTCATGGGTTAACCTGGTTAATAAGATTAAGAGAGATGAAAAAACATTCTATATAAGCAGAGAAATACTGAGGAAAAATGGACTAAAATTGTGGGGAGAATCGAAGTTTTAAGGTTTTCCTGCCTACACTCATTATCCCCCCCCCCTTTTAATTTATTGATGGGGAGGACGGGAGATGCATCACAAAGGAAAAGGTTGGTTGGGTATGAACAGGGGGCTAAGGTTTTTTAGGGGAAAAATAATAAAATCATGTTGTTTTTGGTGAATTGTATGGTTTGAATTTCTAATAAAATTATAAATAAAAAGATGAGTAGCATATCACACACAGAGTGAAAGGAGCAGGATTCCTCAGCAGTGCTGAGCATTTCAGGAGAGTAGTGTGCTAATCTTGTTGAGCAGGATACCCAGCAGCACAGAGTATTTCAGGAGTGTGTCTGTTGTGTTGGAAGGACAGACCCGATTTCTCAAAAAGCTTAGATTCAACGTTGAAAAAATATATTGCATCAGAGGTGTGTGAGGACACCTTCACGATAGAATGGGTACTCCATCCAGGGCAGATTGTATATGTGGGTGACAAACAGACTATAACCAGGAAACAGATTGAAGAAAAAAAAAAAGGGCTTTACAACATATAACTCCACCGCTGAACGGCAATATATATATTTTTCTTTTTCCACTAATACACGCCACAAAACGTATAACTGCATCGCTGACTGGCAAATATATATTTTTTGGGTGCCACTAATACACAACAAAAAGGCTTTACAACAGATAATTGCACCGCTAAATGGCAAATATATTTTTTCTTTTTCCACTAATACACGCCACAAAAGACTTTACAACAGATAAATGAACCGCTGAGCAGCAAATATATTTTTTATTTTTCTACTAATACACGCCAGAAAAGGCTTTACAACAATAGACGGAAAAAAGACATTCACAACAAATAACTGCACAGCTGAATGGCAAATATATATTTTTTTAGTGCCACTAATGCACGGTAAAAAGGGCTGTACAAGATATAACTGCACCGCTGAACGGCAAATATATTTTACTTTTGCCACTAATACACGCCACAGAAGGCTTTAGAACGATGTAACTGCACTGCTGATTGGCAAATATATTTTTCTTTTGCCACTAATACATGGCAAAAGGGGCTTTACAACATATAACTGCACCACTGAATGCCAAATATATATTTTTCTTTTTCCACTAATAAGCAAAAGGCTTTACAACAGATAAATGCACCGCTGAGCGAACAAATGTTTATTTTTATTTTTCTACTAATACACACCACAATAGGCTTTACAACACATAACTGCACCACTGAACGGCAAATATATTTTTATTTTGACACTAATACACGCCACAAAAGGCTTTACAACAGATAAATGCACCACTGAGCAGCAAATATATATTTTTATTTTTCTATTAATACACGCCACAAAAGGCTTTAAAACAGATAACTGCACCGCTGTTCTCACACGTGCAGCAGCCATTTTAGGAAAAAAGGTGATTCGTTACCACGAAGCTCAAGGAAATTCGGCTTTGGTGAGAATCACATTTTTCCTGAAATTCAGATTGAATTGCACTTCGTCAGCTTTGATTCGCTCATCTCTAATATTTAGGATGGGATTAATAGCACCATTTGTGCAAATTACACCAAACTATGTAGTACTGTACAATCTATAGAAGATTTCCATAAACTAATTTGGACATGCTGAGTGTTTGGGCATCAACTTGCAAATGAGGTTTAATGTAGTTAAATGTACATTTATGCATCTGGGTAGTTATAATCTAGGTGCATCATATGTCCTAGTGGAAGTAACACTGGGACTCTGGGGGAATCACTTGTAGAGAAAGATTTAGGAGTACTTGTAGATCATAGATTAAATACCAGCATACAATGTCAAAAAGCTGCTTCTATGGCTAGAAGGATATTGTCATGTATTAAACGAAGCATAGACTTGTGGGATATGTATACAATTTTACCAATTTACAAAGCTTTGGTGCAGTGTCACCTGGAAGATGCAGTTCAGTTTTGGGCTCCAGTTCATAGGAAGGATGCCCTGGAGCTGAAAATGGACAAAGAAGGGCGACTAAACCGATAAGGGGCATGGAGTGTCTTAGTCATGAGGAAATATTAAAATAATTCAATTTATTTAGTTTTGAGAAGAGATGTCTAAGGGGGACATGATTAACCTATACAATGTTTAAATGGGCCATACAAAAATATGGTGAAAAGCTGTTACATGTAAAATTCTCTAAAAAGTCATAGGGGCACTGCTTCTGTCTGGAGACAAAAAAGTTCAGTTTCCAGAGGTGTGAAGGCTTCTTTACTGTAAGAACTGTAAATCTGTAGTCTACCTCCCAATGTGGTCACAACAGGAACAGTGAGTTGTTTTAAAAAGGGCTTAGAGGAACTCTTAAAAGTAAATGACCTTAATGCTTATGAAAATGTGTAGAAGTCTAGGTCTCACTTCCCTTTTCCAAAATTCACATCCCCACCTACAGTACTACTTGGTTGAACTTGATGGCCTTATGGTATGTCTTTTTTCAACATTATTAGATGTTAACCCGATTCTTTCCCCAAACGCAGGTATGGGACCTGGGCTTCCTCACAGGGAGGACCCTGCTGTGCTGACAGGTGCAGAAAGCGGGGTTCTTAGCTGTGGTCTGCACTCCTGCTGCTAGCATTTGCCTCTTGGCTCTCAGCAGATCTTGCACTCTGGCTCAGAGTTACTTGTGTGCATTTAGGGTGTGTGCGGGCATGTCTTTACTCCTTATGTGAGGCAGCATGTGCATGCCTCTTCCCCAGCCTATGGCTGGACTGCAGGAGGTATTTAAAGGCGCCTCCTTCTACAGCAAGGCGCTTGAGCAACTTTGGTTCTAAGCCTTGTCCAGTTCCTGTGAGCAAAGGTGTTTCTGTGATTTCTGCCATTACTGTGTACCGGACCAGGCATCTTGTTTAACAGACCTTGCCTTACTGCCGCATGCCCTGACCTTGTATTTTGTATTACAGATTTTATTATTTTGCCGCCTGCCCTGACCTCTTACTTTGTTTACGGACTTTTCAATATTGCTGCCTTTCCTGACTTCTGACTCTGTATCAGCCTCTGGGCCCCTAACACCCTCTGGGTGTCCCGTGTAATCTGGAGGCCAGTCCAGTGGGTCCACACCCAGGTTCTTGTTTCCTCATGTTCCAACCACCCCTTAGAGGTTGGGCCTGTTGTACCCCTCTGGAAAGTCTATCCGCACCATCCGAGGTATTGTAAAGAACAAGGGGTACACTCTAGTCCACCCAGTAGTTATAATGCATTCTATAGTGCCCCCTATAATGGCCCTCTGTAGTGACCCCAGTAATTATAATGCCCACTGAAATAGACCTAGGAGTTACAGGAATAGGAATAACACAATACTGACCCAGACATATTCAAAACCCACAGACAGTAATGGATTTATCGCTCTAGATAGTTGCCATCTCCCAATTTGGCTTACCAATATTCCACAGAGCCAATACATCCGCTTACGGAGGAATTGCACCCTAAATGAACGGTTTGAATATGAGGCAAACAATTTACAGCAAAAATTTCTGGAAAAGGGGTACAATGCTACAAAACTAGAGGAGATTAAAAATGAAGTTATGAAAATAGAGCGACAATCACTGATTCAGAAACAAAAAACTTCTGATAGCGAAAAAAACACACTGAAGGATAACATGGACTTTGTTATACCCATAATAACCCAATATCATGAAAAAGAATATCAGTTCAGACAAATCATAAAAAAACATTGGTACATCTTGAAGCACGATAAAATTATTGGGGAAAAATTACCCAGGGCCCCTAAATTTATTTTTAGAAAATCAAAAAACTTGGGAAATTTAATAGCCCCATCAATTAGAACCACAACTGAAGGGAAAAACAAAAAGGCAACCATACCAGATGACAAAAAAGGCTTTTTTCCTTGCAGAACATGCAAGGCCTTCCTAGCGTCTAAACAAAAAAACATTATTAAAGAAATTACCAGTGAAAACAATTCATACAAAATAAAAAACCACCTGTCCTGCTTTTCAAAGGGGGTAATTTATTATATAAAATGCCCGTGCGGAAAGGTGTACGTAGGGAGAACGAAACGCGAGCTAAAGGTCAGAATATGGGAACATGTAAAAAACATAAATAAAAAAATTGTGTGCCATTCACTATCACGCCACTTCACGGAAAAACACAAGGGTAAATTTGAAGGCTCATCCTTTGGAGGTATAGAGCAAGTGAGGCATGATCCCAGAGGGGGTGATTATATAAAGGCAATGTCCCGCAAAGAGAGCGAGTGGATTTATAACCTAAACACCCTGGCTCCTATAGGCCTGAATCAAGAAATCGAATTGTTTGCATTTCTGTAATTTCTCCATATAAACAGCTAATAGCAAGAAACCATCACGCAAGACAAACAATTACAACAATAATAAAAATAAAAAATAAAGTTTATTCCAATAATCAGGCCCTTCCGCTAAATCAATTAACATATACCTCAATCATTTTATGGAATCTGATATTTTTGGGGAGCAACAGTGTAAAAGAACCAAAAGTACTCAAACTAACTCAATTTAAATCGCTAACCAACCACACAACCTTTTTTCTATATTCCGTTGTACCCCTTGAAGTTCTAGTATTGCCCTATCAACAAAAAACGTTTCCATGGAAACCTGTAAGCTCGGTCGGCTGAACAGGCTCTACAGTTATCCCTGAGGAAGGAATAAGTCTATTCCGAAACGCGTTGGGGGAATTGTGGACCCTAGAGGCTTCCGTAGCTTCGGGTGTGATGTCACACTACAGGTCTCCAGGTAAACGTACCTAACAATGGCTGCTCTGTGCACGCGCAAGCTACCGGCCGGAGCTGCGCACGCAACACAGAACAAGCTGAAGATAGAACGGGACAAGAGAGGAGGATCATCAATACCAACAAGAGTGAACTTTTTTCAGAAACGAATCGAGCGGAGCACATAACAGTAAGTGCCTAAGACTGCCACAATAGTCCGCAACAGTATTTTATTTTCTGCAATACTTATTGTATGTACAGGATAAGCGCACCTATCCACTCAGAACTAATGGGAATAGAGCTACTATAATAGATATTGGAGACACTAAGGTACTGTATACCACATTGAGTCTGAGATTACCAGCATTTCTATAGGTAGAAACAGAGTCAGCGCGGGTTCTTCTTTTTCTATTTTCCAACACTAGGTCTTTTCCTATTTTGTGGGCTGTTTTTTGGCAATTAACCCCATAGCAGAACCATGCAGCGACGGGGCTTACACATAAGTTTGTTTGTGTGAGCTCACCTCCACCCCAATTTATCCAGATGGCAGCGCGAGTGTTTATTTATCGTTTTTGTTTAGACCTAGGAGTTATAATGTCCCCTGTAGTACCCCCAGTAGATATAGTGCACTCAGTAGTTATAATGCCCCCTTCTAATACCCCAGTAGTTTTAATGTCCCTTGTAGTACTCAGTAAGTGTAATGGCCCCTGTAGTGCCATCAAAAAGTATACTGCCACCCTCTAGTGCCTCCAGTAGGTATAAATCCCCTCTGTAGTGCCCACAGTTGGTATAATGGCCCCTGTAGTGCTCCCAGTATTATAATTTATTCCTGTAGTGCATGCAGTTCTTCTAATAATAATAACAATAATCATCTTTATTCATATAGTACTACCATATTCTGCAGCTCTTTACAACTCAGTTGGGTTCATGCAGGGCCGGTGCAAGGATTTTTTCCAAAACAAGTGAAGGTACATTTTGGTGCCCCCCCCCCTCCCCAATATACAATATACAACTAATACACTAGGAATGAGGGCTCTGCTTGCAAGAGCTTAGAATCTATGAGGAAATGGGGGTGACACAAGAGGTAAAGTTGTTATATGAAGTGGTCCAGCCATCTATGTACTAAAAGGTGTGGTGCAGGAGCTTATGGGGTGAGCTAGTGCTTAGGGGGTGATGATTACTATCAGAAGATGGATAGCATTTAGTTCTGAAGAATAAGGGTTGAACAGTGAGGAGTCAGTTTAGGTGTGTGTTTTTAAGGTACATTTAATGGTAAGGAAGATAGGAATTAACCTGATTGTCTAAGGCAAAGCATTCCAGAGAGTACGTGCAACACGAGAAAAAAGTCTTGAAGATTGAAGTAAGAGGTTTGAATTATAGAGGATAGATCATTGCCAAAATGGAGAGAATGAGGGATGAGATGTATGGCACTACAGTACTATGGAGTGCTTTGAGGGTGAGGAGTTTGAACTGTATTCTGTGGTGGATGGGCAAGCAGTGACGTGACTAGCATAGGCTAGAGGCATCAGTGTAACGGGTGGAGAAATAGATGAGCCTGGCTGCTGCATTTACTTCCCAAAAACTTCCCAAATAACTGAAGTTTCCACTCAGCCTTACAGGTCGATGTTAGCGTCAAGAAGAAGCGCACTCCTTTTACATCGACCTGTAAGGCTGAGTGGATACTTCAGTTATTTGGGCAGTTTTGTCCCTGTGACTGCCCAAATAAGTGAAGTATGTAGTGATTCTAAGAGCAACCCCTGTCATCTGCATGTCATACTGACTCATAGTATTATTTCACTACCACAGCAGACTCCCTATGCGTGTTACTACAAGGCACAGTGTTCTACAGCCCTATAATGGCTCTCTGCAGCACGGAAATAGCAGTTTTTTTTAAAGTAATTTGCCGCTAATAAATTTGGATCGAACGCATCTTTTCAAAAAATTTGGCACTCCGGCCGAATCAAATTTTTGAGAAATTTGCTCATCTTAAGTTCAAACGGACAAAACTCTTATTTGATTCATTAATTCTTGTCTTGACTACTGTAACTCATTACTAATCGTTTTCTAAAACCTACAAATCGGTTCTTCATATTGCCTTTCAGAACTATTTCACTGCTCTCATCTCCTCACTCTCAAATATCTCAAAACAACTCTTTGATACTCTTCACTCCCTTCTAAGCCCTAAAGTGCACGTGCCGATTTCTGACCTCTGTGCCGAAGACCTGGCTACTTACTCTAAAGATAAGATTGGTAACATTCAACAGGAAATGTTCCAGTTCCCAACCAGCTTCGATCCTCATCCCTCCCACACTTCCTCCAGTACTCCTTCCTCACGTTTTCCTTTTTTCACCCTGTAACAGAAGAAGTCACAAGGATTCTCTCTTCTTCTCAAGCCACGATCTGCAACCGTGATTCATTTCTAATCCCACACATCTCCAGTCCCTCTCCTCAGATGTCATTACTCACCTAACTACAATATTTAACCTCTCGCTCCTTTCTGGTATCTTTCCATCCTCTTGCAAACATTCTGTTATAACCTCACTGCTAAAAAGAAACAAAAAAAACACACACACAACATCTCTTGACCCGACCTACTGCTAACTACGGATCTATTTCTAACCTCCCTTTTGTCTCTAAACTCCTGGAATGTCTTGTCTACTGTCACTTAATAAACTACCTTTCTGAAAACTCTATTCTTAACCCCTTACAGTCTGGCTTCACTTGCCCTTAATAAAGATCTCCTGACAGCAAAAAATAAAAAATTAACTGCTCTCTACTGATTCTTCTGGATCTCTTTGCAGCATTTGATATGGTAGACCACCATCTCCTACTCAACAAGCTCCACTCAATTGGCTTTAATAACCCTCTTGATTTTCTTCCAATCTCTCTAGCTATTCCTTTAGTGTATCATTCACTTGATCTACTTCTTCCTCTCATTCTCTTGATGTTGTGGTTCCTCAGGGTTCAGTCCTAGGTCCTCTACTCTTCTCTCTCTATTCAGCCCCAATCTGACAGACTATCAATAGATTTGGTTTTCAGTACCATCTCTATGCTGATGACACCCAGCTTTACATCTCATCCCCTGACATCACCCCTGCTCTACTTCAAAACACCAGTTATTGTCTGGCCACTGTCTCTATCATCAAGTCTTCTCTCGATCTGAAACGGAATCTTTCAAAAACTGAAACTATTCTCTTTTCCCCATCCACTAACTGACCTAAACTTTATAAATGTTTGTCTGTGGTACTATCATAACTTCTAGGCATCACATTCACTGTCTTGGGGTTATGTTTGACTCAGATCTTTCTTTTGTTTTCCATATTCAGTCACTTGCATGCCCTTTGTTGCTTGCAACTCAAGAACATCTCTAGAATCCATAATTTTCTTATGGTGGAAACTGCCCAAACTTTTGTTTTTGCGTTAATTCATTCTCATCTTGATTTCTGTAATTCATTACTAATTGGTCTTCTTCTCACTAAACTCTCCCCCCTTCCCTCCCCCAGTCTGTTCTAAATGCAGCAGCCAGGCTCATCTATTTCTCCACCCGTTACACTGATGCCTCTAGCCTATGCTAGTCACGTCACTGCTTGCCCATCCACCACAGAATACAGTTCAAACTCCTCACCCTCAAAGCACTCCATAGTACTGTAGTGCCATACATCTCATCCCTCATTCTCTCCATTTTGGCAATGATCTATCCTCTATAATTCAAACCTCTTACTTCAATCTTCAAGACTTTTTTCTCGTGTTGCACGTACTCTCTGGAATGCTTTGCCTTAGACAATCAGGTTAATTCCTATCTTCCTTACCATTAAATGTACCTCAAAAACACACACCTAAACTGACTCCTCACTGTTCAACCCTTATTCTTCAGAACTAAATGCTATCCATCTTCTGATAGTAATCATCACCCCCTAAGCACTAGCTCACCCCATAAGCTCCTGCACCACACCTTTTAGTACATAGATGGCTGGACCACTTCATATAACAACTTTACCTCTTGTGTCACCCCCATTTCCTCATAGATTCTAAGCTCTTGCAAGCAGAGCCCTCATTCCTAGTGTATTAGTTGTATATTGTATATTGGGGAGGGGGGGGGCACCAAAATGTACCTTCACTTGTTTTGGAAAAAATCCTTGCACCGGCCCTGCATGAACCCAACTGAGTTGTAAAGAGCTGCAGAATATGGTAGTACTATATGAATAAAGATGATTATTGTTATTATTATTAGAAGAACTGCATGCACTACAGGAATAAATTATAATACTGGGAGCACTACAGGGGCCATTATACCAACTGTGGGCACTACAGAGGGGATTTATACCTACTGGAGGCACTAGAGGGTGGCAGTATACTTTTTGATGGCACTACAGGGGCCATTACACTTACTGAGTACTACAAGGGACATTAAAACTACTGGGGTATTAGAAGGGGGCATTATAACTACTGAGTGCACTATATCTACTGGGGGTACTACAGGGGACATTATAACTCCTAGGTCTAAACAAAAACGATAAATAAACACTCGCGCTGCCATCTGGATAAATTGGGGTGGAGGTGAGCTCACACAAACAAACTTATGTGTAAGCCCCGTCGCTGCATGGTTCTGCTATGGGGTTAATTGCCAAAAAACAGCCCACAAAATAGGAAAAGACCTAGTGTTGGAAAATAGAAAAAGAAGAACCCGCGCTGACTCTGTTTCTACCTATAGAAATGCTGGTAATCTCAGACTCAATGTGGTATACAGTACCTTAGTGTCTCCAATATCTATTATAGTAGCTCTATTCCCATTAGTTCTGAGTGGATAGGTGCGCTTATCCTGTACATACAATAAGTATTGCAGAAAATAAAATACTGTTGCGGACTATTGTGGCAGTCTTAGGCACTTACTGTTATGTGCTCCGCTCGATTCGTTTCTGAAAAAAGTTCACTCTTGTTGGTATTGATGATCCTCCTCTCTTGTCCCGTTCTATCTTCAGCTTGTTCTGTGTTGCGTGCGCAGCTCCGGCCGGTAGCTTGCGCGCGCACAGAGCAGCCATTGTTAGGTACGTTTACCTGGAGACCTGTAGTGTGACATCACACCCGAAGCTACGGAAGCCTCTAGGGTCCACAATTCCCCCAACGCGTTTCGGAATAGACTTATTCCTTCCTCAGGGATAACTGTAGAGCCTGTTCAGCCGACCGAGCTTACAGGTTTCCATGGAAACGTTTTTTGTTGATAGGGCAATACTAGAACTTCAAGGGGTACAACGGAATATAGAAAAAAGGTTGTGTGGTTGGTTAGCGATTTAAATTGAGTTAGTTTGAGTACTTTTGGTTCTTTTACACTGTTGCTCCCCAAAAATATCAGATTCCATAAAATGATTGAGGTATATGTTAATTGATTTAGCGGAAGGGCCTGATTATTGGAATAAACTTTATTTTTTATTTTTATTATTGTTGTAATTGTTTGTCTTGCGTGATGGTTTCTTGCTATTAGCTGTTTATATGGAGAAATTACAGAAATGCAAACAATTCGATTTCTTGATTCAGGCCTATAGGAGCCAGGGTGTTTAGGTTATAAATCCACTCGCTCTCTTTGCGGGACATTGCCTTTATATAATCACCCCCTCTGGGATCATGCCTCACTTGCTCTATACCTCCAAAGGATGAGCCTTCAAATTTACCCTTGTGTTTTTCCGTGAAGTGGCGTGATAGTGAATGGCACACAATTTTTTTATTTATGTTTTTTACATGTTCCCATATTCTGACCTTTAGCTCGCGTTTCGTTCTCCCTACGTACACCTTTCCGCACGGGCATTTTATATAATAAATTACCCCCTTTGAAAAGCAGGACAGGTGGTTTTTTATTTTGTATGAATTGTTTTCACTGGTAATTTCTTTAATAATGTTTTTTTGTTTAGACGCTAGGAAGGCCTTGCATGTTCTGCAAGGAAAAAAGCCTTTTTTGTCATCTGGTATGGTTGCCTTTTTGTTTTTCCCTTCAGTTGTGGTTCTAATTGATGGGGCTATTAAATTTCCCAAGTTTTTTGATTTTCTAAAAATAAATTTAGGGGCCCTGGGTAATTTTTCCCCAATAATTTTATCGTGCTTCAAGATGTACCAATGTTTTTTTATGATTTGTCTGAACTGATATTCTTTTTCATGATATTGGGTTATTATGGGTATAACAAAGTCCATGTTATCCTTCAGTGTGTTTTTTTCGCTATCAGAAGTTTTTTGTTTCTGAATCAGTGATTGTCGCTCTATTTTCATAACTTCATTTTTAATCTCCTCTAGTTTTGTAGCATTGTACCCCTTTTCCAGAAATTTTTGCTGTAAATTGTTTGCCTCATATTCAAACCGTTCATTTAGGGTGCAATTCCTCCGTAAGCGGATGTATTGGCTCTGTGGAATATTGGTAAGCCAAATTGGGAGATGGCAACTATCTAGAGCGATAAATCCATTACTGTCTGTGGGTTTTGAATATGTCTGGGTCAGTATTGTGTTATTCCTATTCCTGTAACTCCTAGGTCTATTTCAGTGGGCATTATAATTACTGGGGTCACTACAGAGGGCCATTATAGGGGGCACTATAGAATGCATTATAACTACTGGGTGGACTAGAGTGTACCCCTTGTTCTTTACAATACCTCGGATGGTGCGGATAGACTTTCCAGAGGGGTACAACAGGTCCAACCTCTAAGGGGTGGTTGGAACATGAGGAAACAAGAACCTGGGTGTGGACCCACTGGACTGGCCTCCAGATTACACGGGACACCCAGAGGGTGTTAGGGGCCCAGAGGCTGATACAGAGTCAGAAGTCAGGAAAGGCAGCAATATTGAAAAGTCCGTAAACAAAGTAAGAGGTCAGGGCAGGCGGCAAAATAATAAAATCTGTAATACAAAATACAAGGTCAGGGCATGCGGCAGTAAGGCAAGGTCTGTTAAACAAGATGCCTGGTCCGGTACACAGTAATGGCAGAAATCACAGAAACACCTTTGCTCACAGGAACTGGACAAGGCTTAGAACCAAAGTTGCTCAAGCGCCTTGCTGTAGAAGGAGGCGCCTTTAAATACCTCCTGCAGTCCAGCCATAGGCTGGGGAAGAGGCATGCACATGCTGCCTCACATAAGGAGTAAAGACATGCCCGCACACACCCTAAATGCACACAAGTAACTCTGAGCCAGAGTGCAAGATCTGCTGAGAGCCAAGAGGCAAATGCTAGCAGCAGGAGTGCAGACCACAGCTAAGAACCCCGCTTTCTGCACCTGTCAGCACAGCAGGGTCCTCCCTGTGAGGAAGCCCAGGTCCCATACCTGCGTTTGGGGAAAGAATCGGGTTAACATCTAATAATGTTGAAAAAAGACATACCATAAGGCCATCAAGTTCAACCAAGTAGTACTGTAGGTGGGGATGTGAATTTTGGAAAAGGGAAGTGAGACCCAGACTTCTACACATTTTCATAAGCATTAAGGTCATTTACTTTTAAGAGTTCCTCTAAGCCCTTTTTAAAACAACTCACTGTTCCTGTTGTGACCACATTGGGAGGTAGACTACAGATTTACAGTTCTTACAGTAAAGAAGCCTTCACACCTCTGGAAACTGAACTTTTTTGTCTCCAGACAGAAGCAGTGCCCCTATGACTTTTTAGAGAATTTTACATGTAACAGCTTTTCACCATATTTTTGTATGGCCCATTTAAACATTGTATAGGTTAATCATGTCCCCCTTAGACATCTCTTCTCAAAACTAAATAAATTGAATTATTTTAATATTTCCTCATGACTAAGACACTCCATGCCCCTTATCGGTTTAGTCGCCCTTCTTTGTCCATTTTCAGCTCCAGGGCATCCTTCCTATGAACTGGAGCCCAAAACTGAACTGCATCTTCCAGGTGACACTGCACCAAAGCTTTGTAAATTGGTAAAATTGTATACATATCCCACAAGTCTATGCTTCGTTTAATACATGACAATATCCTTCTAGCCATAGAAGCAGCTTTTTGACATTGTATGCTGGTATTTAATCTATGATCTACAAGTACTCCTAAATCTTTCTCTACAAGTGATTCCCCCAGAGTCCCAGTGTTACTTCCACTAGGACATATGATGCACCTAGATTATAACTACCCAGATGCATAAATGTACATTTAACTACATTAAACCTCATTTGCAAGTTGATGCCCAAACACTCAGCATGTCCAAATTAGTTTATGGAAATCTTCTATAGATTGTACAGTACTACATAGTTTGGTGTAATTTGCACAAATGGTGCTATTAATCCCATCCTAAATATTAGAGATGAGCGAATCAAAGCTGACGAAGTGCAATTCAATCTGAATTTCAGGAAAAATGTGATTCTCACCAAAGCCGAATTTCCTTGAGCTTCGTGGTAACGAATCACCTTTTTTCCTAAAATGGCTGCTGCACGTGTGAGAACAGCGGTGCAGTTATCTGTTTTAAAGCCTTTTGTGGCGTGTATTAATAGAAAAATAAAAATATATATTTGCTGCTCAGTGGTGCATTTATCTGTTGTAAAGCCTTTTGTGGCGTTTATTAGTGTCAAAATAAAAATATATTTGCCGTTCAGTGGTGCAGTTATGTGTTGTAAAGCCTATTGTGGTGTGTATTAGTAGAAAAATAAAAATAAACATTTGTTCGCTCAGCGGTGCATTTATCTGTTGTAAAGCCTTTTGCTTATTAGTGGAAAAAGAAAAATATATATTTGGCATTCAGTGGTGCAGTTATACAGACGTGGACAAAATTGTTGGTACCCTTTGGTCAATGAAAGAAAAAGTCACAATGGTCACAGAAATAACTTTAATCTGACAAAAGTAATAATAAATTAAAATTCTATAAATGTTAACCAATGAAAGTCAGACATTGTTTTTCAACCATGCTTCAACAGAATTATGTAAAAAAATAAACTCATGAAACAGGCATGGACAAAAATGATGGTACCCCTAACTTAATATTTTGTTGCGCAACCTTTTGAGGCAATCACTGCAATCAAACGCTTCCTGTAACTGTCAATGAGACATCTGCACCTCTCAGCAGGTATTTTGGCCCACTCCTCATGAGCAAACTGCTCCAGTTGTGTCCGGTTTGAAGGGTGCCTTTTCCAGACTGCATGTTTCAGCTCCTTCCAAAGATGCTCAATAGGATTGAGGTCAGGGCTCATAGAAGGCCACTTTAGAATAGTCCAATTTTTTCCTCTTAGCCATTCTTGGGTGTTTTTAGCGGTGTGTTTTGGGTCATTGTCCTGTTGCAAGACCCATGACCTGCGACTGAGACCAAGCTTTCTGACACTGGCTAGTACATTTCTCTCTAGAATTCCTTGATAGTCTTGAGATTTCATTGTACCCTGCACAGATTCAAGACACCCTGTGCCAGACGCAGCAAAGCAGCCCCAGAACATAACAGAGCCTCCTCCATGTTTCACAGTAGGGACAGTGTTCTTTTCTTGATATGCTTCATTTTTTCGTCTGTGAACATACAGCTGATGTGCCTTGGCAAAAACTTCGATTTTTGTCTCATCTGTCCACAGGACATTCTCCCAGAAGCTTTGTGGCTTGTCAACATGTAGTTTGGCATATTCCAGTCTTGCTTTTTTATGATTCGTTTTCAACAATGGTGTCCTCCTTGGTCGTCTCCCATGTAGTCCACTTTGGCTCAAACAACGACGGATGGTGCGATCTGACACTGATGTTCCTTGAGCATGAAGTTCACCTTGAATCTCTTTAGAAGTCTTTCTAGGCTCTTTTGTTACCATTCGGATTATCCGTCTCTTAGATTTGTCATCAATTTTCCTCCTGCGGCCACGTCCAGGGAGGTTGGCTACAGTCCCATGGATCTTAAACTTATGAATAATATGTGCAACTGTACTCACAGGAACATCTAGTTGCTTGGAGATGGTCTTATAGCCTTTACCTTTAACATGCTTGTCTATAATTTTCTTTCTGATCTCTTGAGACAGCTCTTTCCTTTGCTTCCTCTGGTCCATGTCGAGTGTGGTACACACCATATCACCAAACAACACAGTGATTACCTGGAGCCATATATATAGGCCCAATGGCTGATTACAAGGTTGTAGACACCTGTGATGCTAATTAGTGGACACACCTTGAATTAACATGTCCCTTTGGTCACATTATGTTCTGTGTTTTCTAGGGGTACCATCATTTTTGTCCATGCCTGTTTCATGAGTTTATTTTTTTACATAATTCTGTTGAAGCATGGTTGAAAAACAATGTCTGACTTTCATTGGTTAACATTTATAGAATTTTAATTTATTATTACTTTTGTCAGATTAAAGTTATTTCTGTGACCATTGTGACTTTTTCTTTCATTGACCAAAGGGTACCAACAATTTTGTCCACGTCTGTATGTTGTAAAGCCCCTTTTGCCATGTATTAGTGGCAAAAGAAAAATATATTTGCCAATCAGCAGTGCAGTTACATCGTTCTAAAGCCTTCTGTGGCGTGTATTAGTGGCAAAAGTAAAATATATTTGCCGTTCAGCGGTGCAGTTATATCTTGTACAGCCCTTTTTACCGTGCATTAGTGGCACTAAAAAAATATATATTTGCCATTCAGCTGTGCAGTTATTTGTTGTGAATGTCTTTTTTCCGTCTATTGTTGTAAAGCCTTTTCTGGCGTGTATTAGTAGAAAAATAAAAAATATATTTGCTGCTCAGCGGTTCATTTATCTGTTGTAAAGTCTTTTGTGGCGTGTATTAGTGGAAAAAGAAAAAATATATTTGCCATTTAGCGGTGCAATTATCTGTTGTAAAGCCTTTTTGTTGTGTATTAGTGGCACCCAAAAAATATATATTTGCCAGTCAGCGATGCAGTTATACGTTTTGTGGCGTGTATTAGTGGAAAAAGAAAAATATATATATTGCCGTTCAGCGGTGGAGTTATATGTTGTAAAGCCCTTTTTTTTTTCTTCAATCTGTTTCCTGGTTATAGTCTGTTTGTCACCCACATATACAATCTGCCCTGGATGGAGTACCCATTCTATCGTGATGGTGTCCTCACACACCTCTGATGCAATATATTTTTTCAACGTTGAATCTAAGCTTTTTGAGAAATCGGGTCTGTCCTTCCAACACAACAGACACACTCCTGAAATACTCTGTGCTGCTGGGTATCCTGCTCAACAAGATTAGCACACTACTCTCCTGAAATGCTCAGCACTGCTGAGGAATCCTGCTCCTTTCACTCTGTGTGTGATATGCTACTCATCTTTTTATTTATAATTTTATTAGAAATTCAAACCATACAATTCACCAAAAACAACATGATTTTATTATTTTTCCCCTAAAAAACCTTAGCCCCCTGTTCATACCCAACCAACCTTTTCCTTTGTGATGCATCTCCCGTCCTCCCCATCAATAAATTAAAAGGGGGGGGGGGATAATGAGTGTAGGCAGGAAAACCTTAAAACTTCGATTCTCCCCCAATTTTAGTCCATTTTTCCTCAGTATTTCTCTGCTTATATAGAATGTTTTTTCATCTCTCTTAATCTTATTAACCAGGTTAACCCATGAAGTAATACTTGGTTTATTTAGAGAAAACCAAACCCTAGCAAAAGTCTCGCCAAGAACATTATTTTAATCAAAAGAATCCTTTTATATTTTGGACGGTGTAAAAGGAGTGCGCTTCTTGACCTGTAAGCCTAAGTTCATACTTGAGTTAATTGGTCAGTTTTGGCCCCCGTGACTGCCCTAATAAGTGAAATGTGCAGTGATTCTATGAGTGACGCCAGTCATCTGAATGTCATACTGACTCACAGTATTATTTTACTACCAGAGCAGACTCCCTATGCGTGTTACTGCAGGACTCTCTGTAGCCAGGAAATAGCAATTTTTTAACACGATTCACCGCAAATCAATTTCGGATTGAACCACATTTTTTCCCAAAAATTTGGCGAACTAGCCAATTGAATTTTTAAAGAATTTGCTCATCTCTACTTAATATCATTAATAAATAAATTATTAAAATAATAAAAAGGGACCCAGCACTGAAGCTTCAGGTATACCACTTTTAACCTGGGACCATTCAGGCTTATCTTACCTATTTACCTATATTACCTAAACATCTATGAGGAACAATATCAAATGCCTTTTCAAAATCCTGAGCCAACCCTCTGTCCAGGCTTTTACTTATGTCCTCATAAAAACAAATCGGTTAGTCCAGTGGTGTAACTAGAAATGACCGGGCCCCACAGCAAATGTTTGAATGCGTCCCCCACCCTCACCCCAAGCAACTGCTTCACAACCGCTACCTTCCATGCAACCCTCACTCCTGTGGCTAGTCAAAATCACTCTCTCAGGTCAGGCCTGGCAGCCACTCCATCCATTTCCTACAGTGTCTCTGTATATAATATTATTTTATAATACTATTGAGAGGGCCCTGACAATAAAATCTTTTAGTTCTCCTCCTGGGTAGGCCCCTTATGAATTTGGCCCCCTAAGCAGCAGCTTCTCCCGCTTCCCCTATAGCTAGATCCCTGGCTTAGTCTGAAAGCTTCTGTCCTTGGTAAACCCATGCTGGTTATCAATTATGATATTAACAGTCACATACTCCTGTATATATTCCTTTAAGAGTCCTTCAAACCTTTTTGACACAACAGAAGTTAAGCGTACTAGTCTATAATTATCTGTAGAATACTTAGAGTCCTTTTTTAATATGAATATCACATTATGAACAGGGGCACAGCAATAACTGAACTGAGTTCTTTAAGAACTCTTGGGTGTAATCCATCTGAACCTGGAGACTTTTTTTCACATTTACATTATTTAACTTTGTTTGGACAACATGGTGGCATACTACTATTAACATTTGTACTTTTGAGAAGCATTATCACTGTAAGGGTCCATTCACACGTCTGCATTTTCTATTAAGTGCTTGCGATGCGAGGTCTGCAAAATGCGGAACGCACATTGCCGGTGTCCATGTTCTGCGGATCTGCAAAACACACACAGATGTGTGATTGAACCCTAAGGGGGATTATTACAAATGGCACATTTGGGAGCACAGTTATTTCTACAACATAATAGTTGGGGGCATTGGGGAGCACAGAGGGTACAGTATTGGGGAAGTAGCAGCAGGATAACACTGCGCACCAGGACGAAAAAAGTGAGGAATGTAAAGCTGGATTTACACGGGCCGACTGAGTTTTCATTCCTTACAGTCGGCTGCTTGTCCAAGATACTGAATCATGGTTTCTGAGGAGCAGATCACTGTTTAGACAGCACTATCTGCTGCCCAGAAGCCATGATTAGTGGTGCCTACATGAACAACAGGGTTAATTTACACAAATCTCCCTAACACGTGTTGGGACTTTATTCAAATATTATTTACAATTGGCCACTAGGACCATCAGTGTCCCTTGATTTACACGTGTTAATAATTCTAAAAAATAGCTTTTATTACTTGTCCATAAAATGATTTTCTTAGAACTCTATATTTGCCTATAGTTAAAATTGTCAGCATAGCCTGCCTGCCTATTCGTGTTCTCACAGTATTGTCTATGATTATAGTTCGTCCACTAGGTGGCTCTATGCATCTGCAGTAGCTTATTTCATACGTCCTTTATTGTGCAGGCGTTTCTCTGCTTGTATACTACATGCTGTTGTTCCCACAGCGTGTGAGCTACTGTACCACCTTCCTGGACTAAGCTCTTATCCTTGTATCTCTCTCATACATGAATACAGGCCAGGACCTCTGCCCAAACCCCTGAAGATGCCTGGTTGGCGAAACATGTCGGGGGGCAGCTAGTGAAGTTAGCGTTTTAACCAGCGGTAGCCTGGCCTGTATTAATGTATGAGAGAGATACAAGGATAAGAGCTTAGTCCAGGAAGGCGGCACAGTAGCTCACACGCTGTGGGAACAACAGCGTGTAGTATACAAGCAGAGAAACGCCTGCACAATAAAGGACGTAGGAAATAAGCTACTGCAGATGCATAGAGCCACCTAGTGGACGAACTCGATAATCATAGACAATACTGTGAGAACACAAATAGGCAGGCAGGCTATGCTGACAATTTTAACTATAGGAAAATATAGAGTTCTAAGAAAATCATTTTGAGGACAAGTAATAAAAGCTATTTTTTAGAATTATTAACACGTGTAAATCAAGGGACACTGATGGTCCTAGTGGCCAATTGTAAATAATATTTACATGAACAACAGGAACACCAGATGAACAAGCGTTTAGTGTGTTCATTAGGTGATCAGCGGCACATTTACATGGCAAGATTATTGGGAACAACTGTTTGCAGGAACGGTCGATCCCGATAATCTGCTCGATTCTCAGGCCATGTAAATGCACCTTAAGATGTCTGTGTGACAAACTGCAGAGATGAGATGTGGCTGAAAGGTGTTATTGTGTTGCTTGGGCTAAATGGAGAAGATGAGCGAACCACTCTGTTCCTCTCCTTGTTAGGAGTGGGCTGGTCCTATTCTTGCCAGGAGGGGGAGTTCCAGTTCAGATAGTGAGTGGAGTGAGAAAGCACATTCAGACCTCCTACTAGTGTTGATCACGAATATTCAAATTTATATCGCAAATATAGGTACTTAGAAAATTTGAGATTATTTAGAATATAGTGATATACAGTACAGACCAAAAGTTCGGACACACCTTCTCATTCAAAGAGTTTTCTTTATTTTCATGACTATGAAAATTGTAGATTCACACTAAAGGCATCAAAACTATGAATTAACACATGTGAAATTATATACATAACAAAAAAGTGTGAAACAGCTGAAAATATGTCATATTCTAGGTTCTTCAAAGTAGCCACCTTTTGCTTTGATTACTGCTTTGCACACTCTTGGTATTCTCTTGATGAGCTTCAAGAGGTAGTCACCTGAAATGGTCTTCCAACAGTCTTGAAGGAGTTCCCAGAGATGCTTAGCACTTGTTGGCCCTTTTGCCTTCACTCTCCGGTCCAGCTCACCCCAAACCATCTCGATTGGGTTCAGGTCCGGTGACTGTGGAGGCCAGGTCATCTGGCGCAGCACCCCACAGCCCTTCGGGGTCCACGCTCAGAGAACGACTCGACCAACAGGTAGCAGACTACCTCGTCTTAACTGCAGATATAGACACTCTGAGGAGCGATGAACCCCTTGACTACTGGGTGTGCAGGCTTGACCTGTGGCCTGAGCTATCCCAATTTGCGATAGAACTCCTGGCCTGCCCCGCTTCAAGTGTCCTGTCAGAAAGGACCTTCAGCACTGCAGGAGGTATTGTCACTGAGAAGAGAAGTCGCCTAGGTCAAAAAAGTCTAGATTACCTCATCTTTATTAAGATAAATGAGGCATGGATCCCGAAGGGACTGACAGTGGGGGATGCATTTGACTAAAAAAAAGGCCTGATGAGATGCCTTGGGCTAAAAATGGTCCACACACTGCTGTATTTAATCTCTGCATGCCGGATGACTTGCATGACTTCTCCGCCACCAACTAAGGTTCGAGCCGCAATGTAGCAGCGGCTGCAACAATACCCAATTTTTAAGGCATGTGTACATTTTTCTGGCCTCTGGTGCTGCACTGTGGCTGCAAAAACAAAACAAAAAAAAAGGCACATGCATGTGTCAATTCCCCTTCGTGATCGTTACCTTGTTGTTGTGAAGGGGCTTGCATATCACAATGAAGCGATCACCTCTATGAGTGTGTTGGCAATGGCAATGTTGGCACACCCTAGATGATAAGGTCGTTGCTTCATTGTGAACAGACCAAAAGCGATCGGGTGGATAATTTTGCATAGAAAAAACATTTATTTTCTTTGTGTTCATCTAAGGTGATCATTAAAGCCTACTAGGCCAACAATGGGCCCACACTGCAGAATCATTGTTTTCTAGGTCACTTAACTGTCACTGACCTACCTAAGCATGACCATAGGCTTTGAAAATCTCCCAAACGTGCGCACAAGCACAGTCATCCCTTCACCAAGATTGACGCATAGAGGAATAAAATTAATGTCAACTATTGACAACTCTTTGCGGTTGTCTAAAATCTATTCGATACACGTTCCTAATAGGGGACGTAACAGGGATTAAACTGATAAGAATAGACTACTTAACACACCACTCATGTAGGGTGGCACATTACATTGCACGGCGCACGCGCTGTGCCCCATATTGGAAGTAGGAGGACCAACCAAGCATCTTTTTCTATCTTCCGGTTTATAAAATGTGTTTCTTACACAGGCCCCTGATAGGGGACATAACAGGGATTAAACTGATAGGAATAGTACTACTCAACATACCACTCATATAGGGTGGCACAGTACATTGCACAGCGCACGCGCAGTGCCCTAAATTGGAAGTAAGAGGGCCGACCAAGCATCTTTTTCCATCTCCGGGTTCCTAAAATCTATTCCATGCAACTGCCCCTGATAGGGGACAAAACAGAGATTAAACTGGTAAGAACAGATTTTTTTAATTAAAAAAAATGGACAGCCTCTGCGGAGCTGGGTATTTTTTAGCCGCGTTACTGAACGCTCATGCACAATGTCTGTAGGCTCATGCGTCCTTTTGCGGAGGTGACAAACCTGGTCAGTCAAAGCCAAGGTAACATCATCGACCTCATCCCATATGCGTTTTATACAACACCAAGGGTCCCCGAAAGGTGAATTGAATTGATTTTTCGAATGGCGAGATGGTTAAAAAAAACGCTGGCTCCCTCCCATTTGTTTGAATCCACGCCACGGTCACGGCATTTTTATCCAGCCAATCGCTTTTAGTCTGATCATAAAGAAGCAACGGCCTTATCTAGGGTGTGGCAACATTGCCAACACACTTATAGAGGTGATGATCGCTTCATTGTGATACGCAAGCCCCTTCGCCCCAACAAGGTACCGATCACGAAGGGGAATTGACACTTGTATGTGCCTTTTTTCGCTTGTTTTGTTTTTGCAGCCACAGTGCAGAACCAGAGGCCAGATAAATTAGGCATGTACACATGCCTGAAAAACAATGTTATTGTAGCAGCGGCCGGAAAAATTGATGTTTTCCAGGCAGAAAGGTGACTAAAACATTGCGGCTTGAACCCTAGTTGGTGGCGGAGAATTCACGAAAGTCATCCGGTATGCAGACATTAAATACAGCAGCGTGGGGACCATTTTGAGACCAACGCATGTCACCAGGCCTTTTGTTAGTCAAACGTATCCCCCACTGTCAGTCCCTTCGGGACTTCTTTTGTCAGTGACAATGCCTCCTGCTTCACTGTAGGTCCTTTCTGACAGGACACTTGAAGCGGGGCAGGCCAGAAGTTCTATCGCAAATTGGGATAGTTCAGGCCACAGGTCAAGCCTGCACACCCAGTAGTCAAGGGGTTCATCGCTCCTCAGAGTGTCGATATCTGCAGTTAAGGCGAGGTAGTCTGCTACCTGTCGGTCAAGTCGTTCTCGAAGGCTGGATCCCGAAGGGCTGTGGCGATGTGTAGGACTGAAAAAGCTCTGCATGTCCTCCATCAACAACACATCTGTAAAGCGTCCTGTCCTTGCCGCCGTGGTCGTGGTAGGAGGAGGATTACTTTCACCTCTTCCCCTGTGTCATGGTCTTACCTCCTTGCTGTTCTCCTTCGTTTGACATGTGCTGGCGGCCATCTTGGTTTCTGGGTTTCTAGTAGCCTCCCACCCTGCGGCTCCTCCTTCCCACTGGGAGGAGCTGGATGCCTAGCTCATATATATAGGAGGTCTGTGGCTTCAGTTCCCTGCTTGGTCCTCCTGTGCTCACATGCTTCTAAGACTGCTGCTGCTTCTGGTTCCTGATCCTGGCTTCGTCTGACTACCCTGCTGATTCCTGATCCTGGCTTCGTCTGACTACCCTGTTGGTTCCTGATCCTGGCTTCATCTGACTACCCTTCTGGTTCCTGATCTCTGGTTTCGCAAGACCCTGCTTCGGTTTAGCCATCCGTTTGGACTTTTGCCTTACAGCTTTATTTTCAATAAAGCCTTCTTATTTCCACTCATCTCTTGTTGTACGTCTGGTTCATGGTTCCATGACATTAGGACCAAGCCATGAATTCTGACGGTACAGGGCCATCCTCGCTACCTACGCTGGTTGCCAGACTTGATCAGCAGGATCACCTGTTGGGTCGGTTCGCTGTGGCGTTGCAAACCCTGCTTGAACGCACGGCTCATTTAGCTTCCGTTGCCGATGGGTTGGTTGTCGCTCCTGGGCCCGCTCCTACTGCCGCTCCGGTTGTTGCGCTCGTCAGCTGATTCCACATAGATCTCTACAGAACCTGTTCTAATAAACGCTTGTACAAGTAGAGCCCCCCTGACAGAGTGGAGAGGGTGTCAGCAGTAAGTTTGTGTTGACGTCACTGATTTAATTTTCCTTCCTCTTATCTGTCAGAACAATAACCCACAAAAAACGGATCCTGTCTGTGGAGCATGCACCTTCACTCGCTTTCTCGTATAATCTATCAGTATTGCTAATGCCCCCCCAAAAAAAGAGTGGATCTAAAACAAAGATACTATGTAAATGGAATATTTGCATGTCTTCTGTGTTTTGTACCCACCCCTGCTTTTGGCTACTAAATCATAAACTAAGTCTGATGGGACCATACAGGCCATGACAGATCAGAAGAAGGGTCAAATAAAAGATGACGTCAGCCAGGCCAAAAGGCAAAATAGTGGCCCAGTCATGAAGTTGGGAGGGTGGGAACAGCATGAGAAGTCCACATAGTGGCCCTATGACATAGTGGTGAGCTGGAAGCAGCATGAGGAGACCACAGAGTGTCCCAATGACAGAGTATGGAGGTGGTGGCAGCAGCATCAGGAGGAGGCCACAGAAAGGAACAATGACAGTGTTGAGGTGGTGGCAGCATCAGGAAACCACAGAGCGGCCCTATGACATAGTGGTGAGGTGGAAGCAGCATGAGGAGGCCACAGAGTAGCACAATGACAGCGTGGAGGTGGCGGCAGCATCAGAAGACCACAGAGTGGCAAAGTGACATAGTGTGGAGGTGACAGTAACATGAGGAGACCACAGAGTGGCCCTATGACATAGTCATGAGGTGGAAGCAGCATGAGGAGACCACATGGTGGCCCAATGACAGATTCTGGAGGTGGCAGCAACATCAGGAGGCCACAGAGTGGCACAATGACACAGTGTGGAGGAAACGGCAGCAGCATCAGGAGGAGGCCACAGAGTGTCACAATGACAGTGCGGAGGTAGTGACAGCATCAGGAGACCACAGAGTGGCAAGGTGACATAGTTTGGAGGTGACAGTAACATGAGGAGACCACAGAGTGCCCTATGACATAGTCATGAGGTGGAAGCAGCATGAGGAGACCAGAGAGTGGCCCAATGCTCTGGCGGTCTGGAGGTGGCGGCAGCATCAGGAGGAGAACACAGAATGGTACAAAGACAGTGTGGAGGTGGCGGTAGCATCAGTAGGCCACAGAGCGGCACAAAGACAGTGTGGAGGTGGCGGCAGCATCAGGAGGCCACAGAGTGGCAAGGTGACATGACATAGTGTGGAGGTGGCAGCAGCATCAGGAGACCACAGAGTGGCAAGGTGTTATAGTGTGGAGGTGGGTGGCAATGCCAGTAGCAGCTGAAGATGGGTGGGTGAAAGAGGGAGCACTTGGCATCACATGTGTTGCATCAGGCGGGTGGCAGCATCAGAATAGTAGCTGAGGCAGGTAGCCAAAAGAAACTGGTCTCTTTTGTCAAAGTGTTGGTGTGGCACCATGGATGATCTAGTCTGATGCATCAGGAATTAGTGGGTGAAAATCCTGGGTGATCCACGCCTGATTCATCTTGACAAAGGTCAGTCTCCCAACATTTTGGGTGGACAGACGAGTTCTTCTTGGGGTAACTATGGCCCAGCCACACTAAACACCCGCTGTGATGCCACACTACTGGCCGGGCAGGACAGCTTTTCCAGGGCAAACTCTGACAGTTGCGTCCACAGATCCAGTTTGGCTGCCCAGTAGTCTAGCGGATCTTCAATGACGGCTGGAAGTGTGCACTCCAAGTATGCCACCACCTGCTGGTTCAGGTTCTGCTTCAGGTCTAGATGCTGTTACTGGTGAGTAGTTTCTTCACTATGTGGGTAAAGAAAGCTGCTCATCAGCGACTCTAGACTCAGGCTGCTGCTGATGGAGCTGGTACTGCTCCTGCCACCCCATCCCTACCCAGCAGCCATGGCAGTGGAACGTGAGTGCAGAGGGCCCCCCCTGGTCAGACCTGTGAGAGGATGGACGATGGTGCAGATAAGCAGCGGCCAACTGATGACATAGGATGTCTTTATAGTAGTTCAGTTTGTCCTCCTTCTCAGCGGGTGTAAAAAAAGGCCCCCATTTTGGACTGGTAGCGAGGGTCCAACAAGGTGAAGAGCCAGAAGTCATACCTATGCCGAATGGTGACAATTCGGCTGTTACTACCCAAGCAAGTGAGCATGCAGTGGGCCATTTGCGCAAGTGACTCGGAGGCACTCCCTGCCTCCATCTCCACTGCATACTGCCATGGTGTGTCTGGGTCCTGCTCCTCCTCTCCGGTCACCTAGGTAGAAAACCCACCCATTTCGCTACATGATGCTTGTGCTCCCATGTCCTCCTCCTCCTCCAGTTCAGCCCCCACATGGCTCATGTGGCTGTGAGATCTAGGCTCCACATCTCCAGTCCCCTGACCAGCCATATTTACCAGCATCTGTTCCAGGACATGAAGTGTAATATCATCATTCCTCCTGTAGTCCTGGAGCCTGACAAATAATGTGGCCTCCTCAAAGGGCCTGAGCAAACGGCAGTTGTCACGCATAAGCTGCCACTGGCTGACATCGAAGTTACACAGGGGAGTACTCCTGTCCACTTCGATCATCAATCGTTTATGGCCTTTCTCTGTACAGTCAGTCCAACATATGGAGGGTGGAATTCCAACGGGTGGAAAAGTTGCATATTGGCCTATGTTGGGGGATGCCGTTCTGCCGCTGCATCTCAAGGAGGGTGTTCTTTGCGGTGTACGAGTGACTGAAGTGCATGCAAAGTTTGCTGGCCATTTTTAGGATGTATTGCAGATGAGTGGAAGACTTCAGGAACCGCTTGACAACCAGATTGAACACATGTGCCATGCAGGGCACATGGCTCAAGCCAGGATTCCATTTCTTGATGAAGGACACTGAGCAGTTCCTCCCCTGTGTGACTCAATTCGCCCAGGCAAACGAGGTGCAGAACAGCGTGACACCACCATGCCCTACACATTTAGTATGCTAGGGGGGCACTGATTTGTCCCTGCAATGGAGGCTGAGGACATGGTGGAGGATGAGAATACAGAGGCAGACATTGTCGCAGGACCAATTGCATGAGAACGTGGAGGTGGAAGCGGCTTTACCTGGCCAAGTTGCTGGTGTGTCTGTGCAGGAACCACATTCACCCAGTGGGCCATAACGAACAGGTAATGTCCCTGACCGTAGTTACAGCTCTACATGTCGGCGCTGTCGTGCACTTTGGCATACACCGACAGGCTCAAGGACTGGCCCACCTACTGTTCTACATTTGTGTTCAGTGCTGG
Organism: Bufo gargarizans; assembly: GCF_014858855.1. Lineage (NCBI taxonomy): Eukaryota > Metazoa > Chordata > Amphibia > Anura > Bufonidae > Bufo > Bufo gargarizans. Next base: position 424,138,371 of record NC_058081.1, on the reverse strand, counting down.
TACTGCCTTCATGGCAAAGTAATGATGGCTTGGAACTCTCCACCTTAGCTTGGCACAAGCCACCAGTTCTCTGAAAGGTTCAGAGTCCACCACTTGGAAATGGAGGGACTGCAACACCAGCAATTTGGACAGGATCAAGTTCAGCTTCTGTGCCATTGGATGAGTGCATGCATACTGTTGTCTCTTGGAAACTGATTCTGTGATCGAGGAGTAGAAGGAGCAGGAGCATCAGGACCAGCAGATGATGGGAAGGACAGACGGCTCCCTTCGACTGAGGTGGGGGAGCCTTGACTGCCTGAAACCGGATGCGTGCCACTGGGTGATGCAGCGGTTTCTGCAGCAGGCTGGACCATCACATCAAAGCCACGGTTCTCCCAGGCCACTTTATTGCAACGCTACATATGTTGATGCAGGGCCGTATTGCCAACATTGGCACCCTGGCCACGCTTCACCCTCTGGCCACAGATTGTACATATGGCCATGTTCACGTCCTCCGGTGGCTTAACAAAAAACTGCCACACCGGCGAGTAGGTGATTTTACCCCCAACACTACGCACTGACTGACTTCTACTGCCGCTGCCTCCTTTACCCCCTGCACTACTTCTTCCTGGATAGGTAGGCTTCTGCAAAGCAGGTGGTCTACCCAGGGCACGTTTGGCTCCTGACCTCCCACTGCTGCCACCCTTCTGACTCCCGCCCACGGCTAGTGACTTGCTGGCTCACAGGAAAGCTGCCACCCTCTTTCCGATAATGATGAAGCCCTTTCGTCACCCTGCTCCCAAGTGCGATCAGCTGCATCACCATCATTGACTAACCGTTTGCAACACCAGCTCTCACGCCACTCTCCTCATCACTACTTGCCCACCTAGCAGAGGAAGCGGCGGATGTCTCCTCCAGATCTTGGCTGGTCAGTAGCTGCTGACTCTCCTCTAGTAGCTCTTCCTCACTGAAAAGTGGAGCCGAGCCTACGGCATATAATACTTCTCGCAGTGAGGGAACTGAAAATGGCAGAGGAAGGTTCAGGACAGGTGGGAGCACAGGGCATGCTCCTGGGCCATGCCAACTAAGCGTTGTGTCAGAGGAATCCACCGATTCTTGGCTGGGGGTGTCTGATGTCACTTGGGATTTAGTGGATGACCAAGTCAACCAATCAAGAACCGCTGGGTTGCTGGTCAAGACAGGACCTCTAGATGAGACCAGGAGCTCAAGCCTCTCTCTGTGACCCCTGCTGCCACGCCCGCTTACTCTGCTGCGACCTCTGCCTGTGCCAGAAACATTTAGGCCTCTGCAACTCCCCTGTGCAGGGCCTGGCACTTCTCTGTCTGACACTGTTAGATAAAATAATCAAATGTTAGATCAAATATTTTTTTATTTTGCCAATACTTCACATCAAACAGGGCTTTAGAGTATATCACTGTGCAATTAGGCCCTAATTTTTTTTCTACTTTTACACATCACAACAGGCTTTTCAACAGATAAGTGCAACGCTGAATGGCAAATATATTTTTATTTTACCACTAATACACAGCACACAGGGCTGTAGAATATATCACTGCACAGCTGAACGGCAATTAGGCCCAAATTTTTTTCTACTTTTACACAACACAAAAGGCTTTTCAATAGATAAGTGCAACAATGAGCAGCGAATATATTTTTATTTCACCACTTATACATGGAAAACAGGGCTGTAGAATATATCACTGCACCGCTGAACGGCAATTGGGCCCTAATTTTTTTCTACTTTTACACAACACAAAATGCTTTTCAACATATAAGTGAAATGCTGGACAGTGAATATATTATTATTTTGCCACTAATACACAGCAAACAGGGCTGTAGAATATATCACTGCAACGCTTAAGGGCAATTAGGCCCTAATTTTTTTTTCTACTTTTACGCAACTCCAAAGGCTTTACAACAGATAAGTGCAACACTGAACGGCGAATATATTTTTATTTTGCTACTAATACATGGCAAACAGGGCTGTAGAATATATCACTGCACCGCACAAGGGCAAATAACGCGTACTCTAGAAATATTTCCTTGTAATAAACCCTGTTAATGGCTGTATCAAACAGCACTTGCACCCCAATAACAAGAATGGTTTTTTGGAATGACAGAGCTGTATAATGGCTATTTGGATCCCCAGTTAGTGTACCAAGGTGTAATAGAATTGTTTCTATTACCCAGTCTGTTACCTCCCCTACTGAACCCTGTTCTACACAAATGCTGTGGAATGATTCCTCCCTATCCTTTCCCTGTACTTATAAATCGTTTTTTCAACACAATGAAGTCTTTACTATCACTCTCCCTAGCACCTGCAGATGTCTCATACGATACTAAGTACACTGGTAAATGGCAGAATCTTAGATGGCTGCGGCTATTTATAGGGCTGTAACATCACAGGCCTGGCTGGCTACTGATTGGCTTTATGCATGGCATTATGGGTGATCCCACCTTCCCAGAGTTCCATTCTCCATGTCCTCACACGTGCAGCAGCCATTTTAGGAAAAAATGTGTTTAGTTACCACGAAGCGCTAGGAAATTCGGCTTCAGTGTGAATCGAAATTTTCCGAAATTCGGATCAAATTCCACTTCGTCAGCTTCAGTTTGCTCTTCTCTAATCCATATTGCTTCCTTCGCTGGCTGGATTCATTTTTCCATCACATTATACACTGTTCGTTTCCATGGTTATGACCACCTTGCAATCCAGCAGCAGTGACCGTGCTTGCACACTATAGGAAAAAACACCATCCTATGTGCGCTCTATACATGCCACAGTGTCTGGGTTTGGAGCATTTTCACCCCATTAGGTCACTTTTTTTTCAGTGATTTTTCTGTTATTCTGTCACACACACAGGGGGTGGGGAAGTGACCACTGAGCTCAACCCATGCCTCTGTCCCTGCCTACTCACCTCGCAAGTTCTAGTGACAAGGGACAACTGGTCGACAAACCCTCAGCTAGGATAAGTGCAGGGAAGGCAGACAATATGTGCAACAGAGTAATCAAACAAGCAGCATGGTACCAGAGGAGCAAGCAAAGGATCGTCAGGAGAAGCCGAAGTCAGAACCAGGAGGAAACGCCAAGACCAAGGGATGAGACAGACCGGTAATCAGAAGACAAGCAGGACCAACAAACCAGGTAAGTAATATCGCAGGAAGGACCTCAATAACAGGCAATCTGTGGCTAGCAGATTGCTTGTTTAAATAGGACGCTAGTGGAGTCACATGACTCCTGAGTTCCAATACAGCCGAGCGCCAAGTGATCAGCTCAGCACTCAGCCCCAGTGTGTTTACCATGGGAACCGGCATTGTGACAACTGTCTTTCACTACCCTGCTTTGTTGATACAAATGAGTTTGTATGCACCTCTGAGGTCAAGTTTGGAAAACCATTGGGGCCCCAAAATGTGATTAAACATATCCAAAATCAAAGGTAGAGGGTATTGATTTTAATTGTGTTCTTATTTAAAGGGATTTTCCGAGACTTTAATACTGATGACCTATCCTCCTAACCCTAACCCTCCTTCTGATTCCCTCCTGTGTATTTGTCCTGACTGCTACCACTGCCCCCCATTGACCAATAATGTGGTTATGGGTGCTAGCATTACCACCACCAACACATCTATGCGTGGGGTCTTCCACCTCTTTCTAAACCTCCTACTTATGTACAGTTGCAAGAAAAAGTATGTGAACCCTTTGGAATGATATGGATTTCTGCACAAATTGGTCATAAAATGTGATATGATCTTCATCTAAGTCACAACAATAGACAATCGCAGTCTTCTTAAACTAATAACACACAAATAATTAAATGTTACCATGTTTTTTTTATTGAACACACCATGTAAACATTCACAGTGCAGGTGGAAAAAGTTTGTGAACCCCTAGACTAATAACATCTCCAAGAGCTAATTGGAGTGAGGTGTCAGCCAACTGAAGTCCAATCAATGAGATTGGAGCTGTTGGTTACAGCTGCACTGCTCTATAAAAAAAAAACACACACCAGTTGTGGGTTTTCTTTTCACAAGAAGCATTGCCTGATGTGAATGAAGCCTCACACAAAAGAGCTCTCAGAAGACCTACGATTAAGAATTGTTGACTTGCATAAAGCTGGAAAGGGTTATAAAAGTATCTCCAAAGTTCATCAGTCCACGGTAAGACAAATGGTCTATAAACGGAGAAAGTTCAGCACTGCTGCTACTCTCCCTAGGAGTCGCCGTCCTGTAAAGATGACTGCAAGAGCACAGCGCAGACTGCTCAATGAAGTGAAAAAGAATCCTAGAGTGTCAGCTAAAGACTTACAAAAGTCTCTGGCTTATGCTAACATCCCTGGTAGCGAATCTACGATATGTAAAAGACTAAATAAGAATGGATTTAATGGGAAAATACCACAGAGGAAGCCACTGCTGTCCAAAAAAAAAAACATTGCTGCACGTTTACAGTTTGCACAAGAGCACCTGGATGTTCCACAGCAGTACTGGCAAAATATTCTGTGGACAGATGAAACCAAAGTTGAGTTGTTTGGAAGAAACACACAATGCTGTGTGGAGAAAAAGAGGCACAGCACACCAACATCAAAACCTTATCCCAACTGTGAAGTATGGTGGTGGGGGCATCATGGTTTGGGGCTGCTTTGCTGAGTCAGGGCCTGGATGGATTGCTATCATTGAAGGAAAAAATAATTCCCAAGTTTATAAAGACATTTTTCAGGAGAACTTAAGGCCATCTGTCCACCAGCTGAATCTCAACAGAAGATGGGTGTTGCAACAGGACAACGACCCAAAGCATAGAAGTAAATCAACAACAGAATGGCTGAAACAGAAAAAAATACGCCTACATGTTTCAAACTGCACCGGGACTCTGAACCCATGATATGTCTCTATTCTTTAGTTTACCTTCCACCAGAAATCTTGGATCTCTCTACATGTCCAGAGTATATGGACGTCGTCCACACCTATCTGTTCACATTTTTTACAGCTAAATTCATTAGGTTTGTAGAATTTCATAAAATCTTTACGGAAGTAATATAGTCGATATAATATATTAAATTGTGTAACCCTATGGGAGAAGTTATGTGAAACCCCATTTTTTGTGTGTATCACCTTTTCCCCAAACTCTATCTGTTGAGGGAAAAACTTCTTCCATTTGTGCAATAGACAGTTAGCTGCTCTTTTTATTTTTTGTCTTCTGATATAATAAATCTTAATATATCCGTGATATCAACTTCTTAACCATTGTTAACTTAGATATGTTTTCTATAGGTTGTGGGAGAGTAGATATATATACTGTATGTTCCCTTTCCTAGCGACGCCCGCAAGGCTTGTTTCAGTTGTAGGTAATAGAAGGTCAAATCTCTATTTCCAATACCGCAGGTGTTTATAAGGTCAGAATATTCAATTACATGTCCCTCCTTCCATACCTTTCCCAATCTATGAATATCATTTTTCCACCACACTTCTTGTTCAATTAATTTTAGTTCTCTAAGATAAGTGTTGTCCCACAGTCGAGTGCCTACATGCACTCCAGTGTGGCACCACATGTCCCTTACCTCCATCCAAATTTTGGTCCACAACACAAAGAGTGGTGTTTTATTGGTTTGCTGTTGTGACAGAGTGTTAGCTTCCACTAGTTGGAAAATACTGCATTTATCTAAGTTTTTAATAATCCATTCTAACATGGCTTTATATCTTTGTGAATTACTCCAGTTTATCATGTTTCTAATATGGCCAGAGAAAAAATAAAGTTCCAAGTCTGGGACTGATAATCCACCTTCTTTCTCTCGGATGTACAGTATTTGCGCTCTGATTCTAGTTTTTTTGCCACGCCATATCAAATCCGTCAAGAGGGAAACTATCCTTTTAATGATTCTCTTGGGGATTATTATTGCCGCATTCCACATAATATAGTTCAAGGAAGGTAAGAGACATTTTCACCAATGAGATGTGACCTGCCATTGATACCTGTAGTTTTTTCCACAGTTCTGCTTTTTTCTTTATTTCATGTATTTTAGGAAGCACATTTAGGTGTAAGTAATCCTTGGGGTTGGTGGTAATCTGAATGCCTAGATATTTTACTGGCTCATCTATTTTCTTAATCTCCAATTGGCCCGGTGTTACATTTTTTTAGAGGGTCGATAAGGATACAGCATAGTTGTTATAGTCCTAAAATATCTGGAAAATCTTAGGAAGTAAACTATGTGAAACCACAAATAGCATAATATCATCCGTGTATAAGGCAATTTTTTCTTCATGGGAACCATACCTAAACCCCACAATCTCCCTATCTTGCATGATCATATCCGCTAAGGGTTCCAAAGCTATGGCAAATAGTAGAGGGGAGAGGGGGCACCCCTGCCTGACACCCCTGCCAATGGGTATGTTATCGGAGTGTTCTCCTTTCAGTATCACTCTTGCAGATATTTCAGTGTATAGTAATTTAACTCACGAAACAAATATATATCACCGACTCCCATTTTTTTAAATGTTGCCATTAAAAAAAGCCATTCTATGGTATCAAAAGCCTTTGAAGCATCTAAGGTGAAAATCATCCTCTCATCACTGTTTGTGGGTTCCACTTGGGTATTTACAAAATATCTAATAAGGTTTTCAGTTGTTGTTTTACCCAACATGAATCCCGTCTGATCCTCGTGTATAAGCACCGGCAACACTTCCCTAGCCGCCAATATTTTTGCTAATATCTTGTTATCAGTGTTAATCAGTGAAATGGGGTGGTATGAATCTGGAAAAGTTGGATTATTACCTGGTTTTAAGATAAGGGGAATTAGGGCTTCCCTCAGGGAGTCGGGAAATTTCCCCGACTCTCTTGAGAAAGCCCACATTTTGAGCAAGTTCGGGGTCAATATTTCCCTGTACTGAGTATAGACTTCAAACTAAATGCCATCAGTACCTGGGGTCTTATTTTTAGTTATCTTTGATAATATATTATCCACTTATTTTGGATCTAGGGGGATTTTCAATCTATCCCTTTGGTCTCTGGTTAATTTCTTAATAGCAATTCCCTCCAAAAACTGTTGTATTTCTGCTGCATTCTTCTTTATTTTGCTACTATATAGGTTCTTAAAATATTCTTTAAGTAGATCTATTTTGGCCGCTTGTGCAACGATATTATGTCCGGCTTTGTCTGCCAGACAATATATGTACCTGTTTTTATTTGTCTGGGCTGCCACCAGGGCAGCTAATTTTTTTTTACCAGGTATATGTGCGTGGATATAGTTATCTCTCACAAAGTTCTCTTTTTGTTGTTCCGCCATCAAAACCAACTCATCTTCCATTAGAGTGACTTTATCTAACCACACTTTATAGTTTTGCTCTTTGGGGGTTTCAAAATATATATTTTTTTCATAACTTTCCGCTTCGTGTTCTAATTCTAATATTTTCCCCCTTCGTTTTTTTTTTATGTACTGCCATGTATTTTATAATAATCCCTTTAATGTAGGCCTTTGCGGCCTCCCAAACAGTGTTAGTTTCCGCTGAACCCTCATTTATGAAAAAATATTCCTTAATTTATTTCAAAATTGTATCATGTACCCCCATTATATTTATCCAACCTATGTTTACAGTCGTGGCCAAAAGTTTTGAGAATTACATAAATATTGAAAATTGGAAAAGTTGCTGCTTAAGTTTTTATAATAGCAATTTGCATATACTTCAGAATGTTATGAAGAGTGATAAGATGAATTGCATAGTCCTTCTGTGCCATGAAAATTAACTTAATCCCCAAAAAACCTTTCCACTGCATTTCATTGCTGTCATTAAAGGACCTGCAATTTCAGTAATCGTCTTGTTAACTCAGGTGAGAATGTTGACGAGCACAAGGCTGGAGATCATTATGTCAGACTGATTGGGTTAAAATGGCAGACTTGACCTGTTAAAAGGAGGGTGATGCTTTAAATCATTAAATCATGTTCTTCCATTGTTAACCATGGTGACCTGCAAAGAAACGCGTGCAGCCATCATTGCGTTGCATAAAAATGGCTTCACAGGCAAGGATATTGTGGCTACTAAGATTGCACCTCAATCAACAAATTATTGGATCATCAAGAATTTCAAGGAAAGAGGTTCAATTCTTGTTAAGAAGGCTTCAGGGCGTCCAAGAAATTCTAGCAAGCGCCAGGATCGTCTCCTAAAGAGGATTCAGCTGCGGGATCGGAGTGCCACCAGTGCAGACCTTGCTCAGGAATGGCAGCAGGCAGATGTGAGCGCATCTGCGCGCACAGTGAGGCGAAGACTTTTGGAAGATGGCCTGGTGTCAAGAAGGGCAGCAAAGAAGCCACTGCAGAAAATATGGTGAATGGACTGATGAGGACTGGGGCAAAGTCCTATTCTCCAATGAAGCCTCTTTCCGATTGTTTGGGGCATCAGGCTTGTCCGGAGAAGAAAAGGTGAGCGCTACCATCAGTCCTGTGTCATGCCAACCGTAAAGCATCCTAGACCATTCATGTGTGGGGTTGCGTCTCATCCAAAGGAGTGGGCTCACTCACAATTTTGCCCCCAAACACAGCCATGAATAAAAAATGGTACCAAAACACCCTCCAACAGCAACTTCTTCCAACAACAGTTTAGTGAAGAACAATGCATTTTCCAGCACGATGCAGCACTGTGCCATAAGGCAAAAGTGATAACTAAGTGGCTCGGGGACCAAAACGTTGACATTTTGGGTCCATGGCCTAGAAACTCCCCAGATCTTAATCCCATTGAGAACTTGTGGTCAATCCTCAAGAGGCAGGTGGACAAACAAAAACCCACTAATTCTGGCAAACTCCAAGAAGTGATTATGAAAGAATGGGTTGCTATCAGTCAGGAATTCGCCCAGTAGTTGATTGAGAGCATGCCCAGTCAAATTGCAGAGGTCCTGAAAAAGAAGTGCCAACACTGCAAATACTGACTCTTTGCATAAATGTCATGTAATTGTTTATAAAAGCCTTTGAAACGTATGAAGTGGGTGTAAATATATTTCACTACATCACAGAAACAACTGAAACAAAGATCTAAAAGCAGTTTAGCAGCAAACTTTGTTAAAACTAATATTTGTGTCATTCTCAAAACTTTTGGCCACGACTGTATATTCATACCTCTTTTTTTTCCATCACCTATTTTTGTATGCATAATAATGGGGTTATGGTCCGAGACCCCCCGTTGTCCATACTTAACTCGTTCAATATCTAGTGAACCTTTGTTATTATTGAATACTAAATCAATCCGTGATAAACTTTTGTGCGTTTTAAACACAAATATTTCCTAGATTTTCGGTGCATTACGCTCCAAATATCGATCCAACCCAACTCTTGTGTAGTGCTTTTTTATTTAGAGCCTGTGCATTTTCCTTGAGTATTCCCTATTGTACATCTATCTATTTTCTCATCCATTATATTATTGAACACCAACAGTGATTTATCTCCTGCATTAAGCATAAAGTCATGAATTTTTAACAAAGTATCTATTTTAAAGGGGGGTGGTATATAAACATTTGCTATAATCTATGCTCTACCTTCTAGTAAACAATCCATGAGAATGTAGCGGCCTTCCTTATCTACAACAGTCTTTACTATTTTAATATCAATATCACAGTGTATTAATATGCTCACTCCCCTCGCATAGGATGAAAAAAATTGAGTGAAAGGAGTGCTGCATCCAAGGTTTACTTAACCCCCCACCACCATCTCATTTGTCAAGCGTGTTTCCTGCAGACGGACTATAGCGGGGAGAAACCTTTGTATTGTATATCAAACACAGCGACTCTTTTTATACCCCTACTAAAACCCCTAATATTCCATGAGATTATTTTCATGAAAAACCTCGGGAGGACAGCGGAGGTAAAAAGAAAAAACAAACACCCTCAGGCAACACAGACATCGCCAATTACCCACCCTTCCTATGACCCAGGATAGCATCTAGCTCTGGCTCTCTTACTTAGCATTACCCCCCTCCGACCCAGCCCTGGCTCATTAACATCAGCTCTTTATCTTTTCTTTAATCCATTCACTCGCCGCCTCTGCAGAAACTAAAAAAACAAGTTCTATTCTCCCACTCTATCCGAAATTTAGCTGAAAACAACATTGAGTACTTAACATTATTCAGACGCACAGTTTTTTTTACATTTAAAAACTATAGGCCCATTCAACAAAGTTCTTATGCTCTGAGATATCCTGGCCTAGTTGCTCCACCAGCCAGTTTTACATAAACCCGCAGAGATCTCGTCCTTCCACCTCCTCTGGGACCCCCAGGCATCTTAAATTAGTCCTCCTGGACTTATTTTCTAATTCTAATCAATTATTTTTTAGTTCTCTATTGTCGTCCTTCTAATATATTTTTTCCCATAACCGTTATCTGGAGAAGGTCTTCCAAATCTAATATTCTTTTCTCCACTTCTGACAATCTATCTTTGTAATTTTGTAAATCCACTCTAAGGAGCCCCACTACCTCCCTGATATTTCCAGTCTGGAGAGAGAGAGGACCCTTATTGCCGTACTACAGTTTTTATTTCTTGAAATATATGCTGCAGACTTCTTGAAATATATGCTGCACCTGTTTTCCCTTATTGGGGTTATTTTCTTCTGTCTCTTTTTGTTGTTTATCACCGCTCTCCCCAGGCTGGGGGTCCTCCTCGGCCATTTCCACAATAATATTCTCTGTTAAACCGAGGGATCCACCCTCCTGGTCTAAAGACCTGTCATCCTTTTTTTTCTTAGGGGGGGCTAATCTGTCCTCGCATATTAATCAGTAACTGTTGTTTAGACCTTTCAGCCTTTTTAACCATTGGGGAGATTGAAGTGTTTAGTTCATGTTGCCCCTCCCCTTTTTTTCCTGCTCCCTGTCAAGTCATTTTCCCTTCCATGATGCACCACACAGAAATTATAGCAGAGGTAGTAGCCCAGCACACCCTTGGGGCCGTTTACCAAAAGCTTTGATACTGATTCTTAAAGCCCACAACTAGGGATGAGCGAACTCGAACTGTATAGTTCGGGTTCGTACCGAATTTTGGGGTGTCCGTGACACGGACCCGAACCCGGACATTTTCGTAAAAGTCCGGGTTCGGGTTCGGTGTTCGTCGCTTTCTTCGCGCTTTTGTGACGCTTTCTTGGCGCTTTTTGAAAGGCTGCAAAGCAGCCAATCAACAAGCGTCATACTACTTGCCCCAAGAGGCCATCACAGCCATGCCTACTATTGGCATGGCTGTGATTGGCCAGAGCACCATGTGACCCAGCCTCTATTTAAGCTGGAGTCACATAGCGCCGCCCGTCACTCTGCTCTGATTAGCGTAGGGAGAGGTTGCGGCTGCGACAGTAGGGCGAGATTAGGCAGATTAACTCCTCCAAAGGACTTGATTAACTGATCGATCTGCAGCTGTGGATCATTGAGCTGCTGATCCTCAATTGCTCACTGTTTTTAGGCTGCACAGACCGTTTGTCAGTCTCATTTTTCTGGGGTGATCGGCGGCCATTTTGTGTCTTGTGGTGCGCCAGCACAAGCTGCGACCAAGTGCATTTAACCCTCAATGGTGTGGTTGTTTTTTGGCTAAAGCCTACATCAGGGTGAAGCTGTCACACCAAGTGCATTTAACCAGCAATAGTCTGTTCATTTTTTGGCCATATACAAAATCAGGGGCAAGCTGCGCCTGTCACCAAGTGCATTTAACCCTCAATGGTGTGGTTGTTTTTTGGCTAAAGCCTACATCAGGGTGAAGCTGTCACACCAAGTGCATTTAACCAGCAATAGTCTGTTCATTTTTTGGCCATATACAAAATCAGGGGCAAGCTGCGCCTGTCACCAAGTGCATTTAACCCTCAATGGTGTGGTTGTTTTTTGGCTAAAGCCTACATCAGGGTGAAGCTGTCACACCAAGTGCATTTAACCAGCAATAGTCTGTTCATTTTTTGGCCATATACAAAATCAGGGGCAAGCTGCGCCTGTCACCAAGTGCATTTAACCCTCAATGGTGTGGTTGTTTTTTGGCTAAAGCCTACATCAGGGTGAAGCTGTCACACCAAGTGCATTTAACCAGCAATAGTCTGTTCATTTTTTGGCCATATCCCAGTCTAATTCTGTCACTAAATCCATACCGGTCACCCAGCGCCTAAATACTAGGCCTCAAATTTATATCCAGCTAAATCTGTCCCTAGTGCTGTAGCTGGGCGAGTTATTTAGTGTCCGTTCAAGCACATTTCTTGTTCTGGGTTGAAATACAATTCCCAATTTAGCAATTTCATAATTTAGTGGTTCCTGCTATATCAGAGCTATTTGAAATCTATCCCAAAAAGGGTATATAATATTGAAGGTGCACATTGGGTCATTCAGAATAACTTCACACACACCCGCTACTGTGTATTTCCAAGTCTAATTCTGTCACTAAACCCATACCTGTCACCCAGCGCCTAAATACTAGGCCTCAAATTTAAATCCCTCTAAATCTCTCGTTACCCACCGCTGTACTGTTGTTGCTGGGCAAGATATTTAGTGTCCGTCAAAGCACATTTTTTGTTCTGGGTTGAAGTACAATTCCCAATTTAGCAATTTCATAATTTAGTGGTTTCTGCTATATCAGAGCTATTTGAAATCTATCCCTAAAAGGGTATATAATATTGAAGGTGCACATAGGGTCATTCAGAATAACTTCACACACACGCTTCTGTGCATTTCCAAGTCTAATTCTGTCACTAAATCCATACCGGTGACCCAGCGCCTAAATACTAGGCCTCAAATTTAAATCCCTCTAAATCTCTCGTTACCCACCACTGTACTGTTGTTGCTGGGCAAGATATTTAGTGTCCGTCAAAGCACATTTTTTGTTCTGGGTTGAAGTACAATTCCCAATTTAGCAATTTCATAATTTAGTGGTTTCTGCTATATCAGAGCTATTTGAAATCTATCCCTAAAAGGGTATATAATATTGAAGGTGCACATAGGGTCATTCAGAATAACTTCACACACACGCTTCTGTGCATTTCCAAGTCTAATTCTGTCACTAAATCCATACCGGTGACCCAGCGCCTAAATACTAGGCCTCAAATTTAAATCCCTCTAAATCTCTCGTTACCCACCGCTGTACTGTTGTTGCTGGGCAAGATATTTAGTGTCCGTCAAAGCACATTTTTTGTTCTGGGTTGAAGTACAATTCCCAATTTAGCAATTTCATAATTTAGTGGTTTCTGCTATATCAGAGCTATTTGAAATCTATCCCTAAAAGGGTATATAATATTGAAGGTGCACATAGGGTCATTCAGAATAACTTCACACACACGCTTCTGTGCATTTCCAAGTCTAATTCTGTCACTAAATCCATACCGGTGACCCAGCGCCTAAATACTAGGCCTCAAATTTAAATCCCTCTAAATCTCTCGTTACCCACCGCTGTACTGTTGTTGCTGGGCAAGATATTTAGTGTCCGTCAAAGCACATTTTTTGTTCTGGGTTGAAGTACAATTCCCAATTTAGCAATTTCATAATTTAGTGGTTCCTGCTATATCAGAGCTATTTGAAATCTATCCCAAAAAGGGTATATAATATTGAAGGTGCACATTGGGTCATTCAGAATAACTTCACACACACCCGCTACTGTGTATTTCCAAGTCTAATTCTGTCACTAAACCCATACCTGTCACCCAGCGCCTAAATACTAGGCCTCAAATTTAAATCCCTCTAAATCTCTCGTTACCCACCGCTGTACTGTTGTTGCTGGGCAAGATATTTAGTGTCCGTCAAAGCACATTTTTTGTTCTGGGTTGAAGTACAATTCCCAATTTAGCAATTTCATAATTTAGTGGTTTCTGCTATATCAGAGCTATTTGAAATCTATCCCTAAAAGGGTATATAATATTGAAGGTGCACATAGGGTCATTCAGAATAACTTCACACACACGCTTCTGTGCATTTCCAAGTCTAATTCTGTCACTAAATCCATACCGGTGACCCAGCGCCTAAATACTAGGCCTCAAATTTAAATCCCTCTAAATCTCTCGTTACCCACCACTGTACTGTTGTTGCTGGGCAAGATATTTAGTGTCCGTCAAAGCACATTTTTTGTTCTGGGTTGAAGTACAATTCCCAATTTAGCAATTTCATAATTTAGTGGTTTCTGCTATATCAGAGCTATTTGAAATCTATCCCTAAAAGGGTATATAATATTGAAGGTGCACATAGGGTCATTCAGAATAACTTCACACACACGCTTCTGTGCATTTCCAAGTCTAATTCTGTCACTAAATCCATACCGGTGACCCAGCGCCTAAATACTAGGCCTCAAATTTAAATCCCTCTAAATCTCTCGTTACCCACCGCTGTACTGTTGTTGCTGGGCAAGATATTTAGTGTCCGTCAAAGCACATTTTTTGTTCTGGGTTGAAGTACAATTCCCAATTTAGCAATTTCATAATTTAGTGGTTTCTGCTATATCAGAGCTATTTGAAATCTATCCCTAAAAGGGTATATAATATTGAAGGTGCACATAGGGTCATTCAGAATAACTTCACACACACGCTTCTGTGCATTTCCAAGTCTAATTCTGTCACTAAATCCATACCGGTGACCCAGCGCCTAAATACTAGGCCTCAAATTTAAATCCCTCTAAATCTCTCGTTACCCACCGCTGTACTGTTGTTGCTGGGCAAGATATTTAGTGTCCGTCAAAGCACATTTTTTGTTCTGGGTTGAAGTACAATTCCCAATTTAGCAATTTCATAATTTAGTGGTTCCTGCTATATCAGAGCTATTTGAAATCTATCCCAAAAAGGGTATATAATATTGAAGGTGCACATTGGGTCATTCAGAATAACTTCACACACACCCGCTACTGTGTATTTCCAAGTCTAATTCTGTCACTAAACCCATACCTGTCACCCAGCGCCTAAATACTAGGCCTCAAATTTAAATCCCTCTAAATCTCTCGTTACCCACCGCTGTACTGTTGTTGCTGGGCAAGATATTTAGTGTCCGTCAAAGCACATTTTTTGTTCTGGGTTGAAGTACAATTCCCAATTTAGCAATTTCATAATTTAGTGGTTTCTGCTATATCAGAGCTATTTGAAATCTATCCCTAAAAGGGTATATAATATTGAAGGTGCACATAGGGTCATTCAGAATAACTTCACACACACGCTTCTGTGCATTTCCAAGTCTAATTCTGTCACTAAATCCATACCGGTGACCCAGCGCCTAAATACTAGGCCTCAAATTTAAATCCCTCTAAATCTCTCGTTACCCACCGCTGTACTGTTGTTGCTGGGCAAGATATTTAGTGTCCGTCAAAGCACATTTTTTGTTCTGGGTTGAAGTACAATTCCCAATTTAGCAATTTCATAATTTAGTGGTTTCTGCTATATCAGAGCTATTTGAAATCTATCCCTAAAAGGGTATATAATATTGAAGGTGCACATAGGGTCATTCAGAATAACTTCACACACACGCTTCTGTGCATTTCCAAGTCTAATTCTGTCACTAAATCCATACCGGTGACCCAGCGCCTAAATACTAGGCCTCAAATTTAAATCCCTCTAAATCTCTCGTTACCCACCACTGTACTGTTGTTGCTGGGCAAGATATTTAGTGTCCGTCAAAGCACATTTTTTGTTCTGGGTTGAAGTACAATTCCCAATTTAGCAATTTCATAATTTAGTGGTTCCTGCTATATCAGAGCTATTTGAAATCTATCCCAAAAAGGGTATATAATATTGAAGGTGCACATTGGGTCATTCAGAATAACTTCACACACACCCGCTACTGTGTATTTCCAAGTCTAATTCTGTCACTAAACCCATACCTGTCACCCAGCGCCTAAATACTAGGCCTCAAATTTAAATCCCTCTAAATCTCTCGTTACCCACCGCTGTACTGTTGTTGCTGGGCAAGATATTTAGTGTCCGTCAAAGCACATTTTTTGTTCTGGGTTGAAGTACAATTCCCAATTTAGCAATTTCATAATTTAGTGGTTTCTGCTATATCAGAGCTATTTGAAATCTATCCCTAAAAGGGTATATAATATTGAAGGTGCACATAGGGTCATTCAGAATAACTTCACACACACGCTTCTGTGCATTTCCAAGTCTAATTCTGTCACTAAATCCATACCGGTGACCCAGCGCCTAAATACTAGGCCTCAAATTTAAATCCCTCTAAATCTCTCGTTACCCACCGCTGTACTGTTGTTGCTGGGCAAGATATTTAGTGTCCGTCAAAGCACATTTTTTGTTCTGGGTTGAAGTACAATTCCCAATTTAGCAATTTCATAATTTAGTGGTTCCTGCTATATCAGAGCTATTTGAAATCTATCCCAAAAAGGGTATATAATATTGAAGGTGCACATTGGGTCATTCAGAATAACTTCACACACACCCGCTACTGTGTATTTCCAAGTCTAATTCTGTCACTAAACCCATACCTGTCACCCAGCGCCTAAATACTAGGCCTCAAATTTAAATCCCTCTAAATCTCTCGTTACCGCTGTACTGTTGTAGCTGGGAAAGTTATTTAGTGCCCGTCAAAGCACATTTTTTGTTCTGGGTTGAAGTACAATTCCCAATTTAGCAATTTCATAATTTAGTGGTTCCTGCTATATCAGAGCTATTTGAAATCTATCCCAAAAAGGGTATATAATATTCAAGGTGCACATTGGGTCATTCAGAATAACTTCACACACACGCTTCTGTGCATTTCCAAGTCTAATTCTGTCACTAAATCCATACCGGTCACCCAGCGCCTAAATACTAGGCCTCAAATTTATATCCCGCTGAATTTGAATACAATACATTGGGCCAAATAATATATTTGTTGTTGTGGTGAACCATAACAATGAGAAAAACATCTAGTAAGGGACGCGGACGTGGACATGGTCGTGGTGGTGTTAGTGGACCCTCTGGTGCTGGGAGAGGACGTGGCCGTTCTGCCACATCCACACGTCCTAGTGTACCAACTACCTCAGGTCCCAGTAGCCGCCAGAATTTACAGCGATATATGGTGGGGCCCAATGCCGTTCTAAGGATGGTAAGGCCTGAGCAGGTACAGGCATTAGTCAATTGGGTGGCCGACAGTGGATCCAGCACGTTCACATTATCTCCCACCCAGTCTTCTGCAGAAAGCGCACAGATGGCGCCTGAAAACCAACCCCATCAGTCTGTCACATCACCCCCATGCATACCAGGGAAACTGTCTCAGCCTCAAGTTATGCAGCAGTCTCTTATGCTGTTTGAAGACTCCGCTGGCAGGGTTTCCCAAGGGCATCCACCTAGCCCTTCCCCAGCGGTGAAAGACATAGAATGCACTGACGCACAACCACTTATGTTTCCTGATGATGAGGACATGGGAATACCACCTCAGCATGTCTCTGATGATGACGAAACACAGGTGCCAACTGCTGCGTCTTTCTGCAGTGTGCAGACTGAACAGGAGGTCAGGGATCAAGACTGGGTGGAAGACGATGCAGGGGACGATGAGGTCCTAGACCCCACATGGAATGAAGGTCGTGCCACTGACTTTCACAGTTCGGAGGAAGAGGCAGTGGTGAGACCGAGCCAACAGCGTAGCAAAAGAGGGAGCAGTGGGCAAAAGCAGAACACCCGCCGCCAAGAGACTCCGCCTGCTACTGACCGCCGCCATCTGGGACCGAGCACCCCAAAGGCAGCTTCAAGGAGTTCCCTGGCATGGCACTTCTTCAAACAATGTGCTGACGACAAGACCCGAGTGGTTTGCACGCTGTGCCATCAGAGCCTGAAGCGAGGCATTAACGTTCTGAACCTGAGCACAACCTGCATGACCAGGCACCTGCATGCAAAGCATGAACTGCAGTGGAGTAAACACCTTAAAACCAAGGAAGTCACTCAGGCTCCCCCTGCTACCTCTTCTGCTGCTGCCGCCTCGGCCTATTCTGCTGCTGCCGCCTCGGCCTCTTCCTCCGCCTCTGGAGGAACGTTGGCACCTGCCGCCCAGCAAACAGGGGATGTACCACCAACACCACCACCACCACCTCCGTCACCAAGCGTCTCAACCATGTCACACGCCAGCGTTCAGCTCTCCATCTCACAAACATTTGATAGAAAGCGTAAATTCCCACCTAGCCACCCTCGATCCCTGGCCCTGAATGCCAGCATTTCTAAACTACTGGCCTATGAAATGCTGTCATTTAGGCTGGTGGACACAGACAGCTTCAAACAGCTCATGTCGCTTGCTGTCCCACAGTATGTTGTTCCCAGCCGGCACTACTTCTCCAAGAGAGCCGTGCCTTCCCTGCACAACCAAGTATCCGATAAAATCAAGTGTGCACTGCGCAACGCCATCTGTAGCAAGGTCCACCTAACCACAGATACGTGGACCAGTAAGCACGGCCAGGGACGCTATATCTCCCTAACTGCACACTGGGTAAATGTAGTGGCAGCTGGGCCCCAGGCGGAGAGCTGTTTGGCGCACGTCCTGCCGCCGCCAAGGATCGCAGGGCAACATTCTTTGCCTCCTGTTGCCACCTCCTCCTTCTCGGCTTCCTCCTCCTCTTCTTCCACCTGCTCATCCAGTCAGCCACACACCTTCACCACCAACTTCAGCACAGCCCGGGGTAAACGTCAGCAGGCCATTCTGAAACTCATATGTTTGGGGGACAGGCCCCACACCGCACAGGAGTTGTGGCGGGGTATTGAACAACAGACCGACGAGTGGTTGCTGCCGGTGAGCCTCAAGCCCGGCCTGGTGGTGTGTGATAATGGGCGAAATCTCGTTGCAGCTCTGGGACTAGCCAATTTGACGCACATCCCTTGCTTGGCGCATGTGCTGAATTTGGTGGTGCAGAAGTTCATTCACAACTACCCCGACATGTCAGAGCTGCTGCATAAAGTGCGGGCCGTCTGTTCGCGCTTCCGGCGTTCACATCCTGCCGCTGCTCGCCTGTCTGCGCTACAGCGTAACTTCGGCCTTCCCGCTCACCGCCTCATATGCGACGTGCCCACCAGGTGGAACTCCACCTTGCACATGCTGGACAGACTGTGCGAGCAGCAGCAGGCCATAGTGGAGTTTCAGCTGCAGCACGCACGGGTCAGTCGCACTACAGAACAGCACCACTTCACCACCAATGACTGGGCCTCCATGCGAGACCTGTGTGCCCTGTTGCGCTGTTTCGAGTACTCCACCAACATGGCCAGTGGCGATGACACCGTTATCAGCGTTACAATACCACTTCTATGTCTCCTTGAGAAAACACTTAGGGCGATGATGGAACAGGAGGTGGCCCAGGAGGAGGAGGAGGAGGATGAGGAAGAGGGGTCATTTTTAGCACTTTCAGGCCAGTCTCTTCGAAGTGACTCAGAGGGAGGTTTTTTGCAACAGCAGAGGCCAGGTACAAATGTGGCCAGCCAGGGCCCACTACTGGAGGACGAGGAGGACGAGGATGAGGAGGAGGTGGAGGAGGATGAGGATGAAGCATGGTCACAGCGGGGTGGCACCCAACGCAGCTCGGGTCCATCACTGGTGCGTGGCTGGGGGGAAAGGCAGGACGATGACGATACGCCTCCCACAGAGGACAGCTTGTCCTTACCCCTGGGCAGCCTGGCACACATGAGCGACTACATGCTGCAGTGCCTGCGCAACGACAGCAGAGTTGCCCACATTTTAACCTGTGCGGACTACTGGGTTGCCACCCTGCTGGATCCACGCTACAAAGACAATGTGCCCACCTTACTTCCTGCACTGGAGCGTGATAGGAAGATGCGCGAGTACAAGCGCACGTTGGTAGACGCGCTACTGAGAGCATTCCCAAATGTCACAGGGGAACAAGTGGAAGCCCAAGGCCAAGGCAGAGGAGGAGCAAGAGGTCGCCAAGGCAGCTGTGTCACGGCCAGCTCCTCTGAGGGCAGGGTTAGCATGGCAGAGATGTGGAAAACTTTTGTCAACACGCCACAGCTAACTGCACCACCACCTGATACGCAACGTGTTAGCAGGAGGCAACATTTCACTAACATGGTGGAACAGTACGTGTGCACACCCCTCCACGTACTGACTGATGGTTCGGCCCCATTCAACTTCTGGGTCTCTAAATTGTCCACGTGGCCAGAGCTAGCCTTTTATGCCTTGGAGGTGCTGGCCTGCCCGGCAGCCAGCGTTTTGTCTGAACGTGTATTCAGCACGGCAGGGGGCGTCATTACAGACAAACGCAGCCGCCTGTCTACAGCCAATGTGGACAAGCTGACGTTCATAAAAATGAACCAGGCATGGATCCCACAGGACCTGTCCGTCCCTTGTCCAGATTAGACATTAACTACCTCCCCATAACCATATATTATTGGACTCCAGGGCACTTCCTCATTCAATCCTATTTTTATTTTCATTTTACCATTATATTGCGATGCTACCCAAAGTTGAATGAACCTCTCCTCTGCCTGTGTGCTAGGCCTAAATATATGCCAATGGACTGTTGCAGTGGTGGCTGACATGAAGCCTGATTCTCTGCTATGACATGCAGACTAATTCTCTGCTGACATGAAGCCAGATTGTCTGTTACGGGACCTCTCTCCTCTGCCTGGGTGCTGGGCCTAAATTTATGACAATGGACTGTTGCAGTGGTGGCTGACGTGAAGCCTGATTCTCTGCTATGACATGCAGACTGATTCTCTGCTGACATGAAGCCAGATCGTCTGTTACGGGACCTCTCTGCTCTGCCTGTGTGCTAGGCCTAAATATATGCCAATGGACTGTTGCAGTGGTGGGTGACGTGAAGCCTCATTCTCTGCTATGACATGCAGACTGATTCTCTGCTGACATGAAGCCAGATTGTCTGTTACGGGACCTCTCTGCTCTGCCTGTGTGCTAGGCCTAAATATATGCCAATGGACTGTTGCAGTGGTGGGTGACGTGAAGCCTCATTCTCTGCTATGACATGCAGACTGATTCTCTGCTGTCATGAAGCCAGATTGTCTGTTACGGGACCTCTCTGCTCTGCCTGTGTGCTAGGCCTAAATATATGCCAATGGACTGTTGCAGTGGTGGGTGACGTGAAGCCTCATTCTCTGCTATGACATGCAGACTGATTCTCTGCTGACATGAAGCCAGATTGTCTGTTACGGGACCTCTCTGCTCTGCCTGTGTGCTAGGCCTAAATATATGCCAATGGACTGTTGCAGTGGTGGGTGACGTGAAGCCTCATTCTCTGCTATGACATGCAGACTGATTCTCTGCTGTCATGAAGCCAGATTGTCTGTTACGGGACCTCTCTGCTCTGCCTGTGTGCTAGGCCTAAATATATGCCAATGGACTGTTGCAGTGGTGGGTGACGTGAAGCCTCATTCTCTGCTATGACATGCAGACTGATTCTCTGCTGACATGAAGCCAGATTGTCTGTTACGGGACCTCTCTGCTCTGCCTGTGTGCTAGGCCTAAATATATGCCAATGGACTGTTGCAGTGGTGGGTGACGTGAAGCCTCATTCTCTGCTATGACATGCAGACTGATTCTCTGCTGTCATGAAGCCAGATTGTCTGTTACGGGACCTCTCTGCTCTGCCTGTGTGCTAGGCCTAAATATATGCCAATGGACTGTTGCAGTGGTGGGTGACGTGAAGCCTCATTCTCTGCTATGACATGCAGACTAATTCTCTGCTGACATGAAGACAGATTCTCTGTTACGGGACCTCTCTCCTCTGCCTGTGTGTGTGCTGGGCCTAAATATATGCCAATGGACTGTTGCAGTGGTGGCTGACGTGAAGCCTCATTCTCTGCTATGACATGCAGACTGATTCTCTGCTGACATGAAGCCAGATTCTCTGTTACGGGACCTCTCTCCTCTGCCTGTGTGTGTGCTGGGCCTAAATATATGCCAATGGACTGTTGCAGTGGTGGCTGACGTGAAGCCTCATTCTCTGCTATGACATGCAGACTGATTCTCTGCTGACATGAAGCCAGATTCTCTGTTACGGGACCTCTCTCCTCTGCCTGTGTGCTAGGCCTAAATATATGCCAATGGACTGTTGCAGTGGTGGCTGACGTGAAGCCTCATTCTCTGCTATGACATGCAGACTAATTCTCTGCTGACATGAAGACAGATTCTCTGTTACGGGACCTCTCTCCTCTGCCTGGGTGCCGGGGCCTAAATATCTGAGAATGGACTGTTCCAGTGGTGGGTGACGGGAAGCCAGATTCTCTGCTATGGACCCTCTCTCCAATTGATTTTGGTTAATTTTTATTTATTTAATTTTTATTTTAATTAATTTCCCTATCCACATTTGTTTGCAGGGGATTTACCTACATGTTGCTGCCTTTTGCAGCCCTCTAGCCCTTTCCTGGGCTGTTTTACAGCCGTTTTAGTGCCGAAAAGTTCGGGTCCCCATTGACTTCAATGGGGTTCGGGTTCGGGACGAAGTTCGGATCGGGTTCGGATCCCGAACCCGAACATTTCCGGGATGTTCGGCCGAACTTCTCGAACCCGAACATCCAGGTGTTCGCTCAACTCTACCCACAACCCTTTAACTCTAAACCACTTTCCTCTTATTAACCCTATACATGACCGGCTGCCCACAGACCACACCAAAGTACCAGCAAAAAGGATTATTTCAGTATATGTGCAGCCGCTCGTGAAGGGACACAAACTAGGTTGCAACCCACAGCAGGCAGTTTAAGGTCATATATATGTTTTTTACCGCAACCATTCACATAGCCCATTTGATACGGTAACACAATTAGGAATGCCTTCAAGCTAATATAGGTTCCAATAAATATAATTAGCTCCCTTGAAGACTTCCCCAATATCCCACAGTTAGTGTGGTTAACACCTCTATGTTAGCAATGCAGACAGATTGTTAACAGTAGATATTACAGTCCAGTTAGTAAATTAGCACGCGGTCAATTAGCAGAGCCCACACATCTCTATTGTAGTGAAGCATATTTAGCCAGCAAAAGTTAGTGGGTCTAAATCATGTAATGGCTGTGGGTTCCTGAATTCAGATTATCTGGCAACTTGTGTGTGTAATTACGTGCCAACAATACTACCATGCACTACCATCACAGTAGCTATTCACCCTCAGTACGCGGCACGACTTTTCTCCGTGCAACTCCTCCAAGTGACATTTAGGTTCCGAATACACGGGAGCCCCAACCAGGTACACAGGGAGAAGAGGAGGGTACTCGAAAGGGTCACCCTATTGCACAGCAGTCTATCTCCAACCGGGAGAATCAGCCTTAAAATCTTTTGCAGTATACAACAGAATGGCCTTAAGCCTTAGGCGTTTTATGTCCTTGTTTTGCTGTAGCGGTCTCCCCTCATTTATACCACCCTTGCTTCCCACATCTCCAAGTTCCCCCTGTCCTGGGGGTGGAATCAAGACTAGATAGTTCCCTGTCTGGGGCTGATCGTCGACTCGTCCCAATCCCTCCACCGCCCCCACACAATACCCTCCCGCAGCGTCGTCTGGAATCCAGCTAAAGTTCCCTCAGGAATAGCCTCTGTGCGTCTCACCTCAAGGCTGATCCTGTCAAATCGAGGGGATACAGGCACGATGGACGGAGGGGGGTGGCTCCAAACACTTAGGCTTTCAGCGATCCAACTTCTGGCAACATGATCCCCCTGCCACAGCTCGACCACTGCTCCGACTCCAGAGGTCGACCAGGCAGTTCAATCCCATCCAGTAAAGCAAAGGTACCGTAGGCGGGGAGACAGCAAGGGCGCAACAGCAAGGGTGCAGGATAATCTCTGGGGACTGTGCAGTGCAGTCGAGCAGAGTGCGGCAGAGTCAGGAGCGATGTACCGCACTGTGGCTACATCAGTGCACCACTGTGCGAGTTGGTACGAGTTAGTGCGGGCTGGCACTCAGCAGCCGGAAGTCAGGTGTGCACGTCACCTGCGTGCGTCCGTGCTCATGCTCCTCCCTAGATGCTGTAGCATGACCTCAAGAAAGCGATTCACACCAGACATCCCAAGATTATTCCTGAACTGAAACAGTTCCGTAAAGAGGAATGGTCAAGAATTACTCCTGACCGTTGTGCACATCTGATCTGCAACTACAGGAAACGTTTGGTTGAAGTTATTTCAAGGGTTCACATACTTTTTCCACCTGCACTGTGAATGTTTACATGGTGTGTTCAATAAAAACATGGTAACATTTAATTCTTTGTGTGTTATTAGTTCAAGCAGACTGTGATTGTCTATTGTTGTGACTTAGATGAAGATCAGATCACATTTTATGACCAATTTGTGCAGAAATCCATATAATTCCAAAGGGTTCACATACTTTTTCTTGCAACTGTAGTGCAATTCAAATGATCACAGCACACATCTATTAACTATCTTTCTCTGGGTGCTCACCTGGATTCGTTCCCAGCTCCACCTCAGGAACACTTGCTTCAATATAAGTATACTATTAGACAGCACTCCAAAATTGAAGGTGAAATAATCAGTTATTTATATTCAGCCGGACAAAATGGTATATAGTAAATTTGGGTAACATTTCGGGCTATCTGTAGTCGTTCATCAGGCTAAAGCCTCATGCACACAACAGTTTGGGGGGGGGGAGATGGGAGGCCGCACACTGGCCACCAATGTTGTTACTGCTATAGAGGGAGGGGGGGCCGATGGGGGGCGCACACTGTGCCACCAACGATTTATTACAATAGAGGGAGGGAGGGGGGGCGATGGGGGGCGCACACTGTGCCACCAACGATTTATTAGAATGGAGTGGGGGGGGGCGATGGGAGGTGCACACTGTGCCACCAATGATTTATTACAATAGAGGGAGGGAGGGGGGGCCGCACTGGCCACCAATGATATTCAAACTGGGGAGGGGGGGGTCTGCCCCCTGCTGCCTGGCAGCCCTGATCTCTTACAGGAGGATATGATAGTACAATTAACTCCTTCAGGTGCCGCACCTAAAGGGGTTAATTGTGCTGATCACGGCCCCCTGTAAGAGATCGGGTGCTGCCAGGCAGCAGGGGGCAGTCTTGTACACAGTTTGTAGTGTATTCTAACTAGAAGCGTCCCCATCACGGGAACGCCTCTGTGTTAGAATATACTGTCGGATATGAGTTTTCACAAAGTGAAAACTTAGATCTGAAAAAGCTTTTATGCAGACGGATCTTTGGATCCGTCTGTATGAAAGCAACCTACGGCCACGGATCACGAACACGGATGCCAATCTTGTGTGCATCTGTGTTCTTTCACGGACCCATTGACTTGAATGGGTCCGTGAACCGTTGTCCATCAAAAAAATCGGACAGGATACACGGATCACGGCCTCGGCTGCAAAACGGTGCATTTTCCGATTTTTCCACGGACCCATTGAAAGTCAATGGGTCCGCGAAAAAAAACGGAAGACGGCACAGCGGCCACGGATGCACACAACGGTCGTGTGCATGAGGCCTAATAAACAAAGACATAACAAGAAATTGCAATTAACTTAATGTATGATTTTAATACGATGCATAGTTATGTCAAATTTAGGAATACATGATTACATATGATTTATATTCTTGTAGAAAATTCTAATGCATGATTAAAGGTTCATAATTTTGCAATACATGATCCAGAAATGTCATACCTCAAATACAATTCATACAACTGTACAAAATATGTAGTATGAGGTATATGAGCAATGTGAGGTATATGAGGGTCAAAGTTCCCTATGTAATAGAACCACACATATATAGCAGAAAAAACAAGCTGAATACATAAATAACAATAGATAATGAATATAAGTGGCAGTAATAAAGTAAGGCCTCTTTCACACTTGTGTTGTCCGGATCCGGCGTGTACTCCACTTGCCGGAATTACACGCCGGATCTGGAAAACGCAAGTGTACTGAAAGCATTTGAAGACGTCTTCAAAATGCTTTCAGTGTTACTATGGCAGCCAGGAGGCTATTAAAGTCCTGGTTGCCATAGTAGGAGCGGGGAGCGGGGGAGCGGCATACTTACAGTCTGTGCGGCTCCCGGGGCGCTCCAGAGTGACGTCAGAGCACCCCATGCGCTTGGATGACGTGCCATGCGATCACGTGATCCATGCGCTTGGGGCGCCCTGACGTCACTCTGGAGCGCCCCGGGAGCCGCACGGACGGTAAGTATGCTGCTCCTCACTACACTTTACCATGGCTGCCAGGACTTTAGCGTCCCGGCAGCCATGGTAACCACTCTAAAAAAGCTAAACTTCGGATCCGGCAATGCGCCGAAACGACGTTTAGCTTAAGGCCGGATCCGGATCAATGCCTTTCAATAAGCATTAATTCCGGATCCGGCCTTGCGGCAAGTCTTCAGTTCAGGATTTTTGGCCGGAGCAAAAAGCGCAGCATGTTGCGGTATTTTCTCCGGCCAAAAAACATTCCGTTCCGGGACTGAAGACATCCTGATGCATCCTGAACGGATTTCACTCCATTCAGAATGCATTAGGATAAAACTGATCAGGATTCTTCTGGCATAGAGCCCGACGACGGAACTCTATGCCGGAAGACAAGAACGCAAGTGTGAAAGAGCCCTAAGGCTCTGAAGGGACGAAGCTAGCAGTAGAGAAGAGTAGAAACCAATGGTAACAAGTGACAGTAAGTCTGGGAGGGACAGAGGTCTGTAGATCTTACCCTAGTGCAGCGATGGGGAACCTTTCAGAAGCCGAGTGCCCAAACTGCAACCCAAAACCCACTTATTCATCGCAAAGTGTCGACACATTAATTTACCCTGAATACTACAGTCTAGTGTAGGAAAAGTAAAGTCCAGCTTCTAAAATGATTGATCCTTTATTTAATGTAGTTAAAGGGGTTGTCCAGGTTCAGAGCTGAACCTGGACATACCTCCATTTTCACCCCGGCAGCCCCCCTGACATGAGCATCGGAGCAGTTCATGCTCCGATGCTCTCCTTTGCCCTGCTCAGGGCAAAGGCATTTTTCTGAGTTCCGGTGACGTACCAGGGCTCTCTATGGGGCTGACAGGCAGCCCGGTGACGTCACCGGCACTGATGGGCGGGATTTGGCTCTGCCCTAGCCAGTAAAACAGCTAGGGCAGAGCTAAAGCCCGCCCCTCAGAGCCGGTGACGTCACCGAACACACTGCTGGGCGGAAGTTACCGCCCGGCAGTGTGTTATTGAAAACACAAGAGCCTGTGCCCTGCGCGATCTAGCGCAGAGCACGGGAGCGCATCGGAGCATGAGATGCTCCGATGCCAGGCTCAGGAGGGCTGCCGGGGTGAAAATAAGGGTATGTCCGGGTTCAGAGCTGAACCCGGACAACCCCTTTAAAAAAAATCTGTTTCCAAACAACACGGGGTACGCGGTCTACGTACGTGTAGCCCATGTTGTTTGGAAATAAAGGATCAATCATTTTGGAAGCTGGACTTTACTTTTCCTTTTCAAGTTGATTCATCTGGGTCCGGGATGTGTCCGTACTTTGAGATTTATACATGCAGGTGAGTGCTGCTCTGTTTTAAATTGTATAGTCCAGTATAGTATATGTTCCATGTACTTTATCATTTATCTACAATAGCCTGCCTCAGTGAGCTGCCTGTACTGTTCATAGTGCGTCCTGCGCAGGAAAAGCCTAAGGCATATCGGTACACCATAGACTTTTTCCAGGGTGCGGGTGCCCCAGAGAGGGCTCTGAGTGCCGCCTCTGGCACCCGTGCCATAGGTTCACCACCACTGCCCTAGTGTATAGGCACATTCGTGTGGATGACGGCGCTGGGAGGAAAACATGGCGGGCACATCTTAAATAGTCCTGATGGGCTTAGCAGATCAGGCGCGGGCACAAGAGTAGAAGCGCAATAAATAAGGCTCAGGAAAGATTCTGGGGCTTAGGAACGCGATCGTGCATGCGCATTAGGCGCTAAGGATGCGATCTCCATCTTGGATTAGGGCATGAGCAGAATTTTACATAAGATGCCTGCAAAGCGCTACCGCGCAGACTCATAGCCTGCTGGGGATCAGATACTATCTTAGAGAAAGAAACTCATACTAGCATAAAGCGCTTGCAATGACCGAGCTGGCAGAAGAGCCGAATCATAGGCAGAGTTAATGGCCATATTTGCTCAAAATACCGCAAATGGTGAGACACCATGGTGTGGATGTCTTTACATAGTGTTCAAAGGATATACATGTTGTTATGTGTATGTGTGTGTGTGTGTGTATATAACATGGCAAACTTGCGACGTTTCGGCTCACAAGCTCTTGTGAGCCGAAACGTCGCAAGTTTGCCATATTATGGGTGATTAAAACACTTTGTTCCACCATCAATTTTGGAGTGCAGTCCGACTTCTTCCGTCTCTACAAATATTGGGTATAGCCGTTGCCCTGTGCTGGACTTTGCACCCACATCTTGGCTGGTGCTCCCGCTGGACTTTCCTTTTCCTATGTATATATATATAAAATCTCAAACCGCAAAGCCGATAAACCACTGGAAACCTGATAATTAATCCACCCAGTATGAGGGGGAGGGGGTTACCACCTCAAGGACACCAGAAATGAGGCCCATGTAGCGTGCTTCACGAGTGTCACCACTCGCTATTGGAGGTCAAAATGCTCTGTAAGTAAAAGAGACAAGAAACACGAGGTTAAAATATTGACATCAATAACATCATTCACAATTCTTACACCAATAGAGGTCATCATTAGTGATGAGCGTGAGGTGCCATATTCTATTTTGCGAACATTCGTAAGAATATTCGTATTATATTTGTCGAAATTGAATATTCGTTCATTTTTTTTCCGCGCTTAATATGCGATTTATTAGTCGCATGTTGCGATTTCCTAAATGTCTCTAATCTCGTGTTCAGTTCAGTGTATACAATACAACTTTCCTATATTTACGGTTTCGAATATTCGCTATATTGCAATATAAAATCAGACAATGTTATTGCAATATAGCATTAGCCAATAGCCATTAGCCAATATTACTAAAAATTCAATTAAAGTAAAGATTTAAAAAATACTAATGCACTATATCCGCTGTGTGTTTTACGAATATTCTAGATATTCAAATACATATTTGATTTTGAATATTATGAATATTCTAAAACATGATATATCAGCAATATGTTGAATATTCGTAAAAATACACATAGCTTAAACGACAATAAAATGTTTGTATGCTCATGCATATGCGCGTGATTCACTCCCGGCCAGAAGTAACCAGTTTCATCTTGAATTCATTGTGCGTCAGTTAGTTCCATGCGATTGGAAAGATGGTGGCCAGCAAGTTTAAAGAAGCTGAGGAAGAGATCCTCATCATAGTAAGTATAAGTAAATTGAACATTCTATCGCACACGCTTGTTTGGCATATCTTACTAATATTCTTATCTAGGTTTATTGAATAGAATTTTTCAGATGTCTTTGTATGTGGAAACTATTTTCAGATGGCAATTAAATTTGCATAGCACATACTTTGATTAGATATAAATGATAGGTTGAAACAAGTATTTTTTTTTTCATATAATCATTAACATCTACTCATACTAGATTAAATGTGATTTTATTTGTATTACTAAAATAAATAGTTAAGCATTTTATATGACAAATGGTTGGTCTGCCATCAAAGCACTATCTCACTGGCATCTGCTATATATTTATATGCTATCCAAACATGTGGCCAACGTGTCATTATGTATGGATAGCAGACAAATATATATCAGATGCACATTGCACATCTAATTTCCTGCCTCACGTAATATACCCACATTGTATACCAACAAACCCCCCCTCAAACCCACGCCCCCGGTCCTCCAGTTGTTCTTAAACTACAACTCCCATTATGCCCTTCTATAGGATGATATCTGTAGGCTGTCATGGAATGATGGGAGTTGTATTTTTACCACAGCTAGAGGGCCACAGTTTGCTGGAGGGCCGCAGTGTGCAGATGGCTAGTCTAAAGATTCTAATAAGTATCCTGTTGGTCAGGAGACGTAATTTTTTTACATTCTATATTCGCTGGTTCATTTAGCATTACCCAGGGTGCACCACGTGGAGGCGGACCAGCTTTACACCCCATATTATGCCGTCACGTCACTAGACAGGTACATCTCTCCTCAGATGGACAAGATCTAATAGCTTATACCCCACACACATTCAATTTCTATACAATTAGATTTTTTACGTTAACTTAAATTGTAGTATTTCACTCTCACACAATAATAATTGTTGGTTTGGTGGTTGAGATGATGATGACATGGTGGTGGTCAGTTACTGCGGCATCAAGGCAGCGCACGTATGTAATTAAACTACAACATGCAGAGCTTTTAGTTAGGCTGCCTCTCGCCGTGTGCTGCCTTGCTGCTGCTGGAACTTTTCACTCGCCACTAGCGGTGTAGCTGCAGGCCCGGCAGCTGTTCCATCCGTTACCTACACTGTCTATACTGTCACTGTGTTACATAATTTCATTGTGTAATACTGCTGAGGGGGGCGTGACCAAATCTTTTAGTCCTTCTCCTTCTGTGGGATGGGCCTCTTCTGGGTCAGGGCTGCAAAGCAGACGCTTCTCCTGCTTCCCCGATAGTTACACCCCTGGCCGCCACCATTATAGTAAATGTTGATGGATCGTCATTCTTGTCGCTGTGGCGTATTTACAGGGGCTGCTTAGGGGCCCTGACCCAGAAGGGGCCCATCCAGGAGGAGGAGGACTAAAATATTTTTTCAGGGCCCCCTCAACAGTATTACACAATGAAATTATATACAGTGACAGTATAGACAGTGGATGAAACGGATGGAACAGCTGCGGGGCCTGGTCTGAGATAGAGATCTTTACTATCCACAGTTATGTGGGTGGCATGAAAGGAAGGGCTTGTGAAAATATTTCTGTGGTAGGTAGGTTGTCCCCATAAAAAAATTTGCTGTGGGGCCAAGTCATTTCTAGCTACGCCACTGTCTGGGGGCATAAGTGAACTAGCGGCAGGACGGATCCGACCACTTGTTCAACTTTCTGGAATAGCCTGACGTACTTCACTTCTAATGTTAAAGTTGCCTAATATTAGTTTTTTTAAATGTTTTTGATTAAATGCTTCCTTTTTTAATCACGCAGCGCCTGTTAGGCCTCTTTCACACGGGCGTCAGTTTTTTTGCCCGGATAAGAGCCGGGTGCGTTGCAGGAAAATGCGAGATTTTCCCGCGCGAGTGCAAAACATTGTCATGCGTTGAACTCGCGTGAGAAAAATCGCGCATGTTTGGTACCCAAACCCGAACTTCTTCATAGAAGTTCGGGCTTGGGATTGATGTTCTGAAGATTGTATTATTTTCCCTTATAACATAGCCTTAACACTCCGGTCCTTGATAATTGGGAGACCCCGGACCCTCCCCCAGCTCCTGCTCCATTATGGCACACAGTCCAGCGGAAAAGAAACCGACCCCCATCCCAAGTGGGAGCATCTGGATCTCCCCTTCGTGACGCGCCTCCTTGAAAGTTTTTTTTTTTGAGGGATTGATCCTCTCTGAGGCCTTCAGATGACTGTGTTGAGCAGCAGCTCTTAGAGTTAGTGCAATTGTTTTTATTGCATTATTTTTCTCTCTTTTTGACCTGTTTTGTCTCGGGTGTTCCCATAGCTATCATTCTTGCCTCGCCTGTCATGGCGTCCAGTCAGGTCCCTACCGACGGGACTCTATTTGTTGCCCTCTCTCTTTCCCTCACTCTAGATTTTGAGGCGGGACAGACGTGGGCTTTATTTTTCATTTTTGCTCACATTATATTGAGTCTTGACTGGGTGATCACACCCACTGTTCAGAATTCTATACCATGTTCTTTGTCGTATATGTTGTCCCTTGTCTCCCCTTTTCTCCTTATGTGTCTCCCCCCTAGGTTCCTTAATGATTCTGCATTGAGACGAATTTCAGTAAATGGAAGAGGGTGCCCACTGAAGGATCCCTCTGTGGTCATTGGCAAGTATTATTATACCACGTACACTCATGATTAAGTGCATTTCTTTGAACGTTAAAGGTCTTAACTCTAACGCAAAACGGCGGGTGGCTCTTACTGAATGTAAATCTCAGAAGGCAGATGTTGTTTTCCTGCAGGAAACGCATTTTGACAGAGAGGGCTCCTTTAAGTTTGCGGCCCGATCCTATCCGCGAGTGTATTCAGCTAGGGCTGGCACAAAAACTGCTGGGGTTGCTATTCTTTTATCTGCTACCTGCCCTATACAAATTGAATCCAGACGGATTAATGTCCATGGTAGATATATAATACTCCAGACCTCCCTTCACAGTACCCCACTCATTTTATGTAGGTTTTTCGGGAACTAGAAGAATATCTGCCAGAAGCACTTATTGTAGGCGGAGATTTGAATGCAGCGTTTTCAGAGCACTGGGATAGACTGACCCCCGGAAGCACACCACCGTCTAGAGCCCAACGGAAATTGTCACGCCTCTTTAGAAAGCTCATTAGACAATATACCCCGTAGGACTCCCCCCATCAGCACTTAACCCCCTCATGTCTAAGTTAACTGTTTTATCCCCTTTCTCAGGTTACTTGATAGCCTTTGCTGCTCTTATGACGTTTTATACTATCCTTGGATTACAATTAACTTTAACCCTTTGGATTACAATTTACTCCTTTGCCCTGTGGATTGCAAGGAACTTTTATCCGTTTCCAGAGGATTCTGCAACTTTAAGCACTTTCAGGAAACAGGACTCAAGCTATTGTTGAGTCTATCCTCGTATTAAAAATTTTCACTGGCGTGGCCTGGACGTCTACAGAGATGGTGGCGTGATCCCTGAAGAATATCTGCCAGCAGCACTTATTGTAGATTTTAATGCCGTGTTTTCAGAGCACTGGGATAGACTGACCCCCGGAAGCACACCACCATCTAGAGCCCAAGGGAAATTGTCACGCCTCTTTAGAAAGCTCATTAGACAATATACCCTGTATGATCTGTGGAGGGTTAATAACCCTTCGGCTTGAGCATATTCATTTTATTCCACCCTCACAGGACTCATACCCGTATAGACTATTTCTTTGGGAATACGCCCGCCCTCAGGATGTTAACAGGTGCTGAGTTAGGAAATATCACGTGGTCAGACCACGCGCCAATCTCTGTCACGTTTAATCCAGTTGGGTACTCGTCCTCGGGTATGCCACTGGCGGCTTAATGAATCTTTACTAACTAAACTACTGACTAGGCAGGAATTGGGTAGTTCCTTGGAGGAATATTTTGCCTTCAATCAACCCTCAGCCCCATCTGTAGCTGTGCTGTGGGAGGCACATAAAGCCGTTTTCAGAGGCAAGTGTATTAGTGTAAGCACTAGATTGAAAAGCGATTATAATCTACGTTATAATAACACCCTTGCCCAGTTAAAACAGTTAGAAGCTCGTTTGGGGTCTCATCGTTCCTGTCACTTATTACGGCGTATAGTACTCCTCTGTGTTCGATTACGTGAAATGGCTTTTGAAAAAAACGGTAAACTCCTATTGTATGTGCGACAACGGTTTTATATGTGGGGGAATAAATCACACACTATTTTGGCCCACCAATTGCGGGAGTCAACCGCGACTACTGCCCCAATGGCCTTAGCTGCTGCCTTCTCCTTTGTGTGCTGATCTTCTGCTGAAGATAGGGCAGTGGGAGGATCCAGGAAGGGACATTTATTTTAAAACATGATTTCCCTAGTAGAATCCCATAGTCATGTTTAAAGTTTAAGATAACATTCTCAGTTTACACGTTTTATAACCTTAGCTGAATGACAGCAGTTTTTCCAATGGTTTACAGCTTCAGTCTTGAACTGTTGACCCTCCATTCCCTTCACTTATACAAGTGTTTCTAGTCCTGCAAAACACATATTTACTTAATCCCTTATCAGTGAGAGGCTAGGTAAACCATAAGCATTGTGTTCCCTGTAACATCAGAACACAACACAATGGAAAGTATATGTATTGCCACTCCTAATTGTGCATTGCGTGCCATATAGTGAAGCATATGAAAAGCATGCTTCTTCACATCACTGAACGCGTTTGTTTTGCGGTTACGTGAGGCACTGCATGCATTGGCCTTTATTCTTACAGTAGAGAAGTCATTAATTCTAACTGTTTATGAATTCGGACATTTAAACTTGCTTTTTTTTTTTTTATTCCAATTTAAATTTAGTCGGAGTCGGTTCATTTTTTGCCGACTCCGACTCCAGGTACCCAAAATTGACTCCGACTCCTCGACTCCGACTCCACAGCCCTGCTTACAAGGCACAGCTATACCGGAAACCATGCTTCATTCCCATATTACTCTTATTCCAAAACCGGGAAGAGACCCCCTAGATTGCACTAATTACCGCCCTATTGCTCTTCTAAACTCTGATCTAAAAATATTCACCAAACTGTTAGCTGACCGGTTGGCGTATTGGCTTCCAACATTGGTACACTCAGATCAGGTTGGCTTTGTGAGAGGCCGTCAGGGTGGAGATAACACGAGGAGGCTTATCAACCTGATAGATATTGCCAATAGGCAACATCAGCAGGCATTACTATTGAGTCTGGACGCTGAAAAAGCGTTTGATCGCTTAAGTTGGCCGTTCATGTTTTCCATCCTGCAGGCTTTTGGGTTCTCTGGTCCCTTTCTCTCAGCCCTCCATTCATTATATAACCATCCTACAGCGACAATTAAACTACCATATGCTAACTCAGCCGCCTTCTCGATTAAAAATGGCACCAGACAGGGGTGTCCACTCTCCCCTCTTTTGTTTGTGCTTTGCATTGAGCCCTTAGCTGCAGCAATTAGGTCCCTCCCGGACATTCATGGAATCGTGGTTAACCAAGTTGAATATAAAATATAATTATTTGCGGATGATGTTCTACTTACTTTATCTGACCTGCCTATTACTTTACCTAACTTATTTGGTTTGTTAGCACTATATAGTCGGCTCTCCGGATATAAGGTTAACTCCACGAAAACAGAAGCCCTTCCCTTGAATTTGCCAGCAGACGTCCTAACCGTGCTTCGGTCTAACTATCGTTTTCGCTGGCAAGATGCTGCCTTGCGCTACTTTGGTGTGAACCTGACGGCAACATATTCTTCTATATATTCCCATAATTTTCCCGCCCTATTTGAAGAACTTAGGCGTCAGATGACTAAGTGGATGTCTCTTCCCATATCCATGTTTGGCTGCATAGCGGCAGTTAAAATGTCCATTTTGCCAAAATTACTCTACTTATTTGAGACCCTCCCGGTACATGTACCAAGGACGGAGCTACGGGCATTGCAGACCGGTATATTTAAATTCATATGGAATCGAAGGAGACATAGGATAGCCAGTAGTACCCTTATGGCCCTGAAATCTCAGGGGAAATTGGCAGTCCCAGACATCGCCAAATATTATTGGCCCACCCATCTCAGACGGCTACCGGCGTGGTCTAGGCTCTATGCTTACTCTAGGTGGATGGAAATTGAAAAATTGTGGATTGTGCCAATACATCCTAACTCTTTGTTGTGGTCCCCAATTCCCCAAGTCCAACTACCAGAATTGTTAGGACCAATGCTACATACATACAAAATATGGCAATATTGTAAACACCATTTCTCTCTAACTTCCGAGAAGTCCTCCATGACATCCTTTCTGTTTACACCGCTCTTCAGTGCTGGGTCACAAGTCTCCTTTTTTAAACCTTGGTTTTCCAGGAAAATGTTTAGGTTTGCAGATCTGATTGATTACAGAACGCTACAACTACTTTCATTTGACGAACTTAGGAGCTCTAGGTCGCTTCCGAGGGTTACTAGGTACAATTACTTGCAAATTCAGCATTTTTTTACTACTAGGTTTCACTCGAAACAAGTATCTATCCCCACGTCTTTTGAGAAGACGTGTAAGCTTTCGGAATCAACCAAGGGTCTTATATCTGAAATATATGTGCTCCTCTCGTCTCCGGCCTCTCCTGCATCTATCCGTCATTCATACATGTCTAAATGGGAATCGCTGCTGCACCGTTCTATTTCAATGGATGATTGGAAAACTATTTGGCAGAGAGCTGCGATGACATCAACCTGTGTTACTCACAGAGAGAACACTTACAAAATAATGATGTTCTGGTACCACACTCCACGATTATTGCATAAGTTTAATCCTAATATTTCGGATCGCTGTTGGAGATGTAACACAGAGGAGGCTTCACATATTCATATTTTCTGGGAATGCCAGATTATAACCCCTTTCTGGGCCATGGTACAAGAAGTTCTATATAGCCTGTTTGAAGTACGGTTCCCCCTAGACCCTTACACATATTTGCTGAATATCCCACACATACTTCTGAAGAAACACTTATTGAAGTTAATGTTATATATTTTGACTGCGGCTAGATGTTTACTGGCCAGATTTTGGAAAAGGACAGATTGCCCGTCATGGGCTGAACTCATCAATAGTATATTAGAAGTCAGACGCCTTGAACATATGTCGGCTACATTACTTGCCTCGGTAGATACATTTGACCGAGTTTGGAAGCAATGGGACATGGTGTTTGGTGCTTCAGACTGATTGAGTCTCCGCCTTACCTCACCCATCCTAACCCTACTGTGTCAAGTCTTGTCACTCCCCTTTGTGTGTCCGAATCTCTCTTACAGTAATTTTTGTACGACTCTCTACAGTTAATGCGAAAATAGACATTCTGTTATTTTAGTAACCTGTAGGCTCTTATTACAGTACTGTTCTTTCATGTGTATTTTCTCAAATTTATGCACTGTAATGACTTATCTGCATAAAGATGTGACGTATGCTATCTTTCGCTCAATGCCCTTAGTTATATCTTTGTACCATGAATAATGTACTCCAAAGTCATACTTTTTTGTATGTACATGTTTATTCTTGGAAATATCGTCAATAAAAAGACAATTGATAAAAAAAAATTGCACTATTTTATACAATGTTTTATTGCAACGTAAAAGCTTGCACCCAAAGACAGGACTCAAACGTGATGCCTAAGCTCTTTGTGATTTTTCATACTGTAATAAATTTGCACTTATTGTACCAGTCTACAAGTTTGTAATGTTCAAGATAACCTGCCTATTGTGTGTATTATCCTTTCACAATGTGAATTTATGCACTGTTCAGCATGATTGCACTTAACTATTGCACTTAACAAAAATGTAGCAACTTACTTAAAGTGTGCCTTTTTACAGCTCTTGTTCTCTTCCCCCTTATACGGATTGTCTACATAGGGACGTTGAATACTTATGGCCTACACCCGGTGATATATACCCATAGCTACCCAGGGTAGGACCAAATGGTAAGTCCAGGCAGATCCAGTTACTTCACAGGTACCCCTGCTGCTTCGGGAATCGTTAGAAGCCCTAGGCTGCTCCTTCCCGCTTTTTAAATGTTCCGGATTGTTCCCATCCGGAGGTGTCTCATTTCCAGGAGTGCACAGGATTAAAGACCCTCCTCCTGTGACATTGTCAGAAGAAACGGAGAAGATAAATACCTCCCCTTCTGAGCCTTTTGCCTAAGGTACGGGCCCTCAAACCTTAGAGCCACTACTTAGCTTCCTCTTAGTCATCATAGTGATTGTGCTTTAAGCCAAATTTCTTCAGGCTATGGTGCAGGGAAGGGAATACAGGATAAAGCCACCCTTCTATTTGCGGGCTTTGCATTACACAATGGCGGAATTACGGAGTAAAGACACCCCCATGCTTTCTTTGATGTCTATAGAGCTCAGGACATACAAAGTCAGTTAGTAATGTTTGTTTAGTGCAGTATTAGGTTACCTGGTTATACCAAGAGAAGGAAACTGTGTGTTGGATACCTTACTCTAGCGGGCAGGAACCTCGAGGAAACCGTTATATGTTTTGTCTATGTATGTCATTTTATGTAAATTCATGCAGCACTTTGTATTTCTTGGGTACCCAGAGCTTATTCCTCACCCGCCTATCTTGCGCCAAGGACGGCTTATCTTAAAGTAAAGGGGTATGTAACATCCTGAAGTATGTCACTAAACTTCTGTCACCCTGCTTCATAATATGTTAAGTGTACGTTATTATCATCTTGTGTAGTCTTGCTCTGCATTTTCCATTATATGTATTTTCTATGCCTATTTTATATTATTGCTGTAATTTTCAATGTACACCAGCAGGTGGCAGCAGTATGTAGCAGGTCATAGTTAGTATATCTAGGCTGGAATAGTCCATTCCAGTCTAGGCTCCCCTGTGTGAGCAGAAGTGGGAGGTTCCCATATCCTGTATCATGAGGAGGAGAAGGAATACAGGGGTAGGTTGTGTTAGTAGGAGCTCCCAGTTACAGGGATCCCAACCCTGGATATCGCCTCAGCTGAGGTAAAGATCCATCTTCCCAGTCTGAGTCACCTATCTCAGCTGGTTGACAAGAAAGCAGCCTTCTACAGAACTATAGATCTCCAGGAAGACATCACCATACCCTGCGAGCAGTCCTGTAAGTACAGATCCAAAGACAAAGAGAAGATAGATACCTCTTCAGCTAGTCAGGCCAAAACTAAGCAGACTAAAGACAGAGCAGAAGATAGAAACCTGCCAGATTCTACTAGGCGAATGTACAAGAAGCAGAATAGATAAATTCCTGCCACATATTGCCAAAACCTGCTCGGATCCTAGACTATTGCTGTACCTGTATGGATCAAAGCTGCATATCACCAAGTAAACTCAAGTTGGACTCTATTACCTGTTTGGATCTCAATTATTCCTCAATTACCCCTGCTAACAACACTAAATTTATTGAAAGTGAGCCAGGATCCAGGCGTCCAGCCGTACTAAGGTAGGAGACACCGTTGACACTATACCTACTGCTATACAGAGACATTATCCCCCTCTGGCATTCCTCACCTGGTACGTGAGTTGTAACATCTTAAAGGGCCCTGCTACAGTACATGCGCAAGTTGCAAGTGGAGTCACAAACTATTACATTTACATACTGACCCACTGCATAGCTGACCCACTGTACCGGTGTCCTGCTCATTGCACATGTCCTGCTGATTTGAGCCTAGCTATATGTGGGCCTCATTCTATGCCATTTAAAAAAAATCCCCTGGTGGATGCTGCCGCCTGTCCAGACTCCTGATATATCTGAGTCATCTAGGGGCCTAAAAACACTTGACCTACTGCTGCTGCTGCTGCTGCTGCATGTCCAGCTGATTTGAGCCTAGCTATATGTGGGCCTCATTCTATGCCATTTAAAAAAAATCCCCTGGTGGATGCTGCCGCCTGTCCAGACTCCTGATATATCTGAGTCATCTAGGGGCCTAAAAACACTTGATCTACTGCTGCTGTTGCATGTCCTGCTGATTTGAGCCTAGCTAGATGTAGGCCTAATTCTATACCATTTTAAAAAATCCTCTAGTGGATGCTGCCGCTTGTCCAGACTCCTGATATATCTGAGTCATCTAGGGGCCTAAAAACACTTGACCTACTGCTGCTGCTGCTGCTGCATGTCCAGCTGATTTGAGCCTAGCTATATGTGGGCCTCATACTTTGACATTTTCAAATATCCTCTGGTGGATGCTGCCGCCTGTCCAGACTCCTGATATAACTGAGTCATCTAGGGGCCTAAAGGCACTTGATCTACTGCTGCTGCTGCTGCATGTCCTGCTGATTTGAGCCTAGCTAGATGTGGGCCTCATTCTATACCATTTAAAATATCCTCTGTTGGATGCTGCCGCCTGTCCAGACTCCTGATATATCTGAGTCATCTAGGGGCCTAAAAACACTTGATCTACTGCTGCTGCTGCTGCTGCATGTCCTGCTGATTTGAGCCTAGCTAGATGTGGGCCTCATTCTATACCATATTCAAATATCCTCTGTTGGATGCTGCCGCCTGTCCAGACTCCTGATATATCTGAGTCATCTAGGGGCCTAAAAACACTTGATCTACTGCTGCTGCTGCTGCTGCTGCATGTCCTGCTGATTTGAGCCTAGCTATATGTGGGCCTCATACTTTGACATTTTCAAATATCCTCTGGTGGATGCTGCCGCCTGTCCAGACTCCTGGTATATCTGAGTCATCTAGGGGCCTAAAAACACTTGATCTACTGCTGCTGCTGCTGCTGTATGTCCTGCTGATTTGAGCCTAGCTAGATGTGGGCCTCATTCTATACCATTTTCAAATATCCTCTGTTGGATGCTGCCGCCTGTCCAGACTCCTGATATATCTGAGTCATCTAGGGGCCTAAAAACACTTGATCTACTGCTGCTGCTGCATGTCCTGCTGATTTGAGCCTAGCTAGATGTGGGCCTCATTCTATACCATATTCAAATATCCTCTGTTGGATGCTGCCGCCTGTCCAGACTTCTGATATATCTGAGTCATCTAGGGGCCTAAAAACACTTGATCTACTGCTGCTGCTGCTGCTGCTGCATGTCCTGCTGATTTGAGCCTAGCTATATGTGGGCCTCATACTTTGACATTTTCAAATATCCTCTGGTGGATGCTGCCGCCTGTCCAGACTCCTGGTATATCTGAGTTATCTAGGGGCCTAAAAACACTTGATCTACTGCTGCTGCTGCTGTATGTCCTGCTGATTTGAGCCTAGCTAGATGTGGGCCTCATTCTATACCATTTTCAAATATCCTCTGTTGGATGCTGCCGCCTGTCCAGACTCCTGATATATCTGAGTCATCTAGGGGCCTAATAACACTTGATCTACTGCTGCTGCTGCTGCATGTCCTGCTGATTTGAGCCTAGCTAGATGTGGGCCTCATTCTATACCATATTCAAATATCCTCTGTTGGATGCTGCCGTCTGTCCAGACTCCTGATATATCTGATTCATCTAGGGGCCTAAAAACACTTGATCTACTGCTGCTGCTGCTGCTGCATGTCCTGCTGATTTCAGCCTAGCTATATGTGGGCCTAATTCTATACCATTTTAAATAATCCTCTAGTGGATGCTGCCGCCTGTCCAGACTCCTGATCTAGGGGCCTAAAAACCATCGATCGACTGCTGCTGCTGCATGTCCTGCTGATTTGGCCCTAGCTATATGTGGGCCTCATACTATAACATTTTCAAATATCCTCTGGTGGATGCTGCCACCTGTCCAGACTCCTAATATATCTGAGTCATCTAGGGGCCTAAAAACACTCGATCTGCTGCTGCTGCATGTCCTGCTGATTTGAGCCTAGCTAGATGTGGGCCTCATTCTATACCATTTTAAAAAATCCTCTGGTGGATGCTGCCGCCTGTCCAGACTCCTGATCTATCTGAGTCATCTAGGGGCCTAATAACACTCGATCTACTGCTGCTGCATGTCCTGCTAATTTGAGCCTAGCTATATGTGGGCCTCATTCTATACCATTTGAAAAAATCCTTTGGTGGATGCTGCCGCCTGTCCAGACTCCTGATCTATCTGAGGCATCTAGGGGCCTAATAACACTCGATCTACTGCTGCTGCATGTCCTGCTGATTTGGCCCTAGCTATATGTGGGCCTCATACTAGACCATTTTCAAATATCCTCTGGTGGATGCAGCTGACTGTCCTTATCTATATGAGTTATGTAGGAGCCTAATAAGACTACAATTTGTGCTTTGATGAGTATACAAGTTTTCTATTAATTTAACTACATAGTTTTCAATGCTGATGTCTTACAGGATTAAGGAATGTGTTTATATATTTTTCTGCTCCGTATTCTTTTTCTTTTAATTTCATAAACAACAATGCAGAAATATATATCTTCTGTAAAAATTATGTTTGTAATTTACAGAAAAGTCAATACAGTGTCAAGTATCAAACATAGAGCGAAATATTCAATAGATTGACCTGAGTCCAAAAATGTGTGTAATAAATGTTATAAACACTTAAAAAAAATTGAAGTGTAGAACTGATAAGTAAAAGGTGGATATTTAAAATATATATAAATATAAACTTTATTATCCTGATTGGCAATAACTAAGAATTTTTGTGGGAAAAAATCTTACTAAAACCACAATCAAAATCCTGGAAATGTTTAACAGTGAAAGTAGGTGCTTTTTTAAAAAGCAGAATGAAAAGGGAACTCAAGACATTGGTACTGAACATTTGTTTACAATACCCTTATGAAAAAACATATAATATTTATTTAATTTTGATATATAAAAAATGTATATGCTAGGGAGCTTATAGATCGGACTCTGGAGCAATTCCAGAATTTTATGTTGTCGGATGTTTCAGGATTTAACATGTTCCAGAGTGATACGCTCAACAAATAAAGATGAAGATGAAGTGATTCACGGATCATGCCTAGTGCCTACTGTACAAGCCTGTGGGTCCAGTGCTATATTCTGGCGTTGCTATAGTTGTTCAAGTGTATGTTCAGCATTGAGCAACATTATGTTTTGAAAGAATTAGGTCACAGGACTAATTCAACAGATCAAGTGACCAGGTTATTAATACATGAATTAAGGTTTTCTGCCGTAATGCCATGAGCAGTCTTCAAGAAGACAATGCCATCATGCATCTTGTATCAAATGTGAACTAGTGGTTCAGGGATCATTAGACCTAATTTAAATCCAGGTACAAACCAGATATTTGAGACCTTTACGACAGTATATATTTTTTTAATAACAGTGTACTTAACGGTTATTTAATTCCCTTATTCGGAATATACTTTTGAGTCTACATTTTACTACAGTGTTAACTGTAAAACATGAAGGTTCTTAATCCTGCATAGGCAACCAGCATTGATCACTTTTTCTAATTTGCACTATAACAAGTCTAGAGTGTAGAATTCTAAAAACATGGTTTGGATTGTTCATATTCATGCATGTGCTGTGTTAATTATGTATTGTCCATATTTAGACAAATATGTATCTAAATAATAATATTTTAAAAAAGAATCCTGTGTTGTTAGGTTTCATTTACAAAATTAATTTATTTTACTTTATTTTATTTTATTATGTTTTATTTATTTTTAAATTGGGTTTGGGGCACCAGTGTTGTGGTTCACGATGTAGCAAGTTGTGGACCGCATGTGGCCTTCCCTTGTCAAAAGGTCTTGTGCACTAAAAATTGTACTGGACTTGTTGATGAACCTAATGAAAAATTGTAATTTTATTTTTTTTATGTTTTTTTTTGCTACGGATTAAGGTTCGAACATGGTGTTGTCTGTTGTCCTGGGAGGGATGGCTGACTTCCGTGTTGACCTATCTACATGGTTGGGTCTGACTGGCGTTATACTCATCCGTGTGACAATCCGGTTTTGTTAATGAAGCCTGAATGACACATGTATATAGGGATAGTAACTTTTATATATTTTTTTAAATATTGACAATTATGTAATGATAATTTGCACATGCAGAATATATATAGACAGAGCTTTAAAAAAATTTGAATTAAAAAATAACTACTATATAATGTTCCTCACCAGTTGGAGAATTCTTATACTCATGTATCACAATTTTCGGTCTGTTTGGCGGAAGCAATGCCAGGACATTTACATTTTTTTGTAATAAGTGCACTATAAAGGATCCGTGCTGTTTAGTTTTTACAACATGCCTTTGCCATTTTGCTTATTATTACCAATTTTTCTTTTTTTTGGGGTATCCACAATTATTTTTAAATAAATTTGATATTAGTTCTCAGTCTTATTATTTTTTTTTTTTAATAATAAACTTTTATTTTTTTATTATCATACAGAATATACAT
This sequence comes from Bufo gargarizans, assembly GCF_014858855.1. Lineage (NCBI taxonomy): Eukaryota > Metazoa > Chordata > Amphibia > Anura > Bufonidae > Bufo > Bufo gargarizans. The sequence goes on along the minus strand of NC_058081.1, from coordinate 424,094,891 downwards.
AACAATATTCCATTTACAATAAAATCCAAAAGTCCGTCAATTCTAGTTTTTTAACCAAGGTTAAATATAATTTCATGCAAGTACCCATAATTATATGCATATTAACTAAATCCAATAGAGGTCTCACTACCTGGGAAGAAAGCAGGGCCCACCCGGCATCAAGAGCTTTAACAATGCAGATAAAGAAAGACATCTTATTTAAAATTATTATCTCTGTACAGGGAGGGAACAGAGGCCCGCGGCCCGGGCGGCCCGCCAAGCAGCGGCCACGCACCCTATACGGCCTCCCTCAGACATAAGTAGGCACCACCGACAGGATCAACACTCGTGTGACGAATCATCTTGTGCTCACATACACCGTGCGGGGCAGACTCACAGCGATCTTTAATCGCACACTTCCGTAGAACCAAAGGAAAACAGAGGGGGGTCCAGCAGTCTTCTATCGCAGTGGTATAAAACCCGCTCACGGATTTTACTGCCTCATCCCCGTATAGTTAGATTGAATGTTGATGCCCTGTTTAAGCATAACTCGCATGGGTCTACCACGATGTCTCGTGAAAAGAGAACTCGAGTCAAATGTCGCTCAGCAATCTCCGGCAATTGAAGAGAATAACAAAGCCAACCGGCACTGTCTCATTAAGAGAACAGAGCCCAACACCGACTCCAGTTCATTAAGAAAAGACAGATGTTAGAACCCAAACCACACCTGTGTCAGATCACTGCCCGTAGTTGAAACTCATGTCCAATAGAAAAAGCCGCATCCCAGGTCGCACCCGATGCCCGGACCCCCAAGATCCCGAGCCCTGAACCCTCACCCAAGTATTTACTCAATATTTTAGGTAGATCAAAAATTAACCAATATCTGATGCCGGTGAGTCCCGCCAACCCCCAACCCTTCTAGAGACACTCCAATGCTCCACTATAACCTCATATTCTGCACTGATACATTGCATTAAAAAAAAAAGCCGGACTAATTGGATCTTCCCCAAAGACCCCCCACCATCCCCCCTCCCCCCCCCCCACCTTGCAGAGAAAAATAAAATAAAATAGAAAAAAACCTATCTATGGGTTCTATGCCCCTTCTGATGCAACCCATTATCTTGTTGGCCTTGGCAGCAGCTGCCTGACACTGGTTTTTGCAGCTTAGTTTGCTGTTTATTAAAATTCCTAGATCCTTTTCCATGTCAGTGTTACCGAGTGTTTTACCATTTAGTATGTACGGTTGACTTGCATTTTTCCTTCCCATGTGCATAACTTTACATTTATCAGTGTTAAACCCCATCTGCCACTTATCTGCCCAAGCCTCCAGTCTATCCAGATCCCTCTGTAGTAGTATACTGTCCTCATCAGTGTAAATTACTTTACACAGTTTAGTATCATCTGTGAAAATTGATACTTTACTATGCAAGCCTTCTACAAGATCATTAATAAATATATTGAAGAGAATAGGGCCCAATACTGACCCCTGAGGTACCCCACTAGTGACAGTGACCCAATCTGAGTGTGTACCGTTAATAACCACCCTCTGTTTTCTATCACTGAGCCAGTTACTTACCCACATACAGATGTTTTCTCCCAGTCCGAGCATTCTCATTTTATATACTAACCTTTTATGTGGTACAGTGTCAAATGCTTTGGAGAAGTCCAGATATACGACATCCATTGATTCGCCGCTGTCAAGTCTAGAACTTACCTCCTCATAGAAACTGATTAAATTAGTCTGACATGACCGATCCCTCACGAAGCCATGCTGATATGGCGTTATTTGCTTATTTCTGTTGAGATGCTCTAATATAGGTGTCACATATATTTTGTGCAAAATATTAAATTGTACAACAGTGTGGTTAAAATTATGCGAAACCAATTTTAAACTTTCCCCTATATTCTCCCAGTTTGGAGAGCCCGTCTCTGAAAGCAAAGATGACCAAGCTCTCTGTCCTGGTGAAAAAACATCCGAAAAAAACTTTTTCATTAAGTGTCTATAACAGTGAGATACTTTAATTCTCGTGGCAATTTTCTTGCAAATTAAATCATGTAAAAATTCAGGAGTATCTATAGTAAGAAGATAACGATTCACAGTGCTAGAAAGTGCTGACCTTATTTGAAAATATGCATACCAAGCCACCTCACCTAAATTTGCCCCTTGCTTTAATTCCGCAAGGGGCAAAATGTGTCCACCAATGACCACTTGATGCAGGTACTGAACATTCTTGGTCCTCCAATACTGGCTGCAACTCAGGTCGTTTAAGTTCAAAAGCTTTGGATTATGCCATAGTGGAGTGCAAATAAGTGACGCCCCAACTCCACACCAGTTCCTTATATTTCGCCAAGTTCTCAGTCTTATTAATTGAGCTCTTTTAATAATAATAATAACGTTTTTGTTACTAATGATTTAATTGGCTGGATACAAATATTAATAATTTGTATTCTTATAACACAAAATTATTATTTATTTATTTTAAATATTATTAATCCGTCAAGTTTATGTCAATTTTAAAATTAATGTATTTATGTTGAAAGTAGTTATTTCTTGTATTTATAGATGAAACTTGATGTCTTCAATTGTTTTTATTTTCCCTAAAAAAATTGGATTAACGAATAATAGAGAGAAAATTTGAATTTTCTTTTACACTTAACGCTAAAAACTAATAACATTTTGCTGTCTGTTCCTGTAGAGTGAGTCAGGGCTATATGTAGACCTTAAACTACAACGTTACGTAACCATATGCCTGCTGCTGGTTTGTCAAGATGATTCAGAGATTAACGGTGGATTATAAGGCCTACACCAACCATAAATGCTGATATTATCCAATTGCTTAATAATTATGTGTAGGCCATATACTCAACGATTATCAAGGACTACTGCTATTATCAATATGCATTGAAGTTCTATGTAGGACAAATAATGTCCCTTTTATATGTACCTGCAGGTGATGTTTGTCAGTCTACTGATGAGTTTGTGCTGGAGTATAGGGCCTTACTGTAACCTAATGTTTTGAAATCAATAAGAAAACTTCAATTAATCAAATAAAACACACAATATATTTTAACCATTAAAATAGTATATTAATAAAAACTGAACAAAATAAAATGCAAACCAGATTCCCAAAAAGTTGGGACACTATACAAATTGTGAATAAAAACTGAATGCAATGATGTGGAGGTGCCAACTTCTAATATTTTATTCAGAATAGAACATAAATCACGGAACAAAAGTTTAAACTGAGAAAATGTACCACTTTAAGGGAAAAATATGTTGAATCAGAATTTCATGGTGTCAACAAATCCCCAAAAAGTTTGGACCAGGCTATTATCACCACTGTGTGGCATCTCCCCTTCTTCTTACAACACTCAACAGACATCTGGGGACCGAGGAGACCAGTTTCTCAAGTTTAGAAATAGGAATGCTCTCCCATTCTTGTCTAATACAGGCCTCTAACTGTTCAATCGTCTTGGGCCTTCTTTGTTGCACCTTCCTCTTTATGATGTGCCAAATATTCTCTATAGGTGAAAGATCTGGACTGCAGACTGGCCATTTCAGTACCCGGATCCTTCTCCTACGCAGCCATGATGTTGTGATTGATGCAGAATGTGGTCTGGCATTATCTTGTTGAAAAATGCAGGGTCTTCCCTAAAAGAGATGACGTCTGGATGGGAGCATATGTTGTTCTAGAACCTGAATATATTTTTCTGCATTGATGGTGCCTTTTCCAGACATGCAAGCTGCCCATGCCACACGCACTCATGCAACCCCATAGCATCAGAGATGCAGGCTTCTGAACTGAACACTCTGGTATAAACGGCTGACATTGCTGCGATGTCAGCCATTTAGCTGTTTCACCCTTTCCATACCGCGGTCCGTATGGACTGCGGAATGGAAAGGGTTAAGTCAGGGAGCGCCCTCCCTCTGCAACCGGGGGGCTGCTGTGCCTTTGCAGCCCCCAGATGGATGGGGTGGACAGAGGGAGGGAGCTCCCCTCCTTCCCCGTCTGCTCAGTTGTGGCAGACGGGGAAGGTTCCCATGGCAACAGGACGCCTTCTCAGGCGTCCTGCTGTCCATGGTGCTGAACAGATCTATGCTAAAAGCATAGATCTGTTCAGTGTAAGTAAAATACAGTACAGTACAATATATATTGTACTGTACTGTATTATACAGACCTCAGACCCACTGGATCTTCAAGAACCAAGTGGGTCTGGGTCCAAAAAATGTAAAAAAAAGTGTGAAAAAACACATTTATCACTGAATAAAAAAAAATACACTACACATATTAGGTATCGCCGCGTCCGTAACGACCTGAACGGTCGTTAAAACGGTCATGTTACTTTCCCTGCACGGAGAACGCCATAAAAATAAAAAAAATATAAAAAATGAAAACTATCAGGAAATTGAAATTTTGCTCACCTTACTTCCCAAAAAAGGTAATAAAAGTGATCAAAAGAGTCGCATGTACGCCGAAATAGTGCCAATCAAACAGTCACCTCATCCCGCAAAAAATTAGCCCCTACATGAGACAATGGCCCAAAAAAAAAAAAAAAACTATGGGGACACTATAACATGATTATTATTATTTTTTTTTATATTATTGTGTAAAACTTACATAAATAAAAAAAGTATACATATTAGGTATTACCGCGTCCGTATTGACCAGATCTATAATAATATCACATGAGCTAACCCCTCAGATGAACACCGTAAAAAATAAAAAATAAAAACTGTTGCTAAATAAACAATTTTTTATCACCTTATATCACAAAAAGTGTAATAGCAAGCGATAAAAAAGTCATATGCATCCCAAAATAGCGCCAATCAAACCGTCATCCTCATCCCGCAAAAATCATACCCTACCCAAGAAATGAAATCATTGTGTAAAACTTACATTTAAAAAAAAGTATACATATTAGGCATCGCCGCGTCCGTATCGACCGGGCTCTATAAAAATATCACATGAGCTAACCCCTCAGGTGAACACTGTAAAAAAAAAAAAAAAAAAAAAAAAAAACGGTGTAAAAAAAGCCATTTTTTGTCATATGTCACAAAAAGTGTAATAGCAAGCGATCAAAAAGTCATATGCACCCCAAAATAGTGCCAATAAAACCATCATCTCATCCCACAAAAAATGAGACCCTACTAGATAATCGCCCAAAAACTGAAAAAACTATGGCTCTCAGACTATGGAGACACTAAAACATATATTTTTTTTGTTTCAAAAATGAAATCATTGTGTTAAACTTACATAAATAAAAAAATTGTATACATATTAGGTATCGCCGCATCCATGACAACCTGCTCTATAAAAATACCACATGATCTAACCTGTCAGATGAATGTTGTAAATAACAAAAAAAAAGTGCCAAAAAAGCTATTTCTTGTTACATTGCCTCACAAAAAGTGCAATATAGAGCAACCATAAATCATATGTACCCTAAACTAGTACCAACAAAACCACCTTATCCCTTAGTTTCTAAAATGGGGTCACTTTTATGGAGTTTCTACTCTAGGGGTGCATCAGGGGGGCTTCAAATGGGACATGGTGTCCAAAAAAACTGTCTAGCAAAATCTGCCTTTCCAAAACCGTATGGCATTCCTTTCCTTCTGTGTCCTACCGTGTGCCCATACAGTGGTTTACGATCACATATGGGGTGTTTCTGTAAACTACAGAATCAGGGCCATAAATAATGAGTTTTGTTTGGCTGTTAACCCTTGCTTTGTAACTGGAAAAAAAATATTATAATGGAAAATATGTCAAAAAAGTTAAATTTTGAAATTGTATCTGTATTTTCCATTAATTCTTGTGGAACACCTAAAGGGTTAACAAAGTTTTTAAAATCAATTTTGAATACCTTGAGGGGTGTAGTTTCTATAATGGTGTAATTTTGGGTGGTTACTATTATATGAGCCTCACAAAGTGACTTCAGACCTGAACTGGTCCCTAAAAAATGGGTTTTTGAAAAGTTCAGAACAATTTCAAGATTTGCTTCCAAACTTCTAAGCCTTGTAACATCCCCAAAATATAAAATATCATTCCCAAAATGATGCAAACATGAAGTAGACATATGGGGAATGTAAAGTAATAAATATGTTTGGAGGTATTACTATGTAACAGGGAATGAGAGAAAAGAACGCAACCGGCACTGCTACATGCACCCATGCAGTCACTGGAGCACATAAAACACTTGGATCCCGAACCTTCACGGTGGTGCTCTGTCGGTGATATAGTAGTTATGATGATAGCAGAAGAAAAAAGCACCGCGGCACTCACCACTGGTCACAAAGTTGCTGTTTGCAGTTTTATTTTTCAAATACATATCGTGGACGCAGACAGGACACAGGTGAATGAACAGGCTACAGCTGTTTCACGCTGTGTTGCGCTTTGTCAAGCTGGTTACAATCAAGTGGTATAAAAAACATATGTGTGCTAAAACCAATCAAATGAAAACAGCTAAGTCATTCTTGTCATTTAACCCTAGAGGGCCCATGGCTTGTATTTTGATTATCCATGCAGCTTCTCTCTGCAGGAGAATGCGTTTTCTGTCCCCCCCCTCTCATGGGGGTATGAACCACTTCTATACCTGCACATTTCAAAATTTCACTGTTCCCTGCATGTTCATTATGTATATGCTCAATTAATCTAGTTGCTCCATTTCTGGTGATAATAGATTTTTTGTGTTCCCTGAAACGTACATATAGGCACCTGTGTGTCTTTCCAATGTAAAATCTCCCGCATGGGCACAAAATTGCATATACAACATATTGGGTCTTGCAGTGTATAAATTGTTTAACTACATGTCCTACATGTCCCAGCTGCAGATACTTCTGCTAGTATACATGTGCGCACATAGAGCAGTGTCCACATGCAATGTTTCCTCTGGGAGCACTCCTGCCCAGCCAGTTATCAACTGGACGGGGGAGGTTGCTCCTGACAACAGCGTCTCCTATAGTTTTACTTCTGCGAAAACTGACAATGGAAGGATTGTCTACCATGGCTGCCAGGGAGGGATCCCTCTGCAGCATCTGCCAGTTGTTCAAGATCACTGTTTTAATAGTGGAAGCCATTGGTGAAAAGTCGAATGTGAACACCGCTCTACGCTCGCCATCATTATTTTGTTGTCTCCTCTTTTTCGTGTGGCTGTCCCTACCAGAACCTCTCTCTTATGCAAGCACTTCAAATATGCGTTATCTATTATCTTCTCCGGGTAACCCCTCTGTGCAAATCGTCTCTTCATGTCTCCACATTGCTCTTTAAACTCAGTGTCATCTTTCACAATTCTAGCAAGACGCATGAATTGGCCGTAAGGAATGGTGGTTTTTAAGTGGGGTGGGTGGTAACTTTTATAATGTTATAGTGCATTCGTGGATGTACTTTTTCTGTAAATAGTGGGGTTTAGCTGACCATCTTTAACCCTCACAACCCTTTGACATCAAGAAAATCCAGTTCCTCCGCACTGATTGTGCTGGTTAACCGCATATTCATATTGTTAGCTTGATTCAAATATTACACAAATGCACTAAACGTATACAGATCACCTGTCCAGACAATGAATATATCGTCGATATATCGAAGGAAAACCTTGATATATCGAATAAATGGATTCCGGACAGTGTAGATATACCTCTCTTCAAAAATAGCTAAAAATAAATTAGCAAGGGTGCATGAGGCAGGTGTCCCCATTGCTGTGCCTGACAATTGTTTGAACCATTCCTGATTAAAAATAAAAGCGTTATGTGTCAATATGAATGAGAGGGATTCTGTGACGAAATCAACATATTTGTCACTTTTGCTAATTCTGCGCAGAATGTCCCCAATTGTCTCTATCCCCAGTTCCTGTGGAATCCTGGTGTATAGACTCTCCACATCTACCGCAGCTAAATAAAAGCCGTCCTGCCATTGTACATCCTTCAGAGCCTCCAAAAAATCAGTGGTATCTTCCAAATAGGAAGGGACCCCCTTTATCACTGGCCGCAACATCCAATCCAAATATTGGGACAGGGGTTCGGTCAGAGAACCGTTTCCTGACACTATGGGGCGCCCAGGTGGGTTTACCAGCGATTTATGGATCTTGGGTACTATATACCACACAGGTTTGATAGGGAACTGGGGATACAGCTTTTCGGCCATGCGCTTAGTTAGAAAACCTCTGTCAACATACTTCCACAATAATGCTTTTTGTTCTGCTTCGCGTTATTGACTGTTGTATAACACTAGTCAGACAGCTTAACAATAATTCAGAAGTCAAGAAACGTGAGACATCAGATCTGTTTGTATTCTCTTTTCTGAATAACTTTGTAAAACTACAATATAAACATAAACAAAACATATGTATCAGCACATTACATATAATACAGCAGCCTCACTTCATCAGTGAGAGTACTCAAAGACAATTCCATCATTAGTCCAGGAATAAATCAAGAGCACCTCTGCATGCAGCCTGCAAGATCCAGGAGCAGTGATGAAATGGAGGAAATACAGTTCCAGGTTAAAGGTCACTACCTCTGGCTCAGAGAACAATACACTTCCTGTAAAGTTCTGGCGAAGTAGAAACTAACTTTGACCACAAGATGGCAGCAACATCAAACATAACATTTAAATATAACCTTTACAGCACATTACATACATTATAATGCACAAAATAGGCAGAACACTCCCTGTCTGGCATAATTATTATGTCACTACCTAAATAACTACTGCATTGCAGAAAAAACATATAAACAGGAAATGGAATCCTAGCTAATCTGAAACTAAAACTATGACGTCAGTTATAGGTCTAAGATACATTTTGGAAGTCCCATTCTTTGCAATCTTGACCTCCACCTTCCTAACATTGCCATCCCTGCTTGGTAGATCATTGACAATAAGTCCTACAGGCCACTCATTCCTGCTCTCTTGGCTGTCCTTCAACAGAACAACATCGCCCACTTTAACATTTGGGCGATCCTCAGTCCATTTCCTACGGCGTTGCAGATTTGACAGATACTCCCTCTTCCATCTTTTCCAAAAGGTGTCTGCCAAGCATTGTACTTGCTTCCATTGTTTAGCATGAACTTGTGTTGTACTTATGGTTCCGGATGGAGCAGACAAAGAGTTCACCTTTTGAGTCAACAGCATTGCTGGGGTAAGGACCATAGGTGTATCTGGGTCTGAGGACACAGGAACTATAGGCCTGGCATTCATAATAGCTGTAACCTCTGCCATAAAGGTGCTTAAAGTCTCATGGGTCAAGGGAACAGTTTTAGTTTGTAGCAACATAGCGTCCAAGATTCGCCTGGCAATACCTATAAGTCTCTCCCAGACACCACCCATGTGTGAAGAGTGTGGAGGATTAAAGACCCATGTACATCCTCTGTCTTTAGGAAAGTCTTGCAATTGTGATTCGCTGGCACAAATGTTAAGTTCCTTGCAGGCTCCTACAAAGCTTGTTCCTCTGTGAGAACGAAGCAGTTTTGCTGGGCCACGAATTGAGAAGAATCTCCTCGAAGCATTAATAAAGCTTGATGTTGACATGGTTTCAAGTAGCTCTATGTGTACAGCTCGGGTGGACAAACAAGTGAAAAGGACTGCCCATCGTTTACTGTCTGCGCTGCCTCCTCTAGTGCGGCGGGTTAAGACAGACCACGGACCAAATAAATCTAAGCCCACATTGGTGAAAGGTGGTTGAGCAATTACTCTGTCCTCTGGTAGCTCTGCCATCTTTTGACTTTGTAACCTTCCTCGCAGCTTGCGGCAGATGACACATTTGTGTATAACAGCTGATACCAAGCGTTTGCCACCAAGAATATAGAAACCTGCGGTTCTAATTGCACCCTCTGTGATGTGTCGCCCTTGGTGAACTACTTGTTCATGATAGTACCTAACAAGCAGTGTTGCAATGTGGTGATTATAAGGTATAATGACAGGCTGTTTCTCTTCCTCTGAAATTTCTGCAAGAGACAAACGTCCACCTACTCTCAACAACCCATTTTTGTCTAAAAAGGGGCTATAAGCTTCCTAAGACGGCTTTGTTTCGGGAACGTCTTTTGTTTTTTGATGCAGTCAATTTCCTTCTGGAAATGTTTGTTTTGAACAAAAGAGATTATAACAGACTTTGCCTGAGCAAGTTCTTCTAGATTGACTTGTTCATGGAAACTTTCCCACCTGATTGCTGCTGGTTTCCCTCTGGAAGGTTTTAGCGACAAGGATGAGTCTGGCTAGGGTCTTAACTAATATCTTCCAGCAAGAAAATCTAACAAAGCAATGTGAGTGAAGTGTGGCTTCAGAAGCTCTGGTGCTGAAGCTTGTAATCTCAAATCTGATTTCAGGGTCAGCTTCAGGCCCTATGAGTGGAAAAGCATTAGCAGTGTCTATATCCTCACAGTGTGGTTGGTACAGAAAGGTTGGGCCTGAGAACCAAATAGAGTTCTGAAGGCATGCTGCTTGAGTAGGCCTAGTGGCATAATCTGCAGGGTTTTGATCTGTAGATACATAGGACCACTGATCTGGATGTGTAGACTGCCTGATTCTATTCACTCTGTTGGAGACATACAGATAGAACCTCCTAGTGGTGTTGCAAATGTACCCTAGGACAGTCTTGCTATCAGTGAAGAATTTCACAGCATCAAAATCAGTGTCTAGTTGATCTGTGATTAGCTCAGACATTTCGACTGCAAGTACAGCAGCACACAACTCTAAACGAGGAATAGTGTGGGTTTTGGGCTTAATTTGGACTTTCCCATGACGAATCCAACACGACATACATTTTCTGCATCAATTACTTTCAAGTAAGCTACTGCACCTATAGCTGTAGTGGATGTGTCTGAGAAGATGCATAGTTCTTTCCTGCAAGCTGATGATAGAGATATGGGCACATAGCATCTGTCTATCTTTAGGTGCTCTAACGCTTGCAAGGATTCTGTCCATTGAACCCACTCACTTAGTCTCTCTTGTGGAAGCAATGCATCCCATTAATTTTTCCCAGATGACAGTTCACGAACTAAGGCCTTACCTCTTATTGTCACAAGTGATACAAACCCTAGGGGATCATAGAGGCTATTTACGGTGGATAGAATGCCTCTCCTAGTAAAAGGCTTTTTCTCTGAAGAAACTCTGAAAACAAAACTATAATTTTCTAGATCCCAACTTAGGCCTAGGCTTTTCTGCAAGGGAAGAGCGTCTGTACCTAGGCAAAGATCTTTAAGGTCCTTAGCTCTTTAGATTAGATTAGATTTTATGAAGACGCAGATTGGATTCTGCCAGCATTTGTTTTGCTTTAATAAGGATGGAGATTACATCTTCAGGTGTGCTAGCAGAAGCGAGTCCATCATCTACATAGAAATGTCTCAATACAAAGTGTTTGGCTTCTTGTCCATAGCACTCTGCGTTTTTCTGGGCAGCCTTTTGCATGCAGTATATAGCGACGGCAGGAGAGGGGCTATTGCCAAATACATGCACTTTCATTCTGTACTCGACAATTTCTTTGTCTATGTCATTGTCTTTGTACCAGAGAAAACGTAGAGTCTCTATGGTCTTCTCTGACAAGAAAGCAATAAAACATTTGTTGCACATCTGCTGTGAAAGCAACAGGCTCTTTTCTGAAGCGCATGAGGACACCTAGCAAAGTATTGTTTAGGTCAGGGCCACTCAACAGTACGTCATTTAAAGAGACTTCTTTATACTCTACGCTGGAATCAAAAACTATTCTGATTTGATTAGGTTTGTGAGGATGGTAAACACCAAACATTGGTAGATACTAGTGTTCCCTTTCTGTCTCAAGAGGTCCTGCAACTTCAGCGTGATCATTGTCTAGCATCCCCTTAATGAATTCAGTGAAATCTCTTTTCACTTCTGGCTTTCTCTGCAGTGTTTTGCTGAGTGAATGCAAACGCTTCATGGCTTGCTCCCTGTTACTAGGCAAAACACGTCTGGGTGTGCGAAAGGGGAGAGGGGCCACCCAACTGTGATTGTCATCTTGGTAGGCCTCTTTATCCATAATCTGCAAGAAGATCTGATCTTCTATAAAGAGGGCCTGTTTATCATCATCTTTAGTTTTCTGAAATACTGTTATTCCTAGATTGTCTGTCTCAATGTTGGAATTGACTTCTTCTTTACCATATAGTGTAGAAAAGTCACAGTGTTGTGTTGACCTGCCAAAGCTTTCCTTGACAATGAAGTTGTTGTGACAGGGACTGAGAAGGGATGTGCGTCGATTTGTTAACACAGACGTCTTCAAAGTGCTAACGTTGTCAGGCTGGTGCACTGTCCCCAGGCAAACTTCTCCTACAATGACCCATGGACCCAGGTCCAGTCTCTGTGCATAGGGGGCATTATAAGGTCCATTGATTTGCTGGCGTACCTTGTGTACCTGAAGGATATCTCTTCCAAGAAGTAGAAGGATAGAAACATCTGGCTCAACAGCTGGGATAAGGTGAGCAATTGAGCGGAGGTGGGGGTGGTGATGAGTGATGAGCTACTTCTGGAGATGGAATCTCAGTTTTGTCGTCAGGTATCATGCCACACTCTATTAGGGTAGGAAGTGGAAACTGCACTTTCTTATTGAAGGATTCAATGGTAAAGTCAGTAGCTCTTCTCCCTGTTATTTCAATTGTCCCGCACATGTCCTTAGAGTGTATGGAACTGCACTTGCCTTAAGGTTAAAGATATCAAAGAAATCTGACTTTGCAAGGGATCTGTTACTCTGTTTATCTAGCACTGCATACATTTTCACCACCCTTTCTCTCTTGCCAGTGGGATACACAGTCACTAGACAGATTTTAGAGCATGATCAGGCACTCTTGCTTTGTCCACATACTTCGGTGCAATTGGACATTACAGAGGAGAGTGAGGTCTCTTGTTGCTCCCTGCCCTGATCTTTCCTGGGTTCTACAGTCTCTAGTGGGGCAGGAGCAGGGCCGGGGTGCAAAGCTGCGATATGTCTCTCACTGCCACATTCTGTACATTCTACTGGTATTTTTCAGTCTTTGGCAATGTGATAAGTAGATCTGCAGCACTTGAAACAGATGCCGTTTTGTTTAAGGAAGGACATCCGGTCTGCGATGGGTTTGCTTCTAAAGCCTTTGCATTTCTTTAGTGGATGTGGTTTTTTGTGTATTGGACAATGTCTATCAGGGTCTGTGAGGTCTCTCAGGTCTGTGTGATTGATTGCCGTTGGTGGTGAAGGCGAAACTGGGATCACTTCGGATTTTCGCTTGCTGTCGGACAAACCTAGAAAACACAGAGAAAGGAGGAAAAGAGACTTCATAATCGTCTTTGAATTTACCTCCTACAGACATCCACTTGTCTTGCAGATTTGAGGGTAGCTTCTCTACTATGGGATTAGTGCCTCTAGCTGTATCTAGATACGAAAGTCCTGACAAGTAGCCATCTTCTTTTGCATATTCTATCTCTAGTAGAAGATCACTTAGTTCTTGTAGCTGCACGTTGTCTCTGTAGCCCACCTTGGGAAAGACTTCAAGTTTTTTCAACAGTGCTCCTTCTATTACCTCTGGGGATCCATACGTTTCTTCTAGTCTTTTCCAGGTTATGTTGAGTCCTGCTGCAGGGTTGAACAGGTTTGCTCTTCTCATCCTCTTAGCATGCTCTGCTGACTCAGTGCCAAGCCATTTTATCATTAAATTAAGTATTTCTGCTGGTGATAAGTTCAGACCTTCAGTGGCATTCAGAAAGGAAGATTTCCATGCCCAATAGTTTTCAGGACAGTCATCAAATTGGAGAAAGCCTGAGCTAACCATTTCTTTGCGGATGAGATATTTGGTGACATCCACTGCACATTGTTGTTCGCGCATGTAATCTATAGGTTGAGGTGATGGGAACACTTGTTTTTTGTTCTTAGGGGTTTCTGGTGCTTCATTCTTGGTTTGCTGGCAGCCGCTGACCTCATCAGGTTGATTGGGCCTGCTCAGGGGGTATGTTGATCTCGGCCTGAATTCCTTTGCTTCAGGTTTAAGAGACTGTTCCTTTGTATGTGCATCAGTAAGGTTTTGGATGTACTCATTTGTATGATCTGCAGAGAATAGAGGTTTTTCTGGAACCTCTGAGTCTTTATATGATCTTTCACTTCCTGACCGACTTGTTCCCATGTAGGCAGCGGCCTCTGCTTCAGCAGCAGCAGCTGCAGTCTGTCGCTGCAGGATGAGCAATTTTGATTCTAAAACCACTTCTTCTTGTGCTATGGCAGCTTTCTTTGCTGCTAACTGATAGGAATCTCAACGTCCCACTTGGTACCCCTGGCACCAAACTTCTAGTATCGGCTTGGTTTGAGTCCTTTTCTGACGTCAGGAGAGCGCTTCACTCAGTAGGTAATAAAAGACACAACAGTGATGTACTGAATGAACACTCTGAGGTTTATTTTTAATGCACACAGATTATATAGAGGGGGCTTTACCCCCTTTATTAGCATATCATCGTAAGTTATGTATTCAACCTATCATATTAACACGCTCTATTCTACAGACAGTGAAAGAGAAACAAAAACGGAACTTCCATATTAGGAATATTGTCCGGGAGTAGTGCCAAAGAGATAAAATTCAGGGTTACAGAGAATAGAAACTTAACAGCAATTAGTTTGACAGCAATCAGAGCTATTTCCTAACAGAGAAACAAAACCTCAGCAAAATGCAGAATTTGTTTTTGACATTAAAAAGAACATGGATTCCTTTCACTAACTCCTGTATCACCATGGCTTCTTTTTCTGCGTACAGTAGCTGGACGCGGGCAGCTTCTGCCTTGGCACGAGCTCTAACTGCTGAGGAACTTGCTGAGGACATCTTGCTAGCCCGTGAAGTTCTGGACACATAAGACTTTGCATCGTCTTACTGGGCACTGGGAATGTTCTCCCTGCCTTGCTGTGTCGGCGGTAGCATGGCATCAGCCTGGTACTTTGTTCCTGATCTTAGACTCATGTTGCAGCAATGGCGTCTCAGTTTATTCCAGACCGCCACGTGGGTTGTCTTTTTACTGTTCTGCTTCGCGTTATTGACTGTTGTATAACACTAGTCAGACAGCTTAACAATAATTCAGAAGTCAAGAAACGTGAGACATCAGATCTGTTTGTATTCTCTTTTCTGAATAACTTTGTAAAACTACAATATAAACATAAACAAAACATATGTATCAGTACATTACATATAATACAGCAGCCTCACTTCATCAGTGAGAGTACTCACAGACAATTCCATCATTAGTCCAGGAATAAATCAAGAGCTCCTCTGCATGCAGCCTGCAAGATCCAGGAGCAGTGATGAAATGGAGGAAATACAGTTCCAGGTTAAAGGTTACTGCCTCTGGCTCAGAGAACAATACACTTCCTGTAAAGTTCTGGCAAAGTAGAAACTAACTTTATATATAATATAATAGCCCACCCGCGCTCCCAAACACTACCAGGACTCGGTATCCTTCAGATGATCGCAGCTAGAGTCCCTGCCACAGTCTGCTGCTGTGACTGTTAGGTTCAAAATATCATCAAGGTCTGATTTCAGGATATGAAGTCAGAGTAGGGACTAGCGCAGATCTGGATGCCTATATGGGTTGGGGGTGATTTGGTTTGTATGTCAGAGAAGCGTCGCTGACCTGTTTCTGATGGTAATCTATGTAGCAAGTATTAGTGAGGCTGTAAGTGATTACCTGTATCAAGTGGCGATCTGTGGATACGGTTCCAAGTGGTTGATTCTGCTTTAGATGGCGATCCTTACAGAGATGTTCTTCCTGTTGTTGGATCCGGATAGATTCAGGCTCAACCTCGAGTGTGGGTGGCGCTCCGGCCGGTAGCTAATCCACTCACACGAGGGAACCCCAGTTGAAGTCCGGGAACTTCGGCGTGTGACGTCACCGCACTGTGTATGGAAGCCTGCAGGGGACACAATTAATCCGACGCGTTTCTGAGCCAAAACGGGCTCCTTCGTTTTGGCTCAGAAACGCGTCGGATTAATTGTGTCCCCTGCAGGCTTCCATACACAGTGCGGTGACGTCACACGCCGAAGTTCCCGGACTTCAACTGGGGTTCCCTCGTGTGAGTGGATTAGCTACCGGCCGGAGCGCCACCCACACTCGAGGTTGAGCCTGAATCTATCCGGATCCAACAACAGGAAGAACATCTCTGTAAGGATCGCCATCTAAAGCAGAATCAACCACTTGGAACCGTATCCACAGATCGCCACTTGATACAGGTAATCACTTACAGCCTCACTAATACTTGCTACATAGATTACCATCAGAAACAGGTCAGCGACGCTTCTCTGACATACAAACCAAATCACCCCCAACCCATATAGGCATCCAGATCTGCGCTAGTCCCTACTCTGACTTCATATCCTGAAATCAGACCTTGATGATATTTAGAAACTAACTTTGACCACTAGATGGCAGCAACGTCAAACATAACATTTAAATATAACCTTTACAGCACATTACATACATTATAATGCACAAAATAGGCAGAACACTTTTAGTTGCTGTTGATATTTGGGAGTGGGGTCAGAGGTGAGGGGTGCATAGGTATTGATATCTTTAAGTTGTTTATAAGCTTCTTGCATGTAACATATCCTATGCATAACTACCACATTGCCCCCCTTGTCGGCTGGTTTGACTATGATCTCTTTGCATTTCTCAAGCCAAGCCAGAGCCCTGTGCTCACCCACACTGAGATTAGACTGAGTCTGTGGGTATATCAGTGCTTTGGTTTCCTTCAAGACTTGCTTGAAAAAGAGATCCAGACTGCCTCCAGCCGAGGAGTAAAGGGGGGGGGGGGAGTAAACGTGGATTTAATTCCTTGTCTAAAGGGCTCTGATTTTTGCATATGTGTCTGCACCTCAGGGTCCCCACTATTCTCCAGGTCTAACAGTGTGAGAACTAGCTGTCTATCCTGCTCTTCTACCCCATGTGCCAAATGAAAGCCTAATGGACCTATAGGTGAAGATGGTGTTGTCTGGACATGTTCTGTAGTATACATGTTCAAAGCTATAAGGAAATTAAATCTGCATAAACATTTCCAAATGTACAAGTATACTACAGAACATGTCCAGACAACACCATCTGCACCTATAGGTCCATTAGGCTTTCATTTGGCACATGGGGTAGAAAAACTGGCAGATGCTGCAGAGGGATCCCTCCCTGGCAGCCATGGTAGACAATCCTCCCATTGTCAGTTTTCGCAGAAGTAAAACTATAGGAGAAGCTGTTGTCAGGAGCAACCTCCCCCGTTCAGTTGATAACTGGCTGGGCAGGAGTGCTCCCAGAGGAAACTTCGCATGTGGACACTGCTCTATGTGCGCACATGTATACAAACAGAAGTATCTGCAGCTGGGACATGTAGGACATGTAGTTAAACAATTTATACACTGCAAGACCCAATATGTTGTATATGCAATTTTGTGCCCATGCGGGAGATTTTACATTGGAAAGACACACAGGTGCCTATATGTACATTTCAGGGAACACAAAAAAATCTATTATCACCAGAAATGGAGCAATTAGATTAATTGAGCATATACATAATGAACATGCAGGGAACAGTGACATTTTGAAATGTGCAGGTATAGAAGTGGTTTATACCCCCATGAGAGGGGGGGACAGAAAACGCATTCTCCTGCAGAGAGAAGCTGCATGGATAATCAAAACACAAGCCATGGGCCCTCTAGGGTTAAATGACAAGAATGACTTAGCTGTTTTCAGTTGATTGGTTTTAGCACACATATGTTTTTTATACCACTTGATTGTAACCAGTGACGTGCATGAGATATTTCTAGCCCCCTCCTCCTTCACGTCACAGGAGGCTTGACAAAGCGCAACACAGCGCGAAACAGCTGTAGCCTGTTCATTCACCTGTGTCCTGTCTGCGTCCACGATGTGTATTTGAAATATAAAACTGCAAACAGCAACTTTGTGACCAGTGGTGAGTGCCGCGGTGCTTTTTTTCTTCTGTTATCATCGGTATTACTATGTATTATAGAAGTAGAGAAATTGAAACTTGGAAATTTGCATTTTTTTACTAATTTTTGGTAAATTTTTTTTTTTTTTATAAATAATTTTATTTATTTTTTTACTTCATTTTACCAGTGTCATGAACTACAATATGTGCCAAAAAAACAGTCTCAGAATGGCCTGGATAAGTTAAAGCGTTTTAAAGTTATCACCACATTAAGTGACACTGGTTAGATTTGCAAAAAGTGGCCTGGTCCTTAAGGTGAAAATGAGCCGGGTCCTTAAGGTGTTAAACTTGCTGGCCACAATCTTTCCAATCGCATGGAACTTACTGACGCACAATGAATTCAAGATGAAACTGGTTACTTCCGGCCGGGAGTGAATCACGAGCATGAGCATACAAACATTTCATTGCCGTTTAAGCTATGTGTATTTTTACGAATATTTGACATATTGCTGATATATCAGGTTTTAGAATATTCGTAATATTCTAAATCAATTATGTATTTGAATATCTAGAATATTCGTAAAACACACAGCGGATATAGTGCTTTAGTATTTTTTTAAATCTTTAATTTAATTTGCACTTATATTGGCTAATGGCTAAGGCCATTAGCCAATTAACATTGTTTTTTATAATATTCGTCTGATTTTATATTGCAATATAGCGAATATTCGAAACCGTAAATATAGGAAAGTTGTATTGTATACACTGAACAGTGAACACTAGAGATTAGAGACATTTAGGAAATCGCAACATGTGACTAATAAATTGCATATTAAGCGCGTTAAATAAAAATTTACGAATATTCGATTTTGGCTAATATAATAGGAATATTCTAACGAATATTTGCGAAAAATTGCAAAATCAAATATGGCACCTCACACTCATCACTAGTGGTTTCTATTATGTAAGCCTCGCAAAGTGACTTCAGACCTGAACTGGTCCCTAAAAATTGGGTTTTTGAAAATTTCAGAAAA
Source organism: Bufo gargarizans (assembly GCF_014858855.1). Taxonomy (NCBI): domain Eukaryota; kingdom Metazoa; phylum Chordata; class Amphibia; order Anura; family Bufonidae; genus Bufo; species Bufo gargarizans. The sequence continues at coordinate 424,076,004 of NC_058081.1, read as the reverse complement.
ATTTCAAGATTTGCTTCTAAACTTCTAAGCCTTGTAACAGCCCCAAAAAATTAAATATCATTCCCAAAATGATCCAAACATGAAGTAGACATATGAGGAATGTAAAGTAATAACTATTTTTGGAGGTATTACTATGTATTATAGAAGTAGAGAAATTGAAACTTGGAAATTAGCACATTTTTCACATTTTTGGTAAATTTTGTATTTTTTATGCCAAAAAATAAACTTTTTGGACCTAATTTTAGCAGTGTCATGAAGTAAAATATGTGATAAAAAAAATATCTCCGAACGGCCTGGGTAAGTAAAACCATTTTAAAGTTATCAGCACTTAAAGTGACACTGGTCAGATTTGCAAAAAATTGAAAAATGGCCAAGTCCTTAAGGTGAAATAGGGCTTATGGGGTTAATAAACATCAGAATACAATGCAATATAAAAACTAAAAACCAAAAATAAAACTTAGATAATAAGACTCCAGTTAAGGGGTGCTTTGCTGGAAATATACTCTAAATAAGTGCTCAGTTGGAAATATACTCTATATAAAGTGCTTGTGCTTGAGAGTGTATTTCCTAAGAGAATAAAATGTCCTGAAAACGATGAATAAAGTCAATACAACTTCAAAGGGCTTATGCATATGAAACACCATGGATGTGCACAGATTGACTCTGAAAAAACCTGCCAGTCAAAAGGACCCTCAGCAATAGTTAAATCCAAAGTTCACTAAATGTGGTGCGGTAATGATAACCCACACGCCGAGGCGTCCCACGGCTGTGCGAGACCAACACCACTTGTGTGTGCTCTGCGTCCTCCTGTTATGGGCCCAAACGAAAGCCACACTAAACAAAGGTAGCATTTCCTACCTTCGTTTGGTGTGGCTTTCGTTTGGGCCCGTAACAGCAGGATGCATTACTTACTTACTGTGAGGACGGTATTTCTATCTGAAGACCTCGGGACAGGTAACAAGTGGTGTTGGTTTCGCACAGCTGTGGGACGCCTCGGCATCAGGACTCAAAGGCTGGAGAAACTACTGAAGGGCATTATGCATGGAAGGCAACTCTGTTGGAGTCTCGGTTTCTGGAGACAATGAAAGCTCAGGTGACTTATCCACTTCTCTTGGCAGCTCCTGAACAGGTTTCTGCAGGTATTTCTTGAGCCTGTTGCTGTGTACTCCCTGAGTACCTTTATCTCCTCTCTGAATCTCATAGACCTACAATGAGGGGGCGGCCACTACTGTATATGGCTCGGTTTCCCAGCGATTATCCAGCTTGCTTATTGGGTAATTGTTTCTGAGCCAAATCTGGTCTCTTGGTTGGTCAGTATGAGCACGTAGATCAAAGTCCAGTTTTTGTTTTTGCCGAGCCTTCTCTATTTTGGAGTTCACTATTTCTCTGGCATCCTCCTAGGTGCTTCTGATGCTCTTTGATTGGGGAAGGAGTGGTTCAGAGTCTGGCACAGGGATATCAAGGGTTAAGTCTGCAGGCAAACGGCCCTGTCTTCTGAACATGAGAGTATGGGGTGTACCCAGTGGAGTAATGAGTTGTGTTATTGGACAGGTATGCTAATTCAGGGAGAAGCAAAGGCCACTCGGCCCTCTTGTGAGGTGGCACAGCCTTGAGCATATTTGATCAGTGTCTGGTTCATCTTCTCGGACAGCCCATTCACCAGAGGGTGATATGCGGTGGTCCTCAGTTTTTTGCATTTGTACAGGGCACAAAGTTCATAGAACAACTGAGACTCAAATTATGATCCTTGGTCAGTGAGTATTTTGTCAGGACACCCAAAATGTGCTGCTGTAGTTTTCCAGAGAACTCCTACTCACTATTGGATAAAGGGGGACTTGCTGGTCATGTCTTTCTCCTCTAGCCACAGCACAGGTGGGACACCCCCGGCACAAGGTTTCAATATCACTTCTGATGCCAACCCAGTAGAAATGCCGCCTAATGATGGCTTCCATTTTTGGGGTTCCAAAATAACCAGACCTGTTATGGTACATGTCCATTACCATCTTAGCATCTCTTTGGGGCACTACTATCTGATGGAGGCGCTTACAGGTAATTGGATCAAGCATTCTCCTGAGGAGTAGATCTCTTTGTAGGAAGAGTAGTTTTCATTGTTGCCAGAGGCGTACTAGCTCAGAGTCAGTTCTCCACTGCCGGATTCTCTCCGATGCATGCCCACTGGAAAAATAATCCAACAGTTCTCTGATGACTCTAATGTTTGCTTGCAAATTGAGCCAGGGCTCTTTCTCAACTGGCGGTGAGGGTCCACAGGTAGTGTGTAGGGCTTTCTGCCGGGTAAATCGGGAGTAGAACATTGGCATTTCCACGTCTTCCCACTGATCATCTTTAGAAATTAGTTTCTCCTGGCCTAGAGAAGGCATCTGCTTTGTCATTAGTTTTGCCAGTCTGGCACTTAATGGTGAAGTCGAAATTCCATAGTCTAGCCAATCTTTGCTCTAGAGCTCCCAGGCGCGCAGTGTTCAAGTAAGCCAGCGGATTAATATTGGTGTAGACAGTGAAAGGCGTGGTCGCCAAATAATCCTTAAACTTCTCAGTAACAGCCCATACCAAGGCTAGGAACTCCAGTTTGAAAGAGCTATAATTCTGGTCCGCTCTGGCTCTCGTAAAGACCTGCTGGCATAGGCAAGGACTCTTTCAGTTCCAGCTTGTGACTGAGAGAGTACAGCTCCGAAACCGAAATGGCAGGCTATAGTCAGGGTAGCCCATGACTGGTGGCTCTGTAAGTTTCTTCTTTTAACAGTTGGAAAGCGGCCTCTCGCTCTACATTCCACTCTACTGGTATCTTAGCATTCTGACAGTCTTTGGGATAACCCTTTAAAAGCTCCTGGATAGGCTCCGCAATTTGAGCATAGTGCGGGATAAATCTCTGGTAGTAACATGCAAATCCAAGAAAGCTCTTGATTTCTTTGACTGCCTTAGGAGCTGGCCAGCTTTGCACTGCAGCTATCTTATCGGTGTCCGGTTTCACGCCCTCCACACTCACAACATGTCCCAGATATTTTACTTAGGGCTTCAATAAGTGACACTTTAAAGGCTTTACTTTCAATCTATATTGGGCCAGAGTATAGAACACCTCTGCCAAGTGCTGTAAATGCACTTCGTAGATCACATCATCCAAGTACAGCAATATGGTCTCAAAGTTTTTGTGTCACAGACATCTCTCCATGAGCCTCTGAAATGTCCCCGGGGCATTTCAAAGCTCGAATGGCATTTAGTTGAACTCGAAAAGACCAATTGAAGTAGTGAAAGCTGTTTTCCTTTTATATTCTGGTGCCACGGGGAATTGCCAAAAGCCACTGATTATATTCAGGGTGGAGAAATAAGCATCAGATCCCAGGGCTACTAGAGACTCCTCAATTCGTGGCAGGGGGTACGCATCTTTGTGTGTAATGTTATTGATCTTGTGGTAATTCACACAGAAATTAATATAGTTAATCTGTCTGTTAGTTCGGTGGGTGACATATTCCCATTTTTGGTGTGAGGTACACCTGCAGTGCATGCATGACAAGGAAATTAATATAGTTAATCTGTGGGTAAACAGTTTGAAGGTTTTCTGAGAGATGCTACCTTAGAGCATCTCAACGGAAATTAGCAAATAATGGCCATATCAGCATGGCTTCGTGAGGGATCAGTTATGCCAAACTAATTTAATCAGTTTCTATGAGGAGGTAAGTTCTAGACTTGACAGCGGCGAATCAATAGATGTCGTATATCTGGACTTCTCCAAAGCATTTGACACTGTATCACATAAAAGGTTAGTATATAAAATGAGAATGCTCGAACTGGGAGAAAACGTCTGTATGTGGGTAAGTAACTGGCTCAATGATAGAAAATTGATAAAAAAAATCATAATGAGGTGGTTATTATGGGGGACTTCAACTACCCAGATATAGAGTGGGAAACTGAAACTTGTATATCTCATAAAGGAAACAGGTTCTTGGCAATAACCAAAGACAATTACCTCTCCCAACTGGTTCAGGACCCGACTAGAGGGATGGCCATTCTGGACTTAGTATTAACCAATAGGCCTGACAGAACAACAGACGTGCAGGTTGGGGGACACCTGGGAAATAGTGACCACAAAGTAATAACCTTCCAATTATCATTCAAGAGAGCGTTTCTACAGGGAGGAACAAAAATACCAAACTTCAAAAAAGCTAAATTTAGCCAACTAAGAGAGGCCATAGGCCTAACTAAATGGGATAAAGTCCTCACAAATAAAAATACAGCCACAAAATGGGATATCTTTAAAAGCATCCTAAAATCTCATTGTGAGAGGTACATACCGTATGGGAATAAAAGGTTAAGGAACAAAAAAAAAACAATGTGGATAAACAGAACTGTAAAGAAAGCAATAAATGACAAAAAGAAACCATATAAAACACTAAAACAGGAAGGTAGCACGGAAGCACTGAAAAACTATAAGGAAAAAAATAGAACATGTAAAAAACAAATAAAAGCGGCCAAACTAGAGACTTAGAGATTAATTGCCAAAGAGAGTGAAACTAACCCTAAAATGTTCTTCAATTATATAAATGTTAAAAAGTATAAATCTGAAGGTGTTGGCCCGTTAAAGAGTAATGAGGGGGGAGTCGCAGAGAGCAACGAGGAGAAAGCAAAGCTGTTAAATATTTTTTTCTCCAATGTATTCACTGAGGAAAATAAACTGTCAGATGACATGCCGAATGTTGAAATAAATTCCCCATTAAAAGTGTCCTGTCTGACCCAGGAAGAAGTGCAACAGCGACTTAAAAAGATAAAAATAGACAAATCGCCAGGACCGGATGGCATACACCCTTGTATCCTAAGGGAATTAAGTAAAGTCATAGCCAGACCCTTGTTTCTGATATTTGCAGATTCTATATTGACAGGGAATGTCCCACAGGATTGGCGCATGGCAAATGTGGTGCCAATATTCAAAAAGGGTCCAACAGAGCCTGGAAACTATAGGCCGGTAAGTTTAACATTTGTTGTGGGTAAACTGTTTGAAGGTTTTCTGAGAGATGCTATGTTAGAGCATCTTAACGGAAATAAGCAAATAACGCCATATCAGCATGGCTTCGTGAGGGATCGATCATGTCAAACAAGTTTAATCAGTTTCTATGAGGAGGTAAGTTCTAGACTTGACAGCGGCGAATCAATGGATGTCGTGTATCTGGACTTCTCCAAAGCATTTGACACGGTACCACATTAAAGGTTAGTAAATAAAATGAGAATGCTCGGACTGGGAGAAAACGTCTGTAAGTGGGTAAGTAACTGGCTCAATGATGGAAAACAGAGGGTGGTTATTAATGGTAAATACTCAGATTGGGTCACAGTCACTAGTGGAGTACCTCAGGGGTCAGTATTGGGCCCTATTCTCTTCAATATATTTATTAATGATCTTGTAGAAGGCTTGCATAGTAAAATATCAATTTTTGCAGATGACACTAAACTGTGTAAAGTAATTAACACTGAAGAGGACAGTATACTACTACAGAGGGATCTGGATAGATTGGAGGCTTGGGCAGATAAGTGGCAGATGAGGTTTAACACTGACAAATTGTCATGGTCTTACCTTCTTGCTGTTCTCCTTCGTTTGACATGTGCTGGCGGCCATCTTGGTTTCTGGGTTTCTTGTAGCCTCCCACCCTGCGGTTTCTCCTTCCCACTGGGAGGAGCTGGATGCTCAGCTCATATATATAGGAGGTCTGTGGCTTCAGTTCCTTGCTTGGTCCTCCTGTGTTCACATGCTTCTAAGACTGCTGCTGCTTCTGGTTCCTGATCCTGGCTTCGTCTGACTACCCTGCTGGTTCCTGATCCAGGCTTCGTCTGACTACCCTGCTGGTTCCTGATCCTGGCTTCGTCTGACTACCCTTCTGGTTCCTGACCTCTGGCTTCGCAAGACCCTGCTTCGGTTTAGCCATCCGTTTGGAGCGTCCATGGTCACACCTGGGGATGGATTTCATTGTGGACCTCCCTGCATCCCGAGGCCATACGGTCATTCTCATGATTGTGGATCGGTTTTCCAAAATGTGCCACTGTGTTCCTCTCAAGAAGTTACCCTCTGCACAAGAGTTGGCCACGATTTTTGCCAGGGAGGTCTTCCGGTTGCCCGGTTTGCCCAAGGAGACTGTGTCGGATCGGGGGAGTCAGTTTGTGTCCAGGTTCTGGCGCTCCTTTTGCTCCCAGTTGGGGATTCATCTCTCTTTCTCCTCGGCCTACCACCCTCAGTCCAATGGGGCCGCAGAACGATCCAATCAGGCCTTGGAGCAATTCCTTCGTTGCTATGTCTCCGATCACCAAGACAATTGGGTTGACCTCCTGCCTTGGACTGAGTTTGCCAGGAACACGGCGGTGAACTCTTCCTCTGGGACGTCTCCCTTCATGGCCAATTATGGGTTCCAACCTGCCGTGTTACCGGAGGTATTCTCTCCCCAGGATATTCCGGCTGTGGAGGATCACCTTTCCGTCCTACGTGCTTCTTGGGTACAGATCCAGAGGTCCCTTGAGGTCTCTGCGCAGCGCCAGAGACTCCAGGCTGATCGCAGACGAGCGCCCGCTCCTTCCTACCAGGTCGGAGACCGCGTATGGTTGTCCACCCGCAACCTCAACCTTCGAGTGCCCACTCCCAAGCTGGCGCCTCGCTTTGTTGGTCCCTTCCGAGTGCTTCGCAGGGTAAACCCGGTAGCCTATGCCCTTGCGCTTCCTCCTGGCATGCGGATCTCCAACGTGTTTCATGTCTCCCTGTTGAAGCCACTGGTGTGTAATCGTTTCACTTCCTCGGTTCCTCGGCCTCGTCCGGTCCAAGTGGGCAATCGTGAGGAGTATGAGGTGAGCAATATCCTGGACTTACGCCTGGTCCGTGGTCGGGTGCAGTTTTTGGTCCATTGGCGTGGATATGGTCCAGAGGAGCGTTCCTGGGTTCCCTCCGCAGATGTCCATGCTCCTGCCTTGCTCCGAGCCTTCCACGCACGCTTCCCTCAGAAACCGTTCTTTACTCCGCGGAGGAGCGGCCCTTGAGGGGGAGGTACTGTCATGGTCTTACCTTCTTGCTGTTCTCCTTCGTTTGACATGTGCTGGCGGCCATCTTGGTTTCTGGGTTTCTTGTAGGCTCCCACCCTGCGGCTTCTCCTTCCCACTGGGAGGAGCTGGATGCTCAGCTCATATATATAGGAGGTCTGTGGCTTCAGTTCCTTGCTTGGTCCTCCTGTGTTCACATGCTTCTAAGACTGCTGCTGCTTCTGGTTCCTGATCCTGGCTTCGTCTGACTACCCTGCTGGTTCCTGATCCAGGCTTCGTCTGACTACCCTGCTGGTTCCTAATCCTGGCTTCGTCTGACTACCCTTCTGGTTCCTGACCTCTGGCTTCGCAAGACCCTGCTTCGGTTTAGCCATCCGTTTGGACTTTTGCCTTACAGCTTGATTTTCAATAAAGCCTTCTTATTTCCACTTATCTCTTGTTGTACGTCTGGTTCATGGTTCCATGACACAAATGTAAAGTTATGCACATGGGAAGGAATAATGCAAGTCACCCGTACTTATTAAATGGTAAAACACTCGGTAACACTGACATGGAAAAATATCTAGGAAAGTAAGCTGCAAAAAACAGTGTCAGGCAGCTGCTGCCAAGGCAAATAAGATAATGGGTTGCATCAAAAGGGGCATAGATGCCCGTGATGAGAACATAGTCCTACCACTTTACAAATCACTAGTCAGACCACACATGGGGTACTGTGTACAGTTCTGGGCTCCAGTGAACAAAGCAGACATAGCAGAGCTGGAGAGGGTCCAGAGGAGGGCAACTAAAGTAATAACTGGAATGGGGCAACTACAGTACCCTGAAAGATTATCAAAATTAGGGTTATTCACTTTAGAAAAAAGACGACTGAGAGGAGATCTAATTAATATGTATAAATATATCAGGGGTCGGTACAGAGATCTATCCCGTCATCTATTTATTCCCAGGACGGTGACTGTGACGAGGGGACATCCTATGCGTCTGGAGGAAAGAAGATTTGTACACAAACATAGAAGAGGATTCTTTACGGTAAGAGCAGTGAGACTATGGAACTCTCTGCCTGAGGAGGTTGTGATGGTGAGTACAATAAAGGAATTCAAGAGGGGCCTGGATGTATTTCTGGAGCATAATAATATTACAGGCTATAGCTACTAGAGAGATATCGTTGATCCAGGGATTTATTCTGATTGCCTGATTGGAGTCGGGAAGGAATTTTTATTCCCCTAAAGTGAGGAAAATTGGCTTCTACCTCACAGGGTTTTTTTGCCTTCCTCTGGATCAACTTTCAGGATGACAGGCCGAACTGGATGGACAAATGTCTTTTTTCGGCCTTATGTACTATGTTACTCTGTATTCACTTTAGAAAAAAGACGACTGAGGGGAGATCTAATTAATATGTATAAATATATCAGGGGTCAGTACAGAGATCTATCCCATCAGCTATTTATCCCTAGGACTGTGACTGTGACGAGGGGACATCCTCTGCGTCTAGAGGAAAGAAGGTTTGTACACAAACATAGAAAAGGATTCTTTACGGTAAGAGCAGTGAGACTAAGGAACTTTCTGCCTGAGGAGGTGGTGATGGTGAGTACAATAAAGGAATTCAAGAGGGGCCTGGATATATTTCTGGAGCGTAATAATATTACAGGCTATAACTACTAGAGAGGAGTCGTTGATCCAGGGAGTTATTCTGATTGCCTGATTCGAGTCGGGAAGGATTTTTAAATTCACCTAAAGTGGGGAAAATTGGCTTCTACCTCACTTGGGTTCTTTTTTTTGCCTTCCTCTGGATCAACTTGCATCATAACAGGCCGAACTGGATGGACAAATTTCTTTTTTCGGCCTTATGTACTATGTTACTACTATGTTACTATGTCTGTTAGTTTGGTTGGAGACATATACCCATTTTTGGTGTGAGATACATGTGCACTTTATACGTGACAGGGAAATTAATTTAGTTAATCTGACTGTTAGTTCGGCCAGTGACGTTCAGCGTCATTTTGTAGGCCTGAATACCGGTGTATGAATGGTTAGGCCAGGACAAGTAGAGGCGGTAGTAGACTGGATGGCTGTCAGTGCCTCCAGTTCCTTCACATTGTCTCCCACCCGGTCCCCTGCTGAAACCGCAGAGTTGGCACCTGCAGCCCATAGGCATCTGTCTTTCACCTCACCCCCTTGCAAATCAGCCAAGGAGTCTGAGCCCTAAGTCATACAGCAGTCTCTTATGCAGTTCGGAGGAAGAGGTCATGGTCAAACAGTGCCAGCTGCACAGCAAAAGAGAGAGAGCAGGGTTCAAAAGCAGAGTGGTTGTCCACTAGCCAGTATGCCTGCTACCGCCCACCACACCCAGGGACTGAGCACACCAAAGCCAGCTCCAAGGAGTTCCCTGGCGTGTCAGTTCTTCAGACAATGTGCTAATGAAAAGATGGGAGTGGTTTGCAAGCTGTGCAATCAGAGCCTGGAGCGAGGCATAAATGTTCTAAACCTGAGCACCACCTACATGACCAGATCTAAATGCAAAGCACGAGCTGCAGTGGAGTACACACCTGAAAAACCACAAAAGATCTCAGGCTCCTCTTCTGCTGCGGTCTTGGCCTCTTCCTCTCCCTCTGGAGTGATAGTGGCACCTGCCACCCCGCAAACAGAGGATGTGGCAGCAACACCACCACGTCAACCACCATCACCCAGTATGTCCACACTTTCCCATGTCCTACCGCCACCGAGGATTGCAGGACATTTCTCGTTGCCTCATACTCCTACTCCACTTCCTCCTCTACCGCCTCCTCATCCAGTCAGCATAGCACCTTCACCACCAACTTCAGCACAGCCAGGGTGAAACGACAGCAGGCTGTTTTAAAATTCATCTGTTTGGGGGGAAAAACCCACACCACACAATAGCTGTGGACGGGCATGGAACAACACACCGATGAGTGGTTGGTGCCGGGTGAAATCTCATAGCAGCTCTGGGGCTAGCCGGTTTGATGCCCATCCCTTGCCTGGCACATGTGCTGAATTTGGTGGTGCAGAGGTTTCAGAAAAATTACCCAGATATATCAGAGCTACTAAAGAAAGTGCGGGCCGTCTGTGCACACTTTCGGCATTCTCACCCTGCTGCTGTTCACCTGTCTGCGATACAGCATGATGTCGGACTTCCCGCTCACAACCTCATATGCGACATACCCACAAGGTGGAACTCCATCTTGCACATGCTGGAGAGACTGTGCGAGCAGCAGCAGGCGATAGTGGAGTTTCAGCTGCAGCACGCACGGGTGAGTCACTCTGCGGAACAGCACCACTTCACCACCAAAGAGTGGGCCTCCAGTGCTGTGTTGCGCTGTTTCGAGTACTCCACCAATATGGCAAGTGCCGATGACTCAGTCCTCAGCGTTACTATCCCACTTCTATGTCTCCTTGAAAAAACACTTTGGGCTATCATGAAAGAGGATATGGCACAGGAGGAAGAGGGATCACTTCCACAGTTATCAGTCCAGTCATTCACAAGTGGCTCGAACGGTGGGTTCCTGCACCAACAGAGGCCAGGTAAACAACTGTCCAGCGAGGGCACAGTTTTGCAGGATGAGGAGGAACCGTGTTCACAGCAGGGTGGCACCCAAAGCAGCTTATGGGCATCAATGGAGCATGACTGGTGAGATACAGAGGACACAGACGATACACCTCCCACAGAGAACAGCTTGTCGTTGCCTCTGGGCAGCCTAGCACACATGAGCGACTACATGCTGCAGTGCCTGCGCAATGACCACCGAGTTGCCCACATTCTAACCAGTGCTGATTACTGGGCGGCCACCCTGCTGGATCCCCGCTACAAGGACAACGTGTTGTCAGTCACTGGAGTGTGAACGGAAGATGTGCGACTACACGCGCACGCAGGTAGACGCGCTGCTGATGGCATTCACACCTGACAATGGGGGCTCAGTGGAAGTACAAGGCGAAGGCAGAGGAGAAAGAAATCGCCAACGCAGCTGGGGCACCGCCAGCACCTCAGAAGGCAGGGTTAGCATGGCTGAAGTGTGGAAAAGTTTTGTCAGCACACCACAACAACCAGCACCACTAGCTGATATGGAATGTCTTAGCAGGAGGCAGCATTTCAGCAACATGGTGGAACAGTACGTGTGCATATGCCTACATGTACTGACTAATGGGTTTGTCTCATTCAACTTCTGGGTCTCCAAACTGAGCACATGGCCTGAGCTTGCCCTTTACGCCTTGGAGGTGCTGGCCTGCTCTGCAACAAGTGTATTGTCCGAACGTGTTTTTCGCACAGCAGTGAAGGGGGGGGGGGGGTAAATCACAATGAACCAGGTATGCAGGGTGGATCCCACAGGACTTGTCCGTACCTTGTGCTGAGTATAAAGGCTGCACCCAGCCATTGTTATACTTCAGCGCACTTTCTCTTTGCATTTTTTTTTTCTATTTCCCAATGTTTTGGGGTCTTCCCAAATTTATAAAGTAAATAAATAAAAAAACAAAAAACAAACAAACAGTGTTGACTACCTCCTCCACCTCCGCTTCCACTTACACCTCCACGTCCACCGCCTCCTCAACCTCCTACTCCACTTTGACCTCCGCCTCCTAGTTCAAGAATATTATTTAACATTTTTTTTCTATTCTATGTTATTTTAAGTAATTTCCCTATCCACATTTGTTTGCAGGGCAACTGTCCTGCTCTTACCCCCATTTTACTTCCTTTTACAGCCCTCTAGTCCTTACAATGACTATTTTACAGCCATTTTAGTGCACCAAAGTTCAGGTCCCCTTTAGTGATAGACGAACATCGGCTGGGATGATTCGCGAATGCGCGTTCACGATTAAATGTTCACAAACCGCGCATTCGCGGTGGGCCCCATTTGCTTTAATGGCAGGCGAACCTGAAAAACCTTCAGGTCATACTTGCAGCCAGCAAACACTTACTAAAAGTACACAAATAGTCCCACAACATGTACAGTGATATACCAAAGGGGGATCATTGGCAAAAATTCCAACAAAAAATATGTATTTTAATCAGGGGCCATTTTTATGCGTCTTAAAGGCAAACTCTCAAAAATGTGCCCTGCTGGAGCCTAGAAAATTTTTATTTCCTATCGGTTTGATGTATACAAATGTGCAGCACTCCACGTTTTTGTATCCTGCAGAGTTCAATAAAAAAATGCATACGTTAACATACATTTTTTTCTACCATAGAACTGTATGGTGAACAGACGCTACTGTATGGCATAAGTCTGAGGCATCTGTTAACGCATACATTTTTGGTATGCAATAAATGGATAGCAAAAATAGGATATGAACCCAGCCCTAGAGTCAGAATAAGCACCAGTACACAGCGGAGCAGTGTGGCAGAGAGGGGAGGCCGCCATGTACTGACAGAGCGCTACCTGGTTCTGGTGGTCAGGGATGAGGACTTTGCTTCCCAAGGATCATTTTCTACTGGGAAATACAGGGCACAGTATATTACACTAGAATCTATATGATATAAAGATATTAGCCCTACCCCCGAATAATAATACAATTAGGTGGTTATTTAGTATATTTAAATATTTCTATGTTAGGCGCATTTCTAGCACAGATTGTGGTGCAAAGGTCCTTAGCATCGCAATCTGCATATTTTTCCCGCTCATGCCAGGTCTAAAAAAGGATGGAGTGGGCAGGGAAAGGGATACAGTTATGGCCATCCTGTTATTGGATACCACCACCAAACCTATGTTAGAAATTATATTATAAGTATATCACACCCCTCTGTGTATCACATCTATCCATAGCACAATGTTACCAGTCCATAAAAGGACTTTTGCGTTCCTATTAGCTAGCGTTTGGCGTCCCTAAGTTCCTAACAGCCTTTCCCTGCTCCAAGATGCAACCTCTCCCTACAGTGGCAAAACACATAATGTAAAATTTCAGCTAGATCGGGTTCTGTTATAGGGTGGGGGTGTGTCCATGTGCTGAAACATCTCAATTGGCTGTCCTGTACCACCTGATGGATGTGTCATGGGTCAAAGTTCGGCACAATGCAAAATATGGCACGCACAGACATCACCATATGTTCGCATGGTTGGAACATGCAAAGTACATGGAGGCACTGGCCTAAATCTCTTTGATTGGAGGATGAGTGCCGGTTGAAATAGTGTGCTGTATTAGGCTTGTTTGACCATAGTCCAGGGGGTGTTTGCTAAATACTTGGTAGTGGTCCTTAGCTAAGTCCAGAACACCTTTGATCTGTTCGGCAGAGGTTGTGGCATCTCCAATATGTCTTCCGGCGCACGTCTTCCGGTTTATGGCCGCTTTGGAACGCATAGGTATGCGTTCCAGTATTAGATATGTCATTTCCGGCGCACATGGCCAACTTCCTGGCCACTCATGCGTCTCACACGGCATTGCGCGATTCGGCGTGCGTTCCACAGGCATCCAATGATGGGAGCCGGCGCACACCTCAATGACGCACTTCCGGATCCGGTATCGATGGTGGTGGAACGCACGCCGGACTCTGACAATAATGAGGTACTTACTTGTTGATCCTTTCAATAATTATAGTGGGTATATATAGGGGAGCAGGTCCAGACATCACTCCGGACTGTATTATTCAGTTGGATCATCCCAAGAGAGCGATTGTGCTAACGGCGATTGTGCCATATTCTTATATTTTTTGCATCTCTTTGTTGACATCCCCTGATGAATCCGGTGATAACCTTATCGGAGGAAACGCGGGATTAATATTCAAACATTTTTTACATGTGTCTATGCTGACACTGGGAGTTTGTTTTTTATAGGGTCAGAGTAACAGGGTCAGCCACCGATAAGTGGGGTCGCTTCCTTGGGGGTGATTCTCCCGCATTTAGGCGGGAGACCTCTCCGCTTTTAGGCAGGGCCTTATCAGTTGGCTAGGGATATTGTTCTCCCAGCTACCTCACTCTCTCTGCACAATGAGAGCCAGTGATTTTATTACTGTTTTTCCTCAGTACATCTGCAGTGAAGATCTACTATTGGAATCTTAGTGGACCCTTTTACCACAAATTTGTTCATCTGCTGTGGCTGGATACATCTCCTTAAACTTTCATCAAACCGTGAGTGGTGACCATATAGTCCAAAACTGTATTCTCTGAGTTTGCATACCCAGTGTCTGCTCAAACACATAATTCTATCTTATATATGCAGTTATCAAATTTTTCATTGTGGGACTTATTTTAGATTGATATTGATATAAAAGTTAAGTTTTAGTAGGATAATTATTCAGTGATATACAGTTATATACTCCTACAAATTATATATTTTTTCATGCTGTGAATTTTTTCTAAAGAATGGCTAGTTTCTTGTCTGGTCCGATTAACACTGATCAATGGTTGGCTGAGGCCACATAGGTTTTCTCAGATAAAAATATTGACGCAATTGATACATCAAGCAATTTAAAATCTTTGTTTAAAGAGTTATACGTATGCTATAGGGACAATATCAAGTCCTGGTGGGAGACTCAGTCTTTAGAAAATTATATCAAGGCTGAGATTGTTCCCAAAGGCCTACGTATTTTTATCTCCCCAGCAACTAGATCTCAAACACCTGATCTACTATTAAAGTGGGAAAAAACTCTGACAGAAAGTTCTCTTAATTTAATGCGACTATTGTTGACAGAAGAACGAGCAACCATCTGCCAGATTAAAGACTGTGATTTGTCATGGTCTTACCTTCTTGCTGTTCTCCTTCGTTTGACATGTGCTGGCGGCCATCTTGGTTTCTGGGTTTCTTGTAGCCTCCCACCCTGCGGCTTCTCCTTCCCACTGGGAGGAGCTGGATGCCTAGCTCATATATATAGGAGGTCTGTGGCTTCAGTTCCTTGCTTGGTCCTCCTGTGTTCACATGCTTCTAAGACTGCTGCTGCTTCTGGTTCCTGATCCTGGCTTCGTCTGACTACCCTGCTGGTTCCTGATCCAGGCTTCGTCTGACTACCCTTCTGGTTCCTGACCTCAGGCTTTGCAAGACCCTGCTTCGGTTTAGCCATCCGTTTGGACTTTTGCCTTACAGCTTGATTTTCAATAAAGCCTTCTTATTTCCACTTACCTCTTGTTGTACGTCTGGTTCATGGTTCCTTGACATTAGGACCAAGCCATGAATTCTGACGGTACAGGGCCATCCTCGCTACCTACGCTGGTTGCCAGACTTGATCAGAAGGATCACCTGTTGGGTCGGTTCGCTGTGGCGTTGCAAACCCTGCTTGAACGCACGGCTCATTTAGCTTCCGTTGCCGATGGGTCGGTTGTCGCTCTTGGGTCCGCTCCTACTGCCGCTCCGGTTGTTGCGCCAGAGTCTACCCCGACACCTGTTGCTGCGCCTGCGGTGTTTCGGGGTATGACCGGTTCTGCCCCCCTTCCACAGCGCTTTGGGGGAGAGCCAACTCAGTGCCGAGGTTTCCTTAACCAGGTGGGCATTTATTTCGAGTTGCTGCCACATGCCTTTCCTACTGAGAGATCAAAGGTGGGCTTCTTGATCTCGCTGCTCTCGGACAAGGCCTTGGCCTGGGCCAGCCCTTTATGGGAGAACAACAATCCGGTGGTTGCCGAGTTTTCCGGTTTTGTTGCTTCTCTTCGGAAGGTATTCGATGTGCCGGCTCGTGCTGCCTCTGCTGCGAAGCTCCTTATGTCCATCAGACAGGGTTCACGATCCGTAGCTGAATACGCCATTGAGTTTCGTACCCTGGCAGCAGAGGTGGGCTGGAATAATGAGGCTCTGGCCGCTGCTTTCTCTCATGGTCTCTCGGATGCCTTGAAGGATGAGGTTGCAGCTAAGGACCTACCAGTGGAGCTCGAGTCTCTTATTTCTTTCCTGATTTTGATTGACACCAGACTCAGGGAGAGACCTTCCTTTAAGGAGAGCCTGCGGAGGTCTTCTAACAGATTGGCGCCTACGTTTGCTGTCCCACCCGTGCCTCCCTCTCCTCCCACGCCTCCTGGGGATGACTTGTCTGGGGGTGAACCCATGCAGCTGGGGTTTGCTCGCCTGTCCGAGGGGGAGAGGGTACTCCGGAGACGCGAGGGCCGATGCATGTACTGTGGTCTCGGTGGGCATTTTCGGTTGGCATGCCCGAACCGTCCGGGAAACGCTCGCACCTGAGATCCTGTCGGGGGCAGATCTTGGGTGGAGTCTCCTCGTCCCCGGTTTCCCGTGTTGACAAACCACTGATTACTGTTGTCCTCTCCTGGGTCGGGGGCTCGGTGACGACCCAGGCGTTGGTGGACTCTGGTGCTGGTGGTTTGTTCATTGATAGTGTGTTCGCTGCCGCCAATTCCATTCCTCTGCAGCCTCGAGGTTCCCCACTGGCTCTTGAGGCGATAGACGGCAGACCCCTTCTGCCACCACACGTGACTCATGAGACCCGTCCAGTGGGGATGGCCATTGGTGCCGTTCACAGAGAGTCGGTCTGTCTCCAGGTTATTTCGTCTCCACACTACTCGGTGGTCTTGGGGTACCCCTGGCTCCAGAAGCATAATCCGACTTTCGATTGGAGATCGGCCGAGATCCTCTCGTGGTCACCGCAGTGTGGGGCTAGTTGCATCCATGGGCCTGTCAAGTTGCTGTGTACTTCCTCGGACTCTCTGTTGCCTCCTGAATACGAGGAGTACCGGGATGTATTCGATAAGGTGCGTGCGGTTGCCCTACCTCCGCACCGCCCATACGATTGTGCCATAGAGTTACAATCTGGTGCCGTTCCTCCTCGTGGCAAAGTCTATCCACTGTCGGTAGCGGATAATGAGGCCATGGAGGAGTACGTGAGGGAGGCGCTTTCACGCGGACACATTCGCAAATCCTCGTCCCCGGCAGGGGCTGGATTTTTCTTTGTGAAAAAGAAGGGCGGTGAGTTGAGGCCTTGCATCGATTACAGGGGTCTCAATCGCATCACGATCAAGAACGCTTACCCGATACCCTTGATTTTCGAGCTCTTCGATCGCCTCAAAGGGGCCACGGTCTTTACCAAACTCGACCTGAGGGCGGCATATAACCTGGTAAGGATCAAGGCGGGCGATGAGTGGAAGACCGCGTTTAACACCAGGACCGGTCATTATGAATCCTTGGTTATGCCCTTTGGGTTGTGCAATGCGCCCGCAGTCTTCCAGGAATTCATCAACGATGTTTTCCGTGACTTGTTGCAGCAGTGTGTGGTGGTCTATTTGGATGACATCTTGGTATATTCTGAATCCATGGAGGCCCACATTCTGGATGTCAGACAAGTGTTGCAACAGTTACGAGAGAACAAGCTGTTCGGTAAGCTTGAGAAATGCGAATTTCACCGATCCCAGGTAACCTTCTTAGGTTACATCATTTCCGCTGAGGGGTTCTCCATGGATCCTGAGAAGGTTTCGGCTGTCTTACAGTGGCCCCAGCCCAGTGGTCTTCGTGCCCTGCAGCGCTTTTTGGGCTTCGCCAATTATTATCGGAAGTTCATCAGGGACTTTTCCATGCTAGCCAAGCCTTTCACGGATCTTACCAGGAAGGGCAGTAATCCCCAGGTCTGGCCGCTCGAGGCCATCCGAGCTTTTGAGGCTCTAAAGTCCGCCTTTGTGTCGGCTCCGATTCTGTCGCATCCCAACCCTGGGTTGCCTTTTGTCCTCGAGGTGGACGCGTCTGAGACGGGAGTAGGCGTCCTTCTGTCTCAGCGTAGAACACCAGAGGGTCCTCTGCTTCCTTGTGGGTTTTACTCCCGAAAACTGTCTTCCGCGGAGTGCAACTATCAGATTGGTGACAGGGAGTTATTGGCCATCGTGCAGGCCCTTAAAGAATGGAGGCACTTGCTCGAGGGCTCGGTGGTTCCGGTTCTCATCCTGACGGACCACAAGAATCTGACCTACCTCTCTGAGGCCAAGAGATTGACACCACGTCAGGCCAGATGGGCTCTGTTCTTGTCACGTTTTAATTACGTGGTCTCCTACCTACCCGGTTCCAAGAACATCAGAGCGGATGCCTTATCACGGCAGTACTCCGAGCTGTCTGGGGAGGAGTCGATTCCGACTTCGGTCATACCTCCGAATCAGATCCTGGCCGCCATTTGCACCAGCCTGTCCTCTCCCCTGGGTGAGCAGATTTTGGCGGCTCAATCTGGTGCTCCCTCTGGGAGACCCAACGGCAGATGTTTTGTGCCTGAGGAGATGCGCACTCGGTTGTTGCGAACCTACCATAACTCCAAGGCCGCGGGGCATCCTGGAAAGAATCAGCTGTCCTGGGCTGTTTCACGTCTGTTCTGGTGGCCTTCTCTACGCTCCGACATCGCCGCATATGTAGCGGCATGCTCCGTTTGTGCCCAGAGTAAGTCCCCTCGGCACCTTCCGTTGGGCCTTTTGCAACCCATAGCCACCGGGGAGCGTCCATGGTCACACCTGGGGATGGATTTCATTGTGGACCTCCCTGCATCCCGAGGCCATACGGTCATTCTCATGATTGTGGATCGGTTTTCCAAAATGTGCCACTGTGTTCCTCTCAAGAAGTTACCCTCTGCACAAGAGTTGGCCACGATTTTTGCCAGGGAGGTCTTCCGGTTGCACGGTTTGCCCAAGGAGATTGTGTCAGATCGGGGGAGTCAGTTTGTGTCCAGGTTCTGGCGCGCCTTTTGCTCCCAGTTGGGGATTCATCTCTCTTTCTCCTCGGCCTACCACCCTCAGTCCAATGGGGCCGCAGAACGATCCAATCAGGCCTTGGAGCAATTCCTTTGTTGCTATGTCTCCGATCACCAAGACAATTGGGTTGACCTCCTGCCTTGGGCTGAGTTTGCCAGGAACACGGCGGTGAACTCTTCCTCTGGGACGTCTCCCTTCATGGCCAATTATGGGTTCCAACCTGCCGTGTTACCGGAGGTATTCTCTCCCCAGGATATTCCGGCTGTGGAGGATCACCTTTCCGTCCTACGTGCTTCTTGGGTACAGATCCAGAGGTCCCTTGAGGTCTCTGCGCAGCGCCAGAGACTTCAGGCTGATCGCAGACGAGCGCCCGCTCCTTCCTACCAAGTCGGAGACCGCGTATGGTTGTCCACCCGCAACCTCAACCTTCGAGTGCCCACTCCCAAGCTGGCGCCTCGCTTTGTTGGTCCCTTCCGAGTGCTTCGCAGGGTAAACCCGGTAGCCTATGCCCTTGTGCTTCCTCCTGGCATGCGGATCTCCAACGTGTTTCATGTCTCCCTGTTGAAGCCACTGGTGTGTAATCGTTTCACTTCCTCGGTTCCTCGGCCTCGTCCGGTCCAAGTGGGCAATCGTGAGGAGTATGAGGTGAGCAATATCCTGGACTCACGCCTGATCCGCGGTCGGGTGCAGTTTTTGGTCCATTGGCGTGGTTATGGTCCAGAGGAGCGTTCCTGGGTTCCCTCCGCAGATGTCCATGCTCCTGCCTTGCTCCGAGCCTTCCACGCACGCTTCCCTCAGAAATCGTTCTTTACTCCGCGGAGGAGGGGCCCTTGAGGGGGAGGTACTGTCATGGTCTTACCTTCTTGCTGTTCTCCTTCGTTTGACATGTGCTGGTGGCCATCTTGGTTTCTGGGTTTCTTGTAGCCTCCCACCCTGCGGCTTCTCCTTCCCACTGGGAGGAGCTGGATGCCTAGCTCATATATATAGGAGGTCTGTGGCTTCAGTTCCTTGCTTGGTCCTCCTGTGTTCACATGCTTCTAAGACTGCTGCTGCTTCTGGTTCCTGATCCTGGCTTCGTCTGACTACCCTGCTGGTTCCTGATCCAGGCTTCGTCTGACTACCCTTCTGGTTCCTGACCTCAGGCTTTGCAAGACCCTGCTTCGGTTTAGCCATCCGTTTGGACTTTTGCCTTACAGCTTGATTTTCAATAAAGCCTTCTTATTTCCACTTACCTCTTGTTGTACGTCTGGTTCATGGTTCCTTGACATGATTGAGCAGACTCTGAAATTCAAAGACGATCCTGAATTCCCCAAAAAAGAGAATAATCTGCAGATCTCTGTTGAAAAATATCATATCTCAATAAAAGAGAGAAAACATAATCAATATAAAAAAGATCTCCTAGAATTTAAAGAACAAAGAGAATATACATATCTAGGTGAAAAAACTAAACCACTGACAAAAGAGGCTTCCTCCTCAGAGGTAGAGACATCGGATACTGAGAGATCTGTAGATTATAGCTCTAGAGGGAGACCCAGATATAGGGGATACAAGGGACAAAGAGGACCTAGAGGTAAGAACCAAAAATGGGGAAGCAGTACCAGAAACGAACCAAAAACCACATACCCAGAGGGAACGAGTTCTTCTGGATCATGTGGTTTACCATCCAATTTTTTAGAGTCAGGGGAGATCCCTTATCAACTCAGGGAACGACCCCAACAAGACAAATAGATACACATCAGACAGGACAAATCATCAATTTTTTTCTGATGAGAGCCCATGGACATCGAGGATAGTTTTCTGGGGCCGCTATATCGATGATATTCTGATATTTTGGACTGGCCCCAGACGACTGCTCTCGGATTTTATGGCCGACTTAAACAAAAACGAAATAGGCATGCACTTCACGTCGGAAGTGTATGACCATGGTCTAACATTTCTGGATCTATATATCACTCTGAGAGATGGCGTAATTAATACCAAAACCTATAGGAAACCACAGCAACTAACAACCTGCTAAGGTGGGAAAGTCATCATCCAGAAAATTTGAAATGCGGTATCCCAAAGGGACAGTACTTGCGAGTCCGCAGGAACTGTATCACACAAAAAGATTTTTTTAGCCAGGCCAAAGATCTTAAAAGTAGATTTAACCAAAGAGGTTATCCAGATTACCCTTTACAAAGGGCCTTTAAATCAGCCTTAAACACCAACAGAATGGACCTTTTATCACCAAAGCCAAAGAAACCTGAAATGGATTCCATTTTTCGTATAATTGGAACATATGATACCTGCAATAGAGAGGTGAGAAACATTTTCCAAAAATATTGGGATATGTTGTTACTGGATCCGGATATCCGAGATATTCTTCCAGTTAAGCCTGCCATAACATACAGAAGGGGGAGATCGCTAGGTGACAGATTCGTTCATAGCCATTAGACACCAGTCAAAAAATCCGGCACATGGCTAGATAGAAGACCTCTGGGGACTTTTAAATGCGGCTCATGTATAGTCTGTCCCTATATATGTTAAACCAAAACTTTCACAAGCAATACAACCAACAAAACATATAGTATTAGGGACTTTGAAAATTGCAAAACCATCGGGGGGGTATATTTATGTACATGTGTAATGTCAACTCCAGTACATCGGTAAGACGAAGCGAGAATTTAGAAGAAGAATTGGGGACCATCTGGGAGATATTAAACATAAAAGAGACACCACCCTCTCTAGACATATTCATGATCTCAATAGTAATATAGGCTGGCTCACAGTATTTTTGCATAAAATTTTGCACTAAATCGGACAAACTAACTTAGTGTCAGCATATCAGCATACATACAAGAAATGTGTAAAATAGATAGATAAGTGCGGAGCTCTTGCACAAACCTAATCAACTGGAGTACTCCTTAGAAATAAGACCTTATGGCTATAGTGAGGCTGCAAAAGTTATTCAATTAAACCGCTCGAATGTCCATAAATTAAATGCCGGTTTACCGAATAGTTGGAACCGGAGAGGTTCAAAAGCGTCCTTGCTATAATCTCCCACAAGGGAAACTCAGTATTCAAGTATCGTCTGGAAAATAATCACCGCACCTCCTCCGATCAACAGTGCTCCACTTACTTGTTCCTGCGGAGCAAAAACTTCAGACCCGTTACCTCAGCATCCCACGTGTCCAGCTAGACAGTCAATCTCTGGGTAGTGACGTAGGCGCTTGGAGCCGTCGGGCTGGCGGAAGCTGATGAAGCTGAGTTGGTAGTTGCTTGAACCTGTCGGGCCAGCGGAAATGGACACAGCAGAGTTTGCCTTGTGTTTTCGGCAACGTTGAATATATCAACACTGATTTAGTCCACTTTGTAAATGGTTGGTAAATGGAATCTTTTGAAGCGGTATAGGACGTCTTCCAATGGTTGAAGAAAATCGAAATGTTAGATTAACAAAATTCCTCTTCTTGCGTATTTATAAAAACCACACCAATAGCCAGGTTTTTATACACACTACACACAATATTACTATTGATTTATTCCTTTTCTTTCAGCTGGTAACTGAAAGGCTGAGCTCCAGTAGTCTGCTGGTGGAGCTATTCTAAATATTTAATAACATATTCATGATTTCCATGATGGGAATCCCAAGTGTCTCAAATTCAGCGCCGTTGAGGTGATTCGTCCATCTCCAAGAGGAGGAGATCTTAATAAGAAAATCCTGCAAAAAGAGGCTGAGTGGACCTACCGATTAAAAACGGTGAGCCCACTCGGTCTCAATGAAATTTTGTCTATCGCTTGTTTCATATAAAACGTGTCCGACACGTGGTGGTGGACCTTCCTGGGTTTATCTAACCATATAGACTTATTGTATCTCTTGAAAACTTGTTATATCCAGTGAATGATCGTGATTATAAAATAAAATATGGACCAGACAAATAATATTGTTATCAGACCGGAATAGGTCTCTATTTAATTATCTATTTATGTGCTAATGGGAATTGGTATCTTAGGCAGGACATATCGTTAGTGTAATATTAAACAACAAGAGGTCCCCCTATCAATTTCTACTTGCTGTCCCATGTTATAAAACCAACTATTGTTCGTCCTCTACATATACCCCATTGTGCTAGACCTCTAGAAAACCCCATATATATATATATATATTATTGCCTATTTTTATATTTAGTCAATGTTGGGGTTCCTAAACTTTTTTTTACCAAAATGTAGCCAGGCAAATTGTAGTTATCCCTATATTACTGTTGAATTCTAGATATATGGTATCTCTATGGCTGGAACGCATTTGCGCTCCACCGCCCACTTTCTATCACCTTCCGGCGCACGTCTTCCGGTTTATGGCCACTTTGGAACGCATGGGTATGCGTTCCAGTATTAGATATGTCATTTCCGGCGCACATGGCCGACTTCCTGGCCACTCATGCGTCTCACACGGCATTGCGCGATTCGGCGTGCGTTCCACAGGCATCCAATGATGGGAGCCGGCGCACACCTCAATGACGCACTTCCGGATCCGGTATCGATGGTGGTGGAACGCACGCCGGACTCTGACAATAATGAGGTACTTACTTGTTGATCCTTTCAATAATTATAGTGGGTATATATAGGGGAGCAGGTCCAGACATCACTCTGGACTGCACTATTCAGTTGGATCATCCCAAGAGATCGATTGTGCTAACGGCGATTGTGCCATATTCTTATATTTTTTGCATCTCTTTGTTGACATCCCCTGATGAATCCGGTGATAACTTTATCAGAGGAAACGCGTTGGGATTAATATTCAAACATTTTTTACATGTGTCTATGCTGACACTGGGAGTTTGTTTTTTATAGGGTCAGAGTAACAGGGTCAGCCACCGATAAGTGGGGTCGCTCCCTTGGGGGTGATTCTCCCGCATTTAGGCGGGAGACCTCTCCGCTTTTAGGCAGGGCCTTATCAGTTGGCTAGGGATATTGTTCTCCCAGTTACCTCACTCTCTCTGCACAATGAGAGCCAGTGATTTTATTACTGTTTTTCCTCAGTACATCTGCAGTGAAGATCTACTATTGGAATCTTAGTGGACCCTTTTACCACAAATTCGTTCATCTGCTGTGGCTGGATACATCTCCTTAAACTTTCATCAAACCGTGAGTGGTGACCATATAGTCCAAAACTGTATTCTCTAAGTTTGCATACCCAGTGTCTGCTCAAACACATAATTCTATCTTATATATGCAGTTATCTAATTTTTCATTGTGGGACTTATTTTAGATTGATATTGATATAAAAGTTAAGTTTTAGTAGGATAATTATTCAGTGATATACATCTCCAATATGTAGTTTAGCCCACCAGGGCTGTGCAGGCGGGTGTTTGGCTGCACCTGCTGTTTCAAATGATTGTTGTGCAGCAGAAGTTGGGGGATTCAGGATGTCTTGCAGACTGATGTGAAACAAACTCGCCACTGGATAGTAGTTTTTTAATTCTACTGCTTCATCACTTAGATTGACCAAGCGTATGGGTTCATTTCCGTGCGACACAGTAACCAAGCTTCTAGGGCTAGGATAAGGGGATGATCTTGCAGATGCAGGGGCTCCACGAGGGCCAGGTAATCCTGACCTCGGACACCAATGCAAGCCTTGCACCATATCAGGGTCTCAGCTCCAGGCTGTAATCGAGTAGACTGAGCAACCTTAATGCGAACATGGCAGATTTCACCCTGTTTGCAGAATTTTTGTTGGCCAGCTAGCACCTGGATGGTCTAGTTTATGACGCGTTGAGTTACACAGGGCGAGGTCAGTAGGGTTTTCGTCAAGGCTTCCAGCACTGCAGTGTAACAGTTGCCGAGTACATTCATCCCCAGGACCACAGGACATTTGTCATCTTCCAAGACCTAGATCACGACTACCCCTTGGTGTGGGAGTTTGGTATCTTCAATCCGTAATGTAGGTTCTCAATAGCCTAATACAGGCACTGGTTGGCCATTAGCAGCTATGATGTGGAGCCAGGATTCCGGGGGTTGTGTCAGCTGGGCTCCGTTCTGGCATCTTTTGAATGCAAATTGACAGATGGTAGTCACTTGAGATCCAATATCACTCAAAGCAGAAAACATTACTTCATTGATGCCAACTTCAACCACAGGGCGGGCGACCACATATCTAGGCATAAAGGCTGGATCTTTGGGACCTGGTATTTTCCCTCCCAAGGGGAGGTCCTTGGCTTCAGGGGATACCCGTTTAACTGCCAGCAGTCCCTTTTGGTGTGTCCAGGCCTCTGACAATGCCGGCATACACGCTTCCTGGTGTTTCAATACCCAGGATCTGACAACCTGCTGGTCAGCCGACGTCGATCTTCTCATGGACCGCGTGCAGGATGGTCTCTTGGTGAAGAAGTACCTTTCTCAGCCTTGGGCTGCTGTTCCAGTCGCTCTAGCTGCTTCCTCATCCTCTCCATATTTTCAGCTAGGAGGGAAACTTGAGCAGTCAGGGCTGCGACAGCACCCGCCTGAGCCCCATGTTAAGCTATCTGGCCGTGGGCAGTAGGTCGCAGGATGGGCCATGCCTTCTTGTCTTCGGGAGGTTCAGACTGGTGACCTTCCCCTAGGATACCTATAGCAAGTTCCTTAAAATCCAAGAAAGGGGTATCTGGGTGCTGAGCTGACAGCATCTTCAGCTGCAATTTGATGGATTTGTCGAGGACAGCTTCAATAAACTGCTCTCTGAGAGTCTGATCTTGTCCCTCAGCTTCACGGGAATCTATGTGGATAACTGTCTGCAGAGCTTCTTGCAGAGACAGGGAAATGTCTCTCAAAGTCTCCTTTGACTGATGTTTGCCAAAGAAGTACATCTTAAGCTCGGATGCGATCCTAGTTTCAAAGGTGGTACCGAGTTGGTCCAGGATCCGCTCAGCTGTCTTGACCTCTTGGAGTGCAGCTTCCTGTAACTGGACAATCAGTATTTCCCCTTTCTGGTCCGGCTATACTGGATATAGCTTAAAGGTGACCAACATTTTACCATGGAATTCCCTGAGTGAATGAGGTTCTCCTGAATTACCTGGTGGCCCAAAGTAGTATGGCATAGTAAGAGGCATGATGCAGGTGGCTGGAGCTGCTGCTGATGGATCACTGCGGTCCAAGTAGGTGCTATCTTCGTTGTTAGACATAGCTTCTGATACCTTGTACAATACTAGAGGGGCCAGTGTAAGTTAGACTGCAATTTGAGTGTGCGTTGCTATGGACAATGGCAGCAAAATCGATGCATGGCTCCTTTAAGAGTCACTGCAACTGCTCAATTTTGGGAGTATGATGGAAGGCAGATAATGGCCCCAAACTGTCATTAGCAAGGTTCCCCAGCAGTACTCACTCAGACCTCTGGACATTGCTTCTCAGGATCCAGGGAGGAAGGAACTGTATTTTCCCTTTTCCAAGATGGCCACCGCTTCCTCTTCCTGTAGGCGGTACAATTGTTTTCTCTTTCCTCCTGGAAATTTGTATTGAACACTTTAGTTCCTTCTGCAAGAATGGTTCCTCTGTGGAGGCGAGCTGTTTGGTTCCCTCCCCTCTGCTGGGTGGATGTCTTCCTCTCAACACACGATGCCCAAATCCAAGATGGCCGATTAACCCCTGTTTTTCTACAGTGCTGCAACTGATGTTCTACAGTGCTGCAACTGATGTAGAGTCTACAGTGCTGCAACTGATGTAGATTCACACAAGTAAATGCAATAAAGTCTCTTTTTTGGGGGTTTATCGATTATTGTAGGTCTATAGCAACAATAAGGTGCAAAAGTACATTCTGTTCGTGACACCAATTTTTTGCGACGGGCGCCTCACCCCAGACCCTCTATATCGCGTCCCAGGTGTAGTAGTAATGCCGAAGGGTGTAGTGCGGCCTAAATGTCTCTATATTTGTCACGTTGCTCCTACCTGGATACTGCTGGACCCCAGGCTTTGGCTCTGAGGCAAATAATAGGGGGAATAATTGAGGGATTGGTAAGAATAACCTGAGTTGAGACCTTGAGATGAAGTTCAATGGCAGCTTTACTTTGAATAAACATTTCTTCAAGCAGTTTACAGGCTTTGTCTTGGTTCAAGCAGGCTTTAGCAATGCATTAAACTGGCAGGCAAACTCATCTCTGCTGTATCTTTCTCTCACTATGCTGTATTGACAAGCTGACTGGATAACTTGGCTTCTTCTTTACGCTGCACTTCACTTTTTAGTCAGACTTATTTTCAGCCAAGGAATAGGTCATAATCCTGGCAGCTCCAACATGGAGTCTTAACCAGCACAAACCAGAACTGCCCCACTTCCTTCTGGTAGCAAGCAGGACTGGCTCACTTCTAAACAAAGGGGAGGAGAATGGAATGATGAGTTCCATTTTATTTAACTATAGATCTGTTGTGTTTGCTGCCACCTGCTGGTAAACCAGGTAAATTACATTTATAACAGCTACATAACAATATAGATGCACATTGTGGTGAACCTGGAACCGAATACATAGATGACATTGTATTAGCCCAATAAAGACAGTAGCAGGGTGCAGGAGTGGTAACACCACTCTGGGGTGTTACAAATATGGACCAACACAGATGTTCTGTCGACAATGTTAAGATTAAAGCTCTGTAATTAGATTATACAATTACTAGTTTCATTCTACTGTAAAGTATTCATCTTTCTCGTCAGCTAATAAAAACAAAGGCTAATAAGCACTAAACATTGTGGACATGAAGGAGAGAACACATAGATCTAAGACTCGGATTTAACTTGTGAGTCTCCTGAAATGCATCATCTGAAATGAAAATTTAAAGTAACAGAGGTGCTTGCTGAGAAAAGAGAAATGCATCAAATTAATGCTATGGGGTTTCCAAAGGAATTGCAAAATTCTATTCTAGCCTTACGGACATTAATTTTTCTCTTTATTGAGTCATTATATGTTATTGTAATCAAAGTGCCTTGACTGGAGAGCAGACAAATTTGAATCTTGGAGAAATGTCCCCCCTTTCTACGGGATGGCATATTTTCTCAGCAAAATTTTGTTCTGTAGCTCTTTCATAGTTTCCTAATGACTAGAGTAACTTGAATGAGAAAGAAGTCATTTTAAATAAAACATAGCAACCCAAAGGTGTGAGACTGAAAGGAAGATGAGTCAGCTGTTCATTTCAGGAGGTTAAAGGATAACTGTCACATTTAGACCCTAATTTCAATTTTCATATATGTAGTTACTAATAACATGATATTCCAGAATCAGTTACTATTAGACTGACTTACCCCATATTTAATAAGATTCAGCCCTTAGCAACCAGTCTGCATAAAACTGCAATTTCACTATTCAGTTAAGATGGCCGCCACTGCCCTCCCCCTAGCCAGTAACAATAGCCCCCCAAAAGTGTCAGTAACCACAGCCCTCC
Source organism: Bufo gargarizans (assembly GCF_014858855.1). NCBI lineage: Eukaryota > Metazoa > Chordata > Amphibia > Anura > Bufonidae > Bufo > Bufo gargarizans. The sequence continues at coordinate 424,048,006 of NC_058081.1, read as the reverse complement.
CCCTAAAGGGTTAATCTCCTGCAGCACAAAGGGGTCCTCTTACCACATGTTGCTTTCATTTATACACTGAGCAGACGACAGATCTCCTTTCCCTGTTGTGCGCTGCTTCGGCTCTGCATTGTCTTAGTCTGCTGAGTGAGGGAGCGTCTGCCAAGCGCAGGGACAGGGAGAAGTGCACACAGCCAAGGCACTTTCCTCCTCCTTCAACAGAGGACGGACCCTCCATAGCAACCTGATTTTAAGCACAGGTAAAAGTAGGAAGTACAGGGAACAAAACTGTGGAATTAAGGGGTAATTGAGTACACAGTGAAAATTTTAAATAGGGCCACTGTTGCGGCAGGCCAAGGGTCAGCCACGTGATGATCGTTGCCTCGTGTTCAGGTGAATGACGTCGACGGAGGAAAATGACAGAAGTCTGAGTATAGTTCAAAACCTTGTCAGGACCCTAAAGTGAAAGTGTCCTGCACCCTTTATTTATACACAGTTCACAGGGTGTAACCCCTCAAAGTAAAACATGATTGGTTTACAGACATTTCAATAATGGCTTTTGAATCCATCTATTGATTGGTTAGTTATTTTTCAAGTTTCACTTTACAAAAATGTGTTAACTAATGTATTTAGGATTTTAAGCAAAAGAGGCAAAATTACAAGGAGTAGTACAAATGTTATCTTATCTTAACACACACAGTTCACTTCTATAGTTTTCTTTTCAAATGTCAGCAAATTATAACACGTATACAGAAAAAAAATGAAAAACATTTTATGAATTTTATATACACTTTCAGAAAAGCTGGATAATTTCCTTAACATTTCCCTCCTTTTTTTCATTTTTCTGTTCAAGTGGTAGACGTTTTTTCTTCTGAAGGCTTCATTGTATCATGTGTGTCTTGATAACTACTAACCTGCCTGAACAAACAAATGACCCCTTAGACAGCCCGTACTTCACAGAGTATACAGATAAGCTGCATAGACCATGCGATGCAAGCATCGATTCCAGTCTGTCTAGTAGTTGTCATTTAATTAAGCATACATACATTTTATTAAAACCACATACGACACACAAACACTATGTGGATGTAGGTGCAGCATTGTTGTTCCATGCATCATTGTCCATAGTTCTGGATACACCTTCTTCTGCTCCTGTGTTGGAATTTCTAGGAGCTGGTAGGTCAGCTATACCTGCTAGGAGCATCAGCAGTAAGCCTAAAAGTTTCTGTGTAGCTGTGGTCCTCTGTTGTAGAATCAGGAAGATGAACATCATCTTGGGCGTTGCTGTCCCTTGGTTGGACAGTGCTGTCAATCATGGCATATCCCTTGACCAAAATGGTGAGTAGGCCTGGAACCGCCTTGAAAGTCCACCTCCACCTCCATCCTCCTCTAGTCAACGTTATGGATACTTTGGTGATGGGAAACCTGGAATGGACACTTCCTTTCTGCAAAAGATGAGTCTCCATCCGAACTTCCACTTAGGACCTAGAGCTACTTAATACAGAACAGAAAGTAATAAAGCAATAACCGTACCACATTAGTGATTCCATCTTGGACCACCACTATAGTGACTCCATACTGTTGAGAGTGTAGAGCTTGTGTGATCCCTAGGGTCTTCAGTATGTGTCCCATTATCTCCTCAGTGAAGTGGGTACCTCTGTCTGACTCTATCACCTCTGGAATCCCATATCTGCAGACTACCTCTGACAATATTTTCTTAGCAGTATTTTGGGCTGTAGCTGTAGTTACTGACCAAGCTTCTGGCCAGCCTGAGAATACATCAATGGCTACAAGGACATACTCATATGTGCTCACCTTGGGTAGCTGGATGTAATCCACCTATACTCTTTGAAACGGGTACAAGGGTTTGGGAGTGTGTTTCTTGGGGGTCTTTACAAACCTCCCAGGGTTATGTCTGGCACATGTAAGACAACCCTGAACAAATTTTTCAAAGAGGGTCTGAATTCCAGGTGCAAACCAATGTTCTAACACTAGTGCGCTTATAGCTCCTTTCGACAAATGAGTAGGGCCATGTGCTAAATTGGCCATCATCGGATACAAACTCCGAGGCAAACATGTTCTGACATTTACCTGCCAGAGCTCTCCTGTCTTCGTAGCCCCCGCCTCCATCCATACCTTTTTGTCTTGAGGCGTTATCTGGGCCTGTAATTCCTGCAAGAGCGACAAATCTGGCATAGTTGGAAAAAACAATGTCAGGAGCGGCAGACCGGCTGCTTGTTTGGCTGCTTGGTCTGCTTGAGCATTTCCCACAGCTAGCGGATCATCTTGCTTCACATGGGCTGGCACTTTAACAATGGCTACCTCTGTGGGCAGCTCTAGGGCCTCTATGAGGCTCTGTACTGCTTCTGAATTTTTAATTGGTTTGCCCAATGAAGTCAGAAATCCCCTAGTTTTCCAGATATCTCCAAAGTCATGTGCTACCCCGAAAGCATACCTGGAATCAGTGTAACAATTAATTCTCAGTCCCTTACCCATTGTACATGCGTCAGTGAGTGCCTTCAACTCCGCCTCCTGTGCAGACGCACAAGATGGGAGTGGTTTTTGTATGATTACCTTACCATCCTGGATTACAGCATACCCGGTGACAAAGTGTCCTTGTTCGTCATTCCACCATCTGGAGCCATCTACAAAATACTCAGCATCAGGATTAGTTAATGGTGTTTCAGTAACATTTGGTAACCCTTTTGTTTCTGCAATCATCAATTCATGACAGTTATGATTTGCAACTGGATCAGACATGTCTACTACTCCCACTCCCCCCTCCTCTTCTAAATCCACTGGCATCAAAGTAGCTGGATTTAGAACAGTACATCGCTGTAAGGTAATGTGGGGACTGAGGAGCGTCATCTCATATTTTGTGATCCTGGCTTGAGACAAATGTTTCAGTTTGGTGGAGTGTAGTAATTCAGCAACTGAATGTGGTGCTTGTAAGGTAAGAGGGTGTTGCAGTACCAAGTCTTCCGTCTTTAGCATCAATTCAGAGGCAGCAGCGACAGCTCTGAAACATGTGGGTAGTGCTCTGGCAATACAATCCAAACTGGTAGAATAGTATGCTATAGGCCGCATACGATCCCCATGTTTCTGCGTCAGTACACCTGAGGCAAATCCCCCTTGCTCATGACAATACAACGTGAAAGTTTGTTTGTAATTGGGGATGCCCAATGCTGGTGTCGTGGTGAGAGTGAGTTTTAATGTATGAAATGCACTCACAGCTCCTGGTGTGAGTTCAAAGGTCTCTCCTTTGAGGCAGTCATATAGTGGCTGCATCATCTGAGAGCAATCCTTAATCCAGGGGCGACAGTAACTGACAAGTCCAATAAAGGCACGCAGAGCCCTTGGAGTACTTGGCAGGGGGTGCTGCTGTATAGTAGTAACCCTCTCAGTTGTGAGGTGTTTGGTACCTGGAGAAATACAGTGACCTAGGAAAATCACAGTAGATTTAGAAAGTTGCAGCTTCTCTTTGGAGGCTTTGCAATCATTTTCAGCAAGGAAAATAAGCGAAGATAAAGATTCTTCTTTACACTGTTCAGAGCTGTGACAACAAAGCAACAGATCATCAATATATTGTAAAAGAACAGTGTCCGGATAGGCGGCTGCCAGGACTGCAACACAGAGTGTAAAGCAGTGGAGAAAATATCAGGGGAATTGGCAGCCCCTTGTGGTAAAACGACCCATGCATACTGCTTGTGACGAAAAGTGAAAGCAAAGTAGGGCCAGCATTCTTCATCTAAAGGGACAGAGAAGAAAGCATTTGCAAGATCAATGACAGAAAAAGATGTGGCATCTATGGGCACTTGATTTAACAGCGTGTGTGGATTGGGCACTTGTGGTGTATTTATGACAGTTACAGCATTCACTGCCCTTAAATCATGTACCATACGATAGACTGGAGGCTGACCCTTCACAGTCTGTTTCTTCTTTACAGGAAATAGGGGTGTATTAAAGGGGCTTTTTATAGGGATTATTAACCCTTTCCCCAACAGCTCTTTCAGATCATTTGCAATGGCATCTTCCTGTGAAGAATTTAATGGGTACTGACGCACACATGGCGGCTTAATGCCAGGTTTCAGCTGCACAACCACCGGAGTTACTGATAGTCTGCCCACATCTGTCTTGGAAGTTGCCCACAAATGTGATGGCACTTCAGACAGCCAATCTGGGGGTGTATTCTGAGGATTTTGGGTTTTCCTGAAGAGAAATCCACAGATGCCCTCATGGCACTGAGTATGTCAGTCCCCAGCAAATTGTATGGACTATCTGAGCTTACCAACACACGCGTGACAATAGATAAGGCATCATGAATATTAAGTTTAACAGGCTTTGTTAGTGGGAGTTTAACAGTTGTTCCCTCAACCCCTTGACAGTAGATGTAATCTGAGAAGATAAGCTCCTCAGGCACATATTTTAGTTGTGGACCTGGGATTGCGTCAAGGGGGTAGTTAACGTTGAGAGAACTCACAGTATTGCCGTCACTTCATTGAGAGGTCCGGGCAGTAGCCTGACCTCTCCGGGGACATTTGACTGAGAAATGCCCTTTTTCCCCACAATTCCAGCATGTTACTTGGTCCCAGTTACGTGGAGACTGATCCCCACCTGGTATTCTTTCGTGAAACCTGCCCTTAGGTTTAAAAGGTTGGTTAGCCATTATTGGCTTCTTTTTTTTTTTTTTTTTTACAAGTCCAGCTCAGCTCCCTTTGCTATGGCCACTAGGTCAGGGAACTGGCAGGTCCGCCAATCAGGGCGAGCCTTCTTCACAGCATCCTATATGGGTGCTTTTAATCCAGACATGAATGTATGTTTTAGTAGTCTCATGTCCTTACTGTCTCCTGTCTCATACCCATAGTCAAGCCAGAGCTGTTCTAAAGCTGTGGCATAGTCAGCTACAGTCTGCTTAGCGTCTTGTGTTTGCATCATAAAAGTGTCAGTCTGATTGTCCTGTTGCTCTTTTACCCAGGGTTTAAGGGCCATGATAAATTCCTGGCCTGACTGGTCTGTGGCCTTATCCACTGGGACAGTACCAGGGGCCTTTGCCATCATTTGATTCTTAAGTACTTCCCCTCCTTTAGTCTCTAGAAGACTCTCCAGATCCGCCCAAGTGGCTTTATATGCGGTCTGGATACTTTCCAATTTACGAAGGAAAGTACTGGGGACAGTACGGGGGTCTGGCAAAGTGTTACACATAGCCAGTAACTCACTAGGAGTCCATGGCCTATAGACCTCATAATCATGTGTTTCCAGTTGCCCAGCTTCACTGTGGGGAGGGTCTTATTGACTAATGGGTATAAGCCCACACGAGAGTGTGGCTTGGACCCCCCACAGGCTGAGCATCTCACTCTTGTGTCTGGGTTCTGTTGTCCACAATTAGGACAAGTCCACCCCTCCGGGCTTTTATATGGAGGTGGTGCTGTGGGAGGGAGAGATTTTTGTGGGTTATGGGGGATAATACACCGTACTTCAGAAGGGATGTTTAATTCTTTTGTAGGCAATTTAATTTCATCCCATATTTCATACATAGTCCCTTTGTCAGTGTCTTTTGCCTTATGGGCAGTCAAAGTCATTCCCTGGGCTACATCATACCACATTGTGGCCTGGTCATATTTGTTATGGTCTTCCAACCACCCCTTAAAATTTGTAAGAAATTTCTGCCATACTGGTTCATCCAATGTTCCATTCACACCTGCTCCTAATTTCTTTAGCATTTGTCTACAGTCTTTAGTTGCTTCAGTGCCCTTTGCGCATTGCATAATATCAATTGCAGAGACCCATTTCTCTGCTCCCTTCTCAGAGGAACGCTTACTCTGTGTAGCCCCCATCCCGTGGGTGGCTCCTTGTAATTCACTATCCAGGTACTCACACACCTGGTGAATTACAACAGTGCTGTGGACACACTTCCGAGGCAGCACTATCAGTAGTGCCGTGGACACACTTCCGAGGCGGCACTACTATTGGTGCCGTGGACACACTTCCGAGGCGGCACCAATATTCCTACCAGTGGTGCTGTGGGCACACTTCCGAGGCAGCACTATCCACTGGTCTGGCAATACTACAATATAGTCTTGCCCTCACACAGAGTAATTCACACGTCCTCTCTCTGGGGTTACTCGCTGGAAACCCCTTAAACCCCTCTACTTCTTTCTATGGCACAGGAAGCAAACAAATACTGCAATCCAAATGATTATCATTGCAACCACCCAATCCAAACTGGAATCATAAAACCCACGTATGTATACACTGTACAGCACAGGAATTGGCAGCAATGCAGTAATTCTTCCTCACACAATATCAGCAAACACTCAGTACATGTGAAACCACACAGTATGACATAACATTGGAACAACCCCTGACCTCAGGCGCCTTTTCAGGTACCAACAAGGAACTGCAGGGCCCCTATCCAAACTTACTGGACAGCTTTATACACTGCCACTTCTCACAGCCTCCTCCAGTATAGGTCTGTCAACCCTTTCTCCACCAGAACCAGAGGCCTCCAGAGTCAGGGACCAGACAAGCCAGTCAGCGAGCTCTAGACTTTCAGCTTGGCTCAGGAGGAGCAGGGACAGACCCCTCCAAGATTCAGCTTATCTCAGCCACTCACACATTCGTGCATTCATACGCCTAAAGACAGTTTAGCACATATAGGGGAAATATTACATTCACCAGAACACGGTACAGGCACCACGTTCACACACCACACTGCAGAACAGCGAGCAGAGCTCAGGAGACAGGTAGTAACACAATGGGTTACTTACCGCGGTCTTCCTGGGTCCTGGTCTCCGTATCGCGATCTGCAGCTAGGAGCGTTGTTGTGGTGCCCGCATTCTCCACCAGAAAATGTTGCGGCAGGCCAAGGGTCAGCCATGTGATGATCGTTGCCTCGTGTTCAGGTGAATGACGTCGACGGAGGAAAATGACAGAAGTCTGAGTATAGTTCAAAACCTTGTCAGGACCCTAAAGTGGGGGTGTATTCTGAGGATTTTGGGTTTTCCTGAAGAGAAATCCACAGATGCCCTCATGGCACTGAGTATGTCAGTCCCCAGCAAATTGTATGGACTATCTGAGCTTACCAACACACGCGTGACAATAGATAAGGCATCATGAATATTAAGTTTAACAGGCTTTGTTAGTGGGAGTTTAACAGTTGTTCCCTCAACCCCTTGACAGTAGATGTAATCTGAGAAGATAAGCTCCTCAGGCACATATTTTAGTTGTGGACCTGGGATTGCGTCAAGGGGGTAGTTAACGTTGAGAGAACTCACAGTATTGCCGTCACTTCATTGAGAGGTCCGGGCAGTAGCCTGACCTCTCCGGGGACATTTGACTGAGAAATGCCCTTTTTCCCCACAATTCCAGCATGTTACTTGGTCCCAGTTACGTGGAGACTGATCCCCACCTGGTATTCTTTCGTGAAACCTGCCCTTAGGTTTAAAAGGTTGGTTAGCCATTATTGGCTTCTTTTTTTTTTTTTTTTTTACAAGTCCAGCTCAGCTCCCTTTGCTATGGCCACTAGGTCAGGGAACTGGCAGGTCCGCCAATCAGGGCGAGCCTTCTTCACAGCATCCTATATGGGTGCTTTTAATCCAGACATGAATGTATGTTTTAGTAGTCTCATGTCCTTACTGTCTCCTGTCTCATACCCATAGTCAAGCCAGAGCTGTTCTAAAGCTGTGGCATAGTCAGCTACAGTCTGCTTAGCGTCTTGTGTTTGCATCATAAAAGTGTCAGTCTGATTGTCCTGTTGCTCTTTTACCCAGGGTTTAAGGGCCATGATAAATTCCTGGCCTGACTGGTCTGTGGCCTTATCCACTGGGACAGTACCAGGGGCCTTTGCCATCATTTGATTCTTAAGTACTTCCCCTCCTTTAGTCTCTAGAAGACTCTCCAGAGCCGCCCAAGTGGCTTTATATGCGGTCTGGATACTTTCCAATTTACGAAGGAAAGTACTGGGGACAGTACGGGGGTCTGGCAAAGTGTTACACATAGCCAGTAACTCACTAGGAGTCCATGGCCTATAGACCTCATAATCATGTGTTTCCAGTTGCCCAGCTTCACTGTGGGGAGGGTCTTATTGACTAATGGGTATAAGCCCACACGAGAGTGTGGCTTGGACCCCCCACAGGCTGAGCATCTCACTCTTGTGTCTGGGTTCTGTTGTCCACAATTAGGACAAGTCCACCCCTCCGGGCTTTTATATGGAGGTGGTGCTGTGGGAGGGAGAGATTTTTGTGGGTTATGGGGGATAATACACCGTACTTCAGAAGGGATGTTTAATTCTTTTGTAGGCAATTTAATTTCATCCCATATTTCATACATAGTCCCTTTGTCAGTGTCTTTTGCCTTATGGGCAGTCAAAGTCATTCCCTGGGCTACATCATACCACATTGTGGCCTGGTCATATTTGTTATGGTCTTCCAACCACCCCTTAAAATTTGTAAGAAATTTCTGCCATACTGGTTCATCCAATGTTCCATTCACACCTGCTCCTAATTTCTTTAGCATTTGTCTACAGTCTTTAGTTGCTTCAGTGCCCTTTGCGCATTGCATAATATCAATTGCAGAGACCCATTTCTCTGCTCCCTTCTCAGAGGAACGCTTACTCTGTGTAGCCCCCATCCCGTGGGTGGCTCCTTGTAATTCACTATCCAGGTACTCACACACCTGGTGAATTACAACAGTGCTGTGGACACACTTCCGAGGCAGCACTATCAGTAGTGCCGTGGACACACTTCCGAGGCGGCACTACTATTGGTGCCGTGGACACACTTCCGAGGCGGCACCAATATTCCTACCAGTGGTGCTGTGGGCACACTTCCGAGGCAGCACTATCCACTGGTCTGGCAATACTACAATATAGTCTTGCCCTCACACAGAGTAATTCACACGTCCTCTCTCTGGGGTTACTCGCTGGAAACCCCTTAAACCCCTCTACTTCTTTCTATGGCACAGGAAGCAAACAAATACTGCAATCCAAATGATTATCATTGCAACCACCCAATCCAAACTGGAATCATAAAACCCACGTATGTATACACTGTACAGCACAGGAATTGGCAGCAATGCAGTAATTCTTCCTCACACAATATCAGCAAACACTCAGTACATGTGAAACCACACAGTATGACATAACATTGGAACAACCCCTGACCTCAGGCGCCTTTTCAGGTACCAACAAGGAACTGCAGGGCCCCTATCCAAACTTACTGGACAGCTTTATACACTGGCACTTCTCACAGCCTCCTCCAGTATAGGTCTGTCAACCCTTTCTCCACCAGAACCAGAGGCCTCCAGAGTCAGGGACCGGACAAGCCAGTCAGCGAGCTCTAGACTTTCAGCTTGGCTCAGGAGGAGCAGGGACAGATCCCTCCAAGATTCAGCTTATCTCAGCCACTCACACATTCGTGCATTCATACGCCTAAAGACAGTTTAGCACATATAGGGGAAATATTACATTCACCAGAACACGGTACAGGCACCACGTTCACACACCACACTGCAGAACAGCGAGCAGAGCTCAGGAGACAGGTAGTAACACAATGGGTTACTTACCGCGGTCTTCCTGGGTCCTGGTCTCCGTATCGCGATCTGCAGCTAGGAGCGTTGTTGTGGTGCCCGCATTCTCCACCAGAAAATGTTGCGGCAGGCCAAGGGTCAGCCATGTGATGATCGTTGCCTCGTGTTCAGGTGAATGACGTCGACGGAGGAAAATGACAGAAGTCTGAGTATAGTTCAAAACCTTGTCAGGACCCTAAAGTGGGGGTGTATTCTGAGGATTTTGGGTTTTCCTGAAGAGAAATCCACAGATGCCCTCATGGCACTGAGTATGTCAGTCCCCAGCAAATTGTATGGACTATCTGAGCTTACCAACACACGCGTGACAATAGATAAGGCATCATGAATATTAAGTTTAACAGGCTTTGTTAGTGGGAGTTTAACAGTTGTTCCCTCAACCCCTTGACAGTAGATGTAATCTGAGAAGATAAGCTCCTCAGGCACATATTTTAGTTGTGGACCTGGGATTGCGTCAAGGGGGTAGTTAACGTTGAGAGAACTCACAGTATTGCCGTCACTTCATTGAGAGGTCCGGGCAGTAGCCTGACCTCTCCGGGGACATTTGACTGAGAAATGCCCTTTTTCCCCACAATTCCAGCATGTTACTTGGTCCCAGTTACGTGGAGACTGATCCCCACCTGGTATTCTTTCGTGAAACCTGCCCTTAGGTTTAAAAGGTTGGTTAGCCATTATTGGCTTCTTTTTTTTTTTTTTTTTTACAAGTCCAGCTCAGCTCCCTTTGCTATGGCCACTAGGTCAGGGAACTGGCAGGTCCGCCAATCAGGGCGAGCCTTCTTCACAGCATCCTATATGGGTGCTTTTAATCCAGACATGCATGTATGTTTTAGTAGTCTCATGTCCTTACTGTCTCCTGTCTCATACCCATAGTCAAGCCAGAGCTGTTCTAAAGCTGTGGCATAGTCAGCTACAGTCTGCTTAGCGTCTTGTGTTTGCATCATAAAAGTGTCAGTCTGATTGTCCTGTTGCTCTTTTACCCAGGGTTTAAGGGCCATGATAAATTCCTGGCCTGACTGGTCTGTGGCCTTATCCACTGGGACAGTACCAGGGGCCTTTGCCATCATTTGATTCTTAAGTACTTCCCCTCCTTTAGTCTCTAGAAGACTCTCCAGATCCGCCCAAGTGGCTTTATATGCGGTCTGGATACTTTCCAATTTACGAAGGAAAGTACTGGGGACAGTACGGGGGTCTGGCAAAGTGTTACACATAGCCAGTAACTCACTAGGAGTCCATGGCCTATAGACCTCATAATCATGTGTTTCCAGTTGCCCAGCTTCACTGTGGGGAGGGTCTTATTGACTAATGGGTATAAGCCCACACGAGAGTGTGGCTTGGACCCCCCACAGGCTGAGCATCTCACTCTTGTGTCTGGGTTCTGTTGTCCACAATTAGGACAAGTCCACCCCTCCGGGCTTTTATATGGAGGTGGTGCTGTGGGAGGGAGAGATTTTTGTGGGTTATGGGGGATAATACACCGTACTTCAGAAGGGATGTTTAATTCTTTTGTAGGCAATTTAATTTCATCCCATATTTCATACATAGTCCCTTTGTCAGTGTCTTTTGCCTTATGGGCAGTCAAAGTCATTCCCTGGGCTACATCATACCACATTGTGGCCTGGTCATATTTGTTATGGTCTTCCAACCACCCCTTAAAATTTGTAAGAAATTTCTGCCATACTGGTTCATCCAATGTTCCATTCACACCTGCTCCTAATTTCTTTAGCATTTGTCTACAGTCTTTAGTTGCTTCAGTGCCCTTTGCGCATTGCATAATATCAATTGCAGAGACCCATTTCTCTGCTCCCTTCTCAGAGGAACGCTTACTCTGTGTAGCCCCCATCCCGTGGGTGGCTCCTTGTAATTCACTATCCAGGTACTCACACACCTGGTGAATTACAACAGTGCTGTGGACACACTTCCGAGGCAGCACTATCAGTAGTGCCGTGGACACACTTCCGAGGCGGCACTACTATTGGTGCCGTGGACACACTTCCGAGGCGGCACCAATATTCCTACCAGTGGTGCTGTGGGCACACTTCCGAGGCAGCACTATCCACTGGTCTGGCAATACTACAATATAGTCTTGCCCTCACACAGAGTAATTCACACGTCCTCTCTCTGGGGTTACTCGCTGGAAACCCCTTAAACCCCTCTACTTCTTTCTATGGCACAGGAAGCAAACAAATACTGCAATCCAAATGATTATCATTGCAACCACCCAATCCAAACTGGAATCATAAAACCCACGTATGTATACACTGTACAGCACAGGAATTGGCAGCAATGCAATAATTCTTCCTCACACAATATCAGCAAACACTCAGTACATGTGAAACCACACAGTATGACATAACATTGGAACAACCCCTGACCTCAGGCGCCTTTTCAGGTACCAACAAGGAACTGCTGGGCCCCTATCCAAACTTACTGGACAGCTTTATACACTGCCACTTCTCACAGCCTCCTCCAGTATAGGTCTGTCAACCCTTTCTCCACCAGAACCAGAGGCCTCCAGAGTCAGGGACCGGACAAGCCAGTCAGCGAGCTCTAGACTTTCAGCTTGGCTCAGGAGGAGCAGGGACAGACCCCTCCAAGATTCAGCTTATCTCAGCCACTCACACATTCGTGCATTCATACGCCTAAAGACAGTTTAGCACATATAGGGGAAATATTACATTCACCAGAACACGGTACAGGCACCACGTTCACACACCACACTGCAGAACAGCGAGCAGAGCTCAGGAGACAGGTAGTAACACAATGGGTTACTTACCGCGGTCTTCCTGGGTCCTGGTCTCCGTATCGCGATCTGCAGCTAGGAGCGTTGTTGTGGTGCCCGCATTCTCCACCAGAAAATGTTGCGGCAGGCCAAGGGTCAGCCATGTGATGATCGTTGCCTCGTGTTCAGGTGAATGACGTCGACGGAGGAAAATGACAGAAGTCTGAGTATAGTTCAAAACCTTGTCAGGACCCTAAAGTGAAAGTGTCCTGCACCCTTTATTTATACACAGTTCACAGGGTGTAACCCCTCAAAGTAAAACATGATTGGTTTACAGACATTTCAATAATGGCTTTTGAATCCATCTATTGATTGGTTAGTTATTTTTCAAGTTTCACTTTACAAAAATGTGTTAACTAATGTATTTAGGATTTTAAGCAAAAGAGGCAAAATTACAAGGAGTAGTACAAATGTTATCTTATCTTAACACACACAGTTCACTTCTATAGTTTTCTTTTCAAATGTCAGCAAATTATAACACGTATACAGAAAAAAAATGAAAAACATTTTATGAATTTTATATACACTTTCAGAAAAGCTGGATAATTTCCTTAACAGCCACCAAGGTGATATTAATCACCACAATCCAATACTCCAAAAAATATAAAAATACGACAGTTATACTTTAACCACCTCCGGACCGCCTAACGCAGGATCGTGGTCCGGAGGCAGCAGGTTCAGGCAGAGTCACGCATATACGTGTCATCTCACGAGACGCGAGATGATGCTCACAGCTCACAGCCGGCCCGCGCATGCGCATCGCGGGCTGGCAAAAGTTCGAGGGGGGTTGCATCATCAGCCTGCCAGCCAATGATCATTACTGACAGGCTGATGATTTTAAAAAAAACGAATCACAGGCCATTTAACACTTTATATTTATAAATATAAGATGTTAAATGGCTGCTGTGCTCCTCTGCTGATTCTTTTCGTCGGTTGGTCTCAGCAGAGGAGCACAGTTCACAGTGAGTACACCAAACACTTCACTTAGCCCTCAGATCACCCCCCATCACCCCAATTAACCCCTTGATCGCCCCTGTCAATCACCTAGTGAAAGGGAGAAAAGTGATCAGTGTAAACTATCACTTTTTTTTACTGGTATTGACTGATAGGTTTTAGGATAGTTTAGGCCCCTTGGTTAGGTAGTTAGCCATCGGTTAGCGCCCAGCCCACCGCACCGCAGTCACTGATTCGCTGATTAGCGTATCGCTAATCAGCATTTGTACTTTTATAGTATCTGTATGTGATCAAAACTGATCACAGTCAGATCTATAACAGTATTAGTGTCACTTTAGCTCGCCCTCCACCCAAAACGCAGTGTTTGCCCGATCAGGCCTGATCGGTCGCCCACACATGCGTTCACCCACGCCCGCCCCCGCCGCAGTGACAAAATTTTTATTTATTTTTTTATCACTGCACAATCACTTTCCAAGCGCTGCTGCGATAAAAAAATCAGTTTTGATATTTTTTATCAATCGCAGCGGCCTCCGGTACTTCGCTAGCCTCCCATTTGTAAGACAGGCTTGCTTTTTTTCTTGGGTAGTCTCAGGGAATACCCCCTAAATTTAGTAGTCCAAATGTCAAACAAGGGGGATTCTTCTGAAGAGGCCTACAGGATTCTGAGCCTGTCGGATGAGGAATGGGAACCCTCATCTGACGAATCTAGCGGGTCAGAATATGAACCTGTAGAAAGCAGTGGCAGTCTGACCCAAAGTTCGGACGAGGAGGTTGAGGTCCCTGATAGCACCAGGCGTACCCGGCCCTGTGTTGATAGACCACAGGTTGCGCAGGATCCGCTTCAAGGGCAGCAGAGTGGGGCTGGTGCTGTCAGATTACGTGGTGAGGCATACACCAGCAGGCAGCCCACCCTGGACCTAGTACCAGCACTGCCGTACAACATGGTGAAGTGGCGAGTACCAGAAGGGCAGTTGAAGCTGGTACGGTGGCATGTGCAATAGTTACCCCGTCACAGCCACCGCACAGACAGGCCCATAGACCCCCTAGAGTCCCTGAGGTGCTGGCAAACCCTGAGCCGCACTATTAGTTCCCCCTTTCACCGCCCAGTCTGGAGTTTGGGTTGAGACAGCTCAGATCGGTTTGGCCCTGTGATTTTTTTAGCTGTTCTTGACTGCAGAGATCTTGGACATAGTCGTGGCAGAAACAAATCGGTATGCCACTCAATTTATAGCCGCTAACCCAGGAAGCTATTATGCCCAGCCTTTCCGGTGGAAACCCTTCCAAGTTTCCGAATTAAAACATTTTCTGGGCCTTCTCCTCAACATGGGTCTAACCAAAAAGCATGAATTGCCGTCATATTGGTCCACGAACCCAATTCATCACATGCCCATGTTCTCTGCTGCCATGTCAAGGGCACGATTTGAGGCCAACCTGCGTTTCCTGCACCTTAGTGATAACACCACTTCCTGTCCCAGAGGCCACCCAGCTTTTGACCGGCTCCACAAAATTCGGCCCCTCATAGACCACTTCAACAACAAATTTGCAGATTTGTATACCCCTAAGCAAAACATTTGCGTAGACGAGTCCCTTATACATTTTACCGGGCGCCTTCGCTTCAAACAATACATCACAAGCAAGCGTGCCCGGTATGGGGTCAAATTGTATAAGCTCTGTGAAAGGGCCACAGGCTATACCCACAAATTTCGGATCTATGAGGGTAAAGATCAGACCCTGGAGCCGGTTGGTTGCCCTGACTACCTGGGGAGCAGTGGGAAGACAGTCTGGGACTTGGTGTCACCCTTATTTGGCAAGGGGTGCCATCTTTATGTGGACAATTTCTACACAATTGTGCCCCTCTTCAGGCATTTGTTCCTAGAACAGATTGGCTGCTGTGGCACCGCACGACCTAGTCGCTGGGGCTTCCCCCAACGGCTCGTTACCACCCGTCTTGCAAGGGGGGAGAGGGCTGCCTTGTGTAATGAAGAACTGCTCACGGTGAAATGGAGAGACAAGCATGACGTTTACATGAAAGGAAATGTAAAGGAATAGCTCACTCTTCTGCAAGTACGGACCAGGTGCTCTAGGCCAGAAAAACTGTAACACCCATACAGACCAGTATTAAAAATAAATAAATAAATTCGCACTCTGTATGTGTGGTAATATGGAATAAATACGATAAATATATGCAATAAAAGGTGATCAAAATTTAATTCAAAAACAAAATACAAAAAAATACAGAATATAATAAAAGCATAAATGAATGCTAAAAATTGATGAATAGCAGCACTGGTATATAATAGTTCCTTTGTTATTTCATGATATAAAGTTTGTATCTTGTAATTGACCAGACTCAGTTGGGTAAAATAATTATCCTTTTGGTCACAGAGTTATATAAAGTGCATCAGAGCGTATATAAGCTTAATAACTGATAGTTGTGCAAATTGTGCAAAAGTTCAACACAGATATGTTGTCTCCTAAATCGCGATGGGTTACAGTCACTGTAATCAAGTACTCCAAGGTAAGAGAATTATGTCGGATCTTACCTTAAGCCGACTGGAGTGAACGACAAAAACACTCATGTGTATGGTGCGAATGGTCCCGCGTTTCAAAGTGGACGCCGGAGCAATGCGGTCTATGGCGTGCTGCTGGCTTGACCGTCTGTATCGCAGAATATGCTCACGTGATCCGTGACGTACCTCCGGTCCAAGGCTCTGATGGGGTATCGCGAGATCTGATACGCAGCAGTCAAATTCACAGGAGCTATGTTCGGCAGATCCTGAATGGAGTTTTTTTCTTCACTGGAGCGCTCCAGTTATTGCG
The DNA here is from genome assembly GCF_014858855.1 of Bufo gargarizans. Taxonomy (NCBI): domain Eukaryota; kingdom Metazoa; phylum Chordata; class Amphibia; order Anura; family Bufonidae; genus Bufo; species Bufo gargarizans. The sequence continues at coordinate 424,031,883 of NC_058081.1, read as the reverse complement.
ATGAATTAATCGCAAATTCTTTACTCATCTGTGTATATGAAGAAGGCCTTAATTGCAATGGGAGTATATCAGCTGGTTACGCCAGATGCGTTTCGGGGACCTCTTCCCCTTCCTCACTGGCAGCTGATCTCCCAAGGTTTGGAATGACTTTATATAGACCGCATAGAGAAACCCAAAAAGCGGTTTGGATTCCCAATTCCAGTTTTTTGTTCATTATTCTATTTGTCATAGTTGCTGCTATGTGCGGTTTTAATGCAGTATTTTACAATATTCTTCGATTGGAACTTAATTAGATACTTATTGGTGGAACACACTGAATAAATATAATATAGATGCTGCAATAATATTTTAAATAACAACCACAAAAATGTATATATGAACAAAACAAAAGACTTATCAATTCATCAGATTATTACATTTGATATATAAATAAAAACATGTATACTAAATAAAATCTATAAATATATATAAATAGTTAAAATAGTATGAGTAAAAACATATAATGGTGATACATATTGTGCGATGTCTTAGTTGATTCTAATATTCCACTATTTTGAAGGGTTTCAATATTCAGATGTTCTTGAGATAAAGATGGCAGAAGGGGATGTGTGTCCAATTCGGAGGGAGAGACTCAGTGCTGGTAAACAGCCTGACATGAGGCTCACCGTCAGAGAACGGACACACAACCCAAATCTATAGAAAGCGGAAAATTTCTAAGTCGGCATTCAGACCCATTTAATTTTTTGGAATTAGACTTCCAAAATCAAATATCAAACGTGATTCAGCCCTAGACATCCTATCTATATGTTTGCCACCCCGCCAGTGTGTATCAATCTTTTGTAATGCCATAAAGAACATACCTGTTGGGTGTTTGTTGTGGACCTCTTTAAAATGTTTGGATAGTGAATATTTTATGTATCCGTTTCTGATATTACGCAGATGTTCACTTATCCTTGTTTTTAGGCATCGTTTTGTCCTACCAATGTACTGTTTTCCACACGGGCATTGAATAAGATAGATTACACTGGAGGAATTGCAAGTGAGAAAGCTTTTTACCGTCAAGGAAAAGGCATTTTGTGTTGAATTTATGTCAGCAGTTTTTCTTGCAAATTTGGTTATTTTGCATCCTTGACATTTCCCGCATCTATAGAATCCTTTGAGACTCATCCAATTCCCAGTTAAGGAGTTTTTTTTGGGGTTATCTTTGATTGAAGGTGCAATTTTTAAACCTAAGTTTTGTGCTCGTGATATGTGATTTTTGGTTTTGATGGTAAAAGTGAACCAATTACTTTATCCTGTGTTAATAAATGCCAATATTTGTTAATAATACGGTCTATTTTTTTATATTGAGTGGAAAATGGCAATATAATCCTAAAGTCCGTTTTGTTATCCATAATTTTGTTTATTATAGAGTTATCTGGGTTTTTGGGGTCTTTTCTAAAAAAGGTTTCTCTCGGTACTTCGTTTACTTTCTGTAGTGCTGTTTCTAGGATATGTGTAGGGTATCTCTTATCTATGAATTTATCCTTCAGTAATTCAGCTTCTTTTTGATATTGTAAGTCTTCTGTACAATTTCTTTTCAAGCGACGAAACTGTCCAAAAGGTACATTCGTCAGCCAATGAGGCAAATGGCAGCTCGAATATAATATATACCCATTTTTAGCTGTCTTTTTCTGAAAAGTCCGACATATATATCTATCTCCGTTTTTTGTTATATTTAGATCAAGGAATTCCGTTTCTAACTGATTAATATTTGCTGTAAAAGTTAAATTATAAACATTCTTATTTATCTCAGAGATAAAGGAACATAGGCTGGTCTCATTGCCTCTCCAGATCAGGATGACATCGTCAATATATCTGCGCCACAGCACCAGGTTGCCCCCTATATTGGGATCAATGAATGTTTCTTCCCAATGGGCCAAAAACAAATTAGCATAACTGGGGGCAAACCTGGTGCCCATGGCGGTCCCCGTGATCTGGAGGTAATAGTTGTCTTTAAAAAAGAAAAAATTGTGTTCCAATATATGTTTGACACCTTCTGCAATAAATTCTGACTGTTCCGATTTTAGATTTTCTTTCCCTAATTGGACTTTAAGAGCATTGAGGCCTTGGTTGTGATTGATCACTGTATATAGTGATTCTAGGGTTGCTAGAATCCAAGTGTCTTCTACCTTTAATTTTTCTAAGACTTCAATAATTTCTGTAGTATCCTTCAGATGCGATTTTGTTTTTTTGACTATCGGTTGTAACCACGAGTCTAAATATTTAGACAAATTTGCGGTTAAAGAACCGATGTAGGCCGGGTACCTTTGACTGCCTTCACAGTGACAGACCAAACTCTGATACACCAAACTGAATTGATTTTAGGAACCGGGAGATGGAAAAAGCAGCTTGGTCGGTCCTCTTACTCCCAAGTTGGGGCACTGCGCGTGCACGGAGCAATGTGCTGTGACACCCTATATGAGTAGTGTCTTAACTAATACTATTCCTATCAGTTTAATCCCTGTTACGTCCCCTATCCGGGGACGTGTGTCAAATTGATTAACCATTGTCAAATTAACGAACCATTACGATATCCTGGAATAATTTAGTTCTAAGCTTTGTACTTGATTTGTATTGGAATTGTTGGGGATTTTTAAAATTGTCTGCATTATTTCCAATAAACTGTTAAGAGACTTTATCATGATTTTTTTTTTTATGTATTAACCACCTCCGGATCGCCTAACGCAGATGTGCGGTCCGGAGGTGGCAGCCCTGCGCACGACGACGCATATACGCGTCATCTCGCGAGGGCCGGGATTTCCTGTGAACGCGCGCACACAGGCGCGCGCTCACAGGAACGGAAGGTAAGCGAGTGGATCTCCAGCCTGCCAGCGGCGATCGCTCGCTGGCAGGCTGGAGATCCGAATTTTTTAACCCCTAACAGGTATATTAGACTCTGTTTTCATAACAGCGTCTAATATACCTCCTACCTGGTCCTCTGGTGGTCCCTTTTGTTAGGATCGACCACCAGAGGACTCAGGTAGGTCAGTACAGTCGCACCAAACACCACACTACACTACACCCCCCCCCCGTCACTTATTAACCCCTTATAAACCCCTGATCACCCATGATCACCCCATATAAACTCCCTGATCACCCCCCTGTCATTGATCACCGCCCTGTCATTGATCACCCCCCTGTCAGGCTCCGTTCAGACATCCGTATGATTTTTACGGATCCACGGATACATGGATCGGATCCGCAAAAAGCATACGGACGTCTGAATGGAGCCTTACAGGGGGGTGATCAATGACAGGCGGGTGATCACCCATATACACTCCCTGATCACCCCCTGTCATTGATCATCTCCCTGTCATTGATCACCCCCCTGTAAGGCTCCATTCAGACGTCCGCATGATTTTTACGGATCCATGGATCGGATCCGCAAAACACATGCGGATGTCTGAATGGAGCCTTACAGGGAGGTGATCAATGACAGGCGGGTGATTACCCATATACACTCCCTGATCACCCCCTGTCATTGATAACCCCCCTGTAAGGCTCCATTCAGACGTCCGCATGTGTTTTGTGGATCCGATCCATGTATCCATGGATCCGTAAAAATCATGCAGACGTCTGAATGGAGCCTTACAGGGGGGTGATCAATGACAGGCGGGTGATCACCCATATACACTCCCTGATCACCCCCTGTCATTGATCACCCCCCTGTAAGGCTCCATTCAGACGTCCGCATGATTTTTACGGATCCATTGATACATGGATTGGATCCGCAAAACACATGCGGACGTCTGAATGAAGCCTTACAGGGGGTGATCAATGACAGGCGGGTGATCACCCATATACACTCCCTGATCACCCCCCTGTCATTGATAACCCCCCTGTAAGGCTCCATTCAGACGTCCGCATGTGTTTTGTGGATCCGATCCATGTATCCATGGATCCGTAAAAATCATGCGGACGTCTGAATGGAGCCTTACAGGGGGGGTGATCAGTGACAGGGGGGTGATCACCCTGATCACCCCCTGTCATTGATAACCCCCCTGTAAGGCTCCATTCAGACGTCCGCATGTGTTTTGTGGATCCGATCCATGTATCCATGGATCCGTAAAAAATCATGCGGATGTCTGAATGGAGCCTTACAGGGGGGGTGATCAGTGACAGGGGGGTGATAACCCTGATCACCCCCTGTCATTGATAACCCCCCTGTAAGGCTCCATTCAGACGTCCGCATGTGTTTTGTGGATCCGATCCATGTATCCATGGATCCGTAAAAAATCATGCGGATGTCTGAATGGAGCCTTACAGGGGGGTGATCAGTGACAGGGGGGTGATCACCCTGATCACCCCCTGTCATTGATAACCCCCCTGTAAGGCTCCACTCAGACGTCCGCATGTGTTTTGTGGATCCGATCCATGTATCCATGGATCCGTAAAAAATCATGCGGATGTCTGAATGGAGCCTTACAGGGGGGGTGATCATTGACAGGGGGGTGATCACCCTGATCACCCCCTGTCATTGATAACCCCCCTGTAAGGCTCCATTCAGACGTCCGCATGTGTTTTGTGGATCCGATCCATGTATCCATGGATCCGTAAAAAATCATGCGGATGTCTGAATGGAACCTTACAGGGGGGGTGATCATTGACAGGGGGGTGATCACCCTGATCACCCCCTGTCATTGATAACCCCCCTGTAAGGCTCCATTCAGACGTCCGCATGTGTTTTGTGGATCCGATCCATGTATCCATGGATCCGTAAAAAATCATGCGGATGTCTGAATGGAACCTTACAGGGGGGTGATCATTGACAGGGGGGTGATCACCCTGATCACCCCCTGTCATTGATAACCCCCCTGTAAGGCTCCATTCAGACGTCCGCATGTGTTTTGTGGATCCGATCCATGTATCCATGGATCCGTAAAAAATCATGCGGATGTCTGAATGGAGCCTTACAGGGGGGGTGATCAGTGACAGGGGGGTGATCACCCTGATCACCCCCTGTCATTGATAACCCCCCTGTAAGGCTCCATTCAGACGTCCGCATGTGTTTTGTGGATCCGATCCATGTATCCATGGATCCGTAAAAATCATGCGGATGTCTGAATGGAGCCTTACAGGGGGGGTGATCAGTGACAGGAGGGTGATCACCCTGATCACCCCCTGTCATTGATAACCCCCCTGTAAGGCTCCATTCAGACGTCCGCATGTGTTTTGCGGATCCGATCCATGGATCCGTAAAAATTATACGGACGTCTGAATGGAGCCTTACAGGGGGGTGATCAATGACAGGGGTGATCAGGGAGTCTATATGGGTGATCACCCCCCTGTCATTGATCACCCCCCCCCCCCCTAACTTGTGTCAAAAAATAAAATCTCACATGGACGCACCATACCCCTCACGGAATCCAAATGCGTAAACATTTTTAGACATTTATATTCCAGACTTCTTCTCACGCTTTAGGGCCCCTAAAAAGCCAGGGCAGTATAAATACCCCACATGTGACCCCATTTCGGAAAGAAGACACCCCGAGGTATTCCGTGAGGGGCATATTGAGTCCATGAAAGATTGAAATTTTTGTCCTAAGTTAGCGGAAAGTGAGACTTTGTGAGAAAAAAAAAAAACGTACTTATGCAAAAAAATAAAAAATTCTAGGAACTCGCCATGCCCCTCATTGAATACCTTGGGGTGTCTTCTTTCCAAAATGGGGTCACTTGTGGCGTAGTTATACTGCCCTGGCAATTTAGGGGCCCAAATGTGTGAGAAGAACTTTGCAATTAAAATGTTTAAAAAATGACCGGTGAAATCCAAGAGGTGCACTTTGGAATATGTGCCCCTTTGCCCACCTTGGCAGCAAAAAAGTGTGACACATCTGGTATCGCCGTACTCAGGAGAAGTTGGGGAATGTGTTTTGGGGTGTCATTTTACATATACCCATGCTGGATGAGAGAAATATCTTGGCAAAAGACAACTTTTCCCATTTTTTTATACAAAGTTGGCATTTGACCAAGATATTTTTCTCACCCAGCATGGGTATATGTAAAGTGACACCCCAAAACACATTCCCCAACTTGTCCTGAGTACGGCGATACCAGATGTGTCACACTTTTTTGCTGCCAAGGTGGGCAAAGGGGCACATATTCCAAAGTGCACCTTTCGGATTTTGCTGGCCATTTTTTACACATTTTGATTGCAAAGTTCTTCTCACACATTTGGGCCCCTAAATTGCCAGGGCAGTATAACTACCCCACAAGTGACCCCATTTTGGAAAGAAGACACCCCAAGGTATTCTGTGAGGGGCATGGTGAGTTCCTAGAATTTTTTATTTTTTGTCGCAAGTTAGTGGAATATGAGACTTTGTAAGAAAAAAAATAAAAATAAAAATCATCATCATTTTCCGCTAACTTGTGACAAAAAATAAAAAGTTCTATGAACTCACTATGCCCATCAGCGAATACCTTAGGGTGTCTACTTTCTGAAATGGGGTCATTTGTGGGGGTTTTCTACTGTTTGGGCATTGTAGAACCTCAGGAATCATGACAGGTGCTCAGAAAGTCAGAGCTGTTTCAAAAAGCGGAAATTCACATTTTTGTACCATAGTTTGTAAATGCTATAACTTTTACCCAAACCATTTTTTTTTTTGCCCAAACATTTTTTTTTTATCAAAGACATGTAGAACAATAAATTTGGCGAAAAATTTATATATGGATGTCGTTTTTTTTGCAAAATTTTACAGCTGAAAGTGAAAAATGTCATTTTTTTGCAAAAAAATCGTTACATTTTGATTAATAACAAAAAAAGTTAAAAATGTCAGCAGCAATAAAATACCACCAAATGAAAGCTCTATTAGTGAGAAGAAAAGGAGGTAAAATTCATTTGGGTGGTAAGTTGCATGACCGAGCGATAAACGGTGAAAGGAGTGTAGTGCCGAAGTGTAAAAAGTGCTCTGGTCATGAAGGGGGTTTCACCTAGCGGGGCTGAAGTGGTTAAAAACCCACCCATACAACTTAAAAAAATAAATAAAAAATTTAAGAATTTTCTATGAAAAAACATCCAGCCGCCCCGATCGCTTTTGGTCTGATCATAATGAAGCAACGGCCTTATCATCTGGGGTGTGGCAACATTGCCAACACACTCATAGAGGTGATGATCGCTTCATTGTGATACGCAAAGCCCCTTCACCACAACAAGGTAATGATCACGAAAGGGGAATTGACACTTGTATGTGCCTTTTTTTTGTTTTGTTTTTACAGCCACGGTGCAGCACCAGAGGCCAGAAAAATTAGGCATGTACACATGCCTGAAAAACAATGTTGTTGTCGCAGCCGCTGTTGTTGCAGCCACTGTTGTAGCAGCGGCTGGAAAAATTTATGTTTTCAAGGCAGAAAGGTGACTAAAACATTGCGGCTTGAACCCTAGTTGGTGGCGGAGAATTCACGAAAGTCATCCGGTATGCAGACATTAAATACAGCAGCGTGGGGACCATTTTGAGGCCAAGGCATGTCAGGCCTTTTGTTAGTTAAACGTATCCCCTACTGTCAGTCCCTTCGGGATCCATGCCTCATTCATCTTAATGAAGGTGAGGTAATCAACACTTTTTTGACCGAGGCGACTTCTTTTGTCAGTGACAATGCCTCCTGCTGCACTGAAGGTCCTTTCTGACAGGACACTTGAAGCGGGGCAGGTCAGAAGTTTTATCGCAAACTGGGATAGCTCAGGCCACAGGTCAAGCCTGCACACCCAGTAGTCAAGGGGTTCATCGCTCCTCAGTGTCGATATCTGCAGTTAAGGCGAGGTAGTCTGCCACCTGTCGGTCGAGTCGCTCTCTAAGGCTGGATCCCGAAGGGCTGTGGTGATGTGTAGGACTGAAAAAGCTCTGCATGTCCTCCATCAACAACACATCTGTAAAGCGTCCTGTCCTTGCTGCCGTGGTCGTGGTAGGAGGAGGATTACTTTCACCTCTTCCCCAGTTAGATTCCTGTTGTGCTGTCACATCCCCCTTAAAAGCTGTTTAAAGCATATTTTTTAGTTTGGTTTTGAACTGCTGCATCCTTTCTGACTTCCGGTAATTTGGTAACATTTCCGCCACTTTCTGCTTATACCGGGGGTCTAGTAGCGTGGACACCCAGTACAGGTCGTTCTCCTTCATCCTTTTTATACGAGGGTCCCTCAACAGACATGACAGCATGAAAGACCCCATTTGCACAAGGTTGGATGCCGAACCACTCATTTCCCGCTTCACCTCCTCACTGATGTCATTGACGGCCTGTTCTTCCCCCCAGCCATGTACAAGACCACGGGTCCTAGATAGGTGACAACAACGAGCACCCTGGGATGCCTGCTGTGGTTGGTATTCCTCCTCCTCAAAGCCACATTCCTCCTCTGACTCCTCTTCCTCATACTCCTCTTGCAGCGTTGCCGCAGGTCCGGCAAGCGATGATGACAAGGCTGTTTCTAGTGGTGATGGTGACCACAACTCTTCCTCTTCACGCTCATCTACAGCCTGATCCAGCACTCTTTGCAGGGCACGCTCCAGGAAGAAAACAAATGGGATGAGGTTGCCGATGGTGCCTTCGGTGCGACTGACTAGGTTTGTCACCTCCTCAAAGGGACACATGAGCCTACAGGCATTGCGCCTGAGCGTCCAGTAACGTGGCAAAATAATTCCCAGCTCTGCAGAGGCTGTCCTAGCACCCCGTTCATACAAATACTCGTTGACGGCTTTTTCTTGTTGGAGCAGGCGGTCAAACATTAGGAGTGTTGAATTCCAACGTGTCGGGCTGTCGCAAATCAAGCGCCTCACTGGCATGTTGTTTCGGCGCTGAATGTCTGAAAAGTGCACCATGGCCGTGTAGGAACGCCTGAAATGGCCACACACCTTCCTGGCCTGCTTGAGGATGTCCTGTAAGCCTGGGTACTTAGACACAAAGCGTTGTACGATGAGATTCAACACATGTGCCATGCACAGCACATGTGACAACTTGCCCAAATTCAATTCCGCCAACAAATGACTTCCATTGTCACACACCACTTTGCCGATCTCCAGTTGGTGCGGGGTCAGCCACTGATCCACCTGTGCGTTCAGGGCGGACAGGAGTGCTGGTCCGGTGTGGCTCTCTGCTTTCAGGCAAGTCAACCCCAAGACAGCGTGACACTGTCGTATCCGGGATGTGGAATAGCCCCTGGGGAGCTGGGGGGATTCAGTTGATGCGCAGCCAGACGCCGCAGCAGAAGAGGACTCAGCCGAGGAGGTTATGGAAGAGGATGGAGTAGGAGGAGTAGAGGAGGTGGCAGTAGGCCTGCCTGCAAGTCGTGGCGGTGTCACCATCTCCGCTGCAGAGCCACGCATTCCATGCTTGGCAGCCGTCAGCAGGTTGAACCAATGCGCAGTGTAGGTGATATACATGCCCTGACCGTGCTTTGCAGACCGGGTATCAGTGGTCAGATGGACCCTTGCCTCAACACTGTATGCCAGAGATGCCATGACGTCCTTTTCAATCAATGAGTAGAGGTTTGGGATTGCCTTATTAGAAAAAAAAATTTGCCCGGGTACCTTCCACTGTGGTGTCCCAATAAGCGACACATTTTTTGAAGGCCCCAGACTCCACCAGCTGGTATGGTAAAAGCTGGCGGGCCAAGAGTTCCATCAAGCCAGCTGTCAGACGACGGGCAAGGGGGTGACACTGTGACATTGGCTTCTTACGCTCAAACATTTCCTTTACAGACACCTGACTGTGGGCAGATGAGATGGAACTGCTCAAGGTGAGAGGCGGAGTGGCGGGTGGTTGAGAGGGGGCAAGGAGGACAGAAGTGGTTGACATGGCTGAAGATGCTGGACCAGGAGGAGGATGGTGGCTTTGAGCATGTGTGCTGCTTCTACTCATCATCATGTGTTGATCCCATAGGCGTTTGTGATGTGCGATCATGTGCCTTCGCAAAGCAGTTGTACCTAGGTGGGTGTTGGATTTCCCACGATTCAGTTTCTTTTGGCACAGGTTGCAAATGGCATCGCTGTTGTCAGAGGCAGACACACACAAAAAAATGCCACACTGCTGAGCTTTGCAATGACGGCATTCTGGTGGTGGCAACAGCATGCGTTGATTGGCGTGCTGTCTGGCTGACCCCGGGTGCCGATACATGCTGTCTGACTGTGCCACTAGCTCCTTGCGACGACCTCCCCCTGCTTCCAACTCGTCTCCTCCTTCTCTCTGTCTCCCCTTCTGAACTTTCCCCCTCTTCTTCTTCTCTTCAAGAAGGCACCCACGTGGCATCCACGGACACATCGTCATCATCAACCACTTCACTTGTATCTGACACCTCAGCAAAGGAAGCAGCAGCGGGTACAACATCATCATCATCATCATCACACTGTACGTCCATGTGTGTAATGCTGCCTGACTGAGACATATCCCTGTTATCTACATCCCCTGGCAATAATGGTTGCGCATCACTAATTTAATCCAACTGATGTGTAAATAACTCCTCTGAAGGATCAAGTGAAGCGGCTGTGGTGGTAGTGGTGGTGGTGGTGGTGGTGGCGGCGGGCGGGAGAGTGGTAACTTGAGAGCAGGTGACCAAAGGTGAGCTGGAGGAGGATGGTGGGTCAAGGTTCTTAGAGGAAGCTGTTGAAGATTGGGTGTCCTGTGTAAGCCAGTCAACTATTTTCTCTGAAATTGTTGGGTTCAGGGTACGTAACCTCTGAACACTGGGCATTATTCCAGGGCCAGTGGAAATCACAGCCCAATGAACACGATGGCCCCTGCGGTGTGGCCTGCCTCTGCCTGACATTTTTTATTAGATAAGTGTTACTATGCGTGCAAGGTACTGTGCCACCCTATATAAGTGGTGGGCAATGGGCACAGTATAGTCTGTGTGGGCCTGACACACACAGGCTTGCAAATGTGATTATATCACAGAACATTTTTCAATAGAATTCTTTTTTATCTGCAAGATATTTGAGTTAATGACACCCTGTAACGGTATGAGTGCAGGCCTAGGCACTAGCCAGTGGGCACAATACAGTATGTGTTGGCCTGACACACATGGGCTTGCAAATGTGATTAGATCACAGAAAAATTTTAAAACTATTTTTTTTCTGCAAGGTATTTGGTTGAATGACACCCTGTAACGGTATGAGTGCAGGCCTAGCCACTAGCCAGTGGCCACAATACAGTATGTGTGGGCGCCTTATACACACGGGTTTGCAAATGTGATTAGATCACAGTTAAATTTTAAATGGAATTTTCTTTTCTGCAAGGTATTTGAGTGAATGACATCCTGTAACAGTATGAGTGCATGCCTAGCCAGCCACTAGCCAGTGGCCACAATACAGTATGTGTGGGCGCCTGACACACATGGGCTTGCAAATGTGATTCGATCACAGTTAAATTTTAAATAGATTTTTTTTTTCTGCAAGGTATTTGAGTGAATGACACCCTGTAACGGTATGAGTGCAGGCCAAGCCAGCCACTAGCCACAATACAGTATGTGTGGGCCTGACACACACGGGCTTGCAAATGTGATTAGATCCCCCAAAAACTTTAAATAGATTTTTTTTTTCTGCAAGGTATTTGAGTGAATGACACCCTGTAACGGTATAAGTGCAGGCCTAGCCAGCCACTAGCCAGTGGCCACAATACAGTATGTGTGGGCCTGACACACACGGGCTTGAAAATGTGATTAGATCACTGAAAAATATTAAATATAATTATTTATTATCTGCAAGGTATTTTCTGTCACACCCTGTATGAATGGTGTGCACTGTGCACACAGTGCTGTCTATGACTGAGCCTGCAGCCTCTCACACATGGGTAGCCAGGCAACTGCAATATATACACGGAGTGCAGAATTATTAGGCAAGTTGTATTTTTGAGGATTAATTTTATTATTGAACAACAACCATGTTCTCAATGAACCCAAAAAACTCATTAATATCAAAGCTGAATATTTTTGGAAGTAGTTTTTAGTTTGTTTTTAGTTTTAGCTATTTTAGGGGGATATCTGTGTGTGCAGGTGACTATTACTGTGCATAATTATTAGGCAACTTAACAAAAAACAAATATATACCCATTTCAATTATTTATTTTTACCAGTGAAACCAATATAACATCTCAACATTCACAAATATACATTTCTGACATTCAAAAACAAATCAGTGACGTGACCAATATAGCCACCTTTCTTTGCAAGGACACTCAAAAGCCTGCCATCCATGGATTCTGTCAGTGTTTTGATCTGTTCACCATCAAGATTGCGTGCAGCAGCAACCACAGCCTCCCAGACACTGTTCCGAGAGGTGTACTGTTTTCCCTCCTTGTAAATCTCACATTTGATGATGGACCACAGGTTCTCAATGGGGTTCAGATCAGGTGAACAAGGAGGCCATGTCATTAGATTTTCTTCTTTTATACCCTTTCTTGCCAGCCACGCTGTGGAGTACTTGGACGCGTGTGATGGAGCATTGTCCTGCATGAAAATCATGTTTTTCCTGAAGGATGCAGACTTCTTCCTGTACCACTGCTTGAAGAAGGTGTCTTCCAGAAACTGGCAGTAGGACTGGGAGTTGAGCTTGACTCCATCCTCAACTCAAAAAGGCCCCACAAGCTCATCTTTGATGATACCAGCCCAAACCAGTACTCCACCTCCATCTTGCTGGCGTCTGAGTCAGACTGGAGCTCTCTGCCCTTTACCAATCCAGCCACGGGCCCATCCATCTGGCCCATCAAGACTCACTCTCATTTCATCAGTCCATAAAACCTTAGAAAAATCAGTCTTGAGATATTTCTTGGCCCAGTCTTAACGTTTCAGCTTGTGTGTCTTGTTCAGTGGTGGTCGTCTTTCAGCCTTTCTTACCTTGGCCATGTCTCTGAGTATTGCACACCTTGTGCTTTTGGGCACTCCAGTGATGTTGCAGCTTTGAAATATGGCCAAACTGGTGGCAAGTGGCATCTTGGCAGCTCCACGCTTGACTTTTCTCAGTTCATGGGCAGTTATTTTGCGCCTTGGTTTTTCCACACGCTTCTTGCGACCCTGTTGACTATTTTGAATGAAACGCTTGATTGTTCGATGATCACGCTTCAGAAGCTTTTCAATTTTAAGAGTGCTGCATCCCTCTGCAAGATATCTCACTATTTTTGACTTTTCGGAGCCTGTCAAGTCCTTCTTTTGACCCATTTTGCCAAAGGAAAGGAAGTTGCCTAATAATTATGCACACCTGATATAGGGTGTTGATGTTATTAGACCACACCCCTTCTCATTACAGAGATGCACATCACCTAATATGCTTAATTGGTAGTAGGCTTTCGAGCCTATACAGCTTGGAGTAAGACAACATGCATAAAGAGGATGATGTGGTCAAAATACTCATTTGCCTAATAATTCTGCACTCCCTGTATACACTCACCTAAATAATTATTAGGAACACCATACTAATATGGTGTTGGACCCCCTTTTGCCTTCAGAACTGCCTTAATTCTACGTGGCATTGATTCAACAAGGTGCTGATAGCATTCTTTAGAAATGTTGGCCCATATTGATAGGATAGCATCTTGCAGTTGATGGAGATTTGAGGGATGCACATCCAGGGCACGAAGCTCCTGTTCCACCACATCCCAAAGATGCTCCATTGAGTTGAGATCTGGTGACTGTGGGGGCCATTTTAGTACAGTGAAATCATTGTCATGTTCAAGAAACCAATTTGAAATGATTAGAGCTTTGTGACACGGTGCATTATCCTGCTGGAAGTAACCATCAGAGGATGGGTACATGGTAGTAATGAAGGGATGGACATGGTCAGAAGCAATGCTCAGGTAGCCCATGGCATTTAAACGATGGCCAATTGGCACTAAGGGGCCTAAAGTGTGCCCAGAAAACATCCCCCACACCATTACACAACCACCACCAGCCTGCACAGTGGTAACAAGGCATGATGGATACATGTTCTTATTCTGTTTACGCCAATATTAATACAAATGATTTTAATTTAAAATTCACTCATAATATTAGTCAAGAATCTCTGGAATTTTTAGATCTAAAAATATATGTGGAGGATGATATGCTAAAAAATTGCACGTACATCATACCAACATCCAGAAACAGCTACATTTTATATAGTAGCTGTCACCTCCCCAACTGGCTTATGAATATCCCACAGGGACAATTCCAACGAATAAAACGTAACTGCACAGTGGAAGAACAATTTGAGAAGGAGGCGACAATAATGACAGAAGCCTTTAGGGAAAAGGAATATCCGGAACATTTAATTAAAAGATCCCTCGATAAAGTAAGAGGAATGCATAGGAAAGATTTTTTTGAAAATAAAAAAGGGGAAGATACAGAGGCGAAAAAGGAACAAATACGAATGATACTGCCATTTAACAATGAGTACAGAAAAAATTAAGGGAATAATATGCAAACACTGGAATATTTTAAAAAAAGAAAAAATAATAGGTCCCTTAATTCCACCCAACCCGTGCATCACCTTTACTAAAGCGCGTAATTTGGCAAATATTGTAGCACCAACAATAAAAAGGCAAAAAGAACACACACTGTCTGTACAAAATTGGATACACATGGAGGGATTCTATAGATGTGGGCAATGTAGAAACTGTAAAGTCACTACATTCCCACGGAAGACAGGAGAAGTAATATTATCAGTGAATCAACATAAACATACGATAAAAGAATTCCTATCTTGCAGCTCCGAAAACGTGATATATGCAATAGAGTGCCCATGCGGGAAACAGTATATAGGGAGGACGAAGAGAACTCTAAAAAAGCGCATTTCCGAGCATATAGCTAACATCAAAAAAGGTTTGGAAACACATGTCTTGTCCAAACACTTTAAGTTGTTACACAATCAGGATCCATCAGGTCTTAAATTTGCCGCAATAGATAAGGTAAATAAAGAATGGAGGGGGGGAGACCACATCAGCAAGATGTCCAGATTGGAGACGCAGAGAATATATGAATTTAATACACTTGTACCGGGAGGACTGAATGCGGAGTTCGAACTCTTCGGATTCCTGTGAGATGGGTGGGGGCCCGCCGCGAGGGAGGGAATCCTTCCCAGTGAGTTTATTTCTGGGGGGGTCCGGTCCTTCGCGGCGGACTTCCACCGGTCCATCAGTCCTTTACCCGGTCAATTCATATAGGACCTGGAGATCTGCACCTTCCCCAATACCTTTTGAGTATAGCAGAATTGGGAAATTCTTCATATGTTTTTATTTTATTTTTTATGCATTTATATATATATTTTTTATGCATTTATATATATATTTTTATTGAAATAAAAATCTTAAGTCCATTATGTACCCTTATATTGGAATGGTAATAACATTTATTTAATGATTTTTTATATGCACACTGGTATTATAATTTATTTCATATGGTATATGCCTTTTTATAGTGCTCAAACCTATGCTGTTTATTCACTATATATGTATGTAATTTAACAAAAGAATTCAAACTGACCAAACATTTGGGGCAGGCCAATGTATATGGGGAGGTGTATCTGTTGCACCAATAACGAACTAAAAATAAAACCGCTGGATTGCCGCAGGAAACAGCTAGCGGTTGGTTTTAAAGTGCAGATGCAACATGAAAAAAGATACACTTGTCACCATATGTATTAAAACGAACTGCCACAAAAACATTTATATTGAAATGAAATGCAGTATGATGTCAATTGATAATGAATATGATCTCTGTGCAGCAAACTAATGGATAAGATCCACTTCACACACAAAATAGTTCAATGGGGTAAATAAAGAGAGAAAACATGGAAAAATGGGCGTTCTGAAATCCACACCAAGTTTTGCCAAGTAAGCCCAAACCACACAGGAGATGTCAATAATTCAATCACCAATCACTATAAAAAGAAAGTCAGAAGGGGGCCTCACTACCACTGAGGAAGGGGTGATAAAGGACCCTGAAACGCGTTTGGTGTAAAGAAAAACCCCCCTATGGACATTGAATTTGCCAGCCTAAAGACCACGGACACCCCAAGTTAACCCTGTCACAATCGGAGATCCAAGGCGCATCTGACACAGAGGGACGTATGACGTTCGTCCAGCGCTGAAAAAGGTGCCAATGATTGTAACAAGCGCCGGAACCTACATCTATAGAGCGGCGTGTTAAAGGACAGTGTGGGGAAAGGACCGAAGGAAATACCGATCCTAAAAGGCTAAAAGGCTTTGGCACAGCAGCAGAATCTTGCATAGCACCTAATAGTGAGTAACAGCGGGACGCCGCACGTATCATTCACTGCTATTTTACCAGCTGCCTCTTTGTCTCCTACTCGAAGGATAATAACATTGTGGATTTCATTTTCCTGCAAAGACTGCACAGAGTATAACCACCAAAGTGGAATAGACAATTTTCTCTAGTATTATCATTCCCATAGATTGGATCATACTAATACCCAGAGCTCTCGATATTTTTATTAACTTATTTATATATTTTTATCTGTATGTTTTATCAATTATTCTAAGACCTTGTATGTTTTAGGTATTGTTAGCTTTTAATTTTCAATAAACTGTGAGGTACATATATTTTGGAGAGTGCCCAGTATTTTACTCATTTACTCTACCATTTGAGTGTCTCAACAGAAATCGAGACCAGTCAACATTTTTCCAGTCTTCAACAGTCCAATTTTGGTGAGCTCGTGCAAATTGTAGCCTCTTTTTCCTATTTGTAGTGGAGATGAGTGGTACCCGGTGGGGTCTTCTGATGTTGTAGACCACCTTTCTTTCCCATTCTGACATTCAGTTTGGAGTTCAGGAGATTGTCTTGACCAGGACCACAACCCTACATGCATTGAAGCAACTGCCATGTGATTGGTTGACTAGATAATCACATTAATGAGAAATAGAACAGGTGTTCCTAATAATTCTTTAGGTGAGTGTATATATATGTAAAAAAAAAAAAAAAAAAAAAAAAAAGCACACTAATGTACCAGCCCTGAAAAGGGCTTTTTGGGGTGCTTTCAGGACGCTGTCCTTACAGCAGATGAGTCTGTGGACACAGAACAATGCCCTAGCTAACGCTTTCCCTATTGAATCCCTCCTCTCTCTGTGAATGCAGTTTCCGAATAAATCTAAAATGGATGCTGTCCAGGAGGTGGGAGGGTCTGGGAGGGAAGGTCTGCTGCTGATTGGCTGGAATGTGTCTGCTGACTGTGAAGTAGAGGGTCAAAGTTTACTCAATGATTATGTATAGGGGCGGACCGAACATCGCATATGTTCGCCCACAGCGGCGAACGCGAACAAGCTATGTTCGCCGGGAACTATTCGCCGGTGAACTATTCGGGACATCACTACTTCTCACGCATTTGGGCCCCTAAAATGCCAGGGCAGTATAACTACCCCATAAGTGACCTCATTTTGGAAAGAAGACACCCCAAGGTATTCCGTGAGGTGCATGGCGAGTTCATGGAAGTTTTTATTTTTTGTCACAAGTTAGTGGAATATGAGACTTTGTAAGAAAAAAAAATCATCATTTTCTGCTAACTTGTGACAAAAAATAAAAAGTTTGATGAACTTACTATGCCCATCAGCGAATACCTTAGGGGAGTGATGGTGAACCTATGGAACGGGTGCCAGAGGCGGCACTCAGAGCCCTCTCTGTGGGCACCCGTACTCTGGAAAAAGTCTATAGTGTACAATATGCCTTAGACTTTTCCTGCCATTCATCAGCGCAGGCGCACTATGAACAGCACAGGCAGCGCACTGAATGTAGGCAGGCTATTATAGCTAAATAATAAAGCACATAGAGGATATACTATATTGGAATATAGTATTCAGGTTAAATTGCTTTGTTGGCACATTGCAATAAATAAGTGGGTTTTGGGTTGCAGTTTGGGCACTCGGCCTTTAAAAGGTTCGCCATCACTGCCTTAGGGTGTCTACTTTCCGGAATTGGGTCATTTGTGGGGGTTTTCTACTGTCTGGGCATTGTAGAACCTCAAGAAACATGACAGGTGCTCAGAAAGTCAGAGCTGCTTCAAAAAGCGGAAATTCACATTTTTGTACCATAGTTGTAAACGCTATAACTTTTACCCAAACCATTTTTTTTTACCCAAACATTTTTTTTATCATGTAGAACAATTAATTTAGCGAAAAATTTACAACTGAAAGTGAAAAATTTCCTTTTTTTGCAAAAATGTCATTAAATTTCGATTAACAAAAAAAAAGTAAAAATGTCAGCAGCAATGAAATACCACCAAATGAAAGCTCTATTAGTGAGAAGAAAAGGAGGTAAAATTCATTTGGGTGGTAAGTTGCATGACCGAGCAATAAATGTGAAAGTAGTGTAGTGCAGAATTGCAAAAAATGGTCTGGTCATTAAGGGTGTTTAAGCTAGGGGGGCTGAGGTGGTTAACTACTAAAAAGGTGTCATGCCATATGAGTCTGACCTGTCGGCTCAGGCATTCAGTTGGAAAGTCGAGGAAACACCACTTCAATTCGTTTTCTGTTGTACTTGCAACTAACATCTTGTGGAATGGTATGAATCCCTGAGAGATCTTACAGTGCTTTCTCTTCATCTTGCTGATAAACTCAATTACTACCAACTAATGAACTCAATTACTACCAAAAGCGATTTTCTAGACAAACGACAATACTTAGGCCCCTTTCACATGGGCGAGTATTCCGCACGGGTGCGATGCGTGAGTTGAACGCATTGCACCCGCACTGAATCCTGACCCCTTTCATTTCTATGGGTCTGTGCACATGAGCGGTGATTTTCACACATCACTTGTGCATTGAGTGAAAATCGCAGCATGCTCTATATTGTGCGATTTTCACGCGACGCAGGCCCCATAGAATTTAATGCAATGCATCTGGATACCATGCGTTGCGTTGCGTTTTTCACGGAAGTAACTTAGCAGCACTCCTGGGATATATAATATAGGAAGTAGGCGTTTTTTTTCTCTGTGTCTGTCTGCCTGTGGTTTGTGGCAGCACATGAGGGAGAAGTTGTCTGATGCTTTTTCAAGCCCTCGCGGAGCCAAATATCAACATGCCAAAAACTCCATGTGCCATGGATGTTGAAAAGCTTATTGTTCTGGTGCAGGATAGGCCCTGCCTCTGGGATCTTCGGTCTTCAGAATACCAGGACAGATATAAGAAGGACGCTGCCTGGGTGGAGGTTACCCAGGATCTGTTTGCAGCCATATGGGAAACGACCAAAGGCCAAAGTCGCAAGAATTTAAGTAAGTAAACAATGTATACATGTTTGATCCATGTTGTCCTCCCTAGTATATAGGCCTTGTTATACATTAGTTTACCTATCACTTTCGAAATTGATACATGTTCCTCTCTTGCCTTTCTATTACCAGTTGAAGAGGTCAAGAATCGTTGGCGGAGCTGCCGTGACCAATTCCACAAGGAAATTAAAAAGCAGGGGCGGAGCGGGGCTGGTCCCCCCCCCCCCAAGAAAATACCCTACCTCTTCCGGGAGCAGCTAATGTTCCTTCCCAGAGCCAATATTCTGGCCCCCCCTTCCCAGAGCCAATATTCTGGCCCCCCCTTCCCAGAGCCAATATTCTGGCCCCCCTTCTCAGAGCCAATATTCTGGCCCCCCTTCCCAGAGCCAATATTCTGGCCTCCCTTCCCAGAACCAATATTCTGGCCCCCCTTCCCAGAGCCAATATTCTGGCCCCCCTACCTAGGGCCAATATTCAAGGGCTCCTTATGAGGGCCAAGCTCCAAATCAGGCTGGACCTTCACAATACTCAGCCCCTCCTTATCAAGGACCTTCATCGCCATCAAGGCAGTATGTTAATTTATAGAAATTTTGAGAGACAAATAATTATATTTTAATATAAGAGAGAATTTATTTTCATATTGTGTGCAATAAAACACATTTTTGTTTTCAAGCTTCTAATGTGTCAGATTGTATTTTATTGTGCATGCACATACACATAACACAATATATAGATAGAACATTTGTAAGAAACATTAGTAACCACATAGGACACATATGAAATGTTCATTTTGCACACAAACACTGACGTTCAATACTTTTTATTTTTAGGGGTTCTTACATCAAAATGTTTTATTACACATACATACAAAACATGTTAGACCAACAAATCTATACTCTTAGAACACCATATAATCAATATTAACACATTTTTTTTTGCTCAGTATTATACTGAAAATCATTTTGTAAAAATTCTCTCATTTTGCCACATTTAGCACTGTAAAATGTTATGAAACAAAGTCTAGCTAATAGATAAATGAGGTATTAGTACATATTTCACATACTATGTAGATTAGACTATTTGGTAGCAAAATATGTAAGCTCGCAACCCACGTCAAGGGTCCTCATTATCTTGCGAGTCCCAACAAAAAAATGAAAAAAGTAACTAAACTCAAACCATCCTGGTTATGAAAATAGACTGGCAAACACAAAAGTCCATGAATTGAGGACTACTGCTGAAAAGGAAAAGAACTGATAGGGGACATAAAATAATCCGAAAATAATTCCCGCACTCTGAGTCCAGCAGATCCAGATCGTCCAAGTAGTAAAGTGTCTCTTGGTGATGGTGTACTGTACACTTGGGTGCCTTCATCAGGTGTGGCCTTATAGGTGCGTATGTAGTTATGCAGCACTACACACGCCTTGATTACCACATTGACATTTTGTGGTGCCAGCTGTATTACCGACTGGAAAACCCGCCATTTATTTGAAAAAATGCAGAATGTGCACTCCATAAACCTTCTAGCTCTACTTAACCGATAATTAAAATTGCGCTTCTTGGCATCCAAACCGCGTCAAGGATAAGGACGCATCAGGTGGCTAGAAAGGGCAAATCCCTTGTCCCCTACAACCACATAAGGCACTGGTGGCCCAGTAGAGCCAGGAAGGTTTGCTGGCTGTGGTACGTCTAGTTGATTGGACTGAAGCCAGCAACCCATTCTGGAAGCCCTGAAGATGCGAGCATCTGCAGAACTTCCATAGGACCCAATATCTACAATTATAAACCTGTAGTTTGTGTCAGCCAAGGCAAACAAAACTACAGAGAAAAACTGCTTATAATTATAGTATTGGGACCCTGAGTTCGGTGGCTTCTTAACCCGTATGTGCTTCCCGTCAAGGGCACCAATACAATTAGGAAATTGAGCCCTCTTTTGGAAGCCATGGGCTATATCAAGCCACTGCTGCCTCGTTGGTTGTGGCAGCAGTGAAGCCTTCAGTGTCAACCAAATGGCGGCACATGTAGCCCATACCACGCCAGCAATTGTGGAAGTGCCCATTCGAAAAACAAAATGTAAAGACGAAAAAGAATTACCAGTCGCCAGATATCTGAAAAGACTAAGATACTTTCATAGCATATGTTTATAAATCTAGCACATTACTTGACATTATTTAATGGAAAAGTGGCTGGTAAATATAAATGAAACAAGCACATAGTGGTATATTTTTTAAACATATGATTTATATTCTGAGATAAAACTAAATAAGGAATAGCATTTAAACCTTCATAAAGTTCAAGACAATTAACATATACACACACACAGGTGACGTGTCCTCATCCTTACATGCTGCATTTGAATTATTAACCCCTGCGGAACTGGATTCTGGTGTGACTAATCTAACCACACACAGTTTATCACTAAAAATAAGGGAGTTTAAATACAGGTCTACTTCATTTACATACTCAGGCATATAATATGAAAAGTTTAGAATACATAGGCCATTGACCTAACAACTATGTATTGGAAAACAGGGTGGCATTAAAGTATTTAGTCTGAGAATATATATAGTCTTACCTTAAAGTAATAATAAGCCGTTCTTCAGGTGACACACTCTGCCGCATATTGGTGTCCTCAAAAGTTAAGGAAGCTTCAGCTCCTCCAACAGACGATCAAACATAGACACCGACATGCTGCAATAATTGAAAAACTTTGGAGGGTGCGCACGGAGCTCAGCATACAAGCCAACAAAGATACCTTTGCTGGCACGCTGCGAAAGTATAGGATGCACCCACATGCGCTTCCTCCGCGGCTCCTCCTCAACCATTTCTGGCTGCTCTCCAAAACAGCGGGAGACCAGCCAGTGCAAAAATACATGGTCAGTGGATGATAGGGTGAAAGTGGACATCCTGCAAAGGATAATCCACTAACAAACACACATACCAACCAACACAGTTACAGGTGAATGTAGTGGATTGATCAGTTTTTTTTCACGCGCGTGGGAAAAACGCAAGAACGTGAGGCAATCGCATAATAAACTAATAGCACTCGCATAAAAAATCGCAAGCTTTTCACTGAACGCACCCTGAACGCATCAGGCAAAAAAACATGACGCCCGTGTGAAAGAAGCCTTAGGGTAGTTATACTAGTATATTTTAATACAAAACGAGCAGACTGATGTGATGATGTTAAAAGCTCTGTCACTAAAATCCAGGTGACAGTATCCCTTTAACTGCTTTAAAATGATTCACACATCTCTAGTTTCTTCACTGCCCCTGTTCTACTCTAGGGGAAATACCACAGCTACCCCCATAAACTAAGATAATCTGTTGATGTGCAAACTATTGATATCACTCTAGCTGGCACTGAGACTTAAATAAACTATTTGGCAGCCTTTAGGTGTTTCACCATTGGCCAATATTAGTTATAAGCCCCTGCTGTACAAAACATGACCAATGGTATTTTAATGCTTGGCAGCAGTTTATAAGCAGAACTGATTTAGTAGAGGAAGAAATTTGGATTGGATTAACAGATTGAGCTACGATTGTTTTTATTGAAACAATTCTCACAGCAAGAGTGTATAATAATTAAAGGGGTTCTGTGGGAACATAGAAAATCTTAAAACATCATCTAAAGATCATATAATCTACTATGGATTCTAACCTTGTAACTGCCAAGCAATTCTGCTTCCACAATCATACTTCACGCTTTCAGTAAATCCTGTTGTTTACAGCCCTGAAGTTCCTGGTAGTGGGAGTGATTAGCTTAGACCAAAACAGTTCCCAGAGTTCTGTGCGCCTCCAGTTCAAGCGAGTTAGTACACACCCACTACACCTTTCTTGTTAGTGAAGCCTCAGCTACTACACCCTCTGTTTATCAGCCCGGGCTGTTTCTTCCTGTTTCCTCCCACACTGCTTCAGAGAAAGTGGACTCCGCCCAGCCCTGCTTCTGAATCCAGAGTGTGCCGTGTCAGAAAAATCCAGCAGCTGTGTGTCTCCCCTCCATTATGGTATTAAAACACAGTTCATGTTTTAATCCAACTGCTTTCATTGATAGAGAGCTGACACCCTGATAGTCTGCGGACTTCATGTCTAATCTACTTATTCTTCAATGTGTAACATACATACTCAACTGCACAAATAGGTACACCAGATAAAGACAGATACTGTATACACAAATATACATTGGCACAACAGTGGTCACTAAATATATATATATATATATATATATATATAGACCAGCAGTTCAGGGGTTACTCTATATATTGAGATATACTGGCAGTGCAGGTGTTATTATAAATATTCATTTATTGGTGGAGTGTCTACTACATATTTATAGACCAGCAGTGCAAAGGTTGCTACAAATTCAGCATGTAAACTGGCTTTACAGTGGTTACAACATATACATAAACTAGCTGTCCATTCTATATATATATATATATATATATATATATATATATATCTATATATGCAGTTATCCCCACACTGCTGGTATATATAGATTTATATATATAGAGATATATACATACACTTTATATAATTGTAGTAATCACTAAACTGCCGGTGTATATAGATGTAGTAACCCCTGTACTGCTGGTCTATATATATATATATATATATATATATATATATATACACACACTGTATGTAATTGTAGTAACCCCTGCACTGCTGGTCTATGTATATATACAGACGTGGACAAAATTGTTGGTACCCTTTGGTCAATGAAAGAAAAAGTCACAATGGTCACAGAAATAACTTTAATCTGACAAAAGTAATAATAAATTAAAATTCTATAAATGTTAACCAATGAAAGTCAGACATTGTTTTTCAACCATGCTTCAACAGAATTATGTAAAAAAATAAACTCATGAAACAGGCATGGACAAAAATGATGGTACCCCTAGAAAACACAGAACATAATGTGACCAAAGGGACATGTTAATTCAAGGTGTGTCCACTAATTAGCATCACAGGTGTCTACAACCTTGTAATCAGCCATTGGGCCTATATATGGCTCCAGGTAATCACTGTGTTGTTTGGTGATATGGTGTGTACCACACTCGACATGGACCAGAGGAAGCAAAGGAAAGAGCTGTCTCAAGAGATCAGAAAGAAAATTATAGACAAGCATGTTAAAGGTAAAGGCTATAAGACCATCTCCAAGCAACTAGATGTTCCTGTGAGTACAGTTGCACATATTATTCATAAGTTTAAGATCCATGGGACTGTAGCCAACCTCCCTGGACGTGGCCGCAGGAGGAAAATTGATGACAAATCTAAGAGACGGATAATCCGAATGGTAACAAAAGAGCCTAGAAAGACTTCTAAAGAGATTCAAGGTGAACTTCATGCTCAAGGAACATCAGTGTCAGATCGCACCATCCGTCGTTGTTTGAGCCAAAGTGGACTACATGGGAGACGACCAAGGAGGACACCATTGTTGAAAACGAATCATAAAAAAGCAAGACTGGAATATGCCAAACTACATGTTGACAAGCCACAAAGCTTCTGGGAGAATGTCCTGTGGACAGATGAGACAAAAATCGAAGTTTTTGCCAAGGCACATCAGCTGTATGTTCACAGACGAAAAAATGAAGCATATCAAGAAAAGAACACTGTCCCTACTGTGAAACATGGAGGAGGCTCTGTTATGTTCTGGGGCTGCTTTGCTGCGTCTGGCACAGGGTGTCTTGAATCTGTGCAGGGTACAATGAAATCTCAAGACTATCAAGGAATTCTAGAGAGAAATGTACTAGCCAGTGTCAGAAAGCTTGGTCTCAGTCGCAGGTCATGGGTCTTGCAACAGGACAATGACCCAAAACACACCGCTAAAAACACCCAAGAATGGCTAAGAGGAAAAAATTGGACTATTCTAAAGTGGCCTTCTATGAGCCCTGACCTCAATCCTATTGAGCATCTTTGGAAGGAGCTGAAACATGCAGTCTGGAAAAGGCACCCTTCAAACCGGACACAACTGGAGCAGTTTGCTCATGAGGAGTGGGCCAAAATACCTGCTGAGAGGTGCAGATGTCTCATTGACAGTTACAGGAAGCGTTTGATTGCAGTGATTGCCTCAAAAGGTTGCGCAACAAAATATTAAGTTAGGGGTACCATCATTTTTGTCCATGCCTGTTTCATGAGTTTATTTTTTTACATAATTCTGTTGAAGCATGGTTGAAAAACAATGTCTGACTTTCATTGGTTAACATTTATAGAATTTTAATTTATTATTACTTTTGTCAGATTAAAGTTATTTCTGTGACCATTGTGACTTTTTCTTTCATTGACCAAAGGGTACCAACAATTTTGTCCACGTCTGTATATATATATATATATACACACACACACTGTATATAATTGTAGTAACCCCTGCACTGCCGTACTATATATGTCATTATGTCCACTTCTTACTTTAGACGTTGGCAGTACATATCTAATAAAGGAAGACTCTTCTGCTGAGCTTGATGGTTATGTATATGGGGTGTGTGTTTGGCTGCCTGCACACATATCCCTCCTTGCTGTCCAGTGTAAATTGGGCAATTCCATCATAGTTTTCACACAGTGTACGTCGCTGTGCTTGGTGACAAAAGAGAAGGACCCTCACATATATATGATACACTTGCTTATGAACCTGCAGGGATGTTGACAATGACATCATGGACCAAATTTGTCAACCATACATACACAACACAGATGTTCTTGTACTAAATAATCCAAAATGAGAAAGTTATGTATCTTTAAAAAAAAAACTGGCTTAGAACTGGCAACTAAGCCAGTTCTGTTTTACAGCAGTTTGATAAATGTCCTGTCCCCCAATATCATTATTTTTTTTTTTTATTCAAAATTTTATTATCAGTCTAACGACAAGCAAGATGAGTTTGAGGAAGAAATATTTTTTGATTCGGACTCTGATTACATTCCAATAATTGAGGTACTTACATTTTGATATCCTTTATTTGTAATGTAAAGATCAATTTGGACTGAATTATTATTCTAACATTTTTTTTAGCCAGGTACTTCCTCCCAAGAAGAACCAGATGAAGAAGACATGGCTGTTACTGAAACAAATTCTATTAACCTACAACAAGGCAGCTCTGTCACTTAAGACAGCTATAGTAACCACTTGTACCACATCCAGAGTAAACCAAAAACAAAACAAGTGGAATATTGTATCAAAAGATATATCATTTATTATAGAATATAAAAAATGGGGAACAACGGAATGTTGTAATACAGTACACGGAGAAGCACAGAGTGAGTCAATTCAAAAAGACACCATGAAATTACGCAAAATAATGCGCATTCGGGTACGGTCAATTGTGAGGCAAAGCTAGGGCTCTGGGCAACCAATGAAACACTAAATGTGCTGTTCACCTAATTACAGGTGTGGCACAACCAGTACCACAAACAATTAATAACCCAGAGTCGTAGCTACATACACTTGATGTAAACAGCACCATCAACCCCATATAATCATATTAATGACAAACCTGGGGTGAAAAAATGGATGTGAGTAATGCAATTTTATATATAGGTGGTACCATAGGTGTACGCCTAAGTGCATGGGACCCGGCAAGAACCGTACAGGGGAACCATACACAAGAGTCAAGCTGAATGCAGACCGTACCTGAGGTCATGGTGAAAGTGGAAATGGCAGACCCTGGTGCGGGACCTCGACGCGCGTTTCACCTCACGGCTTCGTCAGGAGGTACTAGCTAATGTTTGGGCAGGGTATATATAGGGGATGTAGGGGGAAGGGGCAATGGACTGCAATTACCTGCATTCGGCGCATCTGGGAACCACACAAACGGGCGCAGGAGGCTCCATGATAGGCGGCGTCATCACTCTGCGCGTCCACATCCGCACACCGCGCATGCGCGGCGAAAGTAGCAGACGTATCGGAGCGCATCGTGATGACGCCGCCCAGCGCATGCGCGCCCCGCGACCCCCGTGGAACGCAGATGGACCGCAATCTGTGTCTCCCACAGAGGTAAAGGGATAAAGCTGGATCGCATAATTGCCAAAATATGGTTGAAAGTCCACCTGTCACGTTGTCACCGGGCCCCATGCACAAAAGGACTAATATATAAATGGAAAAAGGTTGCAAGGCATAATACCTGACAGCAATAAAAGTAGCTGGTAACTTAATGTGACTCTACGTGTATATTCATATTCACCAGTAATAGTGTAAATTTAAGAAACATACGGATCCATATAAATAGGACCATAATAGTGCGGGCTGAAGAGGTGCCCCTATCATTCATACATCATAATGATGTTTACAAGCATATTGTGAACAATTGCGTGGCAATAAAACCACATAAGTGACCACTATCGTGGCCATACAATAAATATATAATACTGTGTATCAAGAAAAGAAAAAGAGGGAAGGGTCTTATCAGATAAGGTAATTGTAGTTAATGGGGTATATACAATCATCAATGCACATAGATGAAATAATTTTTTGCAGAAATATGTGCTATCAGTACCAATGGAGCCATAGTGTACCCCATGTACATAATGATGCAATCTCTCCATTAACAGAATAACCATATAAAACTGCACAGTAAGTGCAATAAGGCAATTATTTCAGCAAAAGACAGTCATTTGCTGGTATTCCTTAGGATAAAATTGTATGGTGTAGACCCACTGTGATGGTGGTGGGGGCGCGCGGGGCGGTCCCCCGGGCAACAAAAGGTAGCCCGCGGGGTCGACACGGGCGCACCCAACCAACCGTCCAGCAGAAAACAAAAAGTGCATAAACAAAGTCCTAGGTCGAGAAGGGGTGATCGGGTGGCACCACCGGCGGGAGAGGCCGCCGGCGGGGTCAGCCGAGGCACCCCCCCTCCCCCCATCTGCCAAGGTAAAAGACAGTGACCAGGGCAATATAAACAGTGACAGTAAGGACACAAGGCGATCAAAACGGCACCGCAGGCGTCGTTAGGAGCCGTATACGAGGCCAGGCGGAACCCACACAGATCCACAAGATAAGAACGGGGCCACAGTGGACGGAATCCTGCCCATATGTCAACGACAATTCGATTGTCGGACAGGGACTCCCCAGAGATGACATCATATCATAATAAAGACCTAATATTTAATAATCGATGTCATGTGATTATGTTGCTAGAAGGTCTTGGCAGTCGTCCTCTCCTGTGGTGGTCCTGTCATCCTAATAGGTAATTCTATCCATCGTCCTCAGTGCCCCACAGGAATGAATAACATGATCTCGAAAAGAAAAATAATAATAACAATATTATAAACAATACAGTGTAATAAAAAAGACAAAAATAATAATATATACCCTGCAATAAAATTCGCGCAATGTTCATAGAAAGGAAGAAAAACTGATGGCTTCATTGAGGCCATATGGGGTGACGGTGTCGA
Organism: Bufo gargarizans; assembly: GCF_014858855.1. Taxonomy (NCBI): domain Eukaryota; kingdom Metazoa; phylum Chordata; class Amphibia; order Anura; family Bufonidae; genus Bufo; species Bufo gargarizans. Next base: position 424,003,294 of record NC_058081.1, on the reverse strand, counting down.
GGTTGACAATCCACCGGGTCTCTCTACGAAGTAGGGCCATTTTAATATTGCCACCTCTAGACCCTAGGTGAATTCTGTCAATACCTCTCACCGTCAACCCCCCTGGATCGGACCCGTGGAACCTGCGGAAGTGTCGTGGAACCGCCTGCAGTGACTCCCACTCCTTCTCATGGATTTCTGCCGCTGCTCGGATCTTACAAACGTGTTCCAAGATCCGTATCTTCAGAGCTCTCTTTGTCATACCGACATAAGAGAGGTTGCATGGGCATGTGAGGAGGTATATCACAGCCACAGTATTACAATTGATATAATGTACGATCTTAAAGTCTTTACGACCAGAGGAGTCACTGAAGGCGGTGGAACGGATCATAAACCTACAGGCGGCACATGCTCCACAAGAAAACGACCCCCATTTGGGACCTTTACTGCCGAAGATACTCCCCTTGGGTGAGGGGACATAATGGCTCTTAGTAAGAATGTCACGTAAGTTACGTGACCGCCTCCACGTGATCTGAGGATATGTGGGGAGACATACCGCCAGATCACCATCAGTGTGGAGGACCGGCCAATGTCTCCTCAGGACATTCTGAATGTACCTCCATTTCGAGTTAAAGGGGGTAATAAATCTCACACATGTATCCCGATTATTCCTTTTATCAACTCTACTTACCAACAGGGAGTCTCTGGATGTTTTTTTAGCTCTTTCGTAGCCCCGTTGTATGATGTCATGCTGGTACCCTCTTTCGAGGAATCGTTGTGTCAGCACATCAGCTTGTTGTTTGAACTGCTTATCATTTGAGCAGATCCTGCGAGTTCTGAGAAACTGCCCTGTCGGTATTGCCCGGATCGTATTGGGATGGTGAGCAGAGGAGGCGTGGAGAAGGGCATTGACGGCAGTGGACTTTCTGAAAAGATCGGTGGACAGGTAACCATCAGATCCCTTAATGATCATTATATCCAGAAATTCGACATTGCTGAGACTATATTTCCAGGTAAGTCTGATGTTTCGTGTATTCTGATTGAGACGGGCCAGGAAGTTTTCTAAGGCCGGAATAGTGTCCTGCCACAGAAAAAACACATTGTCTATATACCTAGACCATAGGAGTGCGGCATCATATCCTGGTGTTTCTTGGACAATTTATCTCTCCCACAGCCCCAGGAACAAGTTGGCGTATGAGGGGGCACAAGATGCCCCCATAGCTGTTCCCTGGAGCTGTAGGAAGAGGCGGTCCTTAAATAAAAAGTAGTTATGTGTGAGCATAAACTCTAACAATGTCAAGATGAATTCGATCATGCCATTGTCATAGTCAGACATGGTAAGAAAGGATCTAGATGCTCGCACTCCCTGGTCATGGTATATAGACGTGTATAACGACTCAATGTCGCATGTAACAAGGACCACGTCGGGATCGACATGGATCCCATTGAGTCGTCTCAGCATGTCGGTAGTATCCTTGATGAAAGAGGGGAGATTTTCTACACTTTTCTGGAGGAAGAAGTCGATAAATTTACCTACATTGGTGCACAAGCTGCCGATTCCCGAGATAATGGGACGCCCAGGAGGGTGGGTACGGCTCTTGTGCACCTTGGGAAGCAGGTATAGGGTAGCTTTGACCGGAAAGTCAACTCTCAACCCCTCCATCATTTTGGTCGAAATAATACATTGATCACAGGCTTCTGTAAGAATGTCATCCAACTCATTCTTGTAAGAAGTAGTGGGATCCTTCTCAATCCTGAGGTAACATTCCTTGTTATTAAGTTGCCTAAAGGCCTCTCTCTCGTACATCTGCACAGGCCATATCACGACATTACCCCCCTTATCGGCAGGTTTAATTACTACATCTTTTAAATCCTGGAGCTCCCGAAGTGCCTGTCTCTGTAGACGGGTCAGGTTGTCTTTGCCAATATATACATGGTCTATATTTAAATCTTGTTTAACTAATTTTACAAAGACATCCACTGCGGGGCACAATGTTTTGGGGGGGAATGTACGTGAGCGCCTGTGCAGATGCACGGGAGATCTGCTGGGCACAATGGCCAGCTGGTCCTCCAAGAGGGATTCGAGATCGCGAATCGCCTGCCTCTCCGCCGGCGACATCGAGGCAGTCGCATCGTGACCGCGACTGAAATGCTTCTTAAATAGAAGCTTCCGAGCAAACAGTTCTAAATCCTTAACCACCTCAAAATAATCAAATCTGCCCGCAGGAGAGAAGGATAGCCCCTTCTGCAAGACCTGTTGTTGTGTTGGAGTGAGATTAATAGTGGAGAGGTTAATTACCTTCAACTCTGTGCTTTCTTCCCTCGGCCGTTCCCCCTCCAATGTTTCCGTTTGTGTACTGGTGTACGTAGATTGTAACCTCCCCTTTCGGGATCTGGACCATGCGACGCGGCCTGGCGTCCTTCTAAAAAAGGCACGCCACATTCTTCTTCGGATGTTGAGGACACCAAAGATTGAGACCGTGAACGGGATTCGAATCTGGGGTTAGTACGCTGCCACTTGAATACTTTATTTTGTTGGTAGTCCCCCAGATCTCTCTGAATTTTTTTGGTTTTTATAGACTGGATCTCACGCTCCCACTTGGCCAGATCTTCTTCCAAATTTTTATCGAATGATTCCAGTTCTTCCTTAGTCAGGAGTAGCTGGATACCGTCCTTATGGCCGTCAATGTCCTTCTCCACAGCCTCCAAGGCTCTGCGATCTGCCCCAATGAGCAGCTCAATTAGGGTTTGGGAGCATTTGGTGAGAGTTTCCTCCCATTTGGCAGTAAAGGTAGGGTCCTCCCCCTCCAGAGTAGGAAAGATTTGGACCCTTAGACCTTGCGGTATGATGTTCCTATTTAAATAGTTTTCTAATGCGGCCTTGTTCCACCACAACTTGGTCCGTTTTTTCAAAGCCTCTCTGATCTTAAGTTTAAGTTCCTTACTATCACGTTTCTCCGTATCCTGTACCGTTGTATCCCCAAATACTGTTCCTAACTGTGACAACCAGTTTTTGTCACGTGCTCGAAAATCCATGTATAAGGAATTGCCTGAAAATATATATAAATACTATTAACCTACAACAAGGCAGCTCTGTCACTTAAGACAGCTATAGTAACCACTTGTACCACATCCAGAGTAAACCAAAAACAAAACAAGTGGAATATTGTATCAAAAGATATATAATTTATTATAGAATATAAAAAATGGGGAACAACGGAATGTTGTAATACAGTACACGGAGAAGCACAGAGTGAGTCAATTCAAAAAGACACCATGAAATTACGCAAAATAATGCGCATTCGGGTACGGTCAATTGTGAGGCAAAGCTAGGGCTCTGGGCAACCAATGAAACACTAAATGTGCTGTTCACCTAATTACAGGTGTGGCACAACCAGTACCACAAACAATTAATAACCCAGAGTCGTAGCTACATACACTTGATGTAAACAGCACCATCAACCCCATATAATCATATTAATGACAAACCTGGGGTGAAAAAATGGATGTGAGTAATGCAATTTTATATATAGGTGGTACCATAGGTGTACGCCTAAGTGCATGGGACCCGGCAAGAACCGTACAGGGGAACCATACACAAGAGTCAAGCTAAATGCGGACCGTACCTGAGGTCATGGTGAAAGTGGAAATGGCAGACCCTGGCGCGGGACCTCGACGCGCGTTTCACTGTACCCGAATGCGCATTATTTTGCGTAATTTCATGGTGTCTTTTTGAATTGACTCACTCTGTGCTTCTCCGTGTACTGTATTACAACATTCCGTTGTTCCCCATTTTTTATATTCTATAATAAATGATATATCTTTTGATACAATATTCCACTTGTTTTGTTTTTGTGTTACTGAAACAAATACTACTACTATTTGTCCTACTACTGTGAGTATTTTTATTAGCTATTGCAAAGTCCTGTGGATAGGAAACCAGAGGGATCCATTATGCAGCCCATAGTCTTCCATTATGAGGGATCAAACCAGGTAGGCTGCCGGCCAGGCCGGTCATGCCGCTAATTTTTTTTCAAAGTGCGGCGACATTGGCAGGCCCTCCACAGCACTGGGTGACCATGACACCAGTCTGATGGTGTGACGAGGGCCTCATGCGGCTGCCGCACTGCCCGGGCTGGCGCGTCCATGACGGTGCAACGCCAGGGCGCAGCATGAAGAGAGGGACTGATAGGAGGGAAGCGCCTCTAGTGTAGCGTGGCCAAGCTCTGTCCGGTCTGTGGAATGAGAGTGACAAGGGAGGGAGGGGGGGAATGAGAGTGACAAGAAGGGGTAGAGAGTGACAAGGGGGGGAGGGTGAGAAAGACAGTGACAAGGGGTGGTGGTGAGAAAGAGAGGCATAACTACAATGAGGGGGCCCATATCTGGCATAACTACAATGAGGGGGCACATATCTGGGCACAACTACTGTGAGGGGGAACATATCTGTGCATAACTACTGTGAGGGGGCACATATCTGGGTATAACTACTGTGAGGGGGCACATATCTGTGCATAACTACTGTGAGGGGGCACATATCTGTGCATAACTACTGTGAGGGAGCACATATCTGGCTATAACTCCTGTGAGAGGGCACATATCTGTGCATAACTACTGTGAGGGGGCACATATCTGGCATAACTACTGTGAGGGGGCACATATCTGTGCATAACTACTGTGAGGGAGCACATATCTGGCTATAACTCCTGTGAGGGGGCACATATCTGTGCATAACTACTGTGAGGGAGCACATATCTGGCTATAACTCCTGTGAGGGGGCACATATCTGTGCATAACTACTGTGAGGGGGCATATATCTGGCATAACTACTGTGAGGGGGCACATATCTGTGCATAACTACTGTGAGGGAGCACATATCTGGCTATAACTCCTGTGAGGGGGCACATATCTGTGCATAGCTACTGTGAGGGGGCACATATCTGGCATAACTACTGTGACGGGCAACAAGAAGGACATAACTTTTGTGAAGGGACAACAAGGTGGGCATTAGTGCTGTGAGGGGCCACAATGTGAGCATTAGTACTGTGTGGTAGCACTTAGGGGAAATGTCCTAGATTACCCTGCTATACATTGGCATGGCTCAGTGTTACAGGCCAGCACAGCGCCCCCTGCTGGGGATTTCATAGGGGCAGTCACCATCCCTTCCTTATCTGATTATTCTTTTTTTTCTCTATCACTACAGGGACCTTATTCCGGATCCAGTGGACATCACACCAGCGACACCCTGGATGAGGTAGGACCAGATTTTATTAGGACTGGGTGAATGTAGCCATGCATTGGGCTTAGGACTCTTTAACACGAGCAGATGCCATGTGGGTAACCAAGAAAATTATGTTGTGCTGGACTGCTGGTATAATTACACAAAGCTATAGGGCAGGTTTATCATTTTTTCCAGGGCTTGTTTTAATACCCAGTCCGGCCCTGTGGTGATGTCAACAAGCCCTTATGCTGCTTTCAAATCTGCATCTCCGTTTCAGTTCTTCTGCTCCTATAGATAATTCATATATCAATATGCGTCAAACCACCTCTATAAACACTTTTATAGTTAGAGTAACATCTAGACAATCATCTATATCAGGATATTACTTGATCCCCAATGTTGGCATTGCATGTCACAGTGGGACTAAGTGAAGAGGGCAAGTGCCACCAGGATTAATCTCTTGTGCACATTTTGTTTATAAAAGCTGATTAATAGATTTTGAAATATAAAATTTCAAAAAAATGCAGCCACATGTAAAATGTGGAATATCACAGAGGCCTTTCACTGAAGAGAGGACAAGCAACAGGTCATCCAGTTTCAGGAGCACAAATTTGAAAAAAGATGCCCTTTTCCCTTTTATCTATTCACTCTGTATTATTCTTTAGGGTTTCCAAGCTCTCCTGGATAGACTAAAAAGTATGGTATCGGAGGAAAACCACCTAAACCCTTGGTGCTTTATGAATGACCCTCAGTGGGGTACAGACGAAGATAGACCACGCCCACTTGAAGACACTGAAGGGAGATTAAAGGGAACACAGTGGTGTCAGTGTGGAAACTGCAAGCAAATGAGTTCCTTGGAGGAAAGCATTTGCTGCCACGAATTTAGATCAATGGATGGTATAAGAGAAGGTCTACAATGTATAATACAGCATGAAGGATTTCAAAGTAGGATTCATTCGAGAGATTTTTTAATCGAGATTCTTCAAGCCAGCACCAGAATGACCCAACAAGAATTTGAAAGAATTGAAAACAGGTTAAGACCAAATTTTGTATAGATTCAAAGATAAATACAGCGCACATGCTGTCTCCCTTATTTCTTCATTTCTACTGCTCGTTAGCCATAGACATAGCAGCAGCGGGCAGGAAGAGAGAGACAGGATAGCACGTGCACACTGCGTGCGCCTTCCCTTCATACAACTGATCTTTGTGGGTGCCGGGTGTTGTACCCTCGCTGATCTGATACTGATGACCTATCCAGAGGATAGGTCATCAATAGTAATAGCCCCTTTAACTGCCCCCGGTGTGGTTAAGCCCCATATAAGTGAATGTAAGTGAAAACATGTGAATCAATAGAAGACAATAATTTTTTGCTAATTTATTATAGGTGTCTGAGATGGGCAAGCTATCGTAAGTTTACCAACCTAGTTTATGGTTTTCTTGGAAAGGGTCACCGCATTCCTGTGCCTTCTTGTGTCGTGTCGAAGATAAGAGAATTGTACCCAGACCACGAGGGGAACTACACAGGATTCAGATGGTACTCAGAATACGCAACGGGTGACCTGCAAACTCATCATAATTTCTAACTGTCTGGAAAGTGTAGTATTAGCATGACATGCTCCCAGTAAATCAATACAAAACAGATTTTATTCCCTGTTGTCCTTTTTTGATAAACTTAAAAAATAAAGATTATAAAGTTATATGGATGTGATTGAATTATTTCATTATGCAAATGAAATGTAAAGAGTAATAATAAAATAAGTACACTGCAGTATAACTTTAATACTGTCAGACATTTCTGTCTGAGGTAAGGTAAACAGTAACAATAAATCTGGAGAAACTAAAATCACAACAGTGACTAATAAATTGAAATTTTTCAATAGGAGTTTAGAGTTTTTTTCAAATAAGTATTTTCTGAAACACATGAACTAAATTTAAAATCGAGTTTCATGTTGCCTTATCATTTCCTTTTTGTTTGGTTTAGGCACAGATGCTATATTTGCTGGGAGGTCCAGTCTGGCTGACCTCCATGTTGGTACAGTTTCTTCACAAACTATTCTCATAACTTCTTCTATTATTTCTGTCATAAATTCTTGACTTGTTGGCGCATATAGAAGCTTTAATGACCCACGATTTTCTTGCCTTTGAAAACTCAAGTCGATGACGATTGGTGCCAACTGGGTCACCTATACTTACAGATTTTTTTATTACTGCAAGAGATCTTTTAACATTGTGATTGTGATCTAAGGCTGCCAGCTGTGAACGTGCCAACATCCCATCATAAAAAAAATGGATGCGCTTGGGTCGGTACTTGAGGCATACACTATGGTAAGTTTCGAGTTCACCAGTGTGACAGAAGTAGTTCAGTTGTTTAATGTCCCGAATAAAGTTCTTGTTCTCAACAATGGCCTGAAGGGTATTAAAGGTAGGAGATTTTGGGAAAAGCCATTTTGTTTTTTCGTCAGTTTGTGTGACTATTGGAGGATGTAAACATGAGTTGTAGGAGTCGGGACTACACCACTCATGTACATTCACGACATGGTTTAGTAATGATTTCCATTTTGTTACTAGTTGCTCTCCATCTCCGCCGCAGGTTGTATCCAGTTTGCCAAAATTGTACTTTCTTTTTTTTTTGGAGGCAGCCAGCACCTTACTTCCGATAGACTTTGCCATGTGCCACACATCAAATTGGTGCTTAATTGATTTATATTTTTCGCATTATTTTGCGAATTGAAATGTGCCTATCAGTGGCAATTATGTTTATATCAACTCCACTGTTTATCAAATAGTCCACATTTTTTTCAAAAGCAATTTTTTCTAGAGAAACTGCCGTGAGTGGAGGAACTATCTGTTCTACTGAAAAAGAAACTATTTTCTTTGATTCATAATCCATCAGGGTATAGATGCAGTATTTAGCAGAATACCCTGGCGAATCACACTGCCCATCCCCTATGAAACACAATTTTTTATTTTTCAACTCCTCTAGGACTGCAGTTTGTTCTTTTTTCCATTGTATATCAATTGCAGGAAACAGATATTTCCTTTGATTTTTGAAAAATGTTGTTTGGCCAATACATCGCAGCTTCAGAATATCAAAGAATAGTCTAGTCTTCTGAAAACTCAGTCCACTTAAAAGGACAGCAGATGAGATTAAAATATTCCCCAACGGTTGCTTTTTATGTTTTGGTTGTGAATTCCAAAGTTTCATTTCATGTCCGTTAGAACATTTTACTACTACAGAAATCATACTGCCAATATAACGCTTCTTGAAAGCCACCAGGTTGCATTGACAATTTTTTTTAGACTGACACTTTACCATCTTTAATAATTTCATTAATTCACATTCGAATACTACAAATTTTTCCTCTATGGCATGATTGGAGCAATCAGTGTCTAAATTTTCAATTTCGTCTTCGGAAGAGGTAAATACACTATCATCAGGATCATCATTGCATTTGGAAATATGAACGTTGTCATCACTGGGGTCCGTAAGTGTGCCCCCCGTTTTCTAAAATGAAAAATACGATGGATCCAAAGAAGTGTCTACACTGTCTGGTACACCATTGCTGTCAGGCACAGGTGATAAGGGGAAAATGCTTTGCTCAATTGGCGATAATGGAATATCTTGCTCATTTTCTTGTACACATTCAGATGATCCTTCATCTAACCAAGAAAAATCGGTGTAATCATGTTCCTTCAAAAAACAATAAGGTTTAGAATGACACATGTTAGCTTTAAAAGGTGTAGAAGTAGCAATTTTATCGTAACCAGTGAACAATTTAGGAATAATGTCTTCTCTATCTTCTAAATTAATCTCCGTCTCAGTATAATCTTGCTTTCCTGAAACTGTCGATGATGTCCTGCAATCATCTTCTTCCAAATGTGATGATGCTTCCCAAGGACAGTTTTCAGGCTCAATAATTGAAACTGTAGCTTCATGGTCTATCACTGGTGCCAAATTACACTGAACTTTGCGGTGTTTTTTTTTTATCAATGTCTGAGTTTGAATATTTTTCTTGTTTCTGTGGTGGTCTGTATTAACCGCAAATTTTTTATTATTTATAAAGTGGTCTGTGTTTATCCCTTTATCTACTTTTTTGATAAAAACATATGGAGGCGGTTTTGTTTGAACACATTTTAAAGTTTTGGAAGAGGATGCCTGGTTTTGCAGACTTTGTGTTAATGAATTTGTCCTTGTACACTGAGTGGTGTTTGAACCAATGCTGCTTGTTGTCCCCGTAAGTTTTGAAATGTGATGAGTTTTTATTTTTTTGGGGGGTGGCAGAAGAACTGGATCAACCAGACTGTGTAATGTTTGTCCAGAAGACGTTAGCCTACTTCTGGTTGAGGTATAATTCTCTGCAGAAGTAGTTGTGGTCATAATGTTGGAACAAGCCGCATATGATACAGTACAGGTTGTTGTTGTCACAGTTGAACTGTAGGGATTAGGGTTTGCTTCACCTGTCCCCGAACTGAGTGGTTCTTTATTACTGTGCAATTCAGCAATTTTCATTTGTTGGAAAACAGTTGGAAAAGCGTCTGCCTTAAGACGACGTCTTTCTTCAGTATAAATATAGTCCTGTATTGTAAAATGTAACGAGCACATTCTGTATACATCATTTACTTTGCCATATTGAACATTTTGGACCATACAATCAAGATTATCTTCAAATTGTCCAGTCTGTATAAACCATTGGCGTATTTTTTGTGGCTGACTTGGGAAGACATGAAGGCTAATATTTTGATCATTTTTATAGCTGCTAGATGTACAACCCTTTACAATACAGGAAGGCATTCTAGATGTAAAATTGAAAAAAAATTTTTTTACAACTTCTGATAAACATATTAATTTTAGTACTTAGCTTACTACTGTTAACTATTGAACAGATTTACCTTGATTTTGTTGTCTACCTAATTTTCCACAATATGGTCCGAATAGAGATACCTAGAAGCACAAGTTGAAAAATGAAATCTAATTTACACAATCAAGGTTGCTTGTTTTATTGTTATTGTTAATTTTTAAACTAATGTACAACTGGTTGTACATGCTATACGCATTGTTGGATGGCCATCTAGTATAAGTTTGCTGTTGTGGCATACTCCTTCCATTTTCTGGATGGATTGAACCGTTCTCCACGAGATGTTCTGAGCTTTCTATAATATTATAATACCACTATCCCTGACCTGTCTATTGGGTTCCTTGATTTACATGATGCTTTTTAAACAATAATGTTCTCTAACAAACAACTTAGGCCTTCAAAGAACTGCTGTACTTAGACCTTGTTTTCATTTCCATGTCTGTATTGCGTCTTTTTACATTATTTAATTTGTGCTGTCATACTGTGGCTGTGAAGGATCCGTATGTGATCTGTATGTCCGTTTTTACCCTTAGTGTGTCATCCACAATCCATTGACGTTGTTCAGCTGAAAATTATTTTAAAAATCATTTTCCTATCTTTCTTCAGTGAAAAATCAACGCACCATGGATGCTATTTGTGTTCTCACCATGATTTTTACGGGTCCATCCAGTTGCATGGACACTTTAGGTGCAAAAAAAAGGATCTAAGTTGTATATAGTAACATAGTAACATAGTACATAAGGCCGAAAAAAGACATTTGTCCATCCAGTTCGGCCAGTCATCCTGCAAGTTGATCCAGAGGAAGGCAAAAAAAAACTGTGAGGTAGAAGCCAATTTTCCTCACTTTAAGGGAATAAAAATTCCTTCCCGACTCCTATCAGGCAATCAATTCCTATGGATAGATCATCGGCATCTGACCGGTGTGGGTCTGACACCCAGGACCCCCACCGATCAGCTGTTTGAGAAGGTAGTGGCGGTCTTCTTACTGTTTACCGCAGGACCTGGGATGTCACGACTTGTATTAACTGGCCTAGGTGCGGCTAAGCTCCATTCAAGTGAACAGAGCTTAGCCGCACAAAAGCCATTGATACTAGTCGTGACGTCACTGCGCCTTAGGGTTGCCACCCGTAAAGTCCGGGTTTGTAATCCTGTACCCAGGTATAAGCCTTTCTCAGACCCGGGCACAGGATTCATTTAAAACTGCAGTGCAGACTGTCTGACTTGCTCTCTCACGGTCCTGACAGCTGGCGGTGAGTGAGCGGCGGCGAGCTGTGAGCGGCCGGCACTCTGGGACTGTCTTGAACCTGAAGAGGACGAGGCCGCCGGTCATGATGGATTGGAAGCTGGAGATCTGGGGGCTGCAGGTGGTCAGGAGCAGGAGCACAAAGACGCTGCTGAAGCAGACCAGCAAAACCTCGCCCCACAGCCTCCCAGATCATGCAGGATAACAATAAGACTAGCCGTGGGCCTGTGCTCCTCCAGTCCCCGGCTATTCTACTGCGCTTCTCCCCTATAATCTCCACTCTCCCCCAGTCTCCGTTACCGAGCACAGGAAAGCTGTCAGACTCTCCCAAAACAGAAAACAGTGACAAGGCCGCGGCGCTACCTTCTCAAACAGCTGATCGGCGTGGGTCCCGGGTGTCGGACCCCAGCCGATCAGATGCTGATGATTTATCCAGAGGATGTCAGATCATCAGTTTTAAAAAAAACTGCAGAACCCCTTTAAACACTGACCGCATACTTTAGTAAAAAATGGATGTGTGGATACCCAATATAGGGGCCTGTGCATGTGAATGCTGTATAACGGATGTGGAGCAATCGATTTGAATGGATGCACCATCTGGAAGATATGGTGCTGTGCAATGGAAGTAATACAGTGCTTCCGTGGGTTTACAGTCCATGCCATCATGAAAACAAAAAAGTAGTGCATGCACTACTCTTTTGTGTTGTAGAACCGTTGGATGTAGATTGCGGGACCTATTCAAATGAATGTACCCAAGTCCACATGGATGGTGTCCATGTATTTTGTTCAGCAATAAACTACGGTTGTCAAAATGAGAATGAATTACACACAGGTGGACTCTATTAATTAGACCAATTTCACATCTGAGCTTGCAGATGGGAAGTCAATTTGGTGACTTCTTAGGCCTCTTTCAGACGGACGTCGCAGTCGAGGGCCAGATGCAATGCAGGTACGTTCAAGGAAAATCGTAGGAGTAGGCATGCAATTGCAATCAGTTTTGACTGCAATTGTGTGCTGTTGTTCAGTTTGTTTCCACGCGTGTGCAATGCATTTTTCACACGCGTGAGGAGAAACTGAATATGGTACCCAGATCCAAACTTCTGCACTGAAGTTCGGGTTTGGTATAGTTTTTTATTTTTTTTTATTTTCCATTTTAACTTGGTTATGATGAATAATAATATCATTCTTTCATTCAGAATGCTCAGTAAAATTCCATTGTCGGGTTAAAAGAAAATTAAACTCACCTCATCCACTTGATCGTGCAGCCGGGCTTGTCTTATTTCTTCTTGTTCTTGCAGGACCTAGCTGGAAAAGGACCTTCGTTGACATCATCACGCTCACCATGTGGAATGAAGATAGAAGATTTATATCTTCATTTAGCAGGACCTGCGCTAACGTGAACGCGTTCACCACATGGTGAGCGTGATGATGTCACCGAAGGTCCTTTTCCAGCTAGGTCCTGCAAGAAGAAGAAGAAATAAGACAAGCCCGGCTGCGCGATCAAGTGGATGAGGTGAGTTACCTTTTTTTTTTAACCTGACAATGGAATTTTACTGAGCATTCTGAATGAAAGAATGCAATTATTTTTCTTCATAACCAGGTTCTAATGGAAAATAATAAAGTAAATGGGGTCCAGGGTAACTCATCCCTCGTCTCCTTAGCAGCCATGCGTGAAAATCGCACCATATCTGCACTAGCTTGTGGATGCTTGCGATTTTCACACACAGTGTGTGTATATATACATATATATATATATATATATATATGTATATATACACACACACACACACCATATATATTTTATGTGTACATATATATATATATATATATATATATATAAACCTAAAAAATGATATGGCACATCCAGGGTGTAAAATCAAAGTCTTTTATTTTATTCAACAGACAGCGACGTTGCGATCCACTTGCCGGGACCTTTCTCAAGCATTAAAGAGCAAGGTCCAAGCAAGCAGTCCGAAACATTGCTGTCTGGGGAAAAAAAGTAACTATTTTGATTTTACGCCCTGCATGTGCGGAATTTTTTACGTTTATTGAGTTTTCTGAGGTGGATCTCCCCCGCAGCCGCTGCCAGTCCACGCTTACACATTTAAACCACAGTGCTGCCCAGTGTTGTTTTATATATATATATATATATATATATATATTCACACTCTATATGGTATATATATATATATATACATATATATATATACATACATACAGTGTATCCATACCATATAGAGTTCAAATATATTAAATATATATATATATATATATATATATATATATACACACACACACACATAGTGTATATATATATATATATATATATAATATCCACAATGTAAATGGAGCTAAAATATCAATGTAAGACATACCTTTTAATATTTATTGTGTAGGCTGACAGTAACTTTAGAAGAAACAATTATTGCAGCTTATAACTGTATTTGTTCGTCACTCTATCATATTCACTGCCTGTTGATTGGGCAGTGAATATGATGAAAGTGCAGAACATTATTTGCTGTCCCTTGATTGGATGGCGAATCTGCTTTACACAGAACGCGCGATCGAGAGGAAAAAAGAGTGCATGCGCAGAAGGTTCCTATGCGTGCTTGCGCTATCAATGCAGAAGTCAGGCCCTCCCACCGGTTTGTAACGTCACGACTTGTATCCACTGCCGTGGAGAGAGGCATGCCGGGATAGCTAGTCGTGACGTCAGCGACAGAAATACTTCCTGGACGAGGAAGGTCACGTGACCGCTCTCTAAATCGGCGGTCTGAGATGAGATCGGAACACAAAGTAAATTAGTAAGTTGCAGGGCATGGCAGGGGAGAGTGAATGAAAGTGAGAATTGTTAAAGTGTAGAACCCCTTTAAATGAACTCCTTTTATAGACTAAAACACAAGCACTGAACAAACCATAACCATAACTGAAAGAATGAAAAAATCAATACAAAAGTTGCTAAAGTACAACAGAGTATAATACTAATGGTAATAATTATTGTTGAAGTTTACAAAGTGGACTTCGATCTGAATTTCAGGGAAAATTCGATTCGCAGTGAAATCAAATTTCCTTGTGCTTCATGGTAACCAATTTTTTCCCCTAAAATGGAGGTAAAACCAAAAAAATTCATACTCGCCTCATTTATTATTTTGTATTTATTAGTGCGAAGAGTTCTCCTCAGAGATCTTGATTGAAGATCTTGCTCGAAATCTCGTGCGCGGTGACGTATGACATCACCACACTGGCCAGCGTGATGACGTCATCATGCTAGATTTCACGCTGGATCTTCAAGCAAGATGGCCGCAGTGGGCTCCTCACGATCAAATGGATAAGGTGAGCTTTTTTTTAACAGGTTAACCCCTGACAGCTCTCAATGGTCATCTCAGATTCTGGGATGGCATGGCAAGAAATACATTCAGTACATTAATAAGCTTACCTTTTAGTCTCCGAAAATACTACAAATGATGAACATGTGTCACGAGGGTGTCAAGAACCACGCCTGACTCCGTTATACCCGGGGTCAGGAAGTCGCAGCGGTTGGCTGTGCGCTCTATGTAGAAAGATTGGGCTGTTTCTTTATGGTAGCTTTCTGGGTTTGCTTTGCAACCCTTTTTGGCTCACTCAGGGATCCGTAGCTACTTCTCCTCAGCTGTTCCTTGTCCAGCACTCCCAACCTCCTTATATTCCTCTCTCCCACTTCTCTGGTTGCTATATATAGAGCTTCCTGCCTGAACTTCTGTACTGACCCACTGGAGCTGTGTTGCCTCGTTCCCTGGTTGTTGTTCCAGAACGTTACCCTCCGGATCCCTGTTGGGCCTTTGTGGTCTGCTGTTGTCGCCCACCTGGGATTATATGTTTGTCTGTATTGTCTGTCCTCTCCTTAGTGTTTTCCTCTTAGTGTCACAGACGGTGTACAGGAAACAAGACAAAGCAACATGCATATACGACTCACTGGATCCAAAGCTGAGGAACCAAAAGGGAGACCCCCTGCACAAGACCTGAGACTTTCCCTGGCTTCTCAGCCTATGCAAAGATCCCAGAGGTGGATGGTTGCATATCCACGTACCTCGACTATATAACCCCTGAACACCCTACAATAGTGAGGGGACACGACCACCGGCTCCCTACACCAGACACGGAGGGAGTCAGGGTCACCTGGGATCCAGCAAACAGAAAATAGCAGATAAATGTTCAGCACTTAACTTTGTAGCAGACTGGAAAACAAGATCAGCATGCACACACACTCCAGGAAGTAGTATAAGCCACCCAGTAATGCATTATGGGGCGGAATTTAAAGGGATGCAATTAGTCCAACTACATGACAGCTGAGAGAAGCTAACGAGATGAGGAACTGAACATCACAACAAAGAAACTCAAGGAGGAGGTTCTGAAAGGCTTCTGTCAGAGCTTCTCAGCTGTCTGGTTGTGACAGTACCCCTCCCTCTATGAGTGGACTCTGGACACTCAGAGCCCACCTTCTCAGGATGGGACCTATGGAAAGCCCTGATGAGACGAGAGGCCTTAATGTCCATCACTGGGACATCACCGAGAATCCACAATCCTAGAGACCTGAAATTCAAGATTCCCATCAACCATAATCGGAGGAGGAGGCAAAGGCGAGGGTACAATGGGTTGAACATAAGGTTTTAATAAGGACTTATGAAAAACATTATGGATCTTCCAAGTCTGAGGAAGATCAAGACGGTAGGCAACAGGATTGATGACAGACAGGATTTTGTAAGGCCCAATAAACCTAGGACCCAACTTCCAGGAGGGAACCTTCAATTTGATATTCTTGGTAGACAACCACACCAGATCACCAACATTCAGGTCCGGACCAAGCACACGTCTCTTATCTGCCACACGCTTATATCTCTCACTCATGCTCTTTAGATTATCCTGAATCTTTTGCCAAATAGATGACAAAGACGAGGAGAATCTGTCCTTATCAGGTAAACCAGAAGACCCCTCTCCCGAGAAAGTCCCAAACTGCGGATGAAACCCATATGCACCAAAAAATGGTGATTTATCAGAGGACTCCTGACGACGGTTATTTAAAGCAAACTCAGCAATGGACAAAAAAGAACACCAATCCTCTTGATTTCCGCCACAAAACAGCGCAGATATGTCTCCAGATTCTGATTGACGCTCTCTGTCTGGCCATTCGACTGCGGGTGGAAAGCAGAAGAGAATGACAACCGAACCCCCAAGCGAGAACAGAAAGCCTTCCAGAATCTGGAAACAAACTGCGTGCCCCTATCAGAGACTATGTCTGAAGGAATACCGTGCAATTTGACAATGTGATCAATAAATGCCTGCGCCAGCGTCTTAGCATTGGGCAAACCAGGAAAAGGGATGAAATGCACCATTTTGCTAAAACGGTCCACCACCACCAGAATCATAGTCCTCCCCGAGGAACGAGGCAGGTCCGTTATGAAGTCCATGGACAGATGTGTCCAAGGACGGGAAGGAATGGGTAAGGGAAGGAGAGGACCTGATGGCCGTGAATGAGGGACTTTGGCACGAGCGCAAGTCTCGCAGGCTGCCACAAAACCCTCAACTGACTTACGAAGCGCAGGCCACCAGAATCTCCGAGCGATGAGATCCAGTGTGGCTCTTGCCCACGGGTGCCCAGCAAGGACTGTATCGTGGTGTTCCTTAAAAATCTTGAGTCTCAAAGCGATAGGCACAAACAACCTCCCAGGAGGACAAAGATCAGGAGCCTCTGAATGGGCTGCCTGCAGCTCTGCCTCCAATTCAGAAAAAAGAGCAGAGACCACCACACCTTCAGCCAAAATGGGACCCGGGTCTCCAAAATTCCCGCCTCCCGGAAAACAACGTGACAGGGCATCTGCCTTCACATTCTTAACTCCAGGGCGGAACGTGACAACAAAATTAAACCTAGAAAAAAATCAAAGACCATCTGGCCTGTCTCGGGTTCAGACGCTTGGCTGACTCCAAGTAGGCCAGATTTTTATGGTCAGTAAATACGGTAACAGGGTGTCTGGCTCCCTCTAGCCAATGGCGCCATTCCTCAAAAGCCAACAATTCCCTATCTCCCACATCGTAATTTCTCTCTGCGGAGGAGAGTTTTTTAGAGAAAAAGGCACACGGTCGCCATTTGGCAGGAGAGGAACCCTGAGACAAGACCGCCCCCACACCCACCTCAGAAGCATCAACCTCAACTATAAAGGGTAAAGAAATATCAGGTTGCACCAAGATGGGAGCGGAAGCAAAACTCTCCTTGATATTAGAAAAAGCCTTACGCGCCTCTACTGACCAAGAAGAAAAATCTACCCCCTTTCTGGTCATATCAGTGAGTGGTTTAACAATAGAGGAATAATTCAAAATAAACTTCCTGTAATAATTGGCAAAGCCCAAAAAACGCATCAGCGCCTTCTGATTCTCAGGAAGCTCCCACTCAAGCACAGTGCGGACCTTCTCAGGGTCCATGCGAAAACCAGAAGCGGAGAGAAGAAACCCCAGAAATTGAATTTCTGGAACCGCAAACACACATTTTTCCAGTTTCGCATATATTTTTTACTCCCGCAGGATGAGCAAGACCTGACGTAAATGTTCCTTATGAGTTTTGAAATCAGGAGAAAAAATCAAAATGTCATCCAAATACACTAATACAAATTTTCCCATCAAATGATAAAAAATGCTGTTCACGGCTGGGGCATTCATCAAACCAAAAGGCATAACCAAATTCTCAAAATGGCCCTCGGGGGTATTGAAGGCCGTCTTCCATTCGTCTCCTTCTCTGACCCTGACCAGGTTGTAAGCCCCTCTTAGATTTAATTTGGAAAAGACTTTAGCCCCAACAACCTGGTTAAACAGGTCCGGGATCAGAGGAAGCGGATAAGGGTCACGAATAGTGATACTGTTCAGCTCCCTGAAATCCAGACAAGGTCTTAAAGAACCATCTTTTTTCTTAACAAAGAAAAAAACTGCGGCAACAGGTGACTTCGAGGGTCGTATGTGTCCTTTTCTCAGACTCTCAGAGATATAAGCACGCATAGCGACCCTTTCAGGTTGGGAGAGGTTGTATAAACGAGATTTAGGCAGCTTGGCGCCTGGGATGAGATTAATAGGGTTATCGTACTCCCTGTGCGGGGGCAAATCTTGAACTCCACTCTCAGAGAAGACATCCAAAAATTCAGAGAGAAAAGATGGTACAGTCTTAGTAGCAACCTCAGAAACAGATGTCGTGAGGCAATTCTCTCTGCAAAAGTCACTCCAACCATTTATTTGCCTCGCTTGCCAATCAATGGTGGGGTTATGTTTAGTGAGCTAGGGTAGCCCCAACACTAGAGGAGTAGGCAAACCGCTAAGGACGAAACATGACACATCCTCAACATGAGCATCACTCACAATTAAACGGATATTGTGAACTATGCCCTTTAATGATTTCTGAGAAAGTGGAGCGGAATCAATAGCAAAAACAGGAATATCCTTTCCCAAAGTGCGCACCTGGAAACCATGAGTTATTGCAAATTGATTATCAATGAGATTGACAGCTGCTCCACTATCCACAAAAATCTCACAAAAAATGTTCTTGCTCTCTAGCGCCACCCTGGCAGGCAGGACAAAACGGCAACTACAAGCAAACGGAAAACCTTCAATCTCCGCCTCAACCCTGCCAATAGTAACAGACGGAACATTTTTAAAAGATTTTTTCCTGTTTGTTTCTTTATTACTCCCAGAAAACTGCTTGAATCTCCTAGAAGGACAAACATTTGCCAAATGATTTATACCTCCACAACAAAAACAAACCCTCCCATGCGAGCTGAATCTTCTATTGTCAGAAGCAATCAACCCCAGCTGCATGGGCTCCTGCTCAGCAGGGGTTGACAGCGACCGAGACCCCTGCGCACAGAATGAGACCGCTACACTGTCCTGGGACTGAGTATGACAGGAAGGGGACATCTCTCCTCTCTCTCTAAGACACCTGTCAATACGAACGGCCTGAGACATAAGAAATCCAAAGATCCAAAGAAATAGGCCTCTCATGAAAGGCAAATGCATCTTTCAATCCCTCTGAAAGACCATGGCAAAATTGACTTCATTCCAACCAGTATCAGCTGCCCATCTCCGAAATTCTGAGCAGTATATCTCTGCGGATTGTTTACCCTGGCATAACAGACGTAGACTAGACTCAGCCAAAGCAACACGATCTGGATCATCATATATCTGACCCAGGGCTAAAAAGAATTCATCCACTGAACAGAGAGGCTGTGCCCCCTCCGGCAGCGAAAAGGCCCAAGACTGAGCGTTACCCCTGAGCAGCGATATAATGATCCCCACCCTCCGTTCCTCATCACCAGAGGAATGGGGAAGAAGGCGAAAATGGAGTTTGCAAGCCTCTCTAAAACGCACAAAATTCTCAATACCCCCCGGAGAACGTATCCGGGAGCAAGATCTTAGGCTCAGATCAAACTCCATGAAGGCAAGCTGAACCGGTCACTTGAAGCTGAGAAAAAGTCTTACAGAGATCAGCTACCTCCAATGAAAGACCCTGGAAGCGTTCAGCCAAAAGTGAAACCGGATCCATGCTTGAGACGGTTTTGGCGGCTTATAATGTCACGGACGGTGTACAGGAAACAAGACAAAGCAACATTCATATATGACTCACTGGATCCAAAGCTAAGGAACCAAAAGGGAGACCCCTGCACAAGACCTGAGACTTTCCCTGGCTGCTCAGCCTATGCAAAGATCCCAGAGGTGGATGGTTGCATATCCACGTACCTCGACTATATAACCCCTGAACACCCTACAATAGTGAGGGGACACGACCACCGGCTCCCTACACCAGACACGGAGGGAGTCAGGGTCACCTGGGATCCAGCAAACAGAAAATAGCAGATAAATGTTCAGCACTTAACTTTGTAGCAGACTGGAAAACAAGATCAGCATGCACACACACTCCAGGAAATAGTATAAGCCGCCCAGTAATGCATTATGGGGCGGAATTTAGAGGGATGCAATTAGTCCAACTACATGACAGCTGAGAGAGGCTAACGAGATGAGGAACTGAACATTACAACAAAGAAACTCAAGGAGGAGGTTCTGAAAGGCTTCTGTCAGAGCTTCTCAGCTGTCTGGTTGTGACACTTAGTGTCAGTGGTGCGGACTAGTGATCCCACCGCCCCGTTCACTACCTAGGGCTCATCTTAGGGAAAGCCAGGGTTTAGGCACGTGATCGGCGTACGGGTGAGGAACCCGTCTAGGGACGTCAGGGCAGTCAGGTGCCAGCCGCAAGGTTTGCACTAAATTTGTTATACAATTTGGCACTTCTTTGTTTGTTCTTATGCAAGAAATTAACCCGTTAAGGACCACACTGTAATTTGTCGTAGCTGTTTTAGAGGGAGCTTAGCACTTCTGTAAGCACCATTGCTCTACAAATGAACTGTAACTAACAGCTCAAGCATTTAGAGCAGCCTTCTGCTCTAAAGCCAGGATTAGAGGGAACTCCATTCCCAACTGTTAACTCTTTGATTGTCACAGTCTGTGACCACAGCTTAATCAAAGTGGATTTCCTATGCTGATAAGGTCCCAGTGATCTGATTGGAGGCTGGGAAAGCCCTCTGCAGTCAGCCATTGGGACATAGAAAGCATCCCAGTACTGTAAATTTAGTAATCCTGCTGTAAGGGCACACTAGTGTTAACACAACTGCAGCCTGCACCATAGAAACACAGAGCATAAGGAAGTTATAACATAATTTTGTAAAACAGTAACTTCTTAATTGGAATATAAAAAAATCTAACAAAAAATTAATACAAAAAATGTAATAAGATTTTTTTTTCTAATTTTTCATAAAATGCATGCATTATGTAAAAGAAAAAAAAACTATATTAATATAAACAATAAATAAAAAAAGTTATGTAAAAATTAGCTTTTTCTACATTTGCAACGCCCCAAATTTATATAAATTCAGTAGCAATTTATATATACCCTCAAAGAGCACAGTAAAAATATGCAATTTCTCTCGTCATGTTAATGAAAAAACTATTTACGACTTCTTAGACATGGAGAGGCAAAAACTGAAAAAGTAGCTGATCATTGAGGTGTTAAAATTTAGGCCTTCTGCACTCAAACATATGTGTTCCGTTACGTGCATTGGGGACCACAGTTTGCGATCCCCAATGCACGGAGAACGTTCGTGCGGCCTCCAGGACTAATCAACTTGAATGGGTCTGTGATCCGCCCATTCTTTAAAAAGATAGAGCAAGTTCTATCTTTTTGCGGAATGCACGTACGGAACGGAACCCCACAGAAGGACTCCGTAGTGCTTCCATAGGGTTCTGTGTTTCCGTTCTGCATTTCTGAATTTGCTGACCCATTCAAGTAAATGGGTCCACATCCTTGATGCGGAATGCACACGGAACGGTGTCCGTTTATTGCAGATCCGCAATACGGAAACAGAACACCTACATTCATGAGGCCTTATGCTGTAGATTTTCACAGCAGTAAGTGACAATTTCTGATGTGAGTAATTGTAAATTTATTGGTCTGCTTCAACCCTCGCCCCTCCAAGTAAGCACCACCCCTTTACAGAAAGGCCTAAATATTGCAGAAATAAGACATGTTCCATTGTTTGTTTGTTTTTGACTGGATCATTGGCAGATCATTTTCTAAATTCCTCACACTGGTGCTAAAATGCTACTGCAAGATATTTAGTGAAACTCTTTATTAACATGTCGGCATAAACAATGTGAATTTCTTGCAACACGATGCAACACTACATAAGAAGGGGGAACAGTTTTTAAATAATACCAAAATATAACTCCAGAGTGTTAAATGGAGGCAACCATAAAGTGCACAACAAATATGTTATGCCTCCATGTATAATGCAGTGACAGATAATTAAAGATACTGAATTAATATGCTGCAAAGCTGGACAGAAACACAGCTGATTGATGGAGAGCACTGTCAGTCAGGGGAATGTCAGCTCCAGTAAGCAGGGGACAAGGAGGGCAGGGCAGGCCAGACAGGTGCTGGTAGTGGGAGACTAAATTATTAGGGGGTACTTATAGAGCAATCTGTTACAAAGACCACGATCGTCAAATGGTGTCTTGTCTTCCTGGCGCTCTAGATCAACATATATATATTCTATATCATCCTATATCATAATTCTATATCATCCTTCTTTGCCTTTCGCTTTCTTAAACTTAACATGGATAAAACAGAATTCATAATCTTTCCCCCAATCTCGCTCAACCCCCCCAACAGACCTATCTATCACGATCAATGGCTGAACAATCTACCGGGTCAACCAAGTCTGCTGCCTTGGAGTGACCTTGGATTCTGCCCTCTCCTTCAGACCGCACATCCAAGCCCTTTCCACCACCTGTCGCCTCCAACTCAAAAACATCTCCCGCATCCGTGCTTTCCTTAACTTTGAATCTGCGAAAATGCTTGTACATGCCCTCATCATCTCCCGTCTAGACTACTGCAACACTCTCCTCTGTGGACTTCCATCTAGCACTCTCTCACCCCTCCAATCGATCCTCAACTCTGCTGCCCGACTAATCTATCTCTCACCCTATTACTCCTCTACATCTCCCCTTTGCCAATCCCTTCACTGGCTCCCCACTGCCCAGTGAATTCACTTCAAAGTACTAACAAATACATACAAGGCCGTCCATAACCTGTCCCCTCCCTACATCTCTGAGCTACTTTCCCAATACACCCCTACACACACTTTCCGATCCTTCTCTTCTCTCTTATCGCCTCGTCCCACAATCGACTCCAAGATTTCTCCTGTGCATCCCCCATACTCTGAAACTTGCTACCCCAACATATCAGACTGTCACCTACAGTGGAATCCTTCAAAAGAAACCTGAAAACCCACCTCTTCAGACAAGCCTACAACCAGTGACCCTGCTGCCTCTATACCGCCATGACTAACTTCGCCCGCACCTACTGTGTCCTTCTCCCATACCATGTAGATTGTAAGCCCTCACGTGCAGGGCCCTCTCTCCTTCTGTACCAGTTTGTAACCCGTCTTGTTTATGATTAGTGCAATTGTCTGTATTATGTATGTATACCTCTTCTCATATGTACAGCGCTATGGAATGAATGGCGCTTTAATAATAATATTGCATATGGGGGTGATAGATTACTGGGAGGGGCTGGAGAAGACCCAGTGGTCATGATCCACATTGAAACCAATGACAAAGTTAGAGGCAGGAGGAGGGTTTTTTAGGGATTTTTAGGGATTTCGGTCACAAGTTCAGGGCAAAGACCTCAAAGGTAGTCACCTCAAAGGTAGTATTTTCTGAAATACTACCTGTACCACAAGCCACACCAGAAGGCAGTGGGAGATTACAGAGATTATCATGGATGTGATGTGGAATCAATGGATGTGGTGTATCTGGACTTCTCCAAGGCATTTGACACTGTACCACATAAAAGGTTAGTATATAAAATGAGAATGCTCGGACTGGGAGAAAACGTCTGTAAGTGGGTAAGTAACTGGCTCAGTGATAGAAAACAGAGGGTGGTTATTAATGGTAAATACTCAGATTGGGTCACTGTCACTAGTGGGGTACCTCAGGGATCAGTATTAGGCCCTATTCTCTTCAATATATTTATTAATGATCTTGGAGAAGGCTTGCATAGTAAAATATCAATTTTTGCAGATGACACTAAACTGTGTAAAGTAATTAACACTGAAGAGGACAGTATACTACTACAGAGTGATCTGGATAGACTGGAGGCTTGGGCAGAGAAGTGGCAGATGAGGTTTAACACTGACAAATGTAAAGTTATGCACATGGGAAGGAATAATGCAAGTCACCCGTACTTATTAAATGCTAAAACACTCGGTAACACTGACATGGAAAAAGACCTAGGAATTTTAATAAACAGCAAACTAAGCTGCAAAAACCAGTGTCAGGCAGCTGCTGCCAAGGCCAATAAGATAATGGGTTGCATCAAAAGGGGCATAGATGCCCGTGATGAGAACATAGTCCTACCACTTTACAAATCATTAGTCAGACCACACATGGAGTACTGTGTACAGTTCTGGGCTCCAGTGAACAAAGCAGACATAGCAGAGCTGGAGAGGGTCCAGAGGAGGGCAACTAAAGTAATAACTGGAATGGGGCAACTACAGTACCTTGAAAGATTATCAAAATTAGGGTTATTCACTTTAGAAAAAAGACGACTGAGAGGAGATCTAATTAATATGTATAAATATATCAGGGGTCAGTACAGAGATCTATCCCGTCAACTATTTATTCCCAGGACGGTGACTGTGACGAGGGGACATCCTCTGCGTCTGGAGGAAAGAAGGTTTGTACACAAACATAGAAGAGGATTCTTTACGGTAAGAGCAGTGAGACTATGGAACTCTCTGCCTGAGGAGGTGGTGATGGTGAGTACAATAAAGGAATTCAAAAGGGGCCTGGATGTATTTCTGGAGCGTAATAATATTACAGGCTATAGCTACTAGAGAGATATCGTTGATCTAGGGATTTATTCTGATTGCCTGATTGGAGTCGGGAAGGAATTTTTATTCCCCTAAAAAGAGGAAAATTGGCTTCTACCTCACAGTGGTTTTTTGCCTTCCTCTGGATCAACTTGCAGGATGACAGGCCGAACTGGATGGACAAATGTCTTTTTTCGGCCTTATGTACTATGTTACTATGTTATCATGTGGCTTAAGAACTGGTGTAGGAAAGGAGGGGTTCAGGTTCCTGGAGAACCAGGTCAACTTCTCTGTATACCACAGGCTCTATTGTTGGGATGGGCTTCATCTCAATGGGAAAGGTACTGCTGTTTTGGGGGAGAAGATGGCTAGAAGCTTGGAGGGTTATTTAAACTAGGGACTGGGGGAGGGTATTTAAGTTATAGGCGGGGAAGATAGTGCAGATAGAGACCTGGGGCTAGGTAATAATACTTGGGGAGGAATGCAAGGAGGGACTTAAGCAGTTAACAAGGTTAGTTGTAGGGCAAACAAATATACAAAAACTTCTTAATTCTATGTATGCTAATGCCAGAAGCCTGGTGAACTGCTCCCATCCACACCTCGCCCACTTTTTTAGACCTGACGTGAGCGTGGAAAAGTCGCAGATTGCGGCGCAAATAACCTTTGTACTGCATTATACACCTAATATAGGTGTATTTCAGGATAGTGATTGACCCCCTAAATCTTTTTCTCTCCATTGTATTCACTGAGGGAAATAAATTGCCAGATGAAATGTAGAGAATAAAAATGGTCTGTTGGACCCAGGAAGAAGTGCTGCGGTGTCTTTAAAAAGATTTAAATAGACAAATAGCTGGGCATACACACCCATGTCCTAAGAGAATTAAGTAATAGATAGATCCCGATTTCTGATATTTAATGACTCTGTATTAAAAAGGAGTGTTCCACAGAATAGGCGCTTAGCAAATTTGGTGCCAATATTCAAAAAGAGGTAAAAAACAAAGCCTGGAAACTATAGGCTGGTAAGTTTAACATCTGTCGTGGGTAAACTCTCCTAGCGTATTTCAATGAAAATAACGCTGTATAAATATGGCTTCATGAGAGATAGGTCATGTGAAACTAATTTAATCAGTTCTATGAGGAGGTAAGTTCTAGACTTCTAGACGGCAAATCAATGGATGTCGTATATCTGGACTTCTCCAAAGCATTTGACACTGTACCACATAAAAGGTTAGTATATAAAATGAGAATGCTTGGACTGGGGGAAAATGTGTGTATGTGGGTAAGTAACTGGCTCAGTGATAGAAAACAGAGGGTGGTTATTAACAGTACACGCTAAGATTGGGTTACAGTTAATAGTGGAATACCACAGGGGTCATTATTGGGCCCTATTCTTCAATATTTTTATTATTGATCTTGTAGAAGGCTTGCACAGGAAATATACATTTTTGCAGATTAAACTGCAGTGTGTAATTAAAACAAAAGAGGACAGTATTAGTATACTGTCCTCTTTTGTTTTAATTACAAAATAAAAATGTATAAAACACATGAGTGAAACAAATATACTAAAATATCAATCAAATTTAAAAAATGCCCATGCCAACCAAAACAATATGCATTATTTCCCTGTTCACGTGAAACTATACATATTATATGTAGTGTTGAGTGAATTGAAGTCAAACAAATTGACTTCGATCCAAACTTCAGGAAAAGATTTATTCGCCATGAAGCCGAATTTCTTTGCACTTCGTGGTAACAATCTTTTTTTTCCCGTAATGTCAGCATGACAGTAAAAAAAACCTCACATCATCCATTTACTAGCAAAGAGGCCATTGCAGACATCTTGATCAAAGAAATCATGTGAAATCTCGCATGCGTTGACACCAGCGCCAGGGCAGCGTGATGACATCACCTTCAATCAAGATGGCTGCAATGGCCTATCCGGGAGCAAATGTATAAGCTGAGCATGTTTATTTTTTATTATTTTTTAGCCCTTATTAACCCCTGTGTGAAGAATGTGGAATTATGATCTAATGTCAGTCATGATCTAATTCCAGCCATTTGCTGTCAGAAAACAGGAGAGTAAACTACCCAGGGGGCTCTGCATCAAGTGCGGCCACATGTGTACAAGTTCACACCTCACTCAGCAAGCACGGAGGCTAACTCGGATGAGTTACAGGGAAAAAAAATCTGTAGGGGGTCTCAGCTAATTACCCATATCATTCAAATCCATCAGACATCATGGAACTGGGAGTTCATAATGAATTATGAATTGACCATCCGTCACAGGCATAAACCAGTTACATATCTGCGATCTCCCTCTGACCTTACGGTCAGGAGCTATGGGCCATAATGGATTTTGTGTGTCTTTGGCTACCAGGACAAGGAAGGGAGGGTGAGGAGTGACCAACTACAGATGAAAAGGCGCATGCAGGCCAGAGGCCAGGGTCTTTCTCTGAAGGGGGTCATATCAAGTAATGTGTTTGAAGGGACCATGGACAAACTGCTGACATCACTGGCCCCACGTGACTACAGCCAAGCATTACAGCAACCCAGAATTCATAATAACTAGAGATGAGCGAATTTTTCTAAAATTTGATTCGGACGATTTGCCCAATTTTTTTGAAAAAATTGCTTTCATCCAGAATTATTCATCTACGGCTATTTCTGGGCTGCACAGAGCCTTTATAGGGGTGTGGAACACTGTGCCTTGCAGTAACACACATAGGGAGTTTGCTGTGGTAGTGAAACAATACTTTGAGTAAGTATGACAAGCACATGACAGGCGTCACCCTTAGAATCACTACACACTTTACTCATTCAAGGGGACAACACTGACCAAATAACTCAGCCTTACAGGTCGATGTTAGCGTCAAGAAGAAGCGCACTCCTTTTACACCGTCTCCAGCTGATTCCACAAAGATGTCTGCAGAACCTGTTCTATTAAACGT
Organism: Bufo gargarizans; assembly: GCF_014858855.1. NCBI lineage: Eukaryota > Metazoa > Chordata > Amphibia > Anura > Bufonidae > Bufo > Bufo gargarizans. The sequence continues at coordinate 423,975,614 of NC_058081.1, read as the reverse complement.
ATATACAAGTAAAGCCCCCCCGGACAGAGTGGAGAGGGATTAATTCGCCCTTTCTCTGATCCGTCAGAACTATCTGTAGAGCATACGCTTTCACTCGGTCAGCATTTGCTCAATAATTCATCAGTATTGCTAATGCCAAAAAAAAAAAAAAACAGGAGTGGATGTAAAAAAGATGACACATGAATGGAATATTTGCATGTCTTCTGTGTTTTGTACCTACTCCTGCTTTTGGCTACCAAATCCTGGCATAAGCCAATTCTGATGGGACCATACAGGCCTTACTTACTGCTACATAGAAAAGATCCATTGTGCGTCAAATTTTTTCTTCCTTCTGACAGATCAAAAGAAAGGTCAAATAAATCATAATTTCAGCTAGGCCAAAACACAAAATAGTGGCCCAGTCATGAAGGGGGGAGGGTGGGAACAGCATGAGAAGTCCACAGAGTGACCCTATGACATAGTGGTGAGGTGAAAGCAGTATGAGGAGGCCACCGAATGGTACACTGACAGAGTCTGAAGGTGGCGGCAGCATCAGGAGGCCATGGAGTGGCCTAATGACTGAGTCTGGAGATGGTGACAGTAAGAAAATTAGAAGGATACCACAAAGTGGCAAGGTGACATACTGTGGAGATGGCAGCAGCATGAGGAGACCACAGAATGGCAAGGTGACATAGTGTGGATGCGCCGGCATCATCCGAAAACAACTGAATGACAGTGACAGTGTGGAGATGGCAGTAGCAGCAGTATGAAGAGACCACAGAGTGGCAACAGTGCCATAATGTGGAGATGGCAGAAGCAGCAGCAGGGTACCACCGAGTGGCAAGGTAACATACTGTGGATATGGCAGAAGCATGAGGAGACCACAGAATGGCAAAGCGACATAGTGTGGAGATTGCAGTAGCAGCAGCAGCATCAGGAGACCACATAGTGGCAAGGCGACATAGTGTGTAGATGGCAGTAGCAGCATCAGGAGGATACCAAAGAGTGGCAAGGTGACATAGTGTGGAGTTGGCAGCAGCATGAAGAGACCACAGTGGCAAAGTGGCATAATATGGAGATAACAGCAGCAGCAGGAGACCACAGATTGGCAAGGTGACATAGTGTGGAGATAGCTGCAGCCTCCATTACAGAGGCTGCAGCTGTAAGTACGAGGTGGCCGAACGCGGCCGCTCAGGTGCACAGAATATGAGGAGAGTCCTCCTCCCCTCAACTGAGCCCCGCCTGCAGAACGGCCAATGAGGACGCAGGAGGCACGGCATCGCTGCATCATCCATCCCGCCCCCATTGTGCCGCCCCCTCGATGAGACCGGCCCAGATGAATGTAATAACATTCTACATTAAAGTTAGAGTAAATATATACGGCGACTTACTACCCTGGCAACGTTTGTATAGCTCCGATCGGGACAGGGATCATGAAGTGGTATGAACTGCATTGTATTTTATTTTATTTTATTTATTTAATTAATTGAGGACATCAATCGGTGGTGGTGGAGACAATACAGGAGGGTCAGGAAAGACCCAGCAGCATTTTTACTAGACGGCAATACTGTGATCAGGCTGATTTAAAGGGGCAGTGTATGGTATAATGTGGTATAAGTAATTCACAACCAATAATTACACTATCACACCCCTGGTATCTCCTAGCCCCCTCAATTGCCTAGGTGATCTAATTACATAGAGTCATTAGTAGTCCATGCCGCTGAGACACACGGATCGTGGGCAGTATGTCATCACCCCTAATGTTCCCCCGTTGCACCTCAGTTCCAGGGATCTAGAGAAAACACACAAAGGAATTATACTCATTTAGTCCCTGGGGCTGGAGCGCACATAGGCGGTAAATCCACTGTGTCTCTTTTTGCAATAACCGCCTATCAAAGTCGCCTCCTCTTGGCGATCTTCTGACCACCTCCACAGCCTGAAATTTGATGACATCCACATCACCGTTGTGCATGGTCGATATGTGTCTAGCAATCGGGGTATCCGCCCCTTTGCGGATGTCATTTAGATGTTCTGCTATTCTTCTACGGAATTCTCTTGTGGTTTTACCCACATATTGCTTTCCGCAAACACAAGTGGCCAAATATACCAGGCCTCTTGTTTTGCAATTGACAAATGATCTGATAGTAAATCTCTGTTCGGTGACGCTACAGATAAATGTAGCGCCAGTCTGGATTGCAGGGCAAGCCACGCAGCTGCCACAGCGGAAGGTCCCTTTGAGGCTGGTACTCAGCCATGTGGATGTAGTCGGGCCCTGAAAAAAGCTGTGCACCAGGCGATCTCTCAAACTACGTCCACGTCTGTACGTGATTAGAGGTACATCGCCTATCATATCCCCAATATCTGGGTCTGATTTAAGAATACCCCAGTAGGTCGTCAGCAAGTAACGCACTGTGTTGTGTGCTTCATCATATGTGGCTATGATGCGCAACTGGTCCATTCCAGCCGATCCCGACCTAGGGGTAAGGAGGGCATCCCGGTTTTGTGCCAGTGAATGCTGGTACGCTTTAGTTAGTACATGTTGTGGGTACCCCCTACTCCTAAATCTGGTTCGTAGATCACTGGATGCCGTTCTGAAATCCGACATACTGGAGCAGTTACGCCTTACCCGAAGGTATTGCCCTTTTGGAATTCCCCTCTTCAGGGGCAGGGGGTGGCAACTGTCCCAACTAAGGAGGCTGTTTGTTGCAGTCTCCTTGCGGAACAGCCGTGTGCCAATATTGCCCATCCTGTCCCTGAAGATGGTTAAATCCAGAAAGTTGATTTGAGATTCCTGGATCTCTGATGTAAAAAATAATCCCATAGTGTTTATGTTCAGGTCTGAAACAAACCGATTGAAGTCCTCAACACTCCCAGACCATAAAATCAATACATCATCGATGAAGCGTAACCACAAATTAATGTGGTCAGCCCATCTCTGATTATCCGCGAACACAACTTCACGTTCCCACCAGCCCAGGTAGAGATTGGCGAAGGTCGGGGCACAGGGGCTCCCCATCGCCACTCCCCTGAGCTGGTGGTACATGCGATGATCAAAGATAAAACAGTTGTGCTCAAGGACAAATTTCATTAGTTCAAGAATAAATTCGTTATGCTGCCAGCAATGGGTGCCACGTTGACTAAGGAAAGAGGCCACAACTCCACACCCCCTATCATGGGGTATGGAGCTGTACAAGGCCTCAACATCCAGGCTGGCCAGCATAACGTTCTCACCAAGATGTATTCCTTCCAATTTTTTGATTACATCCATAGAATCACGTACATACGAGGATAGGGACACCGCAAATGGTCGTAAAATCCTATCCACGTATGTACTGATTGGATGTGTCAAACTCCCAGTCCCTGACACAATAGGACGTCCCTTTAAAGGGGTAAGTCCCTTGTGCACCTTGGGTAACCCATAGAAACAAGGGATCTGGGGATGTTTGGGAAACAAAAACTCAAATTCAGATCTACTGATAAGGGCATGATCGTGTGCTGTGTCCAAGAGGTCCTTCAATTGCCTCCTGAACATCTCAGTAGGATTTGATTCCAGCACACGATAACATGATTTATCACTGAGAATGTTCAGACACATGATCTTATATTGGTCACAGTTCATTACGACAATATTCCCTCCCTTGTCCGATGGTTTAATGACAAGGGAGTTGTCGCGTTCCAGTGAAATTAGGGCCTCAATCTCCCTTTTCCGGAGATTGGACTCAGTCCCCTTCAATGTGTCGAGCTTTCTCAGTTGGTCTGTGACGACCTTGAGAAAAATGTCAGGTGGTGTGCCATCACTAAGGGGCGGGTTTTTAGTAGAGGACAATTTGAGGTCCGTAAATGGACCCTCACCAATCTCCCTACTCCCTTCCTCCATAAGGGATGCCAGTAGTTCGATATCCGGCAGGTCATTTATGTCCACACCCAATTCATTGCACTGTTGTTGATTATGTGTAGCAAAGAATTTTTTCCATTTAAGTTTCCTCACGAATAAGGTCAAATCCTTGACCCATTCGAAGGAGCTAAAGGAACAGGTGGGAACAAATGATAGGCCCTTGCTAAGTAGTTCCAGTTCTACCTCCGTAAGTGACCTATCAGACAAGTTAATAATTTGTAACTTGTCCCTGGACCTGTTTTTTCCTAGAGGGTTTACAGTCTCGTAATCAGCTGCACCCATTCTATGATGGTGTACTATTGGTTCTTGCTGTTTCTGAGACTGTAGGACCTCGTAGTTTGGTTCCCTAAAAAACCTCCCCGTGATCTGGGGTTCCTACCTCTGCCTCCCCTTCCTCTAGATCCCTTATTAGAGGGTTGGAAGATGGGGTATTGGCTATTCTGGTAGGAGGTACCTTCCAATTCAGTTTCCCCCTCAGAGGATGAGGGTTCTGTCTCAACCTCAAGGGTCCTTGCAGTTTTAGTCGCAAAATCGAGAATGCGCCCTTCTTTAAAATCAGCTTTATCTCTCAAAAATTGAGAGTGCTTACGTTCTTTAAGCTGGGCCGTAAACCGTTCCACCGTCTGTTGCAAAAAGACCTCCTTACGCGTAAACTCAGAGTTACTGGAGAATTTGCTCACTTCTGCAATTTGCTCCTGCAACAATGTGGTGTTTTTAGTGTGCAGGGCCTTTTCCTCCTCCAGCAACAATTCCATAAGTCTGAGGGAGCTCTCAACGGCCTCTTTTTCCCACTTCTTACGGAACTCTGGAGACTGAATTCTGTTGGACGGAAGGAAGGGAATCCGCATACCCCTGGGGACTATTTGATGTTGGATATAGGTTTCCAGGGTTTGAATTTCCCACCACCCTCTGACTTGGTCTTTGTAAATTTTGGTGAGTAATTTAAATGAACCAGTGATACTTAATGCACGGTTGGTTGGGGGTAGATCTGCCTCAGAAAAAACCACTCTAGCTTCCTCATCCCATTTATCACTGCAAATACCTGCCGCCAAAAAGCCTGCCATTACTCTCAAGCAATATATAAAGAAAATTTCACTGGTATAACTGATATATGGTATACGTTCCACCTATCAAAATCAAATCACTGTCGTTTGGAACACTACATTTCTGTTAAAACTGTTACTTTATTAATCAGAAAAACAAAAGGGAAGGGGGACTAACCTATATTAAAATTCTAGGACACCATCCATTCAGATCTGCCTGTTTCACCCAGCTTAGCTTAGATCCAGTGATTCGTGTCTGCAGGGCCGATTCTTAGACATCCGTTTCACATGAACGGATGGATTCAATTGAGATCGGCTTCTGCAGGCAGATGTTTATCACTGGATTAGTCTATCCATAACTTTAGTCGAGGGATCCATGAGCTGGTAGTGATTCAGAGCACACTGACCGCACCTTAGTGCTTACTTCTGTGGAATCAATTAGCACGGCCCCATGGCCCTCTGCTTTCACTTGCAGTATAGCACTAGCCTGCGGCATTTCTAGTGACCCCATCCGCAGCTGCATTTACCGTGTATGCGGCTTATAGGTCCTCATATCGACCCTATACTGAATGGATGGTGTCCTAGAATTTTAATATAGGTTAGTCCCCCTTCCCTTTTGTTTTTCTGATTAATAAAGTAACAGTTTTAACAGAAATGTAGCGTTCCAAACGACAGTGATTTGATTTTGATAGGTGGAACGTATACCATATATCAGTTATACCAGTGAAATTTTCTTTATATATTGCTTGAGAGTAATGGCAGGCTTTTTGGCGGCAGGTATTTGCAGTGATAAATGGGATGAGGAAGCTAGAGTGGTTTTTTCTGAGGCAGATCTACCCCCAACCAACCGTGCATTAAGTATCACTGGTTCATTTAAATTACTCACCAAAATTTACAAAGACCAAGTCAGAGGGTGGTGGGAAATTCAAACCCTGGAAACCTATATCCAACATCAAATAGTCCCCAGGGGTATGCGGATTCCCTTCCTTCCGTCCAACAGAATTCAGTCTCCAGAGTTCCGTAAGAAGTGGGAAAAAGAGGCCGTTGAGAGCTCCCTCAGACTTATGGCATTGTTGCTGGAGGAGGAAAAGGCCCTGCACACTAAAAACACCACATTGTTGCAGGAGCAAATTGCAGAAGTGAGCAAATTCTCCAGTAACTCTGAGTTTACGCGTAAGGAGGTCTTTTTGCAACAGACGGTGGAACGGTTTACGGCCCAGCTTAAAGAACGTAAGCACTCTCAATTTTTGAGAGATAAAGCTGATTTTAAAGAAGGGCGCATTCTCGATTTTGCGACTAAAACTGCAAGGACCCTTGAGGTTGAGACAGAACCCTCATCCTCTGAGGGGGAAACTGAATTGGAAGGTACCTCCTACCAGAATAGCCAATACCCCATCTTCCAACCCTCTAATAAGGGATCTAGAGGAAGGGGAGGCAGAGGTAGGAACCCCAGATCACGGGGAGGTTTTTTAGGGAACCAAACTACGAGGTCCTACAGTCTCAGAAACAGCAAGAACCAATAGTACACCATCATAGAATGGGTGCAGCTGATTACGAGACTGTAAACCCTCTAGGAAAAAACAGGTCCAGGGACAAGTTACAAATTATTAACTTGTCTGATAGGTCACTTACGGAGGTAGAACTGGAACTACTTAGCAAGGGCCTATCATTTGTTCCCACCTGTTCCTTTAGCTCCTTCGAATGGGTCAAGGATTTGACCTTATTCGTGAGGAAACTTAAATGGAAAAAATTCTTTGCTACACATAATCAACAACAGTGCAATGAATTGGGTGTGGACATAAATGACCTGCCGGATATCGAACTACTGGCATCCCTTATGGAGGAAGGGAGTAGGGAGATTGGTGAGGGTCCATTTACGGACCTCAAATTGTCCTCTACTAAAAACCCGCCCCTTAGTGATGGCACACCACCTGACATTTTTCTCAAGGTCGTCACAGACCAACTGAGAAAGCTCGACACATTGAAGGGGACTGAGTCCAATCTCCGGAAAAGGGAGATTGAGGCCCTAATTTCACTGGAACGCGACAACTCCCTTGTCATTAAACCATCGGACAAGGGAGGGAATATTGTCGTAATGAACTGTGACCAATATAAGATCATGTGTCTGAACATTCTCAGTGATAAATCATGTTATCGTGTGCTGGAATCAAATCCTACTGAGATGTTCAGGAGGCAATTGAAGGACCTCTTGGACACAGCACACGATCATGCCCTTATCAGTAGATCTGAATTTGAGTTTTTGTTTCCCAAACATCCCCAGATCCCTTGTTTCTATGGGTTACCCAAGGTGCACAAGGGACTTACCCCTTTAAAGGGACGTCCTATTGTGTCAGGGACTGGGAGTTTGACACATCCAATCAGTACATACGTGGATAGGATTTTACGACCATTTGCGGTGTCCCTATCCTCGTATGTACGTGATTCTATGGATGTAATCAAAAAATTGGAAGGAATACATCTTGGTGAGAACGTTATGCTGGCCAGCCTGGATGTTGAGGCCTTGTACAGCTCCATACCCCATGATAGGGGGTGTGGAGTTGTGGCCTCTTTCCTTAGTCAACGTGGCACCCATTGCTGGCAGCATAACGAATTTATTCTTGAACTAATGAAATTTGTCCTTGAGCACAACTGTTTTATCTTTGATCATCGCATGTACCACCAGCTCAGGGGAGTGGCGATGGGGAGCCCCTGTGCCCCGACCTTCGCCAATCTCTACCTGGGCTGGTGGGAACGTGAAGTTGTGTTCGCGGATAATCAGAGATGGGCTGACCACATTAATTTGTGGTTACGCTTCATCGATGATGTATTGATTTTATGGTCTGGGAGTGTTGAGGACTTCAATCGGTTTGTTTCAGACCTGAACATAAACACTATGGGATTATTTTTTACATCAGAGATCCAGGAATCTCAAATCAACTTTCTGGATTTAACCATCTTCAGGGACAGGATGGGCAATATTGGCACACGGCTGTTCCGCAAGGAGACTGCAACAAACAGCCTCCTTAGTTGGGACAGTTGCCACCCCCTGCCCCTGAAGAGGGGAATTCCAAAAGGGCAATACCTTCGGGTAAGGCGTAACTGCTCCAGTATGTCGGATTTCAGAACGGCATCCAGTGATCTACGAACCAGATTTAGGAGTAGGGGGTACCCACAACATGTACTAACTAAAGCGTACCAGCATTCACTGGCACAAAACCGGGATGCGCTCCTTACCCCTAGGTCGGGATCGGCTGGAATGGACCAGTTGCGCATCATAGCCACATAGATCTAATCTACTAATGTCCCTTGGACCAACTTACACATTTTAATCCTGCACTCCCTTATCCTAAAATTTAACCTTTATTCAATAATTATTCTAATAGATAACTTAAGGATACTTTTAAAATTGCCAGTTAGGCCTCATGCACACAACAGTTTTTTTTCACGGTCCGCAAAAACGGGGTCCGTAGGTCCGTGATCCATGACCGTTTTTTCGTCCATGGGTCTTCCTTGATTTTTGGAGGATCCACGGACATGAAAAAAAAGTCGTTTTGGTGTCCGCCTGGCCGTGCGGAGCCAAACCGATCCGTCCTGAATTACAATGCAAGTCAATGGGGACGGATCCGTTTGACGTTGACACAATATGGTGCCATTTCAAACGGATCCGTCCCCATTGACTTTCAATGTAAAGTCTGGAGTTCTTTTATACCATCGGATTGGAGTTTTCTCCAATCCGATGGTATATTTTAACTTGAAGCGTCCCCATCACCATGGGAACGCCTCTATGTTAGAATATACTGTCGGATATGAGCTACATTGTGAAACTCAGATCCGACAGTATATTCTAACACAGACGCGTTCCCATGGTGATGGGAACGCTTCAGGTTAGAATATACTGAAAAACTGTGTACATGACTGCCCCCTGCTGCCTGGCAGCACCCGATCTCTTACAGGGGGCCGTGATCAGCACAATTAACTCCTCAGGTGCCGCACCTGAAGGGGTTAATTGTACTATCATATCCCCCTGTAAGAGATCAGGGCTGCCAGGCAGCAGGGGGCAGACCCCCCCTCCCCAGTTTGAATATCATTGGTGGCCAGTGCACCCCCCCCCTCCCTCCCTCTATTGTAATAAATTGTTGCTGGCACAGTGTGCGCCCCCCATCGCCCCCCCCTCCCTCCCTCTATTGTAATAAATCGTAGGTGGCACAGTGTGCGCCCCCCATGGCCCCCCCCTCCCTCCCTCTATTGGAATAAATCGTTGGTGGCACAGTGTGCACCCCCCATCGCCCCCCTCTTCCCTCTATTGGAATAAATCGTTGGTGGCACAGTGTGCGCCCCCCATCGGCCCCCCTCTTCCCTCTATTGGAATAAATCGTTGGTGGCACAGTGTGCGCCCCCCATCGGCCCCCCCTCCCTCTATAGCATTAATAACATTGGTGGCCAGTGTGCGGCCTCCCATCTCCCCCCCCCCATCATTGGTGGCAGCGGAGTTCCGATCAGAGTCCCAGTTTAATCGCTGGGGCTCCGATCGGTAACCATGGCAACCAGGAAGCTACTACAGCCCTGGTTGCCATGGTTACTTAGCAATAGTACAATAGTAGAAGATTCGTACTTACCTGCTTGCTGCTGCGATGTCTGTGACCGGCCGGGAGCTCCTCCTACTGGTAAGTGACAGTTCATTTAGCAATGCGCAGCACAGACCTGTCACTTACCACTAGGTGGAGCTCCCGGCCGGACACGAACATCACAGCAGCAAGCAGGTAACTATGAATCTTCTACTATTGTACGATTGCTAAGTAACCATGGCAACCAGGACTGCAATAGCGTCCTGGTTGCCATGGTTACCGATCGGAGCCCCACCAATGATCGGGGGGGGGGGGGGGGAGGCCGCACACTGGCCACCAATGTTGTTACTGCTATAGAGGGAGGGGGGCCGATGGGGGGCGCACACTGTGCCACCAACGATTTATTACAATAGAGGGAGGGAGGGGGGGGCCGATGTGGGGCGCACACTGTGCCACCAACGATTTATTACAATAGAGGGAGGGAGGGGGGGGCGATGGGGGGCGCACACTGTGCCACCAACGATTTATTACAATAGAGGGAGGGAGGGGGGGCGCACTGGCCACCAATGATATTCAAACTGGGGAGGGGGGGGTCTGCCCCCTGCTGCCTGACAGCCCTGATCTCTTACAGGGGGCTATGATAGTACAATTAGATCTGAAAAAGCTTTTATGCAGACGGATCTTCGGATCCGTCTGTATGAAAGCAACCTACGGCCACGGATCACGGACACGGATGCCAATCTTGTGTGCATCCGTGTTCTTTCACGGACCCATTGACTTGAATGGGTCCGTGAACCGTTGTCCGTCAAAAAAATAGGACAGGTCATATTTTTTGGACGGACAGGATACACGGATCACGGACTCGGCTGCAAAACGGTGCATTTTCCGATTTTTCCACTGACCCATTGAAAGTCAATGGGTCCGCGAAAAAAAACTGAAAACGACACAACGGCCACGGATGCACACAACGGTCGTGTGCATGAGGCCTTAGTCTCAGCATTTATGTGCAATAGCTATACTTCCTATTAGTAGTCACCTAACTAGGAATAAACATAGTTACCTTACTGGCTGCGCGCTGCCAGTATTGCTATAGGTACAATGTATCAAGTGTCTCCTACTAGTGTTTTGCTAGAGACTATACTGAATTAAAACATGAGATCCATGCTGCCCCCCGACATGTTTCACTGAATACCGGCATCTTCAGGGGTTAGGGCAGGGTGTGAGCTTGTTGCTGCTCGGCTTGATTATATAACCTCTGTTTATGATGTCATCACTAGAAGACTATCCAATAGAGATGAACTCCCCAGTGAGCCTCAGAATGTGATTGGTGGCGTCCCAGGGTCCCTCCCCCAGGTGTCGCCACCCATCCAGACTATGCTTTCTGGTTGGTGGCCGTCATACCATGTCATCAGTCCGTGAGACGCCAGAGCGCATGTCACCGGACTTAGTCTCTTTGTTTACTCTTTCTGCATTTCTAGGTCTGTATCGTGTTCCTGCGCATGCGTCAGTACTTTGTTCCCTATGCGATCCTTTGTGACCAAGGCACCTGTCGCTAGACATAGGCTCTTTTTGTTATTTTTTGGCACTTATTATATATTGTGCTTCCATCGGCATTCAATATGATCCTCTATCTCTTCTATGACTTTATCATAAAGATGCACCTGCATTAATATTTGGTTAATAGCATTAGTGCCTAGGTGTATGTCCATAGGTTTAGTATACTTGTCGCTATTTGGTTTCACTGATTCATAGATATATCCTATATGTTGCACTTTTGCCTGCACGTAGCGATTATGATTATCATTCTGACTATTCCACATATCACAGGGCCTTGTTCTTTAGATATTGGTTCTTTAGATATTGAAGGCATAGAAAGAATCAAATGGGATATACTTATATCCCATTTGATTCTTTCTATGCCTTCATTTGTTCTACTCTTTACATTGTTTTTGCCGAACAGTTACTCAGTTTACAATCTGTCTTTTTATTTTTCCTTCTTTTCTGTTTGCTAAATAGTATTATTTTTAGTTTTTTCTCCTAGGAAAACAGGCTACAGGAAGGACGAATACATGAACCCTTCATTTAGGCCTCTTGGGGATAACTGTGTTCAATATCATATGTACCTATACAGCATATAATTTTTTCTCCTCTTTTTTGGGTTCTGCCTGCTAGTAGTTCCAATCTTCCTATCTTTCTTGCTTTATTATATGCTCTATGTAGGCATTTCTTAGAGTAGCCTCTACTATGGAAGCGTGAATAGAGTGTGCTGCATTCTCTTTCAAATGCCTCCTCTGTAGAGCAGTTCCGCCTGGCTCATAAATATTGCCCTACTGGAATTCCCTTTTTGAGGGGTTCAGGATGGAAGCTTTGCCTGTTTGCTAAATAGTATTATTTTTATTTTTTTCTCCTAGGAAAACAGGCTACAGGAAGGACGAATACATGAACCCTTCATTTAGGCCTCTTGGGGGTAAGCTTTTCAGCAGGTAAATCCATTTTGTCTCCTCCTGCTGAAGCTTTCTGTCTATATCACCTTTGCGTGGGCCTGATTTTACCTTCATTACTCCCCAAAACTTGAAATCCATGCTTTTTCCTTTGTGTTTTTCTCTCATATGTCTGGCTAGGCTTGTGTCTTCTCCCATATTGATGCTGCTCAAGTGTCTAGAAATTCGTCTTCTTATTTCCTGAGTAGTTTTTCCAACGTACAGTCTGGGACAGTCACATTTGATGATATACACCACTCCTTTCGTTTTACAATTGATGTAGTCTCTTATTTCATAATTCCTCCCATCCACCGGATTCTCAAACATTTTTGTGATCTTCATACGACCACAAAAAATGCACAAAAAATGATCCCTTGTGATTTAGCCAAGTCTTTATTTTTTATTTTTTATGAGGTTGTTAGTGGCTATGAACTAGCATTTCTCTCATATTTCTTCCCCTTCTATAAGTTATTGTGGGGTATCGTGGTATCACTTCCTGTATATCAGTGTCTGCTTGTAGAATATGCCAATGCCATCTCAAGATTTGTTTTATGATACTGTGTTCAATATCATATGTACCTATACAGCATATAATTTTTTCTCCTCTTTTTTGGGTTCTGCCTGCTAGTAGTTCCAATCTTCCTATCTTTATTGCTTTATTATATGCTCTATGTAGGCATTTCTTAGAGTAGCCTCTACTATGGAAGCGTGAATAGAGTGTGCTGCATTCTCTTTCAAATGCCTCCTCTGTAGAGCAGTTCCGCCTGGCTCATAAATATTGCCCTACTGGAATTCCCTTTTTGAGGGGTTCAGGATGGAAGCTTTGCCAGTGCAGAAAATTATTGGTAGACGTTGGTTTACGGCATATTTCCGTTTAGATACTGCCATCAGGCTGCAATAGTATCTTGAGATCCAGGAAATTTAGAGTGCTCTTGTGTATTTCTGCTTTAAATTTCATTCCAATTTGAATTCATGAAAAAGTGCTTCAGTGTCATCCCAAAATATCAATATATCATCGATATATCGACCCCAAAATAAAATGTGCTGCGTGTACTTATTATAAGTGTCTGTGAAGACTATACCGTCTTCCCACCACCCTAAAAAAAGATTAGCAAAACTTGGTGCACAAATCATGCCCATAGCGGTGCCAGTTGTCTGTAAATAATATTTCCCATTAAATATAAAATAATTGTGCTCGTGGTTTTGGACCCCTTTTGGTGCTGAGGTAATGCTCCACTGCCTGTATTCCCAGGTTGTGCTGAATGCTGGTATATAAAGCCTCAACATCGAGGCTTGCTATGAACGTTTTGGGGTTTACTTGGATCTCTTGCAACCTGACGACAGTATCCTTGGTGTCTTTGAGATATGACGGTAGTGATTTTACAAATGGAGAGATAACTTGTTCTACATATTCACTGATACCCTCACATAAACTCTGGTTGCCTGAAACAATGGGTCTGCCCGGAATTGGTTCCATTTGTTAATGGATTTTGGGAATGGCATAGAAGGTGGCAATAGTAGGACGTGGTCTAAATAATACACTAAATTCTTCCTTTGTGATTAGGTTCCTATCTTTGGCACTTTTTAGCAGTTTTTTTAAATCTAGAACATATTTTTCAGTTGGATCAGTACTCAGCTCTTTATACATGCTTACTCATTTAAAAGTGTCATGACTATCTGTTCATAATATTCTCTTTCTAGTAACACAATATTCCCCCCTTTGTCCGAGGGCTTTATAATGAGATTCTCATTTTCTACTATTTCTTTCATAGCTGCTTGTTCTTCTATAGTCAGGTTACAATATGTTTTGTTTTTATGTACTTTAATTCTTTGTAGGTCACTCGTAACTATGTCCACAAAGGTCTGAATGTTCGCGTATTTTCCAAATGGTGGAGTAAATTTTGATTTGGGGGTCAGTGTACTAAAGGGAGGGCTCGGGCGACTATTTCTCCTTCACTTTCCCTCATTAAGAGTTCAAGTGTCTCAACCGCTTCTCTCTCACATTTTTGTATTGTTTCTGTTTCATATTCTCTGGTTTTAAATTCTTTATGTAAAGCTAGTTTTCTGGCGAACAAGTTTATGTCCTTAACCCATAGGAAACAGTTGAACTGTGGCACTGGTGTAAACGATAAGCCTTTATGTATCAAGCTTATGTGTTCAGGTTTCAGTTCTATATCAGTTTTATTAATAATCTGCATCGCTCCCCCAGTATTCTCATCATGTGAGTGATTAATTTTTTGGTTCAGATCTTTTAGCTGTACTGTTCTTAAGTTCAGATCTTTTAATTGTAGCCCAATTTGTCCCTGTCTCTCAACTGTACTCCCATTCCTAAAAAACTATCTGATGTCATATTTAGGGGTGGTTAAATGGTGTTTGTTGCTGATGGTATAGCCAAGGAGGATAATTGTGGAAATTGTGAATATTGTACTGACATACTTGATGATTGTTCCTGGTTCCTTGTACATGTTGGATTTATGGCAGGATTTTGAGGGGGATTCTTTGGAGGATAGGGTAATCTATTTTTTACTCTCCTTTTTGTGCCTGATTTAGATTGTGTGTGATTACTTTCCACTTCTAATACCTCTGATTATGATATATCTGTGTATTCCCTCCAATTTTCCCTTGCCTTGTATGGGTGGGAACAGTCCCCACTGTTTTCTTGGATAGATGATCCCTGTGTCGAAATCTGGTGACATTGGTTTTCTCATGCTGCCATATCCAACCAAAGAGTGGCAAGCTGACATAATGTGGATATGGCAGTAGCAGCAGCAGTATTAGAAGACCACATAGTGGCAAGATGACATAATGTGTAGAGGCAGCAGCAGAAGCAGCATCAGGAGGATACTAAAGAGTGCCGAGGTGACATTGCTTGGATATCACAGCATGAGGAGACCACAGAGTGGCACGGTAATATAGTGTCGATAAGGTAGTAGCAGCAGCAGCATCAGGAGACCACATAAAAGCAAGGTGACATACTGTGGAGATGGCAGTAGCAACAGCAGCATCAGGATACCACAGAGTGGCAAGGTGACATAGTGTGGATATGGCAGTAGTAGCAGTATCAGGAGGATACCCCAGAGTGGCAAGGTGACATAGTGTAGATATGGCAGTAGCAGCAGCAGCATCAGGAGGATACCACAGAGTGGCAAGGTGACATAATGTGGAGATGCCAGCAGCATGAGTCAATCACAGAGTGGCAATAATATGACATAATATGTACATTGAAAAATTTGTAATGGGGGTCACTCAATATAAGGCAAACACACGGTGATTGGTATCCATATAAATTCTTTATATATTATATATAGGCTTCAAACTATGCAAATAAAACAATATACATAAAACATTTCATAAAAATTGAATGAATAAAATATACTATACGTTTAAAACGCCGCACAAAAGACCTCTAGCTCTGTAATTCAATATATGGAGTCTCTCAAGAGCTATTTTCTATTGACCCTGATTCATGTCCGGGGACTATAACTATTAGCAGGTAGGTACGGGTTCAATATCAATGTTCCAGAGATGGCAATGATGATAAGAACATTGGATTTCCCAATTGTGTTAAAATGTACTTTACCACTCCTGCAGTAGATCCACATAAGCGTCCGATTTCAGCAGAATGTATTGCTGTAAGTTGTAAGGACCTGTTGGTAGGCTCTGTATATGAAGTTCCCCACGCCGTTAGTAGCGATGCAGCTTGGTGTTGCCGCTCTGACCTTCCAGGACCTAGGTGGCGTCCCACGTGGTTTACTGGGCGGTCACGTGATCTGTATTTCCAGGCGGGGTTTTCAAACTTCTTTAACGCGAATTCATGTAGATATGCGTTTGTAGAGTCTTTTCTTTAGTTGTCCCTCACTGTCATTCACCAGACGCGTTTCGGGGTAAAAGGGACCCCTTCCTCAGTGGTTTGACAGTGGAGGTGTAATGTCCAGTTTTTTATAGTGTCCATAATTGACAAATGTGGGTTGGAACATGGGCTGGACCATTGGTTGAACCAGTGAGGGACATCTTTAAATCCAGGACTGGATCTTTTCTCAAGGCAGGTTTGCATTCATAATATTCCAATATAGAGTCAGGTCTACATTCATTGTGTTTTAGTACAAAATCCTTAGTATTGGTAAAATTTATCAATCAATTGTACATTTAATGCGGTATAACATTTTTAATACATACATAAGACTTAATTGATGTAAAAAAGATAAAATCCGGAAAAAACGCATGTGCGGTTTTCATGCGGTTTCGATGCGTTTTTTGCGGAATAGGATAAAAATGGATCGCAGTTAAACAATGGATACATTGGTAAGTATAAAAAATGACAAATGAATAAAATAATGACATTATGATGAATAAAATGTTGTACATATGTATACTTTCAGGTACTAAAAGACTGTCATAAATATCATAAATATCAAACACTACATCTTGATACTAGAAGGTTTGAAGATGTGTAGATGGATGTAAGGGAGGGCGCCTGAGCTGGCGGGAGAGAGAGATCTGGGTGTTGATAAACAACCTGACACAGATGTCACTGTCCCACCAGATCATGCGTCCCACTTATAAGAAGGCAAATAATTCCAAATCTGCATTCAAACCTTTGGGTAATAGGGTATTGAACTCAAAAATCCTCTTAGACTCCATCCTGGACATCTGGAGGATGTGATTCCCTCCTCTCCATGCATATCTAACTTTTTCTAATGCCATGTATTTTAAACTGGATGGGTCACTATCATGACAATCTTTATAATGTTTCGATAATGAGTGCAATTCGTACCCCTTCTTAATGTTCGCAATGTGTTCTGACACCCTCTTTTTTAATGTGCGTTTTGTCCTGCCAATATATTGTTTGTGGCACGGGCATTCTATTAAATATATAACGCTGTTTGAATCACATGTCAGTCCTTCCTTAATATCCATAGAGAATGTATTTTGCGTTGACTGAGCTTTGGTGGTTTTTTTAGGGAAATTTGTGATTTTACAATTGGAGCATCGTCCACATCTATGAAAACCACTGAATGACAACCAATTTTGTTTTTCTCCTATATTGCAATTTTTCTTTTTTACTGATGGGGCAACTTTGAGACCCAGATTGGGAACCCTGGTATATGTTATTTGCGGTGTAGCATTTAATAGGGGGCCAACTATCTTATCCCCAAGCAGATGGTGCCAATGTTTTTTTATGACTCTCTCCATGCCTTTGTATTGTGCATTGAAGGGTAAGATAATTCTCAATATGTCATCTGTTATTCCCATCTGTCTGGGGACAAAAAAGTCTTCCCTTTTCATTGTTCTAACTTGCTCCAAAGATCCCTCCAATAAATGGATAGGGTATTGTTTCTCCATAAATTGTTGTTTAAGATTCTCTGCCTCCATTTCAAATTGTAATTCCTGAGTGCAGTTACGCTTTATCCTTCTAAATTGGCTTTTTGGTACATTCGTCAGCCATCTTGGTAGATGGCAGCTTGTGTACAATATGTAACTATTTTTAGTAACTGACTTTTGATATGTGTTACATATAAGTTTATTATCTTGTACTGTAATATTTAAGTCCAGGAATTGTATATTTGTCGCACTTATAGTGGAAGTGAACTTGAGGTTCCAATCATTTTCATTTATTTCTTCCAGGAATGACGATAGTGTTGTAGTTGTATCTTGCCATATGAATATTATGTCGTCTATGTACCTCCGCCATAGTACCAGACCCGCCCCCAGTTTAGGTCCAATGGTGATGTCCTCCCACTGGGCCATAAATAGGTTTGCATAACTAGGGGCGAATCTGGTACCCATGGCGGTTCCTTTTCTTTGTACATAGAATTCTTCCTTGAAAGAAAAATAATTGTGTGTCAATATATACTCAATTCCCTCTATCGTATATAAGATCTGGTCTTCCTTCATAGTATTATGGGCAGTAAGTTGTTGATATAGAGCCCTCAGACCCAATTTATGATCAATTATCGTATAGAGTGAATTGACATCTAAGGTACCCATTATCCACCCATTTTTAAAGTTCACTCCCTCTAATATTTTGATAATGTCAGTAGTATCTTTTATATAGGATGGTATATTTTTGACCGCAGGTTGTAACAGTCGGTCAATATATCCTGACAAATTTGATGAAATGGAGTTGATCCCAGATATTATGGGTCTCCCTGGAGGATTTTTTGGGTCCTTGTGAATTTTCGGAATACAGTACAAAATAGGCAATCTCTTTTCAGTATTTGTAATGTATTTGGCCTCCTGTTCCAATAAGATCCCAGATTCAGTGCCCTTTTTGCAATATTGTACTAATAATTTAAAATATTCTTCCGTAGGGTCTCGTTTAAGTTTCATATATGTGGTTTCATCCTGTAGTTGTCTTAAACATTCCTGATTATAATCTTCTGTATTTAGAACTACTATGGCTCCCCCCTTATCTGCTGGTCTAATGGTTATATTATTGGCAGATTGTAACTGTTTAACCACCTCCGGACCGCCTAACGCAGATGTGCGGTCCGGAGGTGGCAGCCCTGCGCACGACGACGCATATACGCGTCATCTCGCGAGGGCCGGGATTTCCTGTGAATGCGCGCACACAGGCGCGCGCGCTCACAGGAACGGAAGGTAAGCGAGTGGATCTCCAGCCTGCCAGCGGCGATCGCTCGCTGGCAGGCTGGAGATCCGAATTTTTTAACCCCTAACAGGTATATTAGACGCTGTTTTCATAACAGCGTCTAATATACCTCCTACCTGGTCCTCTGGTGGTCCCTTTTGTTAGGATCGACCACCAGAGGACTCAGGTAGGTCAGTACAGTCGCACCAAACACCACACTACACTACACTACACCCCCCCCCCGTCACTTATTAACCCCTTATAAACCCCTGATCACCCCATATAAACTCCCTGATCACCCCCCTGTCATTGATCACCGCCCTGTCATTGATCACCCCCTGTCAGGCTCCGTTCAGACGTCCGCATGATTTTTACGGATCCGATCCATGTATCCATGGATCCGTAAAAATCATGCGGACGTCTGAATGGAGCCTTACAGGGGGGTGATCAATGACAGGCGGGTGATCACCCATATACACTCCCTGATCACCCCCTGTCATTGATCACCCCCGTCATTGATCACCCCCCTGTAAGGCACCATTCAGACGTCCGCATGATTTTTACGGATCCATGGATACATGGATCGGATCCGCAAAACACATGCGGACGTCTGAATGGAGCCTTACAGGGGGTGATCAATGACAGGCGGGTGATCACCCATATACACTCCCTGATCACCCCCCTGTCATTGATAACCCCCCTGTAAGGCTCCATTCAGACGTCCGCATGCGTTTTATGGATCCGTAAAAAATCATGCGGATGTCTGAATGGAGCCTTACAGGGGGGGTGATCAGTGACAGGGGGGTGATCACCCTGATTACCCTGATCACCCCCTGTCATTGATAACCCCCCTGTAAGGCTCCATTCAGACGTCCGCATGCATTTTGTGGATCCGATCCATGTATCCATGGATCCGTAAAAAATCATGCGGATGTCTGAATGGAGCCTTACAGGGGGGTGGTCAGTGACAGGGGGGTGATCACCCTGATTACCCTGATCACCCCCTGTCATTGATAACCCCCCTGTAAGGCTCCATTCAGACGTCCGCATGCGTTTTGTGGATCCGATCCATGTATCCATGGATCCGTAAAAAATCATGCGGATGTCTGAATGGAGCCTTACAGGGGGGGTGATCAGTGACAGGGGGGTGATCACCCTGATTACCCTGATCACCCCCTGTCATTGATAACCCCCCTGTAAGGCTCCATTCAGACGTCCGCATGCATTTTGTGGATCCGATCCATGTATCCATGGATCCGTAAAAAATCATGCGGATGTCTGAATGGAGCCTTACAGGGGGGGTGGTCAGTGACAGGGGGGTGATCACCCTGATCACCCCCTGTCATTGATAACCCCCCTGTAAGGCTCCATTCAGACGTCCGCATGCGTTTTGTGGATCCTATCCATGTATCCATGGATCCGTAAAAAATCATGCGGATGTCTGAATGGAGCCTTACAGGGGGGGTGATCAGTGACAGGGGGGTGATCACCCTGATTACCCTGATCACCCCCTGTCATTGATAACCCCCCTGTAAGGCTCCATTCAGACGTCCGCATGCGTTCTGTGGATCCGATCCATGTATCCATGGATCAGTAAAAAATCATGCGGATGTCTGAATGGAGCCTTACAGGGGGGGTGATCAGTGACAGGGGGGTGATCACCCTGATTACCCTGATCACCCCCTGTCATTGATAACCCCCCTGTAAGGCTCCATTCAGACGTCCGCATGCGTTCTGTGGATCCGATCCATGTATCCATGGATCAGTAAAAAAATCATGCGGATGTCTGAATGGAGCCTTACAGGGGGGGTGATCAGTGACAGGGGGGTGATCACCCTGATTACCCTGATCACCCCCTGTCATTGATAACCCCCCTGTAAGGCTCCATTCAGACGTCCGCATGCGTTCTGTGGATCCGATCCATGTATCCATGGATCCGTAAAAAATCATGCGGCTGTCTGAATGGAGCCTTACAGGGGGGGTGATCAGTGACAGGGGGGTGATCACCCTGATTACCCTGATCACCCCCTGTCATTGATAACCCCCCTGTAAGGCTCCATTCAGACGTCCGCATGCGTTCTGTGGATCCGATCCATGTATCCATGGATCCGTAAAAAATCATGCGGATGTCTGAATGGAGCCTTACAGGGGGGGTGATCAATGACAGGGGGGTGATCAGGGAGTCTATATGGGTGATCACCCCCCTGTCATTGATCACCCCCCTGTCATTGATCACTCCCCCCCTGGTAAGGCATTGATCACCCCCCTGTCATTGATCACTCCCCCCCTGGTAAGGCTCCATTCAGCCATTTTTTTTGGCCCAAGTTAGCGGAAATTTTTTGTTTGTTTTTGTTTTTGTTTTTTCTTACAAAGTCTCATATTCCACTAACTTGTGTCAAAAAATAAAATCTCACATGGACGCACCATACCCCTCACGGAATCCAAATGCGTAAACATTTTTAGACATTTATATTCCAGACTTTTTCTCACGCTTTAGGGCCCCTAAAAAGCCAGGGCAGTATAAATACCCCACATGTGACCCCATTTCGGAAAGAAGACACCCCAAGATATTCCGTGAGGGGCATATTGAGTCCATGAAAGATTGAAATTTTTGTCCTAAGTTAGCGGAAAGTGAGACTTTGTGAGAAAAAAAAACAAAATATCCGCTAACTTATGCAAAAAAAAAAAAAATTCTAGGAACTCGCCAGGCCCCTCATTGAATACCTTGGGGTGTCTTCTTTCCAAAGTGGGGTCACATGTGGGGTATTTATACTGCCCTGGATTTTTAGGGGCCCTAAAGCATGAGAAGAAGTCTGGGATCCAAATGTCTAAAAATGCCCTCCTAAAAGGACTTTGGGCCCCTTTGCGCATCTAGGCTGCAAAAAAGTGTCACACATGTGGTATCGCCGTACTCAGGAGAAGTTGGGGAATGTGTTTTGGGGTGTCATTTTACATATACCCATGCTGGGTGAGAAAAATATATTGGTCAAATGCCAACTTTGTATAAAAAAATGGGAAAAGTTGTCTTTTGCCAAGATATTTCTCTCACCCAGCATGGGTATATGTAAAATGACCCCCCAAAACACATTGCCCAACTTCTCCTGAGTACGGCGATACCACATGTGTGACACTTTTTTGCAGCCAAGGTGGGCAAAGGGGCACCTTTCGGATTTCGCAGGCCATTTTTTACACATTTTGATTGCAAGGTACTTCTTACACATTTGGGCCCCTAAATTGCCAGGGCAGTATAACTACGCCACAAGTGACCCCATTTTGGAAAGAAGACACCCCAAGGTATTCCGTGGGGGGCACGGCGAGTTCCTAGAATTTTTTATTTTTTGTCACAATTTAGCGGAAAATGATGATTTTTCTTTTTTTTTTCTTTTTTCCTTACAAAGTCTCATATTCCACTAACTTGCGACAAAAAATTAAAAATTCTAGGAACTCGCCATGCCCCTCACGGAATACCTTGGGGTGTCTTCTTTCCAAAATGGGGTCACTTGTGGGGTAGTTATACTGCCCTGGCAATTTAGGGGCCCAAATGTGTGAGAAGAACTTTGCAATCAAAATGTGTAAAAAATGCCCTGCAAAATCCGAAAGGTGCACTTTGGAATATGTGCCCCTTTGCCCACCTTGGCAGCAAAAAAGTGTGACACATCTGGTATCGCCGTACTCAGGAGAAGTTGGGCAATGTGTTTTGGGGTGTCATTTTACATATACCCATGCTGGGTGAGAAAAATATCTTGGTCAAATGCCAACTTTGTATAAAAAAATGGGAAAAGTTGTCTTTTGCCAAGATATTTCTCTCACCCAGCATGGGTATATGTAAAATGACAGCCCAAAACACATTCCCCAACTTCTCCTGAGTATGGCGATACCAGATGTGTGACACTTTTTTGATGCCAAGGTGGGCAAAGGGGCACATATTCCAAAGTGCACCTTTCGGATTTCACCGGTCATTTTTTACAGATTTTGATTGCAAAGTACTTCTCACACATATGGGCCCCTAAATTGCCAGGGCAGTATAACTACGCCACAAGTGACCCCATTTTGGAAAGAAGACACCCCAAGGTATTCCGTGAGGGGCATGGCGAGTTCCTAGAATTTTTTATTTTTTGTCGCAAGTTAGTGGAATATGAGACTTTGTAAGGAAAAAAGAGAAAAAAAAAAATCATCATTTTCCGCTAACTTGTGACAAAAAATAAAAAATTCTAGGAACTCGCCATGCCCCTCACAGAATACCTTGGGGTGTCTTCTTTCCAAAATGGGGTCACTTGTGGCGTAGTTATACTGCCCTGGCAATTTAGGGGCCCAAATGTGTGAGAAGTACCTTGCAATCAAAATGTGTAAAAAATGGCCTGCAAAATCTGAAAGGTGCACTTTGGAATATGCGCCCCTTTGTCCACCTTGGCTGCAAAAAAGTGTGACACATCTGGTATCGCCGTACTCAGGAGAAGTTGGGGAATGTGTTTTGGGGTGTCATTTTACATATACCCATGCTGGGTGAGAGAAATATCTTGGCAAAAGACAACTTTTCCCATTTTTTTATACAAAGTTGGCATTTGACCAAGATATTTTTCTCACCCAGCATGGGTATATGTATAATGACACCCCAAAACACATTCCCCAACTTCTCCTGAGTACGGCGATACCAGATGTGTCACACTTTTTTGCTGCCAAGGTGGGCAAAGGGGCGCATATTCCAAAGTGCACCTTTTGGATTTCACCGGTCATTTTTTACACATTTTGATTGCAAGGTACTTCTCACACATTTGGGCCCCTAAATTGCCAGGGCAGTATAACTACCCCACAAGTGACCCCATTTTGGAAAGAAGACACCCCAAGGTATTCTGTGAGGGGCATGGTGAGTTCCTAAAATTTTTATTTTTTGTCGCAAGTTAGTGGAATATGAGACTTTGTAAGAAAAAATAAAAAAATAAAAATAATCATCATTTTCCGCTAACTTGTGACAAAAAATAAAAAGTTCTATGAACTCACTATGCCCATCAGCGAATACCTTAGGGTGTCTACTTTCCGAAATGGGGTCATTTGTGGGGTAGTTATACTGTTTGGGCATTGTAGAACCTCAGGAAACATGACAGGTGCTCAGAAAGTCAGAGCTGTTTCAAAAAGCGGAAATTCACATTTTTGTACCATAGTTTGTAAATGCTATAACTTTTACCCAAACCATTTTTTTTTTTTGCCCAAACATTTTTTTTTTTATCAAAGACATGTAGAACAATAAATTTGGTGAAAAATTTATATATGGATGTCTTTTTTTTGCAAAATTTTACAGCTGAAAGTGAAAAATGTCATTTTTTTGCAAAAAAATCGTTACATTTCGATTAATAACAAAAAAAGTAAAAATGTCAGCAGCAATGAAATACCACCAAATGAAAGCTCCATTAGTGAGAAGAAAAGGAGGTAAAATTCATTTGGGTGGTAAGTTGCATGACCGAGCGATAAACGGTGAAAGGAGTGTAGTGCCGAAGTGTAAAAAGTGCTCTGGTCATGAAGGGGGTTTCACCTAGCGGGGCTGAAGTGGTTAATAGCCTCAGTCTCTATTTTGGTTAGGTTATTTTTTATATTATATCCCTTTAGTTTCCTTAAATCACTTTCAACACATTTTTTAAAAGTTGCCATTTGGTGGCTAATCTCTTGTTTTGGATATTGTTTAGAACCTGTTTTTAATCCTGTATGTACATATTTTTTATGATTAAAATCCTCATTTAGTTCTTTTATTATAGGATTCTTAATAAAATATTTTTTCAAGCATAGTTTTCGGATAAATTTCTCCACCCCTATATAGGTGGAAAATTTATCTAGCTTGGTAGTTGGGGCATATTTCAAGCCTTTATTTAGTAAATTTATTTGTGCCTCTGTGAGTTCGGTACTACTCAAATTTACTATACTCGATATGGATTCTGTTTCTCGTATCTGTTTCGTCTTACAGTGTCTTCCTCCTCTGGTCTTTCTTCTCCCCTGTATGTTTGTGTCTTTCTGTATGTCCTCAGTTCGTAATCCTGTGTTGGGTAGTGAGTTTGTGAAGGATAATGGTGGTTGTAGTTCCGTCTGTGTGTTATCTCTTTTGTTGGTGTTTGTCGGTGACGCAAATTGTAAGGGTGTGTCTGTCTTTGGTCCCTCCCTCCTCTCCGTTTCGGTGATGGAGTTCGAACTTTTCTCATTTTTGTTTTGTGATGCGGGGGTGT
The DNA here is from genome assembly GCF_014858855.1 of Bufo gargarizans. Lineage (NCBI taxonomy): Eukaryota > Metazoa > Chordata > Amphibia > Anura > Bufonidae > Bufo > Bufo gargarizans. The sequence continues at coordinate 423,950,854 of NC_058081.1, read as the reverse complement.
AAAATCTAAAAAAAGAGGTGATGAGAGTGATTCGTATCTATTGTTTGTGGGGACAATATATGTGTTTATATGTCCCATTTTATTAGTGTCCTGTTGTGTTTGTGGTTGTGTGCATTGATCACGATGTTCATTATTAATATCTTCTCTATACTTATATTTTGGACATCATTAAGATTAGGGTTTTTCAGTTTCTTAGATTTTTTATGAATGATATCTTTCTCTAGAGTGTCCAAATTTCTACATATTCTTTGTTGCCATCTGTGTGTTTGATCATTGTTGGGAAATTGGTCTATCACCTTCCTCAAATCAGTCACCTGTTCTGAGATATCAGCCAGGATTTGTGTGCGTCTATTAATAATCATATTGATTAGATTAATTGACTGTGTTTTGAGGAAGGTGTCCCACTCTTTTTTGAAAGCATCATTCATTAAATCTGAAGCTGGAGTTTTGGTTAATGTTAGCCCTTTGGGGACAAGACCACTTTGTATATATTGATTAAGTGCTTTTATTTCCCACTTATTTCGCAACTGTTTTTGGACTAATTTTTCTAAATTCCCAAATATATCATCAATATTCCTTGTAGGATCATCGTAGTTTTCTACAGTTGTATCAAAATTGTAATTATCAATCACCTTGTATTTAGTATCCATGTGTTGCTAAATATCCATTATGAATCAGTGGGAGCTCAACCAATGGGAGGTAAATGCAAAAATAGAAAAGAAATAGTGGCTCTCTCACTGTTTCACTTCTGGAGTGGTGCACAACCCCACAGCACTCCCAAATGCTGGAGAAGAATGTGGATGAAAAATTTGTAATGGGGGTCACTCAATATAAGGCAAACACACGGTGATTGGTATCCATATAAATTCTTTATATATTATATACAGACGTGGACAAAATTGTTGGTACCCTTTGGTCAATGAAAGAAAAAGTCACAATGGTCACAGAAATAACTTTAATCTGACAAAAGTAATAATAAATTAAAATTCTATAAATGTTAACCAATGAAAGTCAGACATTGTTTTTCAACCATGCTTCAACAGAATTATGTAAAAAAATAAACTCATGAAACAGGCATGGACAAAAATGATGGTACCCCTAACTTAATATTTTGTTGCGCAACCTTTTGAGGCAATCACTGCAATCAAACGCTTCCTGTAACTGTCAATGAGACATCTGCACCTCTCAGCAGGTATTTTGGCCCACTCCTCATGAGCAAACTGCTCCAGTTGTGTCCGGTTTGAAGGGTGCCTTTTCCAGACTGCATGTTTCAGCTCCTTCCAAAGATGCTCAATAGGATTGAGGTCAGGGCTCATAGAAGGCCACTTTAGAATAGTCCAATTTTTTCCTCTTAGCCATTCTTGGGTGTTTTTAGCGGTGTGTTTTGGGTCATTGTCCTGTTGCAAGACCCATGACCTGCGACTGAGACCAAGCTTTCTGACACTGGCTAGTACATTTCTCTCTAGAATTCCTTGATAGTCTTGAGATTTCATTGTACCCTGCACAGATTCAAGACACCCTGTGCCAGACGCAGCAAAGCAGCCCCAGAACATAACAGAGCCTCCTCCATGTTTCACAGTAGGGACAGTGTTCTTTTCTTGATATGCTTCATTTTTTCGTCTGTGAACATACAGCTGATGTGCCTTGGCAAAAACTTCGATTTTTGTCTCATCTGTCCACAGGACATTCTCCCAGAAGCTTTGTGGCTTGTCAACATGTAGTTTGGCATATTCCAGTCTTGCTTTTTTATGATTCGTTTTCAACAATGGTGTCCTCCTTGGTCGTCTCCCATGTAGTCCACTTTGGCTCAAACAACGACGGATGGTGCGATCTGACACTGATGTTCCTTGAGCATGAAGTTCACCTTGAATCTCTTTAGAAGTCTTTCTAGGCTCTTTTGTTACCATTCGGATTATCCGTCTCTTAGATTTGTCATCAATTTTCCTCCTGCGGCCACGTCCAGGGAGGTTGGCTACAGTCCCATGGATCTTAAACTTATGAATAATATGTGCAACTGTACTCACAGGAACATCTAGTTGCTTGGAGATGGTCTTATAGCCTTTACCTTTAACATGCTTGTCTATAATTTTCTTTCTGATCTCTTGAGACAGCTCTTTCCTTTGCTTCCTCTGGTCCATGTCGAGTGTGGTACACACCATATCACCAAACAACACAGTGATTACCTGGAGCCATATATATAGGCCCAATGGCTGATTACAAGGTTGTAGACACCTGTGATGCTAATTAGTGGACACACCTTGAATTAACATGTCCCTTTGGTCACATTATGTTCTGTGTTTTCTAGGGGTACCATCATTTTTGTCCATGCCTGTTTCATGAGTTTATTTTTTTACATAATTCTGTTGAAGCATGGTTGAAAAACAATGTCTGACTTTCATTGGTTAACATTTATAGAATTTTAATTTATTATTACTTTTGTCAGATTAAAGTTATTTCTGTGACCATTGTGACTTTTTCTTTCATTGACCAAAGGGTACCAACAATTTTGTCCACGTCTGTATAGGCTTCAAACTATGCAAATAAAACAATATACATAAAACATTTCATAAAAATTGAATGAATAAAATATACTATACGTTTAAAACGCCGCACAAAAGACCTCTAGCTCTGTAATTCAATATATGGAGTCTCTCAAGAGCTATTTTCTATTGACCCTGATTCATGTCCGGGGACTATAACTATTAGCAGGTAGGTACGGGTTCAATATCAATGTTCCAGAGATGGCAATGATGATAAGAACATTGGATTTCCCAATTGTGTTAAAATGTACTTTACCACTCCTGCAGTAGATCCACATAAGCGTCCGATTTCAGCAGAATGTATTGCTGTAAGTTGTAAGGACCTGTTGGTAGGCTCTGTATATGAAGTTCCCCACGCCGTTAGTAGCGATGCAGCTTGGTGTTGCCGCTCTGACCTTCCAGGACCTAGGTGGCGTCCCACGTGGTTTACTGGGCGGTCACGTGATCTGTATTTCCAGGCGGGGTTTTTAAACTTCTTTAACGCGAATTCATGTAGATATGCGTTTGTAGAGTCTTTTCTTTAGTTGTCCCTCACTGTCATTCACCAGACGCGTTTCGGGGTAAAAGGGACCCCTTCCTCAGTGGTTTGACAGTGGAGGTGTAATGTCCAGTTTTTTATAGTGTCCATAATTGACAAATGTGGGTTGGAACATGGGCTGGACCATTGGTTGAACCAGTGAGGGACATCTTTAAATCCAGGACTGGATCTTTTCTCAAGGCAGGTTTGCATTCATAATATTCCAATATAGAGTCAGGTCTACATTCATTGTGTTTTAGTACAAAATCCTTAGTATTGGTAAAATTTATCAATCAATTGTACATTTAATGCGGTATAACATTTTTAATACATACATAAGACTTAATTGATGTAAAAAAGATAAAATCCGGAAAAAACGCATGTGCGGTTTTCATGCGGTTTCGATGCGTTTTTTGCGGAATAGGATAAAAATGGATCGCAGTTAAACAATGGATACATTGGTAAGTATAAAAAATGACAAATGAATAAAATAATGACATTATGATGAATAAAATGTTGTACATCAGGGTCAATAGAAAATAGCTCTTGAGAGACTCCATATATTGAATTACAGAGCTAGAGGTCTTTTGTGCGGCGTTTTAAACGTATAGTATATTTTATTCATTCAATTTTTATGAAATGTTTTATGTATATTGTTTTATTTGCATAGTTTGAAGCCTATATATAATATATAAAGAATTTATATGGATACCAATCACCGTGTGTTTGCCTTATATTGAGTGACCCCCATTACAAATTTTTCATCCACATTCTTCTCCAGCATTTGGGAGTGCTGTGGGGTTGTGCACCACTCCAGAAGTGAAACAGTGAGAGAGCCACCATTTCTTTTCTATTTTTGCATTTACCTCCCATTGGTTGAGCTCCCACTGATTCATCATGGATATTTGGCAACACATGGATACTAAATACAAGGTGATTGATAATTACAATTTTGATACAACTGTAGAAAACTACGATGATCCTACAAGGAATATTGATGATATATTTGGGAATTTAGAAAAATTAGTCCAAAAACAGTTGCGAAATAAGTGGGAAATAAAAGCACTTAATCAATATATACAAAGTGGTCTTCTCCCCAAAGGGCTAACATTAACCAAAACTCCAGCTTCAGATTTAATGAATGATGCTTTCAAAAAAGAGTGGGACACCTTCCTCAAAACACAGTCAATTAATCTAATCAATATGATTATTAATAGACGCACACAAATCCTGGCTGATATCTCAGAACAGGTGACTGATTTGAGGAAGGTGATAGACCAATTTCCCAACAATGATCAAACACACAGATGGCAACAAAGAATATGTAGAAATTTGGACACTCTAGAGAAAGATATCATTCATAAAAAATCTAAGAAACTGAAAAACCCTAATCTTAATGATGTCCAAAATATAAGTATAGAAGAAGATATTAATAATGAACATCGTGATCAATGCACTCAATCACAAACACAACAGGACACTAATAAAATGGGACATATAAACACATATAATGTCCCCACAAACAATAGATACGAATCACTCTCATCACCTCTTTTTTTAGATTTTACACCCCCGCATCACAAAACAAAAATGAGAAAAGTTCGAACTCCATCACCGAAACGGAGAGGAGGGAGGGACCAAAGACAGACACACCCTTACAATTTGCGTCACCGACAAACACCAACAAAAGAGATAACACACAGACGGAACTACAACCACCATTATCCTTCACAAACTCACTACCCAACACAGGATTACGAACTGAGGACATACAGAAAGACACAAACATACAGGGGAGAAGAAAGACCAGACGAGGAAGACACTGTAAGACGAAACAGATACGAGAAACAGAATCCATATCGAGTATAGTAAATTTGAGTAGTACCGAACTCACAGAGGCACAAATAAATTTACTAAATAAAGGCTTGAAATATGCCCCAACTACCAAGCTAGATAAATTTTCCACCTATATAGGGGTGGAGAAATTTATCCGAAAACTATGCTTGAAAAAATATTTTATTAAGAATCCTATAATAAAAGAACTAAATGAGGATTTTAATCATAAAAAATATGTACATACAGGATTAAAAACAGGTTCTAAACAATATCCAAAACAAGAGATTAGCCACCAAATGGCAACTTTTAAAAAATGTGTTGAAAGTGATTTAAGGAAACTAAAGGGATATAATATAAAAAATAACCTACCCAAAAGAGAGACTGAGGCTATTAAGCAGTTACAATCTGCCAATAATATAACCATTAGACCAGCAGATAAGGGGGGAGCCATAGTAGTTCTAAATACAGAAGATTATAATCAGGAATGTTTAAGACAACTACAGGATGAAACCACATATATAAAACTTAAACGAGAACCTACGGAAGAATATTTTAAATTATTAGTACAATATTGCAAAAAGGGCACTGAATCTGGGATCTTATTGGAACAGGAGGCCAAATACATTACAAATACTGAAAAGAGATTGCCTATTTTGTACTGTATTCCGAAAATTCACAAGGACCCAAAAAATCCTCCAGGGAGACCCATAATATCTGGGATCAACTCCATTTCATCAAATATGTCAGAATATATTGACCGACTGTTACAACCTGCGGTCAAAAATATACCATCCAATATAAAAGATACTACTGACATTATCAAAATATTAGAGGGAGTGAACTTTAAAAATGGGTGGATAATGGGTACCTTAGATGTCAATTCACTCTATACGATAATTGATCATAAATTGGGTCTGAGGGCTCTATATCAACAACTTACTGCCCATAATACTATGAAGGAAGACCAGATCTTATATACGATAGAGGGAATTGAGTATATATTGACACACAATTATTTTTCTTTCAAGGAAGAATTCTATGTACAAAGAAAAGGAACCGCCATGGGTACCAGATTCGCCCCTAGTTATGCAAACCTATTTATGGCCCAGTGGGAGGACATCACCATTGGACCTAAACTGGGGGCGGGTCTGGTACTATGGCGGAGGTACATAGACGACATAATATTCATATGGCAAGATACAACTACAACACTATCGTCATTCCTGGAAGAAATAAATGAAAATGATTGGAACCTCAAGTTCACTTCCACTATAAGTGCGACAAATATACAATTCCTGGACTTAAATATTACAGTACAAGATAATAAACTTATATGTAACACATATCAAAAGTCAGTTACTAAAAATAGTTACATATTGTACACAAGCTGCCATCTACCAAGATGGCTGACGAATGTACCAAAAAGCCAATTTAGAAGGATAAAGCGTAACTGCACTCAGGAATTACAATTTGAAATGGAGGCAGAGAATCTTAAACAACAATTTATGGAGAAACAATACCCTATCCATTTATTGGAGGGATCTTTGGAGCAAGTTAGAACAATGAAAAGGGAAGACTTTTTTGTCCCCAGACAGATGGGAATAACAGATGACATATTGAGAATTATCTTACCCTTCAATGCACAATACAAAGGCATGGAGAGAGTCATAAAAAAACATTGGCACCATCTGCTTGGGGATAAGATAGTTGGCCCCCTATTAAATGCTACACCGCAAATAACATATACCAGGGTTCCCAATCTGGGTCTCAAAGTTGCCCCATCAGTAAAAAAGAAAAATTGCAATATAGGAGAAAAACAAAATTGGTTGTCATTCAGTGGTTTTCATAGATGTGGACGATGCTCCAATTGTAAAATCACAAATTTCCCTAAAAAAAACACCAAAGCTCAGTCAACGCAAAATACATTCTCTATGGATATTAAGGAAGGACTGACATGTGATTCAAACAGCGTTATATATTTAATAGAATGCCCGTGCCACAAACAATATATTGGCAGGACAAAACGCACATTAAAAAAGATGGTGTCAGAACACATTGCGAACATTAACCACTTCAGCCCCGCTAGGTGAAACCCCCTTCATGACCAGGCCACTTTTTACACTTCGGCACTACACTCCTTTCACCGTTTATCGCTCGGTCATGCAACTTACCACCCAAATGAATTTTACCTCCTTTTCTTCTCACTAATGGAGCTTTCATTTGGTGGTATTTTATTGCTGCTGACATTTTTACTTTTTTTGTTATTAATCAAAATGTAACGATTTTTTTGCAAAAAAAATGACATTTTTCACTTTCAGCTGTAAAATTTTGAAAAAAAAACGACATCCATATATAAATTTTTCACTAAATTTATAGTTCTACATGTCTTTGATAAAAAAAAAATGTTTGGGCAAAAAAAAAAAATGGTTTGGGTAAAAGTTATAGCATTTACAAACTATGGTACAAAAATGTGAATTTCCGCTTTTTGAAACGGCTCTGATTTTCTGAGAACCTGTCATGTTTCCTGAGGTTCTACAATGCCCAAACAGTATAACTACCCCACAAATGACCCCATTTCGGAAAGTAGACACCCTAAGGTATTCGCTGATGGGCATAGTAAGTTCATAGAACTTTTTATTTTTTGTCACAAGTTAGCGGAAAATGATGATGATTTTTTTTATTTATTTTTTCTTACAAAGTCTCATATTCCACTAACTTGCGACAAAAAATAAAAAAATTCTAGGAACTCACCATGCCCCTCACAGAATACCTTGGGGTGTCTTCTTTCCAAAATGGGGTCACTTGTGGGGTAGTTATACTGCCCTGGCAATTTAGGGGCCCATATGTGTGAGAAGTACTTTGCAATCAAAATGTGTAAGAAATGACCGGTGAAATCCGAAAGGTGCACTTTGGAATATGCGCCCCTTTGCCCACCTTGGCAGCAAAAAAGTGTCACACATGTGGTATCGCCGTACTCAGGAGAAGTTGGGGAATGTGTTTTGGGGTGTCATTTTACATATACCCATGCTGGGTGAGAGAAATATCTTGGCAAACGACAACTTTTCCCATTTTTTTATACAAAGTTGGCATTTGACCAAGATATTTTTCTCACCCAGCATGGGTATATGTAAAATGACACCCCAAAACACATTCCCCAACTTCTCCTGAGTACGGCGATACCAGATGTGTCACACTTTTTTGCTGCCAAGGTGGGCAAAGGGGCACATATTCCAAAGTGCACCTTTCGGATTTTGCAGGGCATTTTTTACACATTTTGATTGCAAGGTACATCTCACACATTTGGGCCCCTAAATTGCCAGGGCAGTATAACTACGCCACAAGTGACCCCATTTTGAAGAGAAGACACCCTAAGGTATTCCGTGAGGGGCACTGCGAGTTCCTAGAATTTTTTATTTTTTGTCACAAGTTAGCAGAAAATGATGATTTTTTTTTTTCTCTTTTTTCCTTACAAAGTCTCATATTCCACTAACTTGCGACAAAAAAAAAAAAATTCTAGGAACTCGCCATGCCCCTCACGGAATACCTTGGGGTGTCTTCTTTCCAAAATGGGGTCACTTGTGGCGTAGTTATACTGCCCTGGCAATTTAGGGGCCCATATGTGTGAGAAGTACTTTGCAATCAAAATCTGTAAAAAATGACCGGTGAAATCCGAAAGGTGCACTTTGGAATATGCGCCCCTTTGCCCACCTTGGCATCAAAAAAGTGTGACACATCTGGTATCGCCGTACTCAGGAGAAGTTGGGGAATGTGTTTTGGGGTGTCATTTTACATATACCCATGCTGGGTGAGAGAAATATGTTGGCAAAAGACAACTTTTCCCATTTTTTTATACAAAGTTGGCATTTGACCAAGATATTTATCTCACCCAGCATGGGTATATGTAAAATGACACCCCAAAACACATTCCCCAACTTCTTCTGAGTACGGCGATACCAGATGTGTCACACTTTTTTGCAGCCTAGATGCGCAAAGGGGCCCAAATTCCTTTTAGGAGGGCATTTTTAGACATTTGGATCCCAGACTTCTTCTCACGCTTTAGGGCCCCTAAAAAGCCAGGGCAGTATAAATACCCCACATGTGACCCCACTTTGGAAAGAAGACACCCCAAGGTATCCAATGAGGGGCCTGGCAAGTTCAAAGAAATTATTTTTTTTTTGCATAAGTTAGCGGAAATTGATGTTTTTTTTTGTTTTTTCTCACAAAGTCTCACTTTCCGCTAACTTAGGACAAAAATTTCAATCTTTCATGGACTCAATATGCCCCTCAGCAAATACCTTGGGGTGTCTTCTTTCCAAAATGGGGTCAGTTGTGGGGTGTTTGTACTGCCCTGGCATTTGAGGGTCTCCGCAATCATTACATGTATGGCCAGCATTAGGAGTTTCTGCTATTCTCCTTATATTGAGCATACAGGTAATGAGATTTTTTTTTCCGTTCAGCCTCTGGGCTGAAAGAAAAAAATGAACGGCACAGATTTCTTCATTCGCATCGATCAATGTGGATGAAAAAATCTCTGCCAAAAAAAAAAAATGGAGGGGAAAGGCGTCTGCCAGGACATAGGAGCTCCGCCCTACATCCATACCCACTTAGCTCGTATGCCCTGGCAAACCAGATTTCTCCATTCGCATCAATCGATGTGGATGAATAAATCATTGCCGGGATTTTTTTTTTTATATATATATATATATATATACAAAGTGCTTGCCAAAGCATAGGAACGCCGCCTCCTCCTCAGCTCGTATGCCTTGGCAAACGTATCTGTCACTGCAGAGGAGAAAATCCCGTCTTGCAGCGCCGCATACACTGACTTGCGTGTAATCTGACAGCAGCGCAATGCTTCTGTCAGAATGCACATCGGTGCTGCAGCTAGTAGATCGGTTGGTCCACCTGGAAGGTAAAAAGACAAAAAAAAAAAAGAAAAAAACAGGCCACAACGCAATAATTTTATTAACTTTGGAACAGAACATGTAACTTTAACTTTTGGAACTAAACATTAACCTGTTTGCTTACCTGGTTTTTTTTTTGTTTTTTTACCTTTATAGAAAAAACCTCTCCTTCCCCATGGGTCAATGTGCAAAGCGCAAATCGCCCAAAGATGTGGCGAAGTGCGTTATGCACTTTGTCCCATGTGAAAGGAGACGTTTGCAGCAGCAGTGAGTGAATGGGCCCTAATAGCCCTGTGTGCCTGTCCTGGTGAGATGATCCCTATGCTAATAGTGTACCTGTGAGTGGTACTTCCGGAAACACTCTCCAAAGCATAGGGCAGGGTGGTCCGGACAGTCAGGACAGAAATAGCAGGTGTCACGCCTTATTCCACTCCTGCTACAGACACGACATCTTTTTCGGGGTGACGGTTGGGTTGAGGTACCAGGAACGACATTGGGGAAATGTCGCTCGTGTAAAAGGCTAACTACACTGGTGGTTGGGGCCACGGAACCTCCTGGATACAGGAGGTTCTCGATGATCTCTTCCTGAAATTTGAGGAAGGATCCAGTTCTCCCAGCCTTACTGTAGAGAACAAAACTATTGTACAGAGCCAATTGAATTAAATATACAGACACCTTCTTATACCAGCGTCTGGTGCGTCGGGAAACTAAATACGGAGACAACATCTGGTCATTGAAGTCGACCCCTCCCATGTGGAGGTTATAGTCGTGGACTGAGAGGGGCTTTTCAATGACACGGGTTGCTCGCTCAATTTGTATTGTCGTGTCTGCGTGAATGGAGGAGAGCATGTAAACGTCACGCTTGTCTCTCCATTTCACCGCGAGCAGTTCTTCGTTACACAGTGCGGCCCTCTGCCCCCTTGCAAGACGGGTGGTAACGAGCCGTTGGGGGAAGCCCGCGCGACTAGTTCGCGCGGTACCACAGGCGCCAATCCGTTCTAGAAACAAATGCCTAAAGAGGGCCACACTTGTGTAAAAATTGTCCACATAAAGATGGTACCCCTTGCCGAATAAGGGTGACACCAAGTCCCAAACTGTCTTCCCACTGCTCCCCAGGTAGTCAGGGCAACCGACCGGCTCCAGGGTCTGATCTTTTCCCTCATAGACCCGAAATTTGTGGGTATAGCCTGTGGCCCTTTCACAGAGCTTATACAATTTGACCCCATACCGGGCGCACTTGCTTGGGATGTATTGTTTGAAGCCAAGGCGCCCGGTAAAATGTATCAGGGACTCGTCTATGCAGATGTTTTGCTCTGGGGTATAAATATCTGCAAATTTCTGGTTGAAATGGTCTATGAGGGGCCGAATTTTGTGGAGCCGGTCAAAAGCAGGGTGGCCCCTGGGACGGGAGGCGGTGTTGTCACTAAAGTGCAGGAACCGTAGGATGGCCTCAAAACGTGCCCTGGACATGGCAGCAGAGAACATGGGCATGTGATGAATCGGGTTCGTGGACCAATATGACCTCAATTCATGCTTTTTTGTCAGGCCCATGTTGAGGAGGAGGCCCAGAAAAGTTTTAAGTTCGGAAACTTGGACTGGTTTCCACCGGAAAGGCTGGGCATAAAAGCTTCCCGGGTTAGCGGTGATAAATTGTGTGGCATACCTGTTTGTTTCGGCCACAACTATGTCTAAAAGCTCCGCAGTCAAGAACAGCTCAAAAAATCCCAGGGCCGAACCGATCTGAGCCGTCTCAACCCGAACTCCAGACTGGGCAGTGAAAGGGAAAACTACAGGTGCGGCTGAAGTTGGGGACTGCCAATCAGGGTTTGCCAGCACCTCTGGGATTCTAGGGGCTCTACGGGCACGCCTTTGCGGTGGCTGCGACGGGGTCAATACTGCACGTGCCACCGTACCAGCTTCAACTGCCCTTCTGGTGCTCGCTACTTCACCAGGTTGTACGGCAGTGCTGGTACTAGGTCCAGGGAGGGCTGGGCTGCTGGTGTATGCCTCACCACGTAATCCGACAGCACCAGCCCCACTCTGCTGCTCTTGAAGCGGATCCTGCGCAACCTGCGGTCTAGCGACACGGGGCCGGGTACGCCTGGTGGTATCAGGGACCTCAGCCTCCTCGTCCGAACTTTGGGTCAGAGAGCCACTGCTTTCTACAGGTTCGTATTCTGACCCGCTGGATTCATCAGATGAGGGTTCCCACTCCTCATCCGACTGGGTCAGAAGCCTGTAGGCCTCTTCAGAGGAATACCCCCTGTTTGACATGTGGGCAACTAAATTTAGGGGTATTCCCTGAGACTACCCAAGAAAAAAAAAGCAAGCCTGTCTTACAAAGGAGAGGCTAGCGAAGTACCGGAGGCCGCTGCGGTTGATAAAAAATATCAAAACTGATTTTTTTTATCACCGCAGTGCGTGTAAAGTGAATGTGCAGTGATCAAAAAAAAATTTTTTTTTGTCACTGCGGTGGGGCGGGTGTGGGCGAACGCACGTGTGGGCGACCGATCAGGCCTGATCGGGCAAACACTGCGTTTTGGGTGGAGGGCGAACTAAAGTGACACTAGTACTATTATAGATCTGACCGTGATCAGTTTTGATCACTTCCAGATACTATAAAAGTACAAATGCTGATTAGCGATACGCTAATCAGCGAATAACGGACTGCGGTGCGGTGGGCTGGGCGCTAACTGATCGCTAACTACCTAACCAAGGGACCTAAACTATACCTAAAACCTAACGGTCAATAACAGTGGAAAAAAAAAGTGACAGTTTGCACTGATCACTTTTTTCTTTTCACTTGTGATTGACAGGGGTGATCAAAGAGGTGATCAAAGGGTTAATAGGGGTTCAGGGGGGTGATCAGGGGCTAGTGTGTGGTGTTTGGTGTACTCACTGTGAAGCCTGCTCCTCTGCTGGATCCAACCGACGAAAAGAACCAGCAGAGGAGCAGGCAGCCATATAACAGATCATATTTACAAATATGATCTGCTATCTGGCACTTTGATTGGATTTTTTAAAAATCAGCAACCTGCCAGCCACGATCATTGGCTGGCAGGTTGCTGACGAAATACCTCTCGATGAAATGCCGGCGCGAACTGCGCACGCGCGGGCGCATACTCGCGTCATCTCGCATCTCGCGAGATGACGCGTATATGCGTGACTGTGCGCCAGCCTGCCACCGCCACATGTGCGTTAGGCGGTCCGGAGGTGGTTAAGAAGGGGTACGAATTGCACTCATTATCGAAACATTATAAAGATTGTCATGATAGTGACCCATCCAGTTTAAAATACATGGCATTAGAAAAAGTTAGATATGCATGGAGAGGAGGGAATCACATCCTCCAGATGTCCAGGATGGAGTCTAAGAGGATTTTTGAGTTCAATACCCTATTACCCAAAGGTTTGAATGCAGATTTGGAATTATTTGCCTTCTTATAAGTGGGACGCATGATCTGGTGGGACAGTGACATCTGTGTCAGGTTGTTTATCAACACCCAGATCTCTCTCTCCCGCCAGCTCAGGCGCCCTCCCTTACATCCATCTACACATCTTCAAACCTTCTAGTATCAAGATGTAGTGTTTGATATTTATGATATTTATGACAGTCTTTTAGTACCTGAAAGTATACATATGTGCAACATTTTATTCATCATAATGTCATTATTTTATTCATTTGTCATTTTTTATACTTACCAATGTATCCATTGTTTAACTGCGATCCATTTTTATCCTATTCCGCAAAAAACGCATCGAAACCGCATGAAAACCGCACATGCGTTTTTTCCGGATTTTATCTTTTTTACATCAATTAAGTCTTATGTATGTATTAAAAATGTTATACCGCATTAAATGTACAATTGATTGATAAATTTTACCAATACTAAGGATTTTGTACTAAAACACAATGAATGTAGACCTGACTCTATATTGGAATATTATGAATGCAAACCTGCCTTGAGAAAAGATCCAGTCCTGGATTTAAAGATGTCCCTCACTGGTTCAACCAATGGTCCAGCCCATGTTCCAACCCACATTTGTCAATTATGGACACTATAAAAAACTGGACATTACACCTCCACTGTCAAACCACTGAGGAAGGGGTCCCTTTTACCCCGAAACGCGTCTGGTGAATGACAGTGAGGGACAACTAAAGAAAAGACTCTACAAACGCATATCTACATGAATTCGCGTTAAAGAAGTTTGAAAACCCCGCCTGGAAATACAGATCACGTGACCGCCCAGTAAACCACGTGGGACGCCACCTAGGTCCTGGAAGGTCAGAGCGGCAACACCAAGCTGCATCGCTACTAACGGCGTGGGGAACTTCATATACAGAGCCTACCAACAGGTCCTTACAACTTACAGCAATACATTCTGCTGAAATCGGACGCTTATGTGGATCTACTGCAGGAGTGGTAAAGTACATTTTAACACAATTGGGAAATCCAATGTTCTTATCATCATTGCCATCTCTGGAACATTGATATTGAACCCGTACCTACCTGCTAATAGTTATAGTCCCCGGACATGAATCAGGGTCAATAGAAAATAGCTCTTGAGAGACTCCATATATTGAATTACAGAGCTAGAGGTCTTTTGTGCGGCGTTTTAAACGTATAGTATATTTTATTCATTCAATTTTATGAAATGTTTTATGTATATTGTTTTATTTGCATAGTTTGAAGCCTATATATAATATATAAAGAATTTATATGGATACCAATCACCGTGTGTTTGCCTTATATTGAGTGACCCCATTACAAATTTTTCATCCACATTCTTCTCCAGCATTTGGGAGTGCTGTGGGGTTGTGCACCACTCCAGAAGTGAAACAGTGAGAGAGCCACCATTTCTTTTCTATAATATGTACATTGCAGCAGCATCAGGAGAATATCACAGAGTGGCAAGGTGGCATAGTGTGGAGATGGTAGTAGCATCAAAAAACCACATAGTGGCAAGATGATAGAATGTGTACATGGCAGCAGCAGTATCAGTAGGATACCACAGAGTGCAAAGTTGACATAGTTTGGAGTTGTAAGAAGCATCAGGAGGATATCACAGAGTGGCAACGAGACATAGTTTGAAGGTGTCGGCAGCATCAGAAGACCACAGAATGACAAGGTGATATTGGGTGGATACGGCAGCATGAGGAGACCAAAGAGTGGCAAGGTGACATAATGTGGAGATGGCAGTAGCAGTACATAGTGGCAAGACCACATAGTGGCAAGATAACATAATGTGTAGATGGCAGTAGCAGCATGAGGAGGATACGACAGAGTGCCAAGGTGACAGTGTGGAGATGGCAGCAGCATGAGGAGACCACAGAGTGGCAAGGTGACATAAGTGTGGAGATGGCAGTAGAAGCAGCAGCATCAGGAGACCACAGAATAGCAAGGTGAAATAGTGCGGAAATGGCAGTAGCAGCAGCAGACTCAGGAGACCACATAGTGGCAAGGTGACATAGTTCGGAGATGGCAGCAGCAGCATCAGGATACTTCAGAGTGGCAAGATTACATAGTGTGGATGTTGCAGGAGCATGAGCAGATCACAGAGTGGCATGGTGACATAGTGTGGAGATGGCAGCAGCAGCAGCATTAGCATCAGGAGAAAACCACAGAGTGGCAAGGAGACATAGTGTGGATTTTGCAGCAGCATGAGGAGACCACAGAGTGGCAAGGTGACATAGTGCGGAGATGGTAGAATCAGCATCAGGATAACTCAGAGTGGAAAGATTACATAGTGTGGATTTGGCAGCAGCATGAGGAGACCACAGAGTAGCATGGTGACATAGTGTGGAGATGGCAGCATTAGCATCAGGAGGATACCACAGAGTGGCAAAGTGACATAGTGTGGAGATGGCAGTAGCAGCAGCAGCATTAAGAGAATGCCACTTAGTGTCAAGATTACATAGTATGGAGTTGGCAGCAGTATGACGAGACCACAGAGTGGCAAGGGGACATAGTGTTGAGATGCCAGTAGCAGCAGCAGCATCAGGAAACCACAGAGTGGCAAGGTAGTATAGTATGAAGATGACTGCAGCATTAGGAGACCACAATATAGCAAGGTGACATAGTGTGGAGAAGGCAGTAGCAGCAGCAGCAGCAGGAGACTACATAGTAGTAAGATGACATAATGTGTATATGGCAGTAGCAGCAGAAGCAGCATCAGGAGGAAACTACAGATTGGCAAGTGACATAGTGTGGATTTGGCAGCAGCATGACGAGACAATAGATTGGCAAGGTGACATAGTTTGGAGATGGCAGTAGCAGCAGCAGCATCAGGAGTCCACAGAGTGGCAAGGTGACATAGTGTGGAGATGGCAGTAGCAGCAGCAGCATCAGGAGGATACCAAAGAGTGGCAAGGTGACATAGTGTGGAGATGCCAGCAGCATGAGGAGATCACAGAGTGTCAAGAGGACATAGTGTGGAGACGGCAGTAGCAGCAGCATCAGAAGACCACATAGTGTTAAGATGACATAATGTGTAGCTAGCAGTAGCAGCAGCAGAAGTAGCATCAGGAGGATACCACAGAGTGCCGAGGTGACATAGTGTGGAGTTGGCAGCAGCATGAGGAGACCACAGAGTGGCAAGGTGACATAGTGTGGAGACGGCAGTAGCAGCAGCATCAGAAAACCACATAGTGTTAAGATGACATAATGTGTAGCTAGCAGTAGCAGTAGCAATAGCAGCATCAGGATACCACAGAGTGGCAAGGTGACATAGTGTGGAGATGCCAGCAGCATGAGGAGACCACAGAGTGGCAAGGATGACATAGTTTTGAGGTAATGGCAGCATCAGGAGACCACAGAGTGGCAAGGTGACATAATGTGTATATGGCAGCAGCGTGAGGAGACCACAGAGTGGAAAGGTAACAGAGTGAGGAGATGGCAGTAGCAGCAGTAGAATCAGGAGACCACATATTTGCAAGATGACATAATGTGTAGATGGCAGCAGCATCAAGAGGATATCACTGAGTTCCAAGGTGACATAGTGTGGAGTTGGCAGCAGCATGAGGAAACCACAGAGTGGCAAGGTGACATAGTGTGGAGATGGCAGTAGCAGCAGCAACATTAAAGGACCACATATTTGCAAGATGACAAAATGTGTAGATGGCAGCAGCATCAGGAGGATACCACTAAGTTCCAAGGTAACATTATGTGGATATGGCAGCAGCATGAGGAGACCACAGAGTGGCAAGGTGACATAGTGTGGAGATGGCAGTAGCAGCAGCAGCAACATTAAAGGACCACATAGTGGCAAGATGACATAATGTGTAGATGGCAGAAGCAGCATGAGGAGGATACCACAGAGTGCTAAGGTGACATAGTGTGGAGTTGGCAGCAGCGTGAGGAGACCACAGAGTAGCAAGGTGACATAGGTCGGAGATGGTAGCAGCATCAGGATACCTCAGAGTGGCAAGTTAACATACTGTAGTGTGGATTTGGCAACAGCATGGGGATAACACAGAGTGACAAGATGACATAGTGTGGAGATGGCAGTAGCAGCAGCAGCATCAGGAGGATACAACAGGGTTGCAAGGTGACATAGTGTGGATTTGGCAGCAGCATGAGGAGACCGCAGATTGGCAAGGTGACATAGTTTGGAGGTGGCAGTAGCTGCAGCAGCTTTAGAAGACCACAGAGTGGCAAGGTGACATAGTGTGGAGATGGCAGCAGCAGCATCAGGAGGACACTACAGAGTGGCAAGGTGACATAGTGTGAAGATGGCAGCAGCAGCATCAGGAGAATACCACAGAATGGCAAGATTACATAGTGTAGACCGCGGCCGCCAGTTGTCCGGATCCCGGCCATCCTTCAGAGTGCTCCTCCTCTCCTGCACACTGTACCGTGCAGGAGAGGAGGAGCTTACCGGAGCACTTCCTCCTGTCCCACTCCCAGAGCACTGAGCGCAGTGAGACAGGGCTCCCTCCCTCTACATGTAGCGCTCCTCCTCTCCTGCACACTCTGGTACGTGCAGGAGGAGGATCTTACCGGCGCACTTCCTCCTGTCCCAGGGGCGCAGTGAGAGACGGCTCCCTCCACATGCAGGCACCAGCGCTTTCATCCGGCACCTGCACGTGGAGGGAGCTTTCTCCCTCAGTGCGCTCACAGGTCCCTCCTCCCCTGCAGCAGCGGCAGGACGTAAGGGAACTTCAAGCTCCAAAGGACACTTACGTGCTGCTGGAGAGGGGAGGGACATCACCATTTGGGAAGGAAGTGGGGCGTGGAGAGGGCTACAGAGAGGCGGGAACACATCACTGACTGCAGGAAAGGATTCCAGTCAGTGTCGTGTTCCCATCTCTCCTGGGCCATCTTCTTTCAAATTAAAGGTAACCTGATTAAATAAACTGATAAAGCCCCATCAAACCATGATAGTTTTGTTCCGCATCCAATTCCCATTATTGGGGCATTGGATGCGGACCCCTTAGTTTCAATGGAGTGAAAAAGATGCAGACAGCACAGTGTGCTGTCTGCATCTCTTGTGGCCCCATTGTAATTAAGGGGTCCGCATCCAATCCCCCAATAATGGGAATTGGAACAAAACTATCATATGTCTGTTCTGTGGCTGGGGTTGCCACCCGGCCAGTAGTTCACCAGCAAGGCTGGTATTTTAGTTCCCTTGCCGGTGCCAGAATTTTCCTGTAAGGACTGTTAGGGTACTTTCACACTTGCGGCAGGACGGATCTGACAGGCTGTTCACCCTGTCAGATCCGTCCTGCCGCTATTTCGCCAGACTGCCACTCCCCATTGACTATAGCGGGAGTGGAGCTGTAGTACTTTTACTCTGGTGGCCTCTCACCGTGCTGTGCCGTAGCTCTGCCCCCATCCCCATTATAGTCGATGGGCACAGAGCAGCGGCACGGCGAAGTAGTGGCAAGATGGATCTGACAGGGTGAGAAGCCTGTCGGATCCGTCCTGCTGCAAGTGTGAAAGTACCCTTACTAATGAGCGCTTCCATCATGGAACGCCCATTAGTACAGCCTTTACCTCCACTGCTACTTGTGCTAGTAAAAAAATAAATAAAATTAGGGTACCTCCACCTCTATTTTCTCACGCTGTGGAGAACACCCCCTTACTAGAAGCTCAGGACAGGACCTACAAGATGTCATCACGTTGGAGCACCTGTCCTGAGCTTGCAGTCAGCAGCGAATGTTCACCACAGCCAGGTGAATGCAATTTTTTTTTTTGCAAAAGCAGAGAAGGGGGCACTAATGGGGGCATTATTCTTACTGGGGGCACTAATGGGGACATTATTCTTACTGGGGGCATTATTCTTACTGGGGCACTAATGTGGCCATTACTTATTCTGGGACTTACCCGGGGCGCTCCACTATAACATCAGAGCGCCCCACACGCATGGATCATATGATCGCATGGATCACGTGATCCGTGCGACGTAGGGGCGCTGTGACGTAATTCTGGTGCACCCCAAGAGCAGCACGGACGGTAAGTATCTTCTCCCCCGGCTCCCCACTACTTTACCATGGCAGCCGGGACTTAAGTAGCGTCCCAGCTGCCATGGTAACACTGAAAGCATTTTTAAGACTGATCAGTCTGTGCATGCACAGACCTTTAAAACTGTGAAAAAAAATACAAGACAGATCCGTCTCTCCGCACGGCAAAAGGAGAGATGTATCCGCACTTGCAATGCATTTGTAGATGGATCCGCAAGCCGGATCAGTCTACAAATGCTTTCAGTTGTCATGCGGTGTGACGGATCCAGCGGGACGGAACAGCCTGCCGCATCCTCACAGCGCAAGTGTGAAAGCACCCTAAGTGCGTTTTTTTCCTCACAGATTTTCATACGTATAATACAGTACCACCAGAGTGTAAATGAGATTACTCAAATTTCATTTACACTCTGCTTTAGGTGCAGAAATTAACCTAATCTGCACCATGTCGAACCACATACAAACTAAAACAAAAAATTCCCCAAAACTGTAATAAACATTCTCCCCATTCACACAAGACTACATAAATATCAAAATGACCAACACAGAATAGGGAACCTATTTTAATTATGTATTATAGAGCACCTACACAAGTGGCAGATTTTGTGGCAGAAAATTCCGTGACTGAAAACCAGTTCCACCTGAAGTCATGGAAAAATCCATGTGCTTGCCGCCCCATTGAAATGAATGGAACTGATTTTCAGTCGCTAAATTTTCTGCCACAAAATCTGGCGTGTTAAAGCACTGTTAGTGTCAATTTGCAAGCTAAGGGTACTTTCACACCTTCGGCATGGCTATCCGCCGGATCCGCCATGCCGCAATTACCCGTGCACTGCTGTGCTGCCGCTCCGTCCCCATTGACTATAATGGGGGCGGGGGCAGAGCTATGGAGCAGCACGGCAGTGATCGCCACACTAAAAAGTTGGACATGCAGGACTTTTAGTCCAGCAATCTCTGGCCGTTCTGTGCCGTAGCTCCGCCCCCTGCCCCTATTACAGTCAATGGGGACGGAGCGGCAGCACACGGGCACTTGCGGCATGGTGGATCCGGCGGGCTGTTCATCTGCCAGAACAGCCTGCCGGATAGCCATGCCACAGGTGTGAAAATACTCTAAAAGACATTGGGCCAGATTTATCATTAGCTCAAGTCAGAATAATGGAGTGAAAAAGTCACAAATTTTTGCGCAATCGCTTAACCACCTCCCGACCGCCGTACGCGTATATGCGTCCGGGAGGTGGTTGCTTTATTCCTCCTGAACGCATATACGCGTCTTCTCGCGAGACGCGAGATTTCCTGTGAACGCGCGCGCACAGGCGCGCGCGCTCACAGGAACAGAAGGTAAGCGAGTGGATCTCCAGCCTGCCAGCGGCGATCGCTCGCTGGCAGGCTGGAGATCCGAATTTTTTAACCCCTAACAGGTATATTAGACGCTGTTTTCATAACAGCGTCTAATATACCTCCTACCTGGTCCTCTGGTGGTCCCTTTTGTTAGGATCGACCACCAGAGGACACAGGTAGGTCAGTACAGTCCCACCAAACACCACACTACACTACACTACACCCCCCACCCCCCCCTCGTCACTTATTAACCCCTTATAAACCCCTGATCACCCCATATAAACTCCCTGATCACCCCCCTGTCATTGATCACCGCCCTGTCATTGATCACCCCCCTGTCAGGCTCCGTTCAGACGTCCGCATGATTTTTACGGATCCGATCCATGTATCCATGGATCCGTAAAAATCATGCGGACGTCTGAATGGAGCCTTACAGGGGGGTGATCAATGACAGGCGGGTGATCACCCATATACACTCCCTGATCACCCCCTGTCATTGATCACCGCCCTGTCAGGCTCCATTCAGACGTCCGCATGATTTTTACGGATCCGATCCATGTATCCATGGATCCGTAAAAATCATGCGGACGTCTGAATGGAGCCTTACAGGGGGGTGATCAATGACAGGCGGGTGATCACCCATATACACTCCCTGATCACCCCCTGTCATTGATCACCCCCCTGTCATTGATCACCCCCCTGTAAGGCTCCATTCAGACGTCCGCATGATTTTTACGGATCCGATCCATGTATCCATGGATCCGTAAAAATCATGCGGACGTCTGAATGGAGCCTTACAGGGGGGTGATCAATGACAGGCGAGTGATCACCCATATACACTCCCTGATGACCCCCTGTCATTGATCACCCCCCTGTAAGGCTCCATTCAGACGTCCGCATGATTTTTACGGATCCGATCCATGTATCCATGGATCCGTAAAAATCATGCGAACGTCTGAATGGAGCCTTACAGGGGGGGTGATCAGTGACAGGGGGGTGATCACCCTGATTACCCTGCTCACCCCCTGTCATTGATAACCCCCCTGTAAGGCTCCATTCAGACGTCCGCATGCGTTTTGTGGATCCGATCCATGGATCCATGGATCCGTAAAAAATCATGCGGATGTCTGAATGGAGCCTTACAGGGGGGGTGATCAGTGACAGGGGGGTGATCACCCTGATTACCCTGATCACCCCCTGTCATTGATAACCCCCCTGTAAGGCTCCATTCAGACGTCCGCATGCGTTCTGTGGATCCGATCCATGTATCCATGGATCCGTAAAAAATCATGCGGATGTCTGAATGGAGCCTTACAGGGGGGGTGATCAGTGACAGGGGGGTGATCACCCTGATTACCCTGATCACCCCCTGTCATTGATAACCCCCCTGTAAGGCTCCATTCAGACGTCCGCATGCGTTCTGTGGATCCGATCCATGTATCCATGGATCCGTAAAAATCATGCAGACGTCTGAATGGAGCCTTACAGGGGGGGTGATCAATGACAGGGGGGTGATCAGGGAGTCTATATGGGTGATCACCCCCCTGTCATTGATCACCCCCCTGTCATTGATCACTCCCCCCCTGGTAAGGCTCCATTCAGCCATTTTTTTGGGCACAAGTTAGCTGACATTTTTTGTTTGTTTTTGTTTTTTCTTACAAAGTCTCATATTCCACTAACTTGTGTCAAAAAATAAAATCTCACATGGACGCACCATACCCCTCACGGAATCCAAATGCGTAAACATTTTTAGACATTTATATTCCAGACTTCTCACGCTTTAGGGCCCCTAAAAAGCCAGGGCAGTATAAATACCCCACATGTGACCCCATTTCGAAAAGAAGACACCCCAAGGTATTCCGTGAGGGGCATATTGAGTCCATGAAAGATTGAAATTTTTGTCCTAAGTTAGCGGAAAGTGAGACTTTGTGAGAAAAAAAACAAAAAAAATCAATATCCGCTAACTTATGCAAAAAAATAAAAAATTCTAGGTACTCGCCATGCCCCTCATTGAATACCTTGGGGTGTCTTCTTTCCAAAGTGGGGTCACATGTGGGGTATTTATACTGCCCTGGCTTTTTAGGGGCCGGAAAGTGTGAGAAGAAGTCTGGGATCCAAATGTCTAAAAATGCCCTCCTAAAAGGAATTTGGGCCCCTTTGCGCATCTAGGCTGCAAAAAAGTGTCACACATGTGGTATTGCCGTACTCAGGAGAAGTTGGGGAATGTGTTTTGGGGTGTCTTTTTACATATACCCATGCTGGGTGAGAAAAATATCTTGGTCAAATGCCAACTTTGTATAAAAAAATGGGAAAAGTTGTCTTTTGCCAAGATATTTCTCTCACCCAGCATGGGTATATGTAAAATGACACCCCAAAACACATTCCCCAACTTCTCCTGAGTACGGCGATACCAGATGTGTCACACTTTTTTGCAGCCAAGGTGGGCAAAGGGGCACCTTTCGGATTTCGCAGGCCATTTTTTACACATTTTGATTTCAAGGTACTTCTTACACATTTGGGCCCCTAAATTGCCAGGGCAGTATAACTACGCCACAAGTGACCCCATTTTGGAAAGAAGACACCCCAAGGTATTCCGTGGGGGGCACGGCGAGTTCCTAGAATTTTTTATTTTTTGTCACAATTTAGCGGAAAATTATGATTTTTCTTTTTTTTTCTTTTTTCCTTACAAAGTCTCATATTCCACTAACTTGCGACAAAAAATAAAAAATTCTAGGAACTCGCCATGCCCCTCACGGAATACCTTGGGGTGTCTTCTTTCCAAAATGGGGTCACTTGTGGCGTAGTTATACAGCCCTGGCAATTTAGGGGCCCAAATGTGTGAGAAGAACTTTGCAATCAAAATGTGTAAAAAATGCCCTGCAAAATCCGAAAGGTGCACTTTGGAATGTGTGCCCCTTTGCCCACCTTGGCAGCAAAAAAGTGTGACACATCTGGTATCGCCGTACTCAGGAGAAGTTGGGGAATGTGTTTTGGGGTGTCATTTTACATATACCCATGCTGGGTGAGAAAAATATCTTGGTCAAATGCCAACTTTGTATAAAAAAATGGGAAAAGTTGTCTTTTGCCAAGATATTTCTCTCACCCAGCATGGGTATATGTAAAATGACACCCCAAAACACATTCCCCAACTTCTCCTGAGTACGGCGATACCACATGTGTGACACTTTTTTGCTGCCAAGGTGGGCAAAGGGGCGCATATTCCAAAGTGCACCTTTCGGATTTCACCGGTCATTTCTTACACATTTTGATTGCAAAGTTCTTCTCACACATTTGGGCCCCTAAATTGCCAGGGCAGTATAACTACCCCACAAGTGACCCCATTTTGGAAATAAGACACCCCAAGGTATTCTGTGAGGGGCATGGTGAGTTCCTAGAATTTTTTATTTTTTGTCGCAAGTTAGTGGAATATGAGACTTTGTCAGAAAAAAAAAAAAAAAAAAAATCATCATCATTTTCCGCTAACTTGTGACAAAAAATAAAAAGTTCTATGAACTCACTATGCCCATCAGCGAATACCTTAGGGTGTCTACTTTCCGAAATGGGGTCATTTGTGGGGTTTTTCTACTGTTTGGGCATTGTAGAACCTCAGGAATCATGACAGGTGCTCAGAAAATCAGAGCCGTTTCAAAAAGCGGAAATTCACATTTTTGTACCATAGTTTGTAAACGCTATAACTTTTACCCAAACCATTTTTTTTTTGCCCAAACATTTTTTTTTTATCAAAGACATGTAGAACTATAAATTTAGCGAAAAATTTATATATGGATGTCGTTTTTTTTGCAAAATTTCACCGCTGAAAGTGAAAAATGTCATTTTTTTGCAAAAAAATCGTTACATTTTGATTAATAACAAAAAAAGTAAAAATGTCAGCAGCAATAAAATACCACCAAATGAAAGCTCCATTAGTGAGAAGAAAAGGAGGTAAAATTCATTTGGGTGGTAAGTTGCATGACCGAGCGATAAACGGTGAAAGTAGTGTAGTGCCGAAGTGTAAAAAGTGGCCTGGTCATGAAGGGGGTTTCACCTAGCGGGGCTGAAGTGGTTAAACTGCGCAAAAATTTGCGACTTTTTTCTGCTCTGCATTATGCTTGCCAGTTTTCTGAAAGTGGGCGTGTTTTCTTAGGTAAATGAATCTCTAGACAGATTTACTATTGGAACTATTTAAAAAGTCGCAAAAAAGTGGCAATTTCACTCCAGTGAGGACCATGCTTATCTTATGAGACTTTTTAATAGAACATGCGACTTTTCATAAAAACGTGCAACTTTTTCATAAAAACGTGCGACTTTTGTAAAGCTGCTTACTGACGGATAAACTGCTACCGTCAAACCACATTTATTACAGTCTTAAAGGGCCGATCATAAATCTGACTTGGCTAAAACTGACTTTAGCCATATGTTAAAGTGGAGTGAGCTGTCAGAGTCATGATAAATCTGGCCCATTAAGTGTGTATTTTTAATGGATACCTTAGTGTACTATTATCTCATTCTGTTGCAATATTTAAAGATCATCAACATTTTATTTTTAGGTCATATCATTCAGCCCTAGGCTTATGAGGGAGAGAATGTAGCAATAAATTTACAGCCTGATGAACGTTTAAAAATAAAAAACAAAACCTTTATTTAAAGTCCGTTTAAAAGGGGGCAAAAAGCCTATATGTCACAGTCTGTGACCATCAGGCAAACAGTCTCCAACCTATACAGAGAAGGGTAACAATTAACTCCTCTGTGCAGTCGAGGGACTGGGCTAAAAAAAAAAACAGACTTGCTAGCTAGTGATTGCTAATAAGTTGCAAGTCAGAGATGAGGGCA
The DNA here is from genome assembly GCF_014858855.1 of Bufo gargarizans. Lineage (NCBI taxonomy): Eukaryota > Metazoa > Chordata > Amphibia > Anura > Bufonidae > Bufo > Bufo gargarizans. The sequence goes on along the minus strand of NC_058081.1, from coordinate 423,925,432 downwards.
CGGTAACCAGTGTAAATGGATACTAGTTTGTTTAGTACACGTGATCCTGTTAGGTGTATATGCAGATGTGGTTGTGCCTCTTAGTTCATAGGTCATATAATGCCAAGTACAGTTGATCGCACTGCCTCTGCCAGAGTGGAGTCTCTATGGACTTGAATACACTCTAATATAGTGCAGTGTTCAGACCAGCCTATTTATATAGCCTGCGGCCAGTATATAGGTCACAACCATACACCCGCAGCCAATATATTTTGGCTTTATACAGTCACTCATAGCCAGTACATTTTGGCTCCATCCACACAGCAATAGCCAGTATATTTTGGCTCCATCCATACATCACATACACACTCTAAGGCTATTGGGTAGAATATTGCATCTAGTGCAACCCTGCCTAAAGAGCCGTGTCCTAGTGAGTAGCAACAGCTCTACGTGTTTCCACGTGACTTGTGGTTGTCACGTATCTTCAGGAGCTTATTTTATGCTTATCTCAAGACAACAAGCCGCACTGTAGCGTGCTATGGCTTTCTCTATCAGGAGGGGTGTGCCGGTAACACCTCCAATCAGAAATAGGGGCGGGCTCAATGGTTCCGCCCTCTGACCGGCAGATGCCATAATGATTCTAACCCTTCCCGGCGAATATAGCGCATAGCTCGGTTTGTGGGGGAATGTAAATCGCGGCCCATATATTATCACTTGATACAGAGAATATCCGCTGATGGGGACCCACCAGAATATTAATTAACCGAAGGAGTAGGTACCAATCCCCATCTGAGTCATGTATCACCAGCGGGGAGGGGCAACCTAATTCAATGCAGACTCTTATAGTGTCACTGCAGGTCGCAGCTAAGCATATAGAGTGTATAACCAGTATACATTAGGGCTCTTTCACACTTGCGTTGTCCGGATCCGGCGTGTACTCCATTTGCCAGAATTACACGCTGGATCCGGAAAAACGCAAGTGAACTGAAAGCATTTGAAGACAGATCCGTCTTCAAAATGTGTTCAGTGTTACTATGGCAGCCAGGACGCTATTAAAGTCCTGGTTGCCATAGTAGTAGTGGGGAGCGGGGGAGCAGTATACTTACAGTCCGTGCGGCTCCCGGGGCGCTCCAGAATGACGTCAGAGCGCCCCATGCGCATGGATGACGTGCCATGCAATCACGTCATCCATGCGCGTGGGGCGACCTGACGTCACTCTGAAGCGCCCCGGGAGCCGCACGGACGGTAAGTATACTGCTCCCCCGCTCCCCACTACACTTTACCATGGCTGCCAGGACTTTAGTGTCCCGGCAGCCATGGTAACCATTCAGAAAAAGCTAAACGTCGGATCTGGAAATGCGCCGAAACAACGTTTAGCTTAAGGCCAGATCCGGATCAATGCCTTTCAATAGGCATTAATTCCGGATCCGGCCTTGCGGCAAGTGTTCAGGATTTTTGGCCGGAGCAAAAAGCGCAGCATGTCGCGGTATTTTCTCCGGCCAAAAAGCGTTCCGGTCCTGAACTGAAGACATCCTGATGCATCCTGAACGGATTTCTCTCCATTCAGAATGCATGGGGATAATCCTGATCAGGATTCTTCCGGCATAGAGCCCAGACGACGGAACTCTATGCCGGAAGAAAAGAACGCAAGTGTGAAAGAGCCCTCCGGCAGAGTATCTATCTGCATGTACAGAGATACATCAACGATGAAAAAAGTAAATACATAGTATCATAAAGCAGCACATAGGAAGAAGACGTGCAGCTCTTATGTAGGATAAAGCACATACTCCTATTTTAGTGGGACTGATACATCAAATGAAACTGGCATATGATATGGCCTCATTTAACCCTTGTGGTTGAACTGACTGCAACTTATATGTCCACATTGCTTCTTTTTGTAGTAAGGGTATATCGATATCACCTCCACGGATTGATATCTTCACTTGTTCAATCCCCTGTACTCGCAACACATCAGGGTCACCGTCATACATTTCACATACATGCCGTGCCACTGATGTGTCCCGCTTGTTCCGGATATCAGACATATGTTCACCAAATCTGCGTCTCAATTCGCGCCTTGTTTTGCCGACTTATTGTGACCCACGTTGGCAAATGATTAAGTACACAATACCTACAGAAGTACATCTGATGAACGACCGTATATTATACCTTTTTCCTGTTGTGTGGCTAGTGAAAAATCCACCTCTCAGGATGTTCCTACACATAATACATGAGCCACAGGGGAAGGTGCCCTTTAAGGTATTTTTCAACCAGGTTTCAGACTTAGGTTGTATATATAAACTGTGTACCAAATGGTCACGTAAATTAGAGCTACGTCAGTACGTAATTGAGGGATAATCCGGAATTAACTCCCCAATATCTGGGTCTGATTGCAAAATGGACGTAGAGTCCTCAGTGCTTCTTGGTTTTGGAACCAAAAGCCGGATGCGATTTGTACTCATAGAGTGATGAAACGCTTTTTTCAAAGTGTATTGTGGGTACCCCCGATTAATGAATCGGCCTCTTAGGTCAGATGCAGCGGCTCTAAAATCACCTAGTTCTGAACAATTCCTCCTGGCCCTAAGGTACTGTCCCTTCGGGATACCTCTTTTTAGGGCCAGTGGATGACCACTTTCCCAGTGTAGGAGATTATTGGTCGAGGTTTCCTTCCTAAATAGGTTAGTGGCGATTTTTCTGTCAGTACCAATGGTGATCATCAAGTCCAAGAACGCAATCTGTTGCTCTTGTACCTCAGATGTGAAGAATAGCCCCATCTGGTTCACATTTAATGCTGCCACAAATGCCATAAAATGTTCTCGTGTTCCTTTCCACAGTATCAGCACATCATCGATGTACCTGATCCACAGTTGAACATTAGATGTATACTGCTCCATGACATCAAACACAACTTCCTTCTCCCACCAGCCCAGGTACAAGTTGGCGAACGTCGGGGCACAGGGACTGCCCATAGCGACGCCCCTGAGCTGGTGGTAAATGTGTTGGTCAAAGAGAAAGACGTTGTGGGTGAGGACAAAATCCAACAATTGTAACAGGAAGATGTTATGCCGGCGACAATGTTCACCTCTCTGTCGGATGAAGGCCTCGACAGCCTTACACCCAGATTCATGGGGTATAGAGCTGTACAAGGCCTCAACATCCAAACTAGTGAGGAGAATGCCCTCCTCACACTGTATGCCATCCAGGCATTGTAGCACATCCATCGTGTTTCGGGCATAGGACGGCAATGACCTAACAAATGGATGCAAAATTCTGTCCAAGTACGTACTCACATTGGCAGTGAGGCCGCCTATGCCCGAGACAATGGGTCTGCCCTTCAATACCAGTCCTGATTTGTGCAGTTTGGGCAAACTGTAAAATGTGGCTACAACCGGGGATTTAGAAAGCAAATAATCCAGTTCATTTCTGCTGATTAGCCTATCCTGAAAGGCCTTATTCAGCAGAGTCGTGAGCTCATGCCTAAATATAGAGGTAGGGTTAGTTGAGAGATGCCTATAGGTTTTGGGGTCCTCAAGTAAGCAGAGACACATTGAGCGATAATCCTCCTGCTCCATCACGACAATGTTGCCTCCTTTGTCGGAGGGCTTGATGACAATAGATGTGTCCCTCTCAAGTTCCTCCAAGGACTGTCTCTCAGCTGATGTCAGGTTGTCCCTTCCCAGGGGTATAGCCTCTAGTCTTTGAAGGTCCCGTGTAACTACATACAGGAATGTATCAATTGGGGTACTATCACTGACCGGGGGGAATATTTTTGATGCATTTCTCAGATCCGTAAACGGTCCATCCCCTATCATTCTATCTCCCTCTTCAGATAGTCCTACCAATAGCTGAACATCCTGCAAGTCCTCTACCTCAATACCCAGCTCGTGACATCTTCTCCTGTCATGGATTTTAAAAAACTTTTTCCATTTCAGTCTTCATGCAAAAAGCTGCAGATCTTTAACCCAATTGAATAGGTTGAACTTTTGTAGGGGTACAAATGAGAGTCCTCTCTTAAGAAGCACCATTTCTGTGGTGGAAAGTGCATGTTTGGACAGGTTGATTACTTGTAGTTCGTCTACTTGGGGGCCTCGGGGGCTTTCTTCTGGCGCAATAGATAGTCGGACACCAGTGGTAAACCTAAAAAACCTCCACGGGAACCTCTCCCAGATCTACTCCCCTGTTGGGAACCACGAGCTCTACGAGCTCCTTGTCTGTAACCCCCTCGTCCTCTTATAGATCCACTAGCCTGTTCAGCACCCGTGTCACATTCAGAAGACGACACTTCTGTTTCCAACTCAGCCGCAACTGGACGTCTAGGTCCAAAATCAAAGATGCGGCCCTCCCTGAAATCACTAATGTCTCTATTAAACAGAATATGTTTCTTCTCCTTCACTTGGGACAATGTAGCCTAAGATAGAACACCAACGCTCAGACAGAAGGATCAGGAAAGTTTCAGAGTAGCACAGTGCTTCCAGAGGGAGCAGAAGAGTATCAGAGTGCTGCCAGAGCGAGCATCAGATTGCTGCTAGGGGGAGTATCAAAGTGCTACCAGAGCGAGCATCAGAGAGCTGCTAGGGGGAGTATCAAAGTGCTGCCAGGGGGAGCAACAGAGACAAGACAGCTCAGGAAACAACTTGAAAATCTAGCAGCAGGTCTGTAGGAGACAACAATTGTTGCCTAGTTGAGCCAAGCATTGCCCTACCAGTCAAGCCACACTCTGGCTGAGGAGACTGGTATCCTCCAGCCATACATCACTGCCCTAGGCAAGATAGACACCACATTTGTCCACTGTTACAAACACAATATAATAAGCCATGGCTAGCACATCAAAAAAAAGAAAAGTAGACTCAGAAAATCGAGATTTCAAAGATGAATGGACTGCGAAATATTGTTTCATTCTTATGAATGTTGCCAACCCAAAGCCAATGTGTTTAATATGCAACAAAACAGTGGCCCTTATAAAAAGTAGTAATGTAAAACGACATTATGAAACAAAACATAAAAGTTTTGAACAGAATTATCCACAAAATTCAGAGATACGAAAAAAAAAATTGCTTCGTAAACTGCATCATATCAAGCTTCTACTAAGCGTCTTGTTAGTTCAATATCCCAGCAGGAAAAAACAACTGAATCATCACTAAGGGTTGCTTGGATTTTTGGAAGACACAAAAAAACTTTTTCAGATGCAGAGATTGTTAAAGAATGTATGGTTGAAGTTATAGACGCCATGTTTGAAGGTAAACAGAAAGAAGTATTTCAAGGAAACATAGAAACATAGAATGTGTCGGCAGATAAGAACCATTTGGCCCATCTAGTCTGCCCAATATATCTGAATCCTATGAATAGTCCCTGGTCCTATCTTATATGAAGGATAGCCTTATGCCTATCCCATGCATGCTTAAACTCCTTCACTGTATTTGCAGCTACCACTTCTGCAGGAAGGTTATTGCATGCATCCACTACTCTCTCAGTGAAGTAATACTTCCTTATATTACTTTTAAACCTTTGCCCCTCTAATTTAAAACTGTGTCCTCTTGTGGTAGTTTTTCTTCTTTTAAATATGCTCTCCTCCTTTACCGAGTTGATTCCCTTTATGTATTTAAAAGTTTCTATCATATCCCCTCTGTCTCTTCTTTCTTCCAAGCTATACATATTAAGGTCTTTTAACCTTTCCTGGTAAGTTTTATCCTGCAATCCATGTACTAGTTTAGTAGCTCTTCTCTGAACTCTCTCTAGAGTATCTATATCCTTCTGGAGATATGGCCTCCAGTACTGCGCACAATACTCCAAGTGAGGTCTCACCAGTGTTCTGTACAGTGGCATAAGCACTTCACTCTTTCTACTGCTTATACCTCTCCCTATACATCCAAGCATTCTGCTGGCATTTCGTGCTGCTCTATTACATTGTCTTCCCACCTTTAAGTCTTCTGAAATAATTACTCCTAAATCCCTTTCCTCAGATACTGCGGTCAGGACTGTGTTGATTGAAAAATCAAACCTATTCCCTTGTCTGATTTCACGTCAGCACGCCGAACTGAAATAATTTCAGAAGATCTGCTCTCCCAGCTTGAGATGAAAATGAAAAAGGCCCAGCTCATGGTATTTGTTAGATTTTATGACGACACACAAAAAGATTTTTGTGAAGATCTACTTGGCATGACTGCCCTCCATGCTCACACAAGAGGTGAAGGTCTTTATGGAGCAATTACAGAAATGCTGAAGAACAGGGACATTAACTTGAATTCAGTTATTTCAGTTGTAACGGATGGAGCTCCTGCTATGGTAGGAAAAGAGAAAGGGTTGGTGCCACGCTTGAAAGTGCTCAATCCTAGTTTGATTTCTTACCATTGCATAATACACCAGTCTATCTTGTGTGCTAACCTTGGAGAAAAATATGCAAATGTCATAGAAAATGTTATGAAGCTGATTAATTTTCTCCGGGCCTCTTCAGCACTTCAACATCGTCTGCTGAAATAATTTTTAACTGAAGTCAATGCTGCCTTTAGTGATCTACTTGTCCACAACAATGTAAAGTGGCTTAATAAGGGCAGAGTTTTAGAATGCTTTTGGAGTATTCGGAAAGAGCTGGAAAAGTTTTTAGCTGAACATAAGACAGAAAAAGCAAAAGCATTTTTGACATTTATGAGTAACAAAGACAAAATTGAAATCGTTGCTTTCCTGGCAGATATTACAAGTCATTTAAATGCTTTAAATATAAAACTACAAGGCAAAAATCTATTTTTGACCTTGTGGAAGCAGTGAGGGCTTTTCAGAAGAAATTAGAGGTTTTTCAGAGTGATCTAAAAAAGAACTTGCTTCATTTTCCAAAGCTTGATGAGTATAGCCAACAAGAGAATACCAAAGAAAGTGTAATCTCCAACCATGGGGACTTCATGCAAGGCCTAATTGACAATTTTAAAAGTCGCTTCCAAGACTTCACAATTGGCCAAGAAGTTTTGCTATGTATTAAAAATCCATATCTGGTAAAAAAAAACATTGGGCATTTTGCTACTGAGGCCCATCATGCTTTTACCTGGGCAAATTCTGCTACGCTACAGATGGAGCTAATTGATCTGCAATATAAAATAGCAATCCATGTCCTTACTATGTTTAGTTCTACATACACTTGCGAATCTGCATTCTCCACTATAAATCTGGTGAAGAACAGATACCCCACTCAGATCACAGATGAGCATTTGCACCAGTGTGTTCGAATGGCAGTCACCCCCTTTGTACCGAATTTCAAAGGGCTAGTGAAAGAGAAAAAATGCAAATTTTCACACTAAAAACAATCATAAATCTGAATGTAAATAGTTCTACAAAGTTTGCAAGACATTAAAAAGATGGCAACTTTACTGTTGGTGTTCAGCTCGGACCTTCACCTGACTACAGACCCAGGTATGTGGACCTTTAATAAAACTAGTTGAGTACCCCTGGTGTAGAGCATTAAGAGACCACAGAGTGGCAAATCCTCCCCAAAATCTATCTATAATTAATGGCAATACACATTCATACACTTTACCAGCAGCCCACCCAATCCTGACACTATGCTATCCCTACGGGGAATAACCAGGGGTTATTTCGGACACTGTTGCTGCTGGGGTAAGCAGGACAGCCGTGACGGGGGTAGAGACACCAGGGAACAGGGGATATGATGGAACACAGGGGATATAAGGAATATAGAGGGACTCGGGACAGGGGAAGGTAATGGTAACCAGGGGTACAGGGGGTGAGGGTATAGAACAGGGGAAGGTAATTTGGGAGTATGGGGGGGAAGTAAGGGTATTGTATGGGGGGGATAAGGATTATTGTATGGGGGGAATGAGGCTTATTTAATTGTATGGGGGAAATAAGGGGTTAATGGGGGAATAAGGGTATAATAATATGTAGGGTATAGGGGTAGATAGGGGGATGATATAGGGTTAATATCGTTGGTGGTATAGGTTATAGAGGTAGATAGGAGGGTGATATAGGGTTATCGTTGGTGGTATAGGGTATAGGGATTGATACTTATTGTCTTTTGCTCGTTGTCCGGGGGGCTCGTTTATCCAGGGATGATCCTCTTCAGCTGGGGCTCGTGGTCCCGGACTGCCTCAGTGTAGCGCCGCACGAACACGTGGGCTGCGCGGTGATATGACGTCAACGTGCCTTCCCGTGCATTCCAGAGCATGCTTCCAGGCGGAGGGTTCCTTTGATCCTCCGCCTGTAATGTCTCTGCATACCCTGCGGCGCGCCGGAGGTATGCAGATAACAGAGGGAGGGATGTTTGTTTCCCTCTCTCTGTTATGTTAACTATCCCAGCAGCTGGGGATAGTTAAATACCAAAAGGCATCGGATCTCAATTAATCCCATGCCTTTTGAGGTCACCAGAGGCTGGACATAATTGTCCAGCCATCTGGTGGCCTTCTCATCCCCTGCAGGGATACAGGAGGAGGGGGGGGGGGGGGGGTCCACCTCTTGTCCTATACTATATGTGTATGGATGCTTGGGGCACATCCATACACATATATATATACATACATATACATACATATACATACATATATATATATATATATATATAATGCTATCCATCTATATGTTAAGGCATATATACATATATATTTAAATATGACACTTCCCTCAACAATCCCCCTGTTGTCGGGAATACGACAATAAACATTTTGGGGGAAGGGTTGGGATGCATTTGCCTCCTCAATCGTACCCTTAGTGAGAGTTAAGGGAGGACTAAAGTAATCTGACTCTTAGGTACCTAGACATCACCCATCGTGACTAGCATCTCCATCAAGCCTCTCATCAAAACGTCTCCATCTACCGAATACACCATCTTCTTCTCCTTGGATAACTTTTTGGGTATCTTATCTTATGATCTTCAGGTGTCAGCCACTCCCAACGTAGTCTATTCCTGACTCCGGAATGGCTTCACCCTTGCAGTCTTTAGATCACTCCACTCAGCGAACGTGTACTGTCTTTTCTTTCTCTTTGCCAGTGTTGTTCTCCCGACGTCAGTCACCCGCAATGTCAGTGCCAGTCTTTCGGTATCAGTCACTTTCAATGATTTCGGAATGACTTTACCCTTATGTAGCACCTCCTTCTGGGGTACGGACGGCCATAGGTTGGCCTTTTAACACAAGTACGAATTATCTTGATTGAAGACTCAGTTGTTGGAGAGGTTCTCCCATGGACAGATATGTAGATATTTATAAGGCAGGACAGAATTTTCTGGTGAGAGGTGATGTCATAGTACCTAAATTCTAACTGTGGGAAGGAACCCCGCACTACCACCATTCAGTCCAACCCTTACAAAAAGTCCCCATTGTCGATGTTAAAGTGGCAAATACTTTGTTAATGAGGGGCCTGACCCTAGGGAATCTACTGTTCCCCACTCACACAAACAGGTCACATCCCTCCCAATACAGCCTAATTCAATTTAGTGTGTAACCTTAGAGGCTCCAGCAACCTGGCCTATCTCTCTACACCTCCAAAGATGGCGGTAGTTAACAGACTTCCGTGTCATTGGGAAATGACTATAGGGTGCAAGTGTGCGCCCAGCCATATTGCAGTATGGCTGTCGCACACTTTCACCTAGAGCGTCCATGGGCACACAAGGAACTCACATGCTTGTAATCAATATAAATCTATACACAGTATAATGAGGTTACAGGGTGGCCTAGGATACATCCCGAACCCTTATACGAAAGTTTACTACAATACAATACATATATATATATATATATATATATATTGCTATGAGGTCACAGGATGTCTTTTGGATTTTCATCCCGACCCTCATAGGAAACAGTATATCCATGTGATCTCTGGCTCCAGGACTTTGTCGGAGCTAAGTCCTGAGCCTCCTACGATTGACTTCATAAAGATCTGTCTGGTTCTGGTTTAGTTGGTCCGCAAGTCTCCTGTAGATTAGACACATTCCCGTGTACATGATGATAACCAGAACCAGAAGAACTATCACCGGGTGTATCAATAGGTTAAAGAAGGATGTTGCCTTTGGACTGTAGCCGAACAGACTTTCCCACCAGGAAACTTTGGAGTCCTTGTCCAAGGCGGTAGTGATTGCTGTTGTTAAAGATGGGTGAATTTTATTCTATATTTTGTATATCTAGGATTGTAATGAGTTAACTTTTTCTACTTCCAAGTGCCCACCCACCCCCCTCTTTGTTTCAAGACTGGAGAGGAGAGAGAGGGGGGCAAAGAGCTGTGCTGTGGGAAGTGTCTGATTTCTCATCTTTCTACATGTGTTCCATAGAGTGTCAGGCATTGCCTTATGCATGAACAGGTGGAATGCGTAAGCCAATCATATGGCTTGATGATATGTATATATTATTCACTGCCTATAGAGAAGCACCTCTTTAAATTGTCACATATGACGTAGGCAGTATTCTTGTTAGAATAAACTCCATTACAAAATGGCGATGGTAACCAGATGTTTACATTAGTTCACATTCCAAAGTGGTACTCACTGTGCAGATGTTGAAGTGTTATCTCTGTTTCTCTTATCACTTTTTCCTTTTTGACCAATGAAACAATGTTTTAGCCTCAGAGAGGACTGCCCTCTTCTGAAGATTCATATACGCTTAGTCCATGTAATAAAGTTAGAGATTGCTTTGACCAACTTTTGTGTCAGTGTCTAGTCTCTCAGTCACGCGTGGATATTAACCCCTGGGGGGGGGTACATTGATCTGGAACACCAGAGTGTATCTAAAATGCCCTAATTTAGGGTGGTTTTAACACTGTTATTTTGTTCTTGTCGTGCGTCAGTTGGATGGTGGCCCGTTTCTCAGTTTCTCGAAGATTCTGAAGTATTTCGTCTTCTTGGCTGAAGTCTAGCAGGAGGTGTTTGAGTTCTATCCCAAAGCCAAGAGGAATCCTCTGGAGTCTCACCAGAACGTCAGGGCGGATGTTGAGTCTCTTCTCCGGGGTGAATGGTGTCCTTCCTTGTAGCTCTGCGACATCTAAACCTAGGACGGGACTAAGGGTGCAATACGCTCCAGGGAGGAGTTCTCCTCTCTCGGTGCAATTAGTCCCATAAATGGTATAAGACATATTTTGCCTCTGGTACCAGCACCAATACCCTTGTCCCAGGTATTTAGGGGTGGGGGGTATTGGGCTGGCCTTCATCTCACAGGACCCCTCGGTGCTCCAACATTGGTGTCTTAACACCCGATCCTGACTACCTTGACAGAGGATGGCATCCTCTTTCTTCCAACATCCCTCTGTGTCTAACAGATAAGGATGGCCTCCCTCATAGGTTAGAACGCCCGAGGGGAGCTGTGGATGGAGCACCGTCTGGTTATTTATGACAATCCCTAGGTTAACTGCACTGTAACCCTGTCTAAGATGACCAGATACAGGAGCCAATGACGAAGCAGTGCAAGTGAGATTCCTACAGCTTTGCCACTGGACTACCCACCAGTTGGTGTGATTGGCTGCAAAAGGAGATATAAGAGGACTTACCCGTTAGCGGAGGTTAAATGGGAAGTGGCCGCCGTACAATGATGATACAATATGTTTAAGGTTGCCCGAGAGTTCACTTCGGACTTGCGTACATGCCAAAGCAAGCTGATCGTCCTTTCTTACCTCCAGCCCCGCCTCTATCCAACCTCTTATCATGTCACAAACTCCCCACATATGTGATCCCACTGGTCGACTCGGAAGTCATCTACGGAAATTCTCCAAGTAAATAGGACGAATTTTGTCCCTGTGATGATCTTCCATGGGGATGACAGTTGAGGAGCTATAGGATCTGCCAAATGATGGATAGGGGCTTTGCAAGAGTCTAAATGCATTTTTACAGGTTGGAGACCTTTCGCTTCATAGGGGATCCTCACCACTGTTACACAAACTTGCCCTCTACCATTGGTCACTTTCTCCAACCTGTAGCACTAGTTTTCCTACGGGGTTGGATTTAGACAGATAGACCCATTGTGTAAATGTCCAGCACCCTTCATCTACTGCCTCGCAAAAAGACCATCTAAACGAACCATCTATATTGATGTCAAAGTTAATATCCCTGCCACTGGGGTCTTTCCAATTGGAAGACACATACCTACCCCGGTATTCCTCATTCATAGGGGTACCGTCCATCCATACATCCACTGTAGGGATATCTACCCCATTGCACACTAAATCCCAACTCCAGGGATTAGTGTCCAAGGTTACCATCTGGGTATCTTGTTCCCAGTGGGCATAGGTGACAAAATAATATCCAGTCACCTCCAGTGATCATAAAAGACCGTATGGATGGAGATCCCTTTAATTGAGCATACCTGGGATCCTTGGCATCTGTCCGTACTTTTAAAATGGTGGCTCGATAAAAGCCTTCCAGTTTTACCGGACCACTCTGGTCATTCCATAGGGCCTGGCCAGAGTTGCTGCAGTTTAACTTTAGCATCATTATACTGGTTCGTATGTAATCTGTGGACACATGTCCCTGAACATAACTGGATTCCCTAGTGATAATCATCTGGGAATCTCTTAACATACAATAAGCTTTTAGGGTGCCCTTTACCGGAATGGGTGTGTCAAAATATGTCCTTACCCTCAGCCCATCTTGGCTATCCCTCCTTATGAAGGTAGCTTTAAGGATATACCAGCCACTATACTCTGCACCCGTGACATCTTCGGGACTCAGAACCCCCTCCTTGGTACACAACACTGTGGTAGTGTTAGCTTCCACTTGCTTGTAAGGATGCAAGTGAGGGTCCCTAGACACCCATCTTAAGGATCTCATAGGAGTAGGGTCAGAGTCCCGAAAATGTCTGAATTCTTTGAGGCAGAGGGCATGTAAATCATGTTGTACGGCAGACACATTCTCCACAGGGGTATAATGTTGAATTACACCTTGGGCAAAACTATCTCTCTGGAAACCATACAGATACCACTGTCCTGGTGTAAAGGAAAAGTTCTCGTATGGTTTAACGATTTTGCCCACCAAACATTCCACCATTAAAAGGCCGGGTTTATTCATAGATATGTCAGCCATATCATGATTAACTCCCAGGCCCTCCCCCGAAGAGGTTGAGCCTGCCATCATCATGCTTACCACCAGTGCCACAAGTTGGGGATATGCCATGTTCAGAGGATTTCTATATCTTTTCAGGCCAGTCTTAACCTTGGTGAGTCTCCCTCCCGTGATCTGTTAATTCAACGTGAATGTAATTAGTTCCATGGATCCACCCTCGACCCACCAAACCCCCCCCCCCCCCCGGTCACCCAACTCTGCGAGGGTTCATGTTATTGAGTTGAGGAGGCTCGGGTGGCCTTGGCCTGGTCGATATGGATCCATAAAACTCCCTGCCGCCTACGTGACTTTTTCTTGGTCGTCATCTGCCTTTGCACCTTTAGCATGGTGTCACCCATTACTTCAAGGACCTGATAGGGTCCTTCCCAGTTTGCATCCCAGGGGCCGGCCCGACTGAAGATTTTCACCATCACCAGCTCTCCTACAGAGGGCATTGGCGTTTCCCCCTGTTGATACGGTCTGTGTAGCCGTATTGCTGCATGAGGCAATAACTCCTTCAGGTTTAGTTGTACCTGTTGGAGAAACAGGTCTCTGGCGATGGCGTTCTTCACTGGTTCTGACACTAGGGGTTCATCGGGCAGGCAGTTCAGGGGCATTTTGCGTCCGGTCATTAGTTCGAACGGGGTGATGCCGGTACTGGTAGCCTCGGTAGCTCGGATTCCTATTAGCATGGCTGGCAGAGAGGTTACCCATGAGGAACCTTTCTCCAGTAGTGCTTTAGAAAGTCATGTTTTTATGGTCCGGTTCATCAGTTCCACGATGCCCCCAGACTGAGGGTGGTAAGGCACATGAAACCTTTGCTTTATGTCTAAAAGACCACAAAGCGCTTTCATTACCTTACCCGTGAAATGGGTCCCTCTGTCTGACTCTATCAATCTGGGGATACCCCATCGTGACAGAACCTGTTCCCAGAGAACACGGGCAGTGGTTGTAGCCGAATCGTTAACCGTGGGGATGGCTTTTACCCACTTAGAGAAGACATCCACTACCACCAGTGCATAACGATAGTTACGACTTCCTGTTGGTAAAGGTCCTATAAAATCTATTTGTAGTGCGGACCACGGACCATCTGCAGGAGGAACTCGCTGCAACACCGGCTTCAGGGCTGACGCCCTTGGGTTAACCTGAGCACATACCAGGCACTGTTGTGTTACTTCCTCTACTGTGTAGTATAATTTGTCTCTCAGGAGAGACAAGAGTTTATCCCGGCCCAGGTGTCCAAACAGTTGGTGGTTCAATCTGGTTAGCTCTGCTTGCAGATAATGTGGAACCACGGAAGAGGAAGTTGCTGTGTACCGGTATCGTAACACAGTATCCCTTGCTGTATTGACCAGGGATGCTGTGGAGATGTGAGGTGTGTCATTAGAAGAGGATCTTTTGCTTGTTCCTCCTCAAATGACACCGAGCCTTTACTCGGGTTGGTATGAACTGCATCCTGGTAGGCCGGTAGCGGCTCAGTGTCTGTTTCCTGAAGGATCCCAGATACTGCCACTAGTTTGGCCAATTCATCCGCCTTCATCCGCCTTGTTGTTACCATTTCCAGGAGAAATGGGACTACTTAAAAGGTGCATTATTGAAGGCAACAGAAAATTCAATTAGACTTGTCAGTAAAAGCAAAAAAAGGAAGAGACCACTGTGGTACTCGGCAGAAGTGGCCCAAATCATTAAAAATAAAAAGCTAGCATTTTGTAATTATAAAAAAACCCAGAGCAATGAAGATAAGGAAATCTACAAGATTAGGCAGAAAGAGGCCAAGCAAGTTATAAGAACTTCTAAAGCGCAGGCAGAAGAAAAACTAGCTCAGTCTATGAAAAAAGGGGATAAGACATTCTTCAGATATATAAATGAAAAAAGGAAATTAAAACAAGGAATAACTAAATTAAAAACAAAGGACGGAAGGTATGTAGAAGAGAATAAAGGGCTAGCCGACTGCCTTAACGAATACTTCTGTTCAGTTTTTACAAAAGAAAAAGGAGAAGGACCTCCACTAGAAAGGATGACTAATAAATCGTTTGATGCATGTGTCTTTACAGAGGAAGATGTTCTAAGTTTGCTGTCTAAAGTGAAGACAAATAAGTCACAGGGGCCTGATGAGATACACCCAAAATTATTAAAAGAGCTTAGTGGTGAGCTGGCAAAACCGTTAACAGATTTATTTAACCAATCATTAGTAACAGGAGTCGTCCCGGAAGATTGGAAATTGGCAAATGTCGTGCCCATTCACAAGAAAGGTAGTACGGAGGAATCGAGCAACTATAGACCAGTGAGTCTGACATCAATAGTAGGCAAATTAATGGAAACCCTATTAAAGGATAGGATTGTGGAACATCTAAAATCCCATGGATTGCAAGATGAAAAACAGCATGGGTTTACTTCAGGGAGATCATGTCAAACAAATCTTATAGATTTTTTTGACTGGGTGACTAAAATAATAGACGGTGGAGGTGCAGTAGACATCGCTTATCTGGATTTTAGTAAGGCTTTTGACACTGTCCCACATAGAAGACTTATCAATAAACTGCAGTCATTGAGCATGGACTCCAATATTGTTGAGTGGATTAGGCAGTGGCTGAGGGACAGACAACAGAGGGTTGTAGTCAATGGAGAACATTCAAAACAAGGTCATGTTACCAGTGGGATTCCACAGGGATCTGTACTGGGACCAATTTTGTTTAATATCTTCATAAGTGATATTGCAAAAGGCCTCGATGGTAAGGTTTGTCTTTTTGCTGATGACACAAAGATATGTAACAGGGTTGATGTTCCTGGAGGGAAACGCCAAATGGAAAAGGACTTAGGAAAACTAGAAGAATGGTCAGAACTCTGGCAACTGAAATTTAATGTGGATAAGTGCAAGATAATGCACCTGGGGCGTAAAAACCCAAGGGCAGAATATAGAATATTCGACACAGTCCTGACCTCAGTATCTGAGGAAAGGGATTTAGGAGTAATTATTTCAGAAGACTTAAAGGTGGGAAGACAATGTAATAAAGCAGCACGAAATGCCAGCAGAATGCTTGGATGTATAGGGAGAGGTATAAGCAGTAGAAAGAGTGAAGTGCTTATGCCGCTGTACAGAACACTGGTGAGACCTCACTTGGAGTATTGTGCGCAGTACTGGAGGCCATATCTCCAGAAGGATATAGATACTCTAGAGAGAGTTCAGAGAAGAGCTACTAAACTAGTACATGGATTGCAGGATAAAACTTACCAGGAAAGGTTAAAAGACCTTAATATGTATAGCTTGGAAGAAAGAAGAGACCGAGGGGATATGATAGAAACTTTTAAATACATAAAGGGAATCAACTCGGTAAAGGAGGAGAGCATATTTAAAAGAAGAAAAACTACCACAAGAGGACACAGTTTTAAATTAGAGGGGCAAAGGTTTAAAAGTAATATAAGGAAGTATTACTTTACTGAGAGGGTAGTGGATGCATGGAATAGCCTTCCTGCAGAAGTGGTAGCTGCAAATACAGTGAAGGAGTTTAAGCATGCATGGGATAGGCATAAGGCCATCCTTCATATAAGATAGGGCCGGGGCTATTCAAAGGATTCAGATATATTGGGCAGACTAGATGGGCCAAATGGTTCTTATCTGCCGACACATTCTATGTTTCTATGTTTCTAGCGTCAAAGGCTCATCCCCTTTCTGATGCGCAGGGATTTTTATGATGGCTGCTTCCGCCGTGTGTGCCATGCCCCATTCCCAAAGTTCTTTCAGGACCGACAAATGAGCCAGAGGTTTGTTTTGGCTATCCACAAATCCTCGTCTTTTCCATGTGTCCAGGTACAGGGCGAAAGAACGAACTACATATGAACTGTCGCTATATATAGTTTGTTTTCCTGGGGGTTGAAGAAGCATGGCTTCCTTGACCGCCTCCAGTTCCGCCCGCTGTGCCGACATGTGACCTGGTAACTTGACAAGATTCTGGATACCTGTGGTCTCATCCAGCACAGCAAAACCTGTGACATAGGTCCCATCCATGAAAAATC
Source organism: Bufo gargarizans (assembly GCF_014858855.1). Classification (NCBI taxonomy): domain Eukaryota; kingdom Metazoa; phylum Chordata; class Amphibia; order Anura; family Bufonidae; genus Bufo; species Bufo gargarizans. Next base: position 423,908,418 of record NC_058081.1, on the reverse strand, counting down.
GAGAGCCATCAACAAAGATGACTCTGTCTTCTGGATGTTTATCGGTCCTGAAAATATGTGGCGCGTTGATATGCGCTGGTTGGCCACAGTCATGTTCGGTGCCAGCTAGGTTCAGTAACTGGGACAGAACATACTTGGCTTTGTGGTTCACCTGCAGACTCCGGCCACTGAGATCCATAATCAACCTCCCGAATCTCTGTTGGGAGACTCCAGGGAGTGTATCATGGAGCAGGAGGGCCAATGGAGAGTGTGGAGTCTGCAAAGTGAGGGGCCTGAAGCCTACAATATGCTCGGTCGTTTTGACGGCATAGTGTATGGCTGCCAGTTGTTTGGCACACTCATCGAACCCTCGTTCAACAGGCGAAAGTAACCTGGAGAAGTATCCCAGCGGTCTAGTGTCATACCCTATCTGCTGTAGGAGGACCGCTGAGATAGACTCCGTCCCTGCATGCGCCTGTATGGCTAGTTCCCCTTCAGGATGGGGGGTGGCCAATACAGGGGCAGAGGAGAGGTCCCTTTTCAAAGTAGAAAAGGCCTCTTCCTGTGTATCAGACCAACCTTTGATTGAAAGGTCTTCTCCTCTGAGGAGTTCATAGAGGGGTTTTGCTTTGGGCCAGGAGTCGCAATAGCTCTTTTAACAGAACCAAGTGTTCTTCTATGGTTTCTGTGTGTAAGAGAAGGTCATCCACGTATTGCAGAAGGCATTCCGGCCATGAAAATACACTCAGAACGGCCGCCAATGCCTGGTAAAAATATGTGGGACTACTGTGGAATCCCTGGGGGAGTACACCAAACATGTACTGTTTGTCCCCTACTGTAAAGGCAAATTTGTACCTACAGTTTTCAGTGAGTTCAATTGAGAAGAACCCATTGGAAACATCTATGGTTGAGAATACGCGACTTTTGCCGCTTATTCTGGCCATGATGTCGGGAGTCTGTGCCACCACTGGAGCAGACGTTGGGGTGTATTTGTTGAGGACCCGGAGGTCTATGGTTCCATGCATTGGTGTCCTTTTTCTTTACTGGCTAGAGGGCATTGTTGCATTTAGAATTGCCCTCTATGACCACCCCCCTAGTTTTCAATTCTTGGATGGTGTCCAAAATTGAATGGGTGGCTTCTGGCGGAAAGCGGTATTGGCGTTGAGGTGGAGGGTCGGGACCTTGTATGTCCACCTGAACTCCAATCAGTCTGCCACAATCGTTTTTTCCCTGGGCCCACAGATCGGGGTACTCATACACAATAGGCTCAAGGTCTGGATTATGCGAGATCTCAGGCCATTTGTGTTCAAGTACTTCAGTAGAGTCATCTATCGTTGGCAATGGTGGTCCCAGAAACTGGCATTGGATGACAAACACCTTGGATTGTCTGGGACCCTTCCATACAATACTATTTGCCAGATCTAGGATCCACCCATTTTGTGTCATTACGTCGGTTCCAATAATGTTGTCAGAACCGGGGTAATACCACATGGGGATCCTAAGGGTCGTGTGACTAGTAATCTGGACAATTACTTCTTCTATTCTGTGGGCCTTCACCCCATCTTGTTGGTGATCAAATCCGATCACCACACACTGAGGGCTGTTGGGATGTAAATCATGTTTGACATTAGCAATGGAAATTTCCGCACCAGTGTCAAGCATGATTTTGGCATCCTGATTTTTGATTTTGGCTTTTATGTGGGGTCTCCCTGAAGAATCCAGTATGATGGGACATACTGGCGCCAGATCTTTAGGGATCCCTGATCTTCAATCAATTTCTACCAGATTCCCAGTAGGTACCTGTGAGGTACATACTGCCACTTGTGGGTTCTTACTATGGACCCTTAGTGTGGATTCCAGGGATTCCACACTCCTTACCGAACGCGCTGCGTCATTCACAACAGCCACACGTTTTGGTGTCCCAGATATTCCCCCACTGGTTTGGCATAATTAGGTTTCATCTTGAAACCGTTATTATTGCCCGTTCTCTCAGGATTTGTCCGGTTATTACGTGACAATTGTGGACAATTCCTCTTTATGTGCCCGTATTGTAAACATAGGAAGCATCGAATGCCTCCTATCCTTTCCAATGGTGGGGCCATGGGGCGAATAGCTGAATTACCTTTTGTGTGCTGTACCCGTTCATCTTGAGATGTATCGTGTACAGGCGCACGCTCCGTCACTTTGACAGATTTCTTATTGAGCAGTGTATTCTGTCTGCACTGCTCAATAATCATAGCAGCATCCGTGAGGGATGGCTCCCTGGCTGCGCTCAACCGGATTGCAGTGTCAAGGTATGGGAATTTCACCACAAACATACGTATCATACCCTGTGGAATTCCTATACCGTGATCCTTTGTAACCCTTCTATACATGGCTTCAAGCCGACTACACATAGACAAAGGTTCGTCATGTATAGTGGGTTTGAACTTGGACAGGATATCTGGAGTGACGTCCCAATGGCCGTTGCCAGTCTCATGAGTATGGAGAGACGTTCCTCCATGTCATAAAACTGTCCATTCATGGGTTGCGTTCTCCCTGTTACCTCATACCTTTGGTTTAGGTGTGTCGGTAACCATAACTTAAATAACTCCATGCGATATTCGTGAGCCACTGAATACTTGTTACAGTGACAGTCAAAGATATCACATGAAGTAAACGGATCTACACTGGGATCATATTTTGGGATCTCCTTGCAAATCCGTAATAGGAAGTTTATCCTTTCCATACTGGAATGGTTAGGATAAAAATCTTCCTGTCTTTCCGGACGCATTGGCGGATTGGAAGTGGTAAATGGCCAACCACTTTCCTCTCTCCAATCATTGTCCTGTTCCTGGACTCGGTTGCTACCCCTATTCTCCCTGGGTGTTTGGGTGAAAGGTAGCGTCCGTTCCACCTGTCCCCTGGTGTCTACTGCGTCGGGTGTTTGATCAGACCTTGATCAGCAGTCGCCGCTGTCTCCCCATGTGCCGTTCCCGAAACGCAAACCTGTTTCGTGGGCAACATGCTGTAAGCACCAGGCCGTGACAGATTCGAGATGACCTGCTGCAAATCCGCAATGGTTTGCGTTTTTGCAGTCAGGTCCTCTCGAAGTTGAACAATCATGTTATCCATAGATATGGTATTGTTCCTGAACTGATTTATCTCAGTGTACAGTCTGAGCAGTTCCTTATTCATGTCGGAGTAGAAACTCTCCTTGTCTGAGAGTCTAGACTCTAACACGCAAATCTCTCTGCCCCTCTCGACCGTACACTGGGACTTCTCTTGTAGTTGTGTTTGTAATGTGTGTAACTGTTTAATGTTCTCAACACAACAATTGCAGTGAAAGCTTGCAGTGTTGGAAACTTCCTCTGTCTTTGTTGTGCTGTTAAGTGTTTCAAGATGTTCCGGCTTCCAAATTATATCCTCAAAGGTGTGAACCAATTTGGCTAACATTTGGAGCCGTTTTTTGTTTTTTTTAAACATACTGTGATTAATGCAGAGTTTATCATGAGCGTATGCCTGGTCCAATAAAGTGGACCATAGCAGCTCAGTGGATTTGTACGTGGTGGGGATGATGGGGTTGTATGTGCTATGTTTGCTGAGGTGTTGCAGTGTGGCGAAGTTCATACTTACTTTTTGACGAGAGGCCATCTTAATTGGTGTCGTTGTTTGTTGTACTGTGTTGCTGCGTGGAGGAGGTCCTTCAATATACGGAAAGTCTTCTCCCGACCAGCCAGACGACTTTTGCTTCAATTATGATGGTTCTCTCTTCAGTTCAGCGTGTAAGGGAATCAGAAAATATTAATATACAAAAATCTGAAAAGATTTTAGATTCTCTGCTGTAGAGATTGCTCTGTGTCTAGTTCTGATCTGAGAAAAAACGCTCTACCTGTCCGAACCTTCAGGCTATGGACGCTCAGAATCCACTGACCGCGTCCTTCCCACCTGATATTTCACAGCGTAAGCGATTTCTCTTCCCAAAACCAAACACAGATAAGAAACTCCCAGAAACAGCGGGCCTGGCTCGCCAATGTTAAGGGGGATATTAATTATTGATATTTATGCAAATCTCAATAATTAATATTCATAAATAGGCGTGAATCGTCTTATGATAACTCCGCCTATTTACACCTTAATTAATAACAAATCACTGCTGATTGCCTTACGCTAATCACCAAACTACCCTAACTGCATGCGCCTTACTGACTACCACTAGTATTCACACGTTACACAATAGGTACAAATGACACAGTATTTATTTATCCTTACAGAATACACTAATAATCCAGTGCCAACAATATACTACATCTATTGCGGCGATTCCTTACTAATATAAAGGAATTAATATGTTTATAAATATATATATCTATATCAAGGGGATAGATATATATTGTTATAACAGCGCACAACAATATAAGTACACACACTAATACAATACACTAATACGGTTCTAACTACTCTAACACAGTCCCAAATCCTCCCCAAAATCTATCTATAATTAATGGCAATACACATTCATACACTTTACCAGCAGCCCACCCAATCCTGACACTATGCTATCCCTACGGGGAATAACCAGGGGTTATTTTAGACACTGTTGCTGCTGGGGTAAGCAGGACAGCCGTGACGGGGGTAGAGACACCGGGGAACAGGGGATATGATGGAACACAGGGGATATAAGGAATATAGGGGGACTCGGGACAGGGGAAGGTAATGGTAACCAGGGGTACAGGGGGTGAGGGTATACAACAGGGGAAGGTAATTTGGGAGTATGGGGGGGAAGTAAGGGTATTGTATGGGGGGGGATAAGGATTATTGTATGGGGGGAATAAGGTTTATTGAATTGTATGGGGGAAATAAGGGGTTAATGGGGGAATAAGGGTATAATAATATGTAGGGTATAGGGGTAGATAGGGGGATGATATAGGGTTAATATCGTTGGTGGTATAGGGTATAGGGGTAGATAGGAGTGTGATATAGGGTTATTGTTGGTGGTATAGGGATTGATACTTATTGCCTTTTGCTCGTTGTCCAGGGGGGCTCGTTTATCCAGGGATGATCCTCTTCAGCTGGGGCTCGTGGTCCGGGCTGCCTCAGCGTAGCGCCGCCGGACTATTTATGTTCGGCGGCGCTCGCTCCCGAGGCAGCCCGTCCTGTGGCGCGCATGCGACCGGCCCGAATACGTGGGCTGTGGCGCGCATGCCACCGGCCCGAATACGTGGGCTGGCGCGGTGATATGATGTCACCGCGCCGGCCCGCGCATTCCAGAGCGCGCTTCCAGGCGGAGGGTTCCTTTGATCCTCCGTCCTGTAGTGTCTCTGCATACCCTGCGGCGCGATGATTATCGTGCCAGAGGTATGCAGATAACAGAGGGAGGGATGTTTGTTTCCCTCTCTCTGTTATGTTAACTATCCCCAGCAGCTGGGGATACTTAAATACCAAAAGGCATCGGATCTCGATTGATCCCATGCCTTTTGAGGTCACCAGAGGCTGGACATAATTGTCCAGTCATCTGGTGGCCTTCTCATCCCCTGCAGGGATGCAGGAGGAGGGGGGGGGGCACCTCTTGTCCTATACTATATGTGTATGGCTGCTTGGGGCACATCCATACACATATATATACATACATATATATATATATATATATATATATAATGCTATCCATCTATCTACTGGGAGGGGGAAACATATCTATATGTATATATACATATACATGTATATTCATGGATGTTTGGGGCACATCCATAAATATACACATACACACAGGCCCATAAATACATATGTCTATACAGATACACAGAGATGTCTGCCGCCAAGGGGACTATATAAATCTCCGTGCATATCTATAGATCCCACCTGGACGAGCCTATAGACAAGGGCTAATATATATATATGTCAAGGCATATATACATATATATTTAACCCCTTAAGGACACAGCCTTATTACACCTTAGGACCAGGCCATTTTTTGCAAATCTGACCAGTGTCACTTTAAGTGGTGATAACTTTAAAACGCTTTGACTTATCCAGGCCATTGTTTCAGTTTCAGTTTCTCTACTTCTGTAATACATAGTAATACCCCTAAAAATTCGGATGACTTTACATTCCCCATATGTCTACTTCATGTTTGAATTATTTTGGGAATGATATTTTATTAATTTTTTGGGGATGTTACAAGGCTTAGAAGTTTAGAAGCCAATCTTGAAATTTTTCAGAAATTTACAAAAACCCAATTTATAGGGACCACTACAGCTCTGAAGTCACTTTGCGAGGCTTACATAATAGAAACCACCCAAAAATGACCCCATTCTATGAACTTTCTTAACCCTTTAGGTGTTGCACAAGAGTTATTGGCAAAAGGGGATGAAATTTGAGAATTTAATTTTTCTGCCTAATTTTCCATTTTAACCCATTTTTTCAAAGCAAGGGTTAACAGCCAAACAAGACGGTATCTAAATTGCCCTGACTCTGCCGTTTACAGAAACACCCCATATGTGGCCGTAAACTACTGTACGGCCACACAGCGGGGCGTAGAGTGAAAGTTGCGCCGTTTGGTTTTTGGAAGGTAGGTTTTGCTGGACTGGTTTTTTGACACCATGTCCCATTTGAAGCCCCCCTGATGCACCCCTAGAGTAGAAACTCTTTAAAAGTGACCCCATATAAGAAACTACACCCCTCAAGGTATACAAAACTGATTTTACAAACTTTGTTAACCCTTTAGGTGTTGCACAAGATTTAATGGAAAATAGAGATACAATTTCAAAAATTCACTTTTTTGGCAGATTTTCCATTTTAATATTTTTTTTCCAGTTACAAAGCAAGGGTTAACAGCCAAACAAAACTCATTATTTATGGCCCTGATTCTGTAGTTTACAGAAACACCCCATATGTGGTCATAAACTGCTGTACGGGCACACGGCAGGGCGCAGAAGGAAAGGAATGCCATACGGTTTTTGGAAGGCAGATTTTGCTGGACTGGTTTTTTTGACACCATGTCCCTTTTGAAGCCCCCTGATGCACCCCTAGAGTAGAAACTCCATAAAAGTGACCCCATCTAAGAAACTACACCCCTCAAGGTATACAAAACTGATTTTACAAACTTTGTTAACCCTTTAGGTGTTGCACAAGATTTAATGGAAAATAGAGATACAATTTCAAAATTTCATTTTTTGGGCAGATTTTCCATTTTAATATTTTTTTTCCAGTTACAAAGCAAGGGTTAACAGCCAAACAAAACTCATTATTTATGGCCCTGATTCAGTAGTTTACAGAAACACCCCATATGTGGTCGTAAACTGCTGTATGGGCACACGGCAGGGCACAGTAAGAAAGGAATGCCATACGGTTTTTGGAAGGCAGGTTTTCCTGGGCTGGTTTTTTGACACCATGTCCCATTTGAAGCCCCCCTGATGCACCCCTAGAGTAGAAACTCCCAAAAAGTGACCCCATTTTAGAAACTACGGGATAGGGTGGCAGTTTTGTTGGTACTAGTTTAGGGTACATATGATTTTTGGTTGCTCTATATTACACTTTTTGTGCGGCAAGGTAACAAGAAATTGCTTTTTTGGCACCGTTTTTTTTTTGTTATTTACACTATTCATCTGACAGGTTAGATCATGTAAGTTTTACTGAATGATTTTACACAATGATTTCATTTTTAAAACAAAAAAAAATGTTTTAGTGTCTCCATAGTCTAAGAGCCATAGTTTTTTCAATTTTTGGGCGATTATCTTAAGTAGGGTCTCATTTTTTGTGGGATGAGATGACGGTTTGATTGGCACTATTTTGGGGTGCGCATGACTTTTTGATTGCTTGCTATTACACTTTTTGTGACGTAAGATGACAAAAAATGGCTTTTATTACACCGTTTTTATTTTTTTACGGTGGTCACCTGAGGGTTAGGTCATGTGATATTTTTATAGAGCCGGTCAATACGGACGTGGCGATACCTAATATGTATACTTTATTTATTTATGTAAGTTTTACACAAGGATTTCATTTTTGAAACAAAAAATCATGTTTTAGTGTTTCCATAGTCTAAGAGCCATAGTTTTTTCAGTTTTGGGGCGATTATCTTGGGTAGGGTATGATTTTTGCGGGATGAGATAACGGTTTGATTGTTACAATTTTGGCGTACATGCAAATTTTTTTATCACTTTTATTACCTTTTTTGTAAGGTAAGTAAGGTGGGCAAAATTTCAATTTCATCGTAGTTTTTTATTTTTTATTTTTATGGCGTTCGCCATTCGGGTAAAGTAACATGACCGTTTTATAGATCAGGTCGTTACGGACGCGGCGATACCAAAAATGTGTAGGAAATTTTTTTTTTTTCATTTTTAATCAGTGATAAATGTGTTTTTTGATTTTTACTTTATTTTCACTTTTTTTGACCCAGACCCACTTGGTTCTTGAAGATCCAGTGGGTCCGATGTCTGTATAATACAATACAGTACAATATATTGTACTTACACTTTGTCTGAACAGATCTATGCCTTCAGCACAGATCTGTTCAGAACCATGGACAGCAGGACGCCTGAGAAGGCGTCCTGTTGCCATGGGAACCTTCCCCGTCTGCTCAGTAGTGGCCAGAACTGCGCAGACGGGGAAGGGTAAGGACAGGGCTTCGGGGGGGCTGCCTGGGAGCTCTCTCCCTCTTCATTCGGAGGGCTGCAAAGGCACAGCAGCCCCCCGATGGGAGAGGGAGGGAGCTCCCTGAGCTGTTAACCTCCGTACGGACCGATGTATGGAAAGGGTTAAACGGCTGGCATCGCATCACCGATGTCAGCCGTTTATACCAGGGTGCCAGCAATGTGCTGACACCCTGGTATACCCACTAGACGCCAACGTTTATTCAATAGGAGGCGGGCGTGGGATCGCGATCCCGCCTGCCACACCGCCCGCAACCCTCCCCTGCACCTCCCACCGGGCTCAAATAACTAGGGATACAGGAACATTTTTGGAATCCTAAAATTTCTGATCCCCGCGGTCAGGGACATGCGTTAATTGGTGTGCTGTCTGGCTGACCCCGGGTGCCGATACATGCTGTCTGACTGTGCCACTAGCTCCTTGCGACGAACTCCCCCTGCTTCCAACTCATCTCCTCCTCCATACGTCCATGTGTGTAATGCTGCCTGACTGTTTATCTACATCCTCTGGCAATAATGGTTGCGCATTACTCATTTCTTCTAACTGATGTGTAAATAACTCCACTGACAGATCAAGTGAAGCGGCTGTGGTGCTAGTGTTGGTGGTGGCGGCGGGCGGTAACTTGAGAGCTGAGCTGGAGGAGGATGGTGTGTCAAGGTTTTGAGAGGAAGCTGTAGAAGATTGGGTGTCCTGAGTTAGCAAGTCAACTATGTCCTCAGAACTTTTCGAGTTCAGGGTATGTGGCCTCTGAACACTAAGCATTATTCTAGGGCCAAAGGAAATCACAGCCCCACGATCACGACGGCCCCTGCATGGTGGCCTGCCTGTCATTTTATTTTAGATTAGATGTACTATGCGTGCAAGGTACTGTGCCACAAGAAATGAGTGGTGGGAAGTGGGCACAGTACACTATGTGGTCCTAACACACACTAGCAGGCAACTGTGACTATATTATAGAGAATAAAATGGTATTGTTTTTTTATCTGCAAGGTACAGTGCCACAAGATATGAGTGGTGGGCACAGTACACTCTGTGGGCCTGACACACACTGGCAAGCAACTGCAATTATATTGCAGAGAAAAAATTGCATTGCTTTTTTATCTGCAAGGTACTGAGCCACAAGATATGAGTGGTGGGCAGTGGGCACAGTACACTCTGTAGGCCTGACACACACTGGGAGGCAACAGAAGTTATATTACAGAGGAAAAATTGTATTGCCTTTTTATCTGCAAGGTACTGTGCCACCAGATATGAGTGGTGGGCACTGGCAGTGGGCAAAGTACACTCTGTGGGCCTGACACACACTGGCAGGCAACAGAAGTTATATTACAGAGACAAAATTGTATTCGTTTTTTTGTCGGCAAGGTATTGTTCCACCAGATATAAGTGGTGGGCAGTGGGTACAGTACACACTGTGGGAATGACACACATTGGCAATCAACTGCAATTATATTACAGAGAAAAAAAATTGTATTGCTTTTTTATCTGCAAGGTAATGTGCCACCAGATATGAATGGTGGGCAGTGGGCACAGTACACTATGTGGGTCTGACATAAACTGGCAGTCAACTGCAATTATACTACAGAGAAAAACTTGTATTGCTTTTTTGTCTAAAAGGTACAGTGCCGCCAGATATAAGTGGTGGGCAGTAAGCAGAATAGACTCTGTGGGCCTGATGCACACTGGCAGGCAACTGAGATGATATTACAGAGAATTTTTTTTATTTCTTTTTAATTTGCAAGGTACTGTGCCACCAGATATGATTGGTGGGCACTGGCATGTGGCACAGTACACTCTGTGGGCCTGACACACATTGGCAGGCAACTGCAATTATATTACAGAGAAAAAATTGTATTGCTTTTTTATCTCCAAGGTACTGTGCCACAAGAAATAACTGGTGGGAAGTAGGCACAGTGCACTCTGTGGGCCTGACACACACTGGCAGGCAACTGAAAATATATATCAAAGAAAAAAATGGTATTGTCTTGTTATCTGCAAGGTACTGTTCCACCAGATATGAGTGGTGTGCACTGGCAGTGGGCAAAGTACACTCTGTGGGCCTTACACACACTGGCAGGCAACTGCAATTATATTACAGAGAAAATTTGTATTGCTTTTTTATCTGCAAGGTACTGTGCCACCAGATATGAGTGGTGGGCACTGGCAGTGGGCACATTTTACTCTGTAAGCCTGATACACACTGGCAGGCAACTGCATTTATATTACAGAGAAAAAAAAATATTACTTATTTATCTGTAAGGTACTGTGCCACCAGATATGAGTAGTTGGCACAGCAGTGCGCACAGTACACGCTGTAGTCCTGACACACACTTGCAGGCAACAGCAATTATATTACAGATAAAAATTGTATTGCTTTTTTATCTGCAAGGTACTGTGCCACCAGATATTAGTGGTGGGCAGTGGGCACAGTACACTCTGTGGGACTGACACACACTGGCAGACAACTGAAATTATAGTACAGAGAAGAAAATGGTATTGCTTTTTATCTGCAAGGTATTGTGCAAGCAGAAATGAGTGGTGGGCACTGGCAGTGGGCACAGTACACTATGTGGGCCTGACACACACTGTCAGGCAACTGCAATTATATTACAGAGAAAAATTGCATTGCTATTTTATCAACAAGGTACTGTGCTACCAGGTTTGAGTGGTGGGCACTGGCAGTGGGCACATTTTACTCTGTGGCCTGAAACACACTGGCAGGCAACTTCAATTATATTGCAGAGAAAAAATGGTATTGCTATTTTATCTGCAAGGTACTGCTCCACTAGATATGAGTGGTGGGCACAGTACACTCTGTGGGACTAACACACATTGGCAGGCAACTGCAATTATATTGCAGAGAAAAAATTGAATTGCTTTTTTATCTACAAGGTACTCTGCCACCAGATAGAAGTGGTGGGCACTGGCAGTGGGCACAGTACACTCTGTGGGCCTTACACAGACTGGCAGGCAACTGCAATTATATTACAGATAATAAATTGTATTGCTTTTTTTATCTGCAAGGTACTGTGCCACCAGATAGAAGTGGTGGCAACTGGCAGTGGACACAGTACACTCTGTGGGCCTGACACACACTGGCAGGCAACTGCAATTATATTACAGAGAAAAAATGGTATTGCTTTTTTATCTGCAAAGTACTGTGCCACCAGATATGAGTGGTGGGCAGTGGGCACATTACACTCTGTGGGCCTGACACACACTGGCAGGCAAATGCAATTATATTACAGAACAAAAATTGTATTGCCTTTTGTATCTGCAAGGTACTGTGCCACCAGATATGAGTGGTGGGCACTGGCAGTAGGCACAGTACACTCTGAGGGTCTGACATACACAGGCAGGCATCTGCAATTATATTACAGAGACAAACCTGTATTGCTTTTTTATCTGAAAAGTATTGTGCCACCACATTTGAGTGATGGGCACTGGACACTATGTGGGCATGACACACACTGGCAGGCAACTGCAATTATATCACAGAGAAAAAATGATATTGCTTTTGTATCTGCAAGGTACTGCGCCACCAGATTTGAGTGGTGGGCAGTGGGCACAGTACATTATATGGGCCTGACACACACTGGCAGGCAACTGCAATTATATTACAGAGAAAAATATGTATTGCCTTTTAATCTGTAAGGTACTGTGCCACCAGATATGAGTGGTGGGCACTGGCAGTGGGCACAGTACACTCTGTGACCTGACACACACTGGCAGGCATCTGCAATTATATTACAGAGAAAAAAATGTATTGCCTATTTATCTGTAAGGTACTGTGTCACCAGATATGAGCAGTTGGCAAGGCAGTGCGCACAGTACACTCTGTAGGCCTGACACACACTGGCAGGCAACTGCAATTATGTTTCAGAGAAAAAATTGTATTCCTTTTTTATATGCAATGTACTGTGCCAACAGATATAAGTGGTGGGCGGTGGGCACAGTACACTCTGTTGGTCTGACACACACTGGCAGGCAACTGCAATTATATTACAGAGACAAACTTGTATTGCTTTTTTATCTGCAAAGTACTGAGCCACCAGATATAAGTAGTTGGCACGGCAGTGCGCACATTACACTCTGTAGACCTGACACACACTGGCAGGCAACTGCAATTATATTACAGAGACAAACTTGTATTGCTTTTTTATCTCCAAGGTACTGTGCCACCAGATATGAGTGGTAGGCAATGGGCACAGTACACCCTGTGGGCCAGACACACACAATGGCAGGCAAATACAATTAAATTACAGAGAAAAAATGGTATTTCTTTTTTATCTGCAAGGTACTGTTCCACTAGATATGAGTGGTGGGCACTGGCCGTGGGCACAGTACATTATGTGGGCCTGACACACACTGGCAGGCTACAGCAATTATAGTACAGAGAAGAAAATGGTATTGCTTTTTTATCTGCAAAGTATTGTGCCAGCAGATATGAGTGGTGGGCACTGGCAGTGGGCACAGTACACTCTGTGGGCCTGACACACACTGTCAGGCAATTGCAATTATATTACAGATAAAAAATTGTATTGCTTTTTTATCTGCAAGGTACTGTGCCAGCAGATATCAGTAGTAGGCAATAGGCACAGTACACTCTTTGGGCATGACACACACAATGGCAGGCAACTGCAATTAAATTACAGAGAAAAAAATGTATTTCTTTTTTATCTGCAAGGTACTGTTCCATTAGATATGAGTGGTGGGCACTGGCAGTGGGCACAGTACACTCTGTCGGCCTGACACACACTAGCAGGCAACTGCAATTATATTACAGAGAAAAAATTGTATTGCTTTTTCATCTGCAAGGCACTGTGCCACCAGATAGAAGTGGGCCTGACGCACACTGGCATGCAACTGCAATTATATTACAGAGAATTTTTTTTTGCATTTTTTATCTGCAAGGTACTATGCCACCAGATAGAAGTGGTGGGCACTGGCAGTGGGCACAATACACTCTGTGGGCCTGACACACACTGGCAGGCAACTGCAATTATGTTTCACAGAAAAAATTGTATTCCTTTTTTATATGCAAGGTACTGTGCCACCAGATATAAGTGGTGGGCGGTGGGCACAGTACACTCTGTTGGTCTGACACACACTGGCAGGCAACTGCAATTATATTACAGAGACAAACTTGTATTGCTTTTTTAACTGCAAAGTACTGTGTACCAGATATGAGTGGTGGGCACTGGCAGTGCGCACAGTACACTCTGTGAGCTTGACACACAGTGGCAGTCAACTGCAATTATATTACAGAGAAAAAAATGGTATTACTTTTTTATCTGCAAGATACTCTGCTACCAGATATGAGTGGTGAGCAGTGGGCACAGTTTACTCTGTAGGCCTGACAAACACTGGCAGGCAACTGCAATTATAGTAAAGAGAAAAAAATGGTATTGCTTTTTTATCTGCAAAGTACTGTACCACCAGATATGAGTAGTGGGCACTGGCAGTGGGCACAGTACACTCTGTGGGCCTGACACACATTGGCAGGCAACTGCAATTATGTTTTCAGAGAATACATTGTATTCCTTTTTTATATGCAAGGTACTGTGCCACCAGATATAAGTGGTGGGCGGTGGGCACAGTACACTCTGTTGGTCTGACACACACTGGCAGGCAACTGCAATTATATTACAGAGAAAAAAATGCTATTACTTTTTATCTGCAAGATACTCTGCCACCAGATATGAGTGGTGGGCAGTGGGACAGTTTCACTCTGTGGGCCTGACAAAATGGCAGGCAACTGCAATTATAGTAAAGAGAAGAAAATAATGGTATTGCTTTTTTATCTGCAAAGTACTGTACCACCAGATATGAGTAGTGGGCACTTGCAGTGGGCACAGTACACTCTGTGGGCCTGACACACACTGGCAGGCAACTGCAATTATATTACAGAGACAAACTTGTATTGCTTTTTTATCTGCAAAGTATTGTGCCACCAGATATGAGTAGTTGGCACGGCAGTGCGCACAGTACACTCAGAAGGCCTGACACACACTGGCAGGCAACTGCAATTATATTACAGAGAAAAAATGGTATTGCTTTTTTATCTGCACGGCACTGTGCCACCAGATATGAGTGGTGGGCAGTGGGCACAGCACACTATGTAGGCCTGACACACACTGGCAGGCAACTGCAATTATATTACAGAGAAAAATTGTATTGCTATTTTATCTGCAAGGTACTGTGCTACCAGGTTTGAGTGGTGGGCACTGGCAGAGGGCACATTTTACTCTGAGGGCCTGACACACACTGGCAGGCAACTGCAATTATATTGCAGAGAAAAAAGGTATTGCTATTTTATCTGCAAGGTACTGTTCCACTAGATATAAGTGGTGGGGAAAGTACACTCTGTGGGCCGGACACACACTGGAAGGCAACTGCAATTATATTGCAGATAAAAAATTGTATTGCTTTTTTATCTGCAATGTACTGTGCCACCAGATAGAAGTGGTGGGCACTGGCAGTGGTCACAGTACACTCTGTGGGCCTAACACACACTGGCAGGCAACTGCAATTATATTACAGAGAATAAATTGTATTGCTTTTTTTATCTACATGGTACTGTGCCACCAGATATGAGTGGTGGGTGGTGGGCACAGTACACTCTGTGGGCCTGACACACACTGGCAGGCAACTGCAATTATAATGTAGAGAAGAAATGTCATTGCTTTTTTATCTGCAAGGTACTGTGCCACCAGATATGAGTGGTGGGCACAGTACACTCTATGGGCCTAACACACACTGGCAGGCAACTGCAATTATATTACAGAGACAAACTTGTATTGCTTTTTTATCTGCAAAGTATTGTGCCACCAGATATGAGTAGTTGGCACGGCAGTGCACACAGTACACTCAGTAGGCCCGACACACACTGGCAGGCAACTGTAATTATATTACAGAGAAAAAATTGTATTCTTTTTTATATGCAAGGTACTGTGCCACCAGATATAAGTGGTGGGCGGTGGGTACAGTACACTCTGTTGGCCTGACACACACTGGCAGGCAACTGCAATTATATTACAGAGACAAACTTGTATTGCTTTATTTTTCTGCAAAGTATTTTGCCACCAGATATGAGTAGTTGGCATGGCAGTGCGCAGATTACACTCTGTAGGCCTGACACACACTGGCAGGCAACTGCAATTATATTACAGAGAAAAAATTGTATTACTTTTTTATCTGCAAGGTACTATGCCACCAGATATGAGTGGTGGGCACTGGCCGTGGGCACAGTACACTCTGTGGGCCTGACACACACTGGCAGGCAACTGCAATTATAGTATAGAGAAGAAAATGGTATTGCTTTTTTATCTGCATGGTATTGTGCCAGCAGATATGAGTGGTGGGCACTGGCAGTGGGCACAGTACACTCTGGGGGCCTGACACACACTGTCAGGCAATTGCAATAATATTACCGATAAAAAAATTGTATTCCTTTTTTATCTGCAAGGTACTGTGCCAGCAGATATGAGTGGTAGGCATTTGGCACAGTACACTCTGTGGGCCTGACACACACAATATCAGGCAACTGCAATTAAATTACAGAGAAAAAATCGTATTTCTTTTTTATCTGCAAGGTACTGTTCCACTAGATATAAGTGGTGGGCACTGGCAGTGGGCATAGTACACTCTGTGGGCCTGACACACACTGGCAGGCAACTGCAATTATATTACAGAGAGAAAATTGTTATGTATTTTTTTATGCAAGGTACTGTGCCACCAGATATAAGTCGTGGGCGGTGGATACAGTACACCCTGTTGGCCTAACACACACTGGCAGGCAACTGCAATTATATTAAAGAGACAAACTTGTATTGCTTTTTTATCTGCAAAGTACTGTGCCACCAGATATGAGTGGTGGGCACTGGCAGTGGGCACAGTACACTCTGTGGGCCTGACACACACTGGCAGGCAACTGCAATTATATTGTCGAGAAAAAATTGCATTGCTTTTTATCTGCAAGGTACTGTGCCACCAGATATGAGTGGTGGGCGGTGGGCACTGTACACTCTGTGGGCCTGACACACACTGGCAGGCAACTGCAATTATATTGCAGAGACAAACTTGTATAACTTTTTTATCTGAAAAGTACTGTGCCACCAGATATGAGTGGTGGGCACTGGCAGTGTGCGCACAGTACACTATGTGGGCATGACACACACTGGCTGGCAACTGCAATTGTATTATAGAGAAAAAATTCTATTGCTTTTTTATCTGCAAGGTACTGTGCCACCAGATTTGAGTGGTGGGAAATAGGCACAGTACACTATATGGCCTGACACACACTGGCAAGCAACAGCAATTATATTACAGAGACAAACTTGTATTGCTTTTTTATCTTTAAAGTACTGTGCCACCAGATATGAGTGGTGGGCATGGCAGTGCGCACAGTACACTCTGTGGGCTTGACACACAGTGGCAAGCAACTGCAATAATATTACCGATAAAAAAATTGTATTCCTTTTTTATCTGCAAGGTACTGTGCCAGCAGATATGAGTGGTAGGCATTTGGCACAGTACACTCTGTGGGCCTGACACACACAATATCAGGCAACTGCAACTAAATTACAGAGAAAAAATCGTATTTCTTTTTTATCTGCAAGGTACTGTTCCACTAGATATAAGTGGTGGGCACTGGCAGTGGGCATAGTACACTCTGTGAGCCTGACACACACTGGCAGGCAACTGCAATTATATTACAGAGAGAAAATTGTTATGTATTTTTTTATGCAAGGTACTGTGCCACCAGATATAAGTCGTGGGCGGTGGATACAGTACACCCTGTTGGCCTAACACACACTGGCAGGCAACTGCAATTATATTAAAGAGACAAACTTGTATTGCTTTTTTATCTGCAAAGTACTGTGCCACCAGATATGAGTGGTGGGCACTGGCAGTGGGCACAGTACACTCTGTGGGCCTGACACACACTGGCAGGCAACTGCAATTATATTGTCGAGAAAAAATTGCATTGCTTTTTATCTGCAAGGTACTGTGCCACCAGATATGAGTGGTGGGCGGTGGGCACTGTACACTCTGTGGGCCTGACACACACTGGCAGGCAACTGCAATTATATTGCAGAGACAAACTTGTATAACTTTTTTATCTGAAAAGTACTGTGCCACCAGATATGAGTGGTGGGCACTGGCAGTGTGCGCACAGTACACTATGTGGGCATGACACACACTGGCTGGCAACTGCAATTGTATTATAGAGAAAAAATTCTATTGCTTTTTTATCTGCAAGGTACTGTGCCACCAGATTTGAGTGGTGGGAAATAGGCACAGTACACTATATGGCCTGACACACACTGGCAAGCAACAGCAATTATATTACAGAGACAAACTTGTATTGCTTTTTTATCTTTAAAGTACTGTGCCACCAGATATGAGTGGTGGGCATGGCAGTGTGCACAGTACACTCTGTGGGCTTGACACACAGTGGCAGGCAACTGCAATAATATTACCGATAAAAAAATTGTATTCCTTTTTTATCTGCAAGGTACTGTGCCAGCAGATATGAGTGGTAGGCATTTGGCACAGTACACTCTGTGGGCCTGACACACACAATATCAGGCAACTGCAACTAAATTACAGAGAAAAAATCGTATTTCTTTTTTATCTGCAAGGTACTGTTCCACTAGATATAAGTGGTGGGCACTGGCAGTGGGCATAGTACACTCTGTGAGCCTGACACACACTGGCAGGCAACTGCAATTATATTACAGAGAGAAAATTGTTATGTATTTTTTTATGCAAGGTACTGTGCCACCAGATATAAGTCGTGGGCGGTGGATACAGTACACCCTGTTGGCCTAACACACACTGGCAGGCAACTGCAATTATATTAAAGAGACAAACTTGTATTGCTTTTTTATCTGCAAAGTACTGTGCCACCAGATATGAGTGGTGGGCACAGTACACTCTGTGGGCCTGACACACACTGGCAGGCAACTGCAATTATATTGTCGAGAAAAAATTGCATTGCTTTTTATCTGCAAGGTACTGTGCCACCAGATATGAGTGGTGGGCGGTGGGCACTGTACACTCTGTGGGCCTGACACACACTGGCAGGCAACTGCAATTATATTGCAGAGACAAACTTGTATAACTTTTTTATCTGAAAAGTACTGTGCCACCAGATATGAGTGGTGGGCACTGGCAGTGTGCGCACAGTACACTATGTGGGCATGACACACACTGGCTGGCAACTGCAATTGTATTATAGAGAAAAAATTCTATAGCTTTTTTATCTGCAAGGTACTGTGCCACCAGATTTGAGTGGTGGGAAATAGGCACAGTACACTATATGGCCTGACACACACTGGCAAGCAACAGCAATTATATTACAGAGACAAACTTGTATTGCTTTTTTATCTTTAAAGTACTGTGCCACCAGATATGAGTGGTGGGCATGGCAGTGTGCACAGTACACTCTGTGGGCTTGACACACAGTGGCAGGCAACTGCAATTATATTACCAAGAAAAAATTGTATTGCTTTTTTATCTGCAAGGTACTGTGCCACCAGATAGAAATGGTGGGCATTGGCAGTGGGCACAGTACACTCTGTGGGCCTGGCGCACACTGGCATGCAACTGCAATTATATTACAGAGAAAAAATTGTTTTGCATTTTTTATTTGCAAGGTAATGTGCCACCAGATAGAAATGGTGGGCACTGGCAGTGGGCACAGTACACTCTGTGGGCCTGACACACAGTGGCAGGCAACTGCAATTATATTACAGAGAAAAACTTGTATTGCTTTTTTATCTGCAAAGTACTGTGCCAGCAGATATGAGTGGTGGGCACTGGCAGGGGGCACAGTACACTCTGTGGGCCTGACACACACTGTCAGGCAACTGCAATTATATTGCAGAGAAAAAATTGCATTGCTTTTTTATCTGCGAGGTACTGTGCCAGTAGATATGAGTGGTAGGCAATGGGCACAGTACACTCTGTGGGCCTGACACACATTGGCAGGCAACTGCAATTATATTACAGAGAAAAAATTGTATTGCTTTTTTAGAACAAATGTTTTTATTGCATTTTCCTTCAAAATACAAGAGTACATTAACATACAGAAAAGAAAAGAAACAAAACAAAGAAAAGCTGTTAAACAACAGTAAGCTGTTCTAAGAGAGTTCCAGCAATGTGAGTATAAAGTAGGAGCATCAACTACTGCATGGCTCGATGATTGCATGGCTCGAAGCTAACCAAAGTTTCCAGTGGGTTACATAAGAGCAGTTCATATATGCCATCGTTTTTTCGTACGCACAAGAAGTGTTCAGCAGTGTAACCACTTCCTGAGTGGGGGGGATAGCAGGGGATCTCCAATACCGCGTTAACACCAATTTGGTAGAGATTAGGATATGTCCCATAAGATATCTATCTTGCAACGGATGATCCGTTATACCCAGAAAAAGTAACGCTAGTTCAGGGGAAGGTTTTACACTTCTTCCCAAAACAGAGGTAATGAGAGCAAAGCTTTCACTCCAAAAACTTGTAATTTTGGGGCAGGACCATAGGACATGTAAAAGAGATCCCCTGCCTCCACACCCCCTCCAGCAGAGGTGAGACGTTCCTGGATAAATGTGACTCAGTCTATCCGGGGTTAAATACCATCTTAACATGGTTTTGATAGCTGTCTCGTAATGTGAAACACATATGAAAGTTTTGGAGATAAAAGAAAGTGAGGCGGACCAGTTTGGGGCGGTGAATTCCTGGCCTAATTCTTTCTCCCAGGATAAGAACGGAGCTGATTTCACAAATTCCTGTTTGGAATTAAGTGCAGCATATATAGGACACAGACCAGACGTGGCGTGGGATGGTGTGTTCCAAAGGTCAATAACCTCTTTACATGCATGCACCCGAAACGGGTCCTTAGAGTTCAGCAGGTGGCGTATTCTAAGATATTTATAAAATTCTCTATGCGAAATGGAATACTGCGTAGTCAAGGAGGAGAATTGCTTCAAATGGGGGGCCATCAAAGAGAGACGATATGCAGGAAAGTTCGCTGAGCTGCCATTTAGTTAAATTTAGATCGGGGATGAAGAAATCTAGTGTCTCTAAGGGAGCAAAGTTCTTAGTCGAGAATTCCACCTTGGCGGCTCTGGAGTGAAATGACCTCCACGCAGATACCGAGGAGGATGGGAGACTTGGTTAAGATCCCAAAGAGAGTGAGGGGTCGAGAGCTGCTATAAGCAAAGCTTTCAAATTACGTTTCGGAGTCGTAACCGTCTCAATATGAATCCAGTGATGTGCTAGGTCTCCACGCAACCACTCCCTCAGGGAACCCACTTGTGAGGCTAAGTAATAATCGTATACATTGGGCAGGCCCAGACCACCAGCTTTCCTAAACTTGTTCAATAATTTGCCTGCAATACGTGGTCTTTTGGGTGACCAAAGGTAAGTATTAAGTAGTTTATTAATTTGATGAAAAAACGATGTTGGGAGAGAAATGGGCACTGTTCTAAATACGTACAAAATTTTTGGGAGGGTCACCATCTGAAAGGTTGCTATGCGGCCTACCCACAAAATTTCGTGTTTGCTAAACTGAAGCAGATCCTTTCCTACTGTATCTAGCAAGGGGAGGTAATTGAGTTTATATAGGAGCTTGGTGCTTCTGGCCACTTTAGTCCCCAAATACTGAACCCCCTCAGCCTGCCAATCTAGTTGGAATGTAGACTGCAGATCTGATAGAGGACGGGCTCTAACGTTAATAGGTAGCGCTTGAGATTTCTTCTCATTAACTTTATAGTATGAGTAGGTGCCGTATTGCCGAATTATATCCATAACTGTGGACAAAGAGGATGTCGGGGAGCTGAGTGTCAGTATGACATCATCAGCATATAAGGATAGTTTATGTGCTCTACCTCCAATTTCAACCCCCTTTACCTCCTCCGCATTGCGAATAGCTTGTGCTAATGGTTCAATGGAGATAATAAATATGAGAGGGGAGAGGGGGCATCCTTGGCGGGTATCATTAGTTATCTTTAATGGTGATGATAAAGCGCTATTTACATATACCCTAGCAGAGGGATTGCTATAAAGAGCCTTAACAGCTCCAAGGAATGGGCCACACAGTCCCATAGTTTGTAACACCGAGAAGGCGAAGGACCAATTAATACGGTCAAACGCCTTCTCGGCATCCAGGGTAACCAGCAGCGCCTCCGCGCCCGATCCCTCTATGTTGTCCACTATGTTCAGAACCCTTCTCGTGTTTCCGTTAATTTGTCGACCTTTAATAAACCCAGATTGGTCACAGTCTATTAAGGAGGGAAGAACCGGGGCTAATCGAGCAGCTAAGGCCTTTGCGTAAATTTTTAGATCTGTGTTTAACAGTGAAATGGGCCTAAAATTTTGCGGGACATCAGGCGTCTTGCCCGGTTTCGGGATGGTGACTATAACTGCTGAGAGCATTTCAGACGGAAAGGATCCATTTGAAAAACCTTCCTGCAGGGCATCTTTCATGTATGGAAGGAGAATATCGTGAAACGTCTTATAATAAGTATTTGAGAGGCCATCAGGTCCCGGGGCTTTTTGTATTGCTTTTTTATTTGCAAGGTACTGTGCCACCAGATATAAGTGGTGGGCAGTGGGCACAGTACACTCTGCGGGTCTGACAGACACTGGGAGAAAACTGCAATTATATTAGAGAAAAAATTGCATTGCTTTTTTATCTGAAAAGTACTATGCCACCAGATCTGAGTGGTGGGCACTGGCAGTGCGCACAGTACACTATATGGGCATGACACACACTGGCTGGCAACTGCAATTATATTACAGATAAAAAATTGTATTGCTTTTTTATCTGCAAGGTATTGTGCCAGCAGATATGAGTGGTGGGCACTGGCAGTGAGCACAGTACACTATGTGGGCCTGACACACACTGACAGGCAACTGCAATTATATTACAGATAAAAAATTGTATTGCTTTTTTATCTGCAAGGTATTGTGCCACCAGATAAGAGTGGTGGGCGGTGGGCACAGTACACTCTGAGGGCCTAACACACATTGGCAGGCAACTGCAATTATAGTACAGAGAAGTAAATTGTATTGCTTTTTTATCTGCAAGGTATTGTGCCAGCAGATATAAGTGGTGGGCACTGGCAGTGAGCACAGTACACTATGTGGGCCTGACACACACTGGCAGGCAACTGCAATTATATTGCAGATAAAAATTTGTATTTTTTTTATCTGCAAGGTACTGTGCCACCAGATATGAGTGGTAGGCGGTGGGCACAGTACACTCTGTGGGTCTGACAGAGAATGGCAGAAAATTGCAATTATATTACAGAGAAAAACTTGCATTGCTTTTTTATCTGCAAAGTATTGTGCCACCAAATATGAGTGGTGGGCACTGGCAGTGGGCACAGTACACTCTGTAAGCCTGACACACACTGGCAGGCAACTTCAATTATATATTAGAGAAAACAATTGTATTGCCTTTGTATCTGCAAAGCACTGTGCCACCAGATATGAGTGGTGGGCAGTGGGCACAATACAATCTGTGGGCCTGACACACACTGGCAGGCAACTGCAATTATATCACAGAGAAAAAAATTTATTGCTTTTTTATCTGCAAGGTACTGTGCCACCAGATATGAGTGGTGGGCGGTGGCCACAGTACACTCTGTGGACTTGACACACACTGGCAGGCAACTCCAATTATATTTCAGAGAAAAAAAAAATTGCATTTTTTTATCTGCAAGTAACTGTGCCACCAGATAGAAGTGGTGGGCACTGGCAGTGGGCACAATACATTTTGTGGGCCTGACACACACTGGCAGGCAACTGCAATTATGTTTCAGAGAAAAAATGGTATTCTTTTTTATAACTAAGGTACTGTGCCACCAGATATACAGTAAGTGGTGGGCACAGTACACTCTGTTGGTCTGACAAACACTGGCAGGCAACTGCAATTATATTACAGAGACAAACTTGTATTTCTTTTTTATCTGCAAACTACTGTGCCACCAGATATGAGTAGTTGGCACGGCACTGCGCACAGTACACTCTGTAGGCCTGAAACACACTGGCAGGCAACTGCAATTATATTACAGAGAAAAAAATTGTATTGCTTTTTTATCTGCAAGGTACTGTGCCACCAGATATCAGTGGTGGGCACGGCAGTGCCCACAGTACACTCTGTGGGCCTGACACATAGTGGTAGGCAACTGCAATTATATTGTAGAGAAAAAATGTCATTGCTTTTTATCTGCAAGGTACTGTGCCACCAGATATGAGTGGTGTGCGGTGGGCACAGTACGCTCTGTGGGCCTAACACACATTGGCAGGCAACTGCAATTATTTTACAGAGACAAACTTGTATTACTTTTTTATCTGCAAGGTACTGTGCCACCAGATATCAGTGGTGGGCACGGCAGTGCCCACAGTACACTCTGTAGGCCTGACACATACTGGTAGGCAACTGCAATTATATTGTAGAGAAAAAATTTCATTGCTTTTTAGCTGCAAGGTACTGTGCCACCAGATATGAGTGGTGTGCGGTGGGCACAGTACACTCTGTGGGCCTAACACAAATTGGCAGGCCACTGCAATTATTTTACAGAGACAAACTTGTATTGCTTTTTTATCTGTAAAGTATTGTGCCACCAGATATGAGTAGTTGGCACGGCACTGCGCACAGTACACTCTGTAGGCCTGAAACACACTGGCAGGCAACTGCAATTATATTACAGAGAAAAAATTGTATTGCTTTTTTATCTGCAAGGTACTGTGCCACCAGATATCAGTGGTGGGCACGGCAGTGCCTACAGTACACTCTGTGGGCCTGACACATAGTGGCAGACAACTGCAACTATTTACAGAGAAAAAAATGATATTACTTTTTATCTGCAAGATACTCTGCCACCAGATATGTGTGGTGGGCAGTGGGCACAGTACACTCTGTGGGCCTGACAAACACTGGAAGGCAACTGCAATTATAATACAGAGAAAAAAATTGTATAGCTTTTTTTCAGCAAAGTACTGTGCCACCAGATATGAGTGGTGGGCACTGGCCGTGGGCACAATACGCTCTGTGGGCCTGACACACACTGGCAATTGCAATTATAGTAACATAGTAACATAAGGCCGAAAAAAGACATTTGTCCATCCAGTTCGGCCTGTTATCCTGCAAGTTGATCCAGAGGAAGGCAAAAAAAACAAAAAACCTGTGAGGTAGAAGCCAATTTTCTCCACTCCGACTCCAATCAGGCAATCAGAATAACTCCCTGGATCAACGACCCTACTCTAGTAGCTATAGCCTGTAATATTATTACGCTCCAGAAATACGACCAGGCCCCTCTTGAATTCCTTTATTGTACTCACCATCACCACCTCCTCAGGCAGAGTGTTCCAGAGTCTCACTGCTTTTACCGTAAAGAATCCTTTTCTATGTTTGTGTACAAACCTTCTTTCCTCCAGACGCAGAGGATGTCCCCTCGTCACAGTAATAGTCCTGGGGAAAAATAGCTGATGGGATAGATCTCTGTACTGACCCCTGATATATTTATACATATTAATTAGATCTCCCCTCAGTCGTCTATTTTCTAAAGTGAATAACCCTAATTTTGATAATCTTTCAGGGTACTGTAGTTGCCCCATTCAAGTTATTACTTTAGATGCCCTCCTCTGGACCTTCTCCAGCTCTGCTATGTCTGCCTTGTTTACAGGAGCCCAGAACTGTACACAGTACTCCATGTGTGGTCTGACTAGCGATTTGTAAAGTGGTAGGACTATGTTCTTATCACGGGAATCTATGCCCCTTCTGATGCAACCCATTATCTTGTTGGCCTTGGCAGCAGCTGCCTGACACTGGTTTTTGCAGCTTAGTTTGCTGTTTATTAAAATTCCTAGGTCCTTTTCCATGTCATTGATACCGAGTGTTTTACCATTTAGTATGTACTGGTGACTTGCATTATTTTTTCCCATGTGCATAACTTTACATTTATCAGTGTTAAACCTCATCTGCCACTTATCTGCCCAAGCCTCCAATCTATCCAGATCGCTCTGTAGTAGTATACTGTCCTCATCAGTGTAAATTACTTTACACAGTTTAGTGTCATCTGCGAAAATTGATACTTTACTATGCAAGCCTACTACAAGATCATTAATAAATATATTGAAGAGAATAGGGCCCAATACTGACCCCTGAGGTACTCCACTAGTGACAGTGACCCAATCTGAGTGTGTACCGTTAATAACCACCCTCTGTTTTCTATCACTGAGCCAGTTACTTACCCACATAAAGATGTTTTCTCCCAGTCCGAGCATTCTCATTTTATATACTAACCTTTTATGTGGTACAGTGTCAAATGCTTTGGAGAAGTCCAGATATACGACATCCATTGATTCGACGCTGTCAAGTCTAGAACTTACCTGCTCATAGAAACTGATTAAATTAGTCTGACATGACCGATCCCTCACGAAGCCATGCTGATATGGCGTTATTTGCTTATTTCCGTTGAGATGCTCTAACATAGCATCTCTCAGAAAACCTTCAGTTTACCCACAACAGATGTTAAACTTACCGGCCTATAGTTTCCAGGCTCTATTTTTGGCCCCTTTTTGAATATTGGCACCACATATGCCATGCGCCAATCCTGTGGGACATTCCCTGTCAGTATAGAGTCTGCAAATATCAGAAATAAGGGTCTGGCTATGACATTACTTAATTCCTTTAGGATACGGGGGTGTATGCCATCCGGTCCTGGCGATTTGTCTATTTTAATCTTTTTAAGTCGCTGATGTACTTTTTCCTGGGTCAGACAGGACACTTTTAATGGGGAATTTATTTTTGCATTCTGCATGTCATCTAACAATTTATTTTCCTCATTGAATACATTATAGAAAAAAATATTTAACAGCTTTGCTTTCTCCTCATCGCTCTCTGTGACTTTATTACCGATAAAAAACTGTATTGCTTTTTTTATCTGCAAGGTACTGTGCCAGCAGATATGAGTGGTAGGCAAAGGGCACAGTACACTCTGTGGGCCTGACACACACAATGGCTGGTAACTGCAATTAAATTACAGAGAAAAAATTGTATTTCTTTTTTATCTGCAAGGTGCTGTTCCACTAGATAGAAGTGGTGGGCACTGGCAGTGGGCACAGTACACTCTGTGGGCCTGACGCACACTGGTATTCAACTCTAATTATATTACAACGAAATCTTTTTTTTGCGCTTTTTATCTGCAAGGTACTGTGCCACCAGATAGAAGTGGTGGGCACTGGCAGTGGGCACAATACACTCTGTGGGACTGACACACACTGGCAGGCAACTGCAATTATGTTTCAGTGAAAAAATGGTATTCCTTTTTTATATGCAAGGTACTGTGCCACCAGATATAAGTGGTGGGCCATAGCACAGTACACTCTGTTGGTCTGACACACACTGGCAGGCAACTGCAATTATATTACAGAGACAAACTTGTATTGCTTTTTTGTCTGCAAAGTACTGTGCCACCAGATATGAGTGGTGGGCACTGCAGTGCGCACAGTACACTCTGTGTGCTTGACACACAGTGGCAGGCAACTGCAATTATATTACAGAGAAAAAAATGGTATTACTTTTTATCTGCAGGATACTCTGCCACCAGATATGAGTGGTGGGCAGTGGGCACAGTTTACTTTGTGGGCCTGACACACACTGGCAGGCAACTGCAATTATATTACAGATAAAAAATGGTATTTCTTTTTTATCTGCAAGGTACTGTGCCACCAGATAGAAGTGGTGGGCACTGGCAGTGGGCACAGTACACTCTGTGGGCCTGACGCACACTGGCATGCAACTGCAATTATATTACAAAGAAAAAATTGTTTTTCATTTTTTATCTGCAAGGTACTGTACCTCCAGATAGAAGTGGTGGGCACTGGCAGTGGGCACAATACACTCTGTGGGCCTGACACACACTGGCAGGCAACTGCAATTATATTTCAGAGAAAAAATTGCATTGCTTTTTTATCTGCAAGATACTGCGCCACCAGATATGAGTGGTGGGCAGTGGGCACAATACACTCTGTGGGCCTGACACACACTGGCAGGCAACTGCAATTATAGTACAGAGAAGAAAATGGTATTGCTTTTTTATCTGCAAGGTATTGTGCCAGCAGATATGAGTGGTGGGCACTGCCAGTGGGCACAGTACACTCTGTGGGCCTGACACACACTGGCAGGCAACTGCAATTATATTACAGAGACAAACTTGTATTGCTTTTTTGTCTGCAAAGTACTGTGCCACCAGATATGAGTGGTGGGCACTGCAGTGCGCACAGTACACTCTGTGGGCTTGACACACAGTGGCAGGCAACTGCAATTATATTACAGAGAAAAAAATGGTATTACTTTTTATCTGCAGGATACTCTGCCACCAGATATGAGTGGTGGGCAGTGGGCACAGTTTACTTTGTGGGCCTGACACACACTGGCAGGCAACTGCAATTATATTACAGATAAAAAATGGTATTGCTTTTTTATCTGCAAGGTACTGTGCCACCAGATAGAAGTGGTGGGCACTGGCAGTGGGCACAGTACACTCTGTGGGCCTGACGCACACAGGCATGCAACTGCAATTATATTACAAAGAAAAAATTGTTTTGCATTTTTTATCTGCAAGGTACTGTGCCTCCAGATAGAAGTGGTGGGCACTGGCAGTGGGCACAATACACTCTGTGGGCCTGACACACACTGGCAGGCAACTGAAATTATATTACAGAGAAAAAATTGTATTGCTTTTTTATCTGCAAGACACTGTGCCACCAGATATGAGTGGTGGACAGTGGGCACAATACACTCTGTGGGCCTGACACACACTGGCAGGCAACTGCAATTATATTATAGAGAAAAAAATGGTATTGCTTTTTTATCTGCAAGGTACCGTTCCATTAGATATGAGTGGTGGGCACTGCCAGTGGGCACAGTACACTCTGTGGGCCTGAAACACACTGGCTGGCAACTGCAATTATATTACAGAGAAAAAGTTGTATTGCTATTTTATCTGCAAGATACTGTGCTACCAGGTTTGAGTGGTGGACACTGGCAGTGGACACATTTTACTCTGTAAGCCTGACACACACTGGCAGGCAACTGCAATTATATTGCAGAGAAAAAATTGAATTGCTATTTTATCTGCAAGGTACTGTTCCACTAGATATGAGTGGTGGGCACAGTACACTCTGTCGGCCTAACACACACTGGCAGGCAACTGCAATTATATTACAGATAATAAATTGTATTGCTTTTTTTATCTGCAAGGTACTGTGCCACCAGATAGAAGTGGTGGGCACTGGCAGTGGGCACAGTACACTCTGTGGGCCTGACACACACTGGCAGGCAACTGCAATTACATTACAGAGAAAAAATGGTATTGCTTTTTTATCTGCAAGGTACTGTGCCACCAGATATGAGTGGTAGGTAGTGGGCACAGTACACTCTTTGGGCCTGACACACACTAGCAGGCAAATCCAATTATATTACAGAGAAAAAATTGTATTGCTTTTTTATCTGCAAGGTACTGTGCCACCAGATATGAGTGGTGGGCACTGGCAGTGGGCACATTACACTCTATGGGCCTGACAAACACTGGCAGGCAACTGCAATTATATTGCAGAGAAAAAAATGGTATTGCTTTTTAATCTGCAAGGTACTGTGCCACCATATATGAGTGGTGGGCAGTAGGCACAGTACACTCTGTGGGTCTGACACACACTGGCAGGCATCTGCAATCATATCACAGATAAAAGCTTGCATTGCTTTTTCATCTGCAAAGTACTGTGCCACCAGATATGAGTGGTGGGCACTGGCAGTGGGCACAGTACACTCTGTGGGCCTGACACACACTGGCAGGCAACTGCAATTATATATTAGAGAAAACAATTGTATTGCCTTTGTATCTGCAAGGTACTGTGCCACCAGATTTGAGTGGTGGGCAGTGGGCACAATACAATCTGTGGGCTTGACACACACTGGCAGACAACTGCAATTATATTACAGAGAAAAAATTGTATTGCTTTGTTATCTGCAAGGTACTGTGCCACAAGATATGAGTGGTGGGCGGTGGGCACAGTACACTCTGTGGGCCTGACACACATTGGCAGGCAACTGCAATTATATTACAGAGAAAAAATGGTCAAACACCAAAAACAACGTATCATAAATATCTTGCATGGAGTTATTTGTATTATCACCTATAAAGCTCAAAAAGCATCCACACACAGAATAGTTCTAGTTAATTAATTCCTCTATTGGATATCCAGACAACTGGATAGTGCCACCAGATTTAAGTGGTGGGCAGTGGGCACAGTACATTATATGGGCCTGACACACACTGGCAGGCAAGTGAATTATATTACAGAGAAAAAATTGCTTTGCTTTTTTATCTGCAAAGTACTGTGCCACCAGATATGAGTGGTGGGCAATGGCAGTGGGCACAGTACACTCTGTGGGCCTGACAGACACTGGCAGGCAACTGCAATTATATATTACAGAAAACTATTGTATTGCCTTTGTATCTGCAAGGTACTGTGCCACCAGATATGAGTGGTAGGCAGTGGGCACAATACAATCTGTAAGCCTGACACACACTGGCAGGCAACTGCAATTATATTACAAAGAAAAAATTGTATTGCTTTTTTATCTGCAAGGTACCGTGCCACCAGATATGAGTGGTGGGCAGTGGGCACAGTACACTCTGTGGGCATGACACACACTGGCAGGCAAATGCAATTATATTTCAGTGAAAAAATTGTATTGCTTTTTTATCAGCAAGGTACAGTGCCACTAGATATAAGTTGTGGGCAGTGGGCACAGTACACTCTGTTTACATGACACACACTGGCAGGCAACTGCAATTATATTACAGAGAAAAAAGATTGTATTGCTTTTTTTTCTCCAAGGTACTGTTTCACCAGATGTGAGTGGTGGGCATTGGCAGTGGGCACAGTACACTCTGTGGGCCTGACACACACTAACAGGCAACTGCAATTATATTACAGATAAAAAATTGAATTGCTTTTTTATCTGCAAGGTACTGTGCCACCAGATATGAGTTGTGGGTATAGTACACTCTGTGGGCCTGACAAACACCGGCATGCAACTGCAATTATATTACAGAGAATAAATTGTATAGTTTTTTTTTATCTGCAAGGTACTGTGTCACCAGATAGGAGTGGTGAGCACTGGCAGTCAGAACGTGGGTACAGTACACTCTGTGGGTGTCAATACCAGACATCTGAGATGCTCTGACAGACGTTCTTCAGAACCTCCTCCTTGAGGTTCCTTTTGTTTTGCTTTTCTCATCTCGTTAGCCTCTCTTAGCTGTCATGTAGTTGCACTGATTGAATCCCTTTAAATCCCTTCCCATACTGCATCACTTTGCGGTTTATACAACTTCCTGGAGTGTGTGCATGCTGGATGTTACTACTGAGTCTTCTACAGATAAGTTTTGCTCATTCATTTGTGTTTTCCTGTTTGCTGGATCCCAGGTGACCCTGACTCCCTCCGTATCAAGTGTAGGGAGCCGGTGGTCGTGTCCCCTCACTATTATAGGGTGTTCAGGTGTTATACAGTCGAGGTACGAGGATATGCGATCATCTACCATTGAGATTTTTGCATAGGCTGAGCAGTTAGGGAGAGAGCCAGGTCTGTTGCAGGGCTCTCCCTTTTGTTCCTTAGTTTTGGATCCAGTCAGTCGGATCTTCATTTTGTGTCTTCTAGTTTTCTGTACACCTTCCGTAACAATATAATAGTTTTGTTCTATACAGTAAGGCTGGGAGAACAAGATCCTTCCTCAAATTTCAGGAAGAGATCATCGAGAACCTCCTGTATCCAGGAGGTTCCGTGGCCCCATCCACCAGTGTAGTGAGCCATCTACACGAGCGACATTTCTAGGGCTGCAACGATTAATCGATGTAATCGATTATATTCGATAACTGGATTCGTTGTCGACGAATCCAGTTATCGAATAATCGCCGATTCGTTGCTATTCGGGCGGGCGGTCGCTGCATCTTTATTTTACCTTTTTACAATGACGCTCCCGCTCCTGTAACAGCCAGGCAGAGCGGACGGCGGCGTAACGTCACTCACTCACGTGACACGCCTGCTCCGCCTCCTTCATTCATGAAGTGGGCGGAGCAGGCGCGTCATGTGATTGAGTGACGTTACGCCGCCGTCCGCTCTGCCTGGCTGTTACAGGAGCGGGAGCGTCATTGTAAAAAGGTAAAATAAAGATGCAAGCATCGGGGCCGGGGCTGTTAGGGGGAAGGGGGAGGGGGGATCTGTCTATGGCACTGCTATGGGAAGGGGGGTCTGTGTATAGCACTGCTATGGGGAGGGGGGAGGATCTGTCTATGGCACTGCTATGGGGAGGGGGGTCTGTGTATAGCACTGCTATGGGGAGGAGGGGGGGTCTGTGTATGGCACTGCTATGGGAAGGGGGATCTGTGCACTGTTATGAGGAAAGGGATCTGTGCACTGTTATGCCCATAACAGTGCACATATCCCCCTCTCCATAACTACGCCGTCCACAGATCCCCCATAATAGTGTCGTCCACAGATCCCCCATAATAGTGTCGTCCACAGATCCCCCATAAGTGTCGTCCACAGATCCCCCATAAGTGTCGTCCACAGATCCCCCATAAGTGTCGTCCACAGATCCCCCATAAGTGTCGTCCACAGATCCCCCATAAGTGTCGTCCACAGATCCCCCATAATTGTCGTCCACAGATCCCCCATAAGTGTCGTCCACAGATCCCCCATAATAGTGTCGTCCACAGATCCCCCATAATAGTGTCGTCCACAGATCCCCCATAATAGTGTCGTCCACAGATCCCCCATAATAGTGTCGTACACAGATCCCCCATAATAGTGTCGTCCACAGATCCCCCATAATAGTGTCGTCCACAGATCCCCCATAATAGTGTCGTCCACAGATCCCCCATAATAGTGTCGTCCACAGATCCCCCATAATAGTGTCGTCCACAGATCCCCCATAATAGTGTCGTCCACAGATCCCCCATAATAGTGTCGTCCACAGATCCCCCATAATAGTGTCGTCCACAGATCCCCCATAATAGTGTCGTCCACAGATCCCCCATAATAGTGTCGTCCACAGATCCCCCATAATAGTGTCGTCCACAGATCCCCCATAATAGTGTCGTCCACAGATCCCCCATAATAGTGTCGTCCACAGATCCCCCATAATAGTGTCGTCCACAGATCCCCCATAATAGTGTCGTCCACAGATCCCCCATAATAGTGTCGTCCACAGATCCCCCATAATAGTGTCGTCCACAGATCCCCCATAATAGTGTCGTCCACAGATCCCCCATAATAGTGTCGTCCACAGATCCCCCATAATAGTGTCGTCCACAGATCCCCCATAATAGTGTCGTCCACAGATCCCCCATAATAGTGTCGTCCACAGATCCCCCATAATAGTGTCGTCCACAGATCCCCCATAATAGTGTCGTCCACAGATCCCCCATAATAGTGTCGTCCACAGATCCCCCATAATAGTGTCGTCCACAGATCCCCCATAATAGTGTCGTCCACAGATCCCCCATAATAGTGTCGTCCACAATTTGTTTTAATATGCCCTTTGAACATAATTTTTCAAGTAAGATCATATAAACCTCTCTGTTTTGTAATTTTGTCGTTTTTCCCGATTAATCGATTAATCGTAGAAATTAATCGGCAACTAATCGATTATTCAAATAATCGTTAGCTGCAGCCCTAGACATTTCCCCAATGTCGTTTCTGGTACCTCAACCTTAGCATCACCCTGAAAAAGATGTTGTGTTTGTAGCAGGAGTGCAATAAGGCATGACACCCGCTATTTCTGCCCTGACTGCCCTGACCACCCTGTCCTATGCTTAGGGGAGTGTTTATGGAAGTAGCACACACAGGTAAACTTAGCATAGGGATTGCATCTCACAGGACAGGCACACAGGGCGTTTAGGGCCCATTCACACAGAGCTGCTGCAAACCTCTCCTTTTACCTGGGACAAAGTGCATAATGTACTTCGCCACATCTCTGGGCGATTTGCTCTTTGCACATTGCACATGGGGAAGGAGAGATTTGACCTATAAAAAAGGTTAAAAAGAAAAACACCGGTAAGCAAAAAAGTTAATGTTCTGTTCAAAAAGTTAAATAAAGTTTATAAAAGTTAATGTTCCGTTCAAATATTATTATAATGTTAATAAATTTATTGCGTTGCAGCCTGTTTTTTTTTTTTTTACCTTCTAGGTGGACCAACCGATGAACCAGCTGCAGCACTGATTAGCATTCTGACAGAAGCATTGCGCTGCTGTCAGATTACACAAAAGTCGGTGTATGCGGCGCTGCAAGACGAGATTTCTCCTCTGCAGTAAAAGATACGTTTGCCGAGGCTTATGAGCTGAGCGGGGGGTGGTGTTAATATGCTTTGGCAAACACTTTGTATATATAAAAAAATAAAAAAATCCCGGCAATGATTTTTTCATCGATGCGAATGAAGAAATCTGTGCCATTAATTTTTTGTGACAAAAAATAAAAACTTCCATGAACTCACTATGCCCATCATATAATACCTTGGGGTGTCTTCTTTCCAAAATGGGGTCACTTGTGGGGTAGTTATACTGCCCTGGCAATTTAGGGGCCCACATGCGTGCAAAGTAGTTTGAAATCAAAATCTGTAAAAAATGGAGGTGAAATCCGAAAGGTGCTCTTTGGAATGTGGGCCCCTTTGCCCACCTAGGCTGCAAAAAAGTGTCACACATATGGTATCGCCGTACTCAGGAGAAGTTGGGGAATATGTTTTGGGGTGTCATTTTACATATACCCATGCTGGGTGAGAGAAATATCTCGGCAAAAGACAACTTTTCCCATTTTTTTATACAAAGTTGGCATTTGACCAAGATATTTATTTCACCCAGCATGGGTATATGTAAAATGACACCCCAAAACACATTCCCCAACTTCTCCTGAGTACGGCGATACCATATGTGTGACACTTTTTTGCACAAAATCTTTCATGGACTCAATATGCCCCTCACGGAATACCTTGGGGTGTCTTCTTTCCGAAATGGGGTCACATGTGGGGTGTTTATACTGCCCTGGCATTTTAGGGGCCCTAAAGCATGAGAAGAAGTCTGGAATCTAAATGTCTAAAAAATTTTATGCATTTGGATCCTGTGAGGGGTATGGGGAGTTCATGTGAGATTTTATTTTTTTTGACCCAAGTTAGTGGAATATGAGACTTTGTAAGGAAAAAAAAAACAAAAAAAAAAAACTATTTCCGCTAACTTGTGCCCAAAAATGTCTGAATGGAGCCTTACAGGGGGGTGATCAGGGAGTGTATATGGGGTGATCACCCCCCTGTCATTGATCACCCCCCTGTAAGGCTCTATTCAGACGTCCGTATGTGTTTGCGGATCCGATCCATGGATGCGTGGATCCGTAGAACACATACGGACGTCTGAATGGAGCCTTACAGGGGGGTGATCAATGACAGGGGGTGATCAGGGAGTCTATATGGGGTGATCACCCCCCTGTAAGGCTCCATTCAGACGTCCGTATGTGTTTTGCGGATCCGATCCAAGGATGCGTGGATCCGCAAAAGACATACGGACCTCTGAATGGAGCCTTACAGGGGGGTGATCAATGATAGGGAAGTGATCAGGGAGTCTATATGGGGTGATCACCCCCCTGTAAGGCTCCATTCAGACGTCCGTATGTGTTTTGCGGATCCGATCCATAGATGCGTGGATCTGTAAAACACATACGGACGTCTGAATGGAGCCTTACAGGGGGGTGATCATCCCATATAAACTCCCTGATCACCCCCCTGTAAGGCTCCATTCAGACATCCGTATGTGTTTTGCGGATCCAATCCATGGATGCGTGGATCTGTAAAACCCATACGGACATCTGAATGGTGCCTTACAGGGGGGTGATCAATGACAGGGGGGTGATCAATGACACGGGGCTATATGGGGTGATTAGGGGTTCATAAGGGGTTAATAAGTGACAGGGGGGGTGTAGTGTAGTGGTGTTTGGTGCTACTTTACAGAGCTACCTGTGTCCTCTGGTGGTCGATCCAAGCAAAAGGGACCACCAGAGGACCAGGTAGCAGGTATATTAGACGCTATTATCAAAACAGCGTCTAATATGCCTGTTAGGGGTTAAAAAAATCGCATCTACAGCCTGCCAGCGAACGATCGCCACTGGCAGGCTGTAGATCCAGTCTCTTACCTTCCGATCCTGTGTGCGCGCGTTCACAGGAAATCTCGCCTCTCGCGAGATGACGCACGGATGCGTCCAGGAGGAATGAATCGACCGCCTCCAGGACACATCCGTGCGTTAGGCGGTCCTGGGGAGGTTAAGCTAGGGGAGCTGAGGTGGTTAAGCATGCATGGTATAGGCATAAGGCCTTCATATAAGATAGGGCCAAGGGCTATTCATAGTATTCAGAATATTGTGCAGACTAGATGGGCCCTAATGGTTCTTATATGCCGACACATTCTATGTTTCTATGTAATCCCGGGGCTCTAATTGGCTACCATGGCAGCCAGGATGCTACTGTAGCCCTGGCTGCCAAGGTAAGCTCCCTGCTGCTGTGTGTACTATGCAAGGAAAGTGTGAAGGACAAGGGATTAAAAGATCCCAGGGTCTAACCCCTAAGGGGGGGGGGGACATTTTTTGTAAATAAAAAAATGTAAATAATACATAAAAATAAAAAATAATTTTCCTTAGGCATCGGCGTTGCCTTCCTGTGACGAGCCTGTGAGATCCAGCCCCCTGGATCTCACAGGCCGGAAGCTGTAGGAGTAATACACACTGTATTACTGATACAGCTAATGCATTCCAATACAGAAGTATTAGAATACATTGTAAAGGGGATTAGACCCCCAAAAGTTGAAGTCCCAAAGTGGGACAACAAATAAAGTGAAAAAAATAGTTTCCCCCCCCCAAAATTTAAAGTTTCAAGTAAAAAAAAAGCCCAACAACATCATTTCCCCAAATAATGTTACATTTTTTTTGGACATATTAGGTATAGCCGCGTCCGTATCGACCGGCTCTATAAGCATATCACATGACCTAACCCCTCAGATGAACACCGTAAAAAAAAATTTTGTCACCTTACATCATAAAAAGTACAACAGTAAGTGATCAAAAAGGCGCATGCCCACCGAAATAGTACCAATCTAACCGTCACCTCATCCAGCAAAAAATGAGACCCTACCTAAAACAATCGTCCAAAAAATGGCTCAGACTATGGAGACACTAAAACATAATTTTTTTTTGTTTTAAAAAAGCTGTTATTGTGTAAAACTTAAAGAAGTATACATATTGGGTATCACCACATCCGTAATAACCTACTCTATAAAAATATCACATGACCTAACCCCTCAGGTGAACACCGTAAAAGAATAAAAAATAAAGTGTAAAAAAAGCCATTTTTTGTCACCATACATTTTGTTATGTAAGGTGACAAAAAATTGCTTTATTTACACTTTATTTTTTATTCTTTTACGGTGTTCACCTGAGGGGTTAGGTCATGTGATATTTGTATAGAGTAGGTTATTACGGACGTAATAGCAAGTGATCAAAAAGTCATACGCACCCCAAAATAGTGCCAATCAAACAGTCATCTCATCCTGCAAAAATCATAACCTACCCAAGATAATCGCCCAAAAACTGAAAAAACTATGGCTCTCAGACTATGGAAACACTAAAACATGATTTTTTTTCCCCAAAAATGAAATCATTGTGTAAAACTTACATAAATAAAAAAATTGTATACAAATTAGGTATCGCTGCGTCCGAGACAAACAGCTATATAAAAATACCACATGATCTAACCTATCAGATGAATGTTGTAAAATACAAAACAAAAAAACAGTGCAAAAACAGCTATTTCTTGTTACATTACCTCACAAAAAGTGTAATATAGAGCAACCAAATATCATATGTACCCTAAACTAGTACCAACAAAACTGCCACCCTATCCCGTAGTTTCTAAAATGGGGTCACTTTTTGGGAGTTATACTCTAAGGGTGCATCAGGGGGGCTTCAAATGGGACATGGTATCAAAAAACCAGTCCAGCAAAATCTACCTTCCAAAAACCGTATGGCATTCTTTTCCTTCTGTGCCCTGTCGTGTGCCCTTACAGCAGATTATGAGCACATATGGGGTGCTTCTATAAACTACAGAATCAGGGCCATAAATATTGAGTTTTGTTTGGCTGTTAACCCTTGCTTTGTAACTGGGCAAAAAAATATTAAAATGGAAAATCTGCCAAAAAAGTGAAATTTTGAAATTGTATTTCTATTTTCCATTAATTCTTGTGGAACACCTAAAGGGTTAAATACGTTTTTAATACCTTGAGAGGGGTAGTTTATATAATGGGGTCATTTTTGGGTGGTTTCTATTATGTAAGCCTCACAAAGTGACTTCAGACTGGTCCTTAAAAAGTGGGTTTTTAAAATTGTCTGAGAAATTTCAAGATTTGCTTCTAAACTTCTAAGCCTTGTAACATCCCCAAAAAATAAAATATCATTCTCAAAATGATCCAAACATGAAGTAGACATATGGGGAAAGTAAAGTTATAACTATTTTTGGAGGTATTACTATGTATTATAGAAGTAGAGAAATTGAAACTTAAAAATTTGCTAATTTGTACAAATTCTTGGTAAATTTGGTTTTTTTTTATAAATAAAAATGATTTTTTTATTCCATTTTACAAGTGTCATGATACAAAAAAATTCCTTTTATGACGAAAAAACAATCTCAGAATGGCAGGGATAAAGTTAACACCACATAAAGCGACACTGGTCAGATTTGCAAAAAATGGCCTGGTCCTTAACCACTTCAGCCCCGCTAGGTGAAACCCCCTTCATGACCAGGCCACTTTTTACACTTCGGCACTACACTCCTTTCACCGTTTATCGCTCGGTCATGCAACTTACCACCCAAATGAATTTTACCTCCTTTTCTTCTCACTAATGGAGCTTTCATTTGGTGGTATTTTATTGCTGCTGACATTTTTACTTTTTTTGTTATTAATCAAAATATAACGATTTTTTTGCAAAAAAATGACATTTTTCACTTTCAGCTGTGAAATTTTGCAAAAAAAACGACATCCATATATAAATTTTTCGCTAAATTTATAGTTCTACATGTCTTTGATAAAAAAAATGTTTGGGCAAAAAAAAAATGGTTAGGGTAAAAGTTATAGCATTTACAAACTATGGTACAAAAATGTGAATTTCCGCTTTTTGAAACGGCTCTGATTTTCTGAGCACCTGTCATGTTTCCTGAGGTTCTACAATGCCCAGACAGTAGAAAACCCCCACAAATGACCCCATTTCGGAAAGTAGACACCCTAAGGTATTCGCTGATGGGCATAGTGAGTTCATAGAACTTTTTAATTTTTGTCACAAGTTAGCGGAAAATGATGATGATTTTTTATTTTTATTTTTTTCTTACAAAGTCTCATTTTCCACTAACTTGCGACAAAAAATAAAAAATTCTAGGAACTCGCCATGCCCCTCACAGAATACCTTGGGGTGTCTTCTTTCCAAAATGGGGTCACTTGTGGGGTAGTTATACTGCCCTGGCAATTTAGGGGCCCAAATGTGTGAGAAGAACTTTGCAATCAAAATGTGTAAAAAATGACCGGTGAAATACGAAAGGTGCACTTTGGAATATGCGCCCCTTTGCCCACCTTGGCAGCAAAAAAGTGTCACACATGTGGTATCGCCGTACTCAGGAGAAGTTGGGGAATGTGTTTTGGGGTGTCATTTTACATATACCCATGCTGGGTGAGAGAAATATCTTGGCAAAAGACAACTTTTCCCATTTTTTTATACAAAGTTGGCATTTGACCAAGATATTTTTCTCACCCAGCATGGGTATATGTAAAATGACACCCCAAAACACATTCCCCAACTTCTCCTGAGTACGGCGATACCAGATGTGTCACACTTTTTTGCTGCCAAGGTGGGCAAAGGGGCACATATTCCAAAGTGCACCTTTCGGATTTTGCAGGGCATTTTTTACACATTTTGATTGCAAGGTACTTCTCATACATTTGGGCCCCTAAATTGCCAGGGCAGTATAACTACGCCACAAGTGACCCCATTTTGGAAAGAAGACACCCCAAGGTATTCCGTGAGGGGCACGGCGAGTTCCTAGAATTTTTTATTTTTTGTCACAAGTTAGCGGAAAATGATGATTTTTTTTTTTTTCTCTTTTTTCCTTACAAAGTCTCATATTCCACTAACTTGCGACAAAAAATAAAAAATTCTAGGAACTCGCCATGCCCCTCACGGAATACCTTGGGGTGTCTTCTTTCCAAAATGGGGTCCCTTGTGGCGTAGTTATACTGCCCTGGCAATTTAGGGGCCCATATGTGTGAGAAGTACTTTGCAATCAAAATCTGTAAAAAATGACCGGTGAAATACGAAAGGTGCACTTTGGAATATGCGCCCCTTTGCCCACCTTGGCATCAAAAAAGTGTCACACATCTGGTATCGCCGTACTCAGGAGAAGTTGGGGAATGTGTTTTGGGGTGTCATTTTACATATACCCATGCTGGGTGAGAGAAATATCTTGGCAAACGACAACTTTTCCCATTTTTTTATACAAAGTTGGCATTTGACCAAGATATTTTTCTCACCCAGCATGGGTATATGTAAAATGACACCCCAAAACACATTCCCCAACTTCTCCTGAGTACGGCGATACCAGATGTGTCACACTTTTTTGCTGCCAAGGTGGGCAAAGGGGCACATATTCCAAAGTGCACCTTTCGGATTTTGCAGGGCATTTTTTACACATTTTGATTGCAAGGTACTTCTCACACATTTGGGCCCCTAAATTGCCAGGGCAGTATAACTACGCCACAAGTGACCCCATTTTGGAAAGAAGACACCCCAAGGTATTCCGTGAGGGGCATGGCGAGTTCCTAGAATTTTTTATTTTTTGCCGCAAGTTAGTGGAATATGAGACTTTGTAATGAAAAAAGAGAAAAAAAAAAAAATCATCATTTTCCGCTAACTTGTGACAAAAAATAAAAAATTCGAGGAACTCGCCGTGCCCCTCACGGAATACCTTGGGGTGTCTTCTTTCCAAAATGGGGTCACTTGTGGCGTAGTTATACTGCCCTGGCAATTTAGGGGCCCAAATGTGTGAGAAGTACCTTGCAATCAAAATGTGTAAAAAATGCCCTGCAAAATCCGAAAGGTGCACTTTGGAATATGTGCCCCTTTGCCCACCTTGGCAGCAAAAAAGTGTGACACATCTGGTATCGCCGTACTCAGGAGAAGTTGGGGAATGTGTTTTGGGGTGTCATTTTACATATACCCATGCTGGGTGAGAAAAATATCTTGGTCAAATGCCAACTTTGTATAAAAAAATGGGAAAAGTTGTCGTTTGCCAAGATATTTCTCTCACCCAGCATGGGTATATGTAAAATGACACCCCAAAACACATTCCCCAACTTCTCCTGAGTACGGCGATACCAGATGTGTCACACTTTTTTGCAGCCTAGATGCGCAAAGGGGCCCAAATTCCTTTTAGGAGGGCATTTTTAGACATTTGGATCCCAGACTTCTTCTCACGCTTTAGGGCCCCTAAAAAGCCAGGGCAGTATAAATACCCCACATGTGACCCCACTTTGGAAAGAAGACACCCCAAGGTATCCAATGAGGGGCCTGGCAAGTTCATAGAATTTTTTTTTTTCGCATAAGTTAGCGGAAATTGATTTTTTTTTTGTTTTTTCTCACAAAGTCTCACTTTCCGCTAACTTAGGACAAAAATTTCAATCTTTCATGGACTCAATATGCCCCTCAGCAAATACCTTGGGGTGTCTTCTTTCCAAAATGGGGTCAGTTGTGGGGTGTTTGTACTGCCCTGGCATTTGAGGGTCTCCGCAATCATTACATGTATGGCCAGCATTAGGAGTTTCTGCTATTCTCCTTATATTGAGCATACAGGTAATGAGATTTTTTTTTCCGTTCAGCTTCTGGGCTGAAAGAAAAAAAATGAACGGCACAGATTTCTTCATTCGCATCGATCAATGTGGATGAAAAAATCTCTGCCAAAAAAAAAAAATGGAGGGGAAAGGCGTCTGCCAGGACATAGGAGCTCCGCCCTACATCCATACCCACTTAGCTCGTATGCCCTGGCAAACCAGATTTCTCCATTCGCATCAATCGATGTGGATGAATAAATCATTGCCGGGATTTTTTTTTATATATATATATATATATATACAAAATGCTTGCCAAAGCATAGGAACGCCGCCTCCTCCTCAGCTCGTATGCTTCGGCAAACGTATCTGTCACTGCAGAGGAGAAAATCCCGTCTTGCAGCGCCGCATACACCGACTTGCGTGTAATCTGACAGCAGCGCAATGCTTCTGTCAGAATGCACATCGGTGCTGCAGCTAGTTCATCGGTTGGTCCACCTGGAAGGTAAAAAGACAAAAAAAAAAAAAAAGAAAAAACCAGGCCACAACGCAATAATTTTATTAACTTTGGAA
Organism: Bufo gargarizans; assembly: GCF_014858855.1. Lineage (NCBI taxonomy): Eukaryota > Metazoa > Chordata > Amphibia > Anura > Bufonidae > Bufo > Bufo gargarizans. Next base: position 423,866,264 of record NC_058081.1, on the reverse strand, counting down.
CAGAACATGTAACTTTAACTTTTGGAACTAAACATTAACCTGTTTGCTTACCTGTTTTTTTTTTTTGTTTTTTTTTTTGTTTTTTTACCTTTATAGAACAAACCTCTCCTCCCCCATGGGTCAATGTGCAAAGCGCAAATCGCCCAAAGATGTGGCGAAGTGCGTTATGCACTTTGTCCCATGTGAAAGGAGACGTTTGCAGCAGCTGTGTGAGTGAATGGGCCCTAATAGCCCTGTGTGCCTATCCTGGTGAGATGTGATCCCTATGCTAGGTGTACCTGTGTGTGGTACTTTCGGAAACAATCCCCTAAGCATAGGGCAGGGTGGTCCGGACAGTCAGGACAGAAATACCGGGTGTCACGCCTTATTCCACTCCTGCTACAGACACGACATCTTTTTCGGGGTGACGGTTGGGTTGAGGTACCAGCAACGACATTGGGGAAATGTCGCTCGTGTAGACGGCTAACTACACTGGTGGATGGGGCCACGGAACCTTCTGGATACAGGAGGTTCTCAATGATCTCTTCCTGATATTTGAGGAAGGATCCAGTTCTCCCAGCCTTACTGTAGAGAACAAAACTATTATACAGCGCCAATTGAATCAAATATACAGACACCTTCTTATACCAGCGTCTGGTTCTGCGGGAAACTAAATACGGAGACAACATCTGGTCATTGAAGTCGACCCCTCCCATGTGGAGGTTATAGTCGTGGACTGAGAGGGGCTTTTCAATGACACGGGTTGCTCGCTCAATTTGTATTGTCGTGTCTGCGTGAATGGAGGAGAGCATGTAAACGTCACGCTTGTCTCTCCATTTCACCGCGAGCAGTTCTTCGTTACACAGTGCGGCCCTCTGCCCCCTTGCAAGACGGGTGCTAACGAGCCGTTGGGGGAAGCCCGCGCGACTAGTTCGCGCGGTACCACAGGCGCCAATCCGTTCTAGAAACAAATGCCTAAAGAGGGCCACACTTGTGTAAAAATTGTCCACATAAAGATGGTACCCCTTGCCGAATAAGGGTGACACCAAGTCCCAAACTATCTTCCCACTGCTCCCCAGGTAGTCAGGGCAACCGACCGGCTCCAGGGTCTGATCTTTTCCCTCATAGACACGAAATTTGTGGGTATAGCCTGTGGCCCTTTCACAGAGCTTATACAATTTGACCCCATACCGGGCGCGCTTGCTTGGGATGTATTGCTTGAAGCCAAGGCGCCCGGTAAAATGTATTAGGGACTCGTCTACGCAGATGTTTTGCTCAGGGGTATACAAATCTGCAAATTTCTGGTTGAAATGGTCTATGAGGGGCCGAATTTTGTGGAGCCGGTCAAAAGCAGGGTGGCCTCTGGGACGGGAGGCGGTGTTGTCACTAAAGTGCAAGAAACGCAGGATGGTCTCAAATCGTGTCCTGGACATTGCACCAGAGAACATGGGCATGTGATGAATTGGGTTCGTGGACCAATATGACCGCAATTCATGTTTTTTTGTCAGGCCCATGTTGAGGAGGAGGCCCAGAAAAGTTTTAAATTCGGAAACTTGGACTGGTTTCCACCGGAAAGGCTGGGCATAAAAGCTTCCCGGGTTAGCGGTTATAAATTGTGTGGCATACCGGTTTGTCTCTGCCACGACTATGTCTAAGAGCTCCGCAGTCAAGAACAGCTCAAAAAATCCCAGGGCCGAACCGATCTGAGCCGTCTTAACCCGAACTCCAGACTGGGCGGTGAAAGGGGGAACTACAGGTGCGGCTGAAGTTGGGGGCTGCCAATCAGGGTTTGCCAGCACCTCTGGGATTCTAGGGGCTCTACGGGCACGTCTTTGCGGTGGCTGCGACGGGGTCACTACTGCTCGTGCCACCGTACCAGCTTCAACTGCCCTTCTGGTGCTCGCTACTTCACCAGGTTGTACGGCAGTGCTGGTACTAGGTCCAGGATGGGCTGGTCTGCTGGTGTATGCCTCACCACGTAATCCGGCAGCACCAGCCCCACTCTGATGCTCTTGAAGCGGATCCTGCGCAACCTGCGGTCTAGCAACACGGGGCCGGGTACGCCTGGTTCTATCAGGGACCTCAGCCTCCTCGTCCGAACTTTGGGTCAGAGAGCCGCTGCTTTCTACAGGTTCGTATTCTGACCCGCTGGATTCATCAGATGAGGGTTCCCACTCCTCATCCGACTGGGTCAGAAGCCTGTAGGCCTCTTCAGAGGAATACCCCCTGTTTGACATGTGGGCAACTAAATTTAGGGGTATTCCCTGAGACTACCCAGGTAAAAAAAGCAAGCCTGTCTTACAAAGGGGAGGCTAGCGAAGTACCGGAGGCCGCTGCGGTTGATAAAAAATATCAAAAGTGATTTTTTTATCGCCGCAGTGCGTGTAAAGTGGATGTGCAGCGATCAAAAAAAAATTTTTTTTTGTCACTGCGGTGGGGCGGGTGTGGGCGAACGCACGTGTGGGCGACCGATCAGGCCTGATCGGGCAAACACTGCGTTTTGGGTGGAGGGCGAACCTAAAGTGACACTAATACAGTTATAGATCTGACCGTGATCAGTTTTGATCACTTCCAGATACTATAAAAGTACAAATGCTGATTAGCGATACGCTAATCAGCGAATAACGGACTGCGGTGCGGTGGGCTGGGCGCTAACTGATCCCTAACTACCTAACCAAGGGACCTAAACTATACCTAAAACCTAACGGTCAATACCAGTGAACAAAAAAAAAGTGACAGTTTGCACTGATCACTTTTTTTCCTTTCACTAGTGATTGACAGGGGCTAGAAGGGGTGATCAAAGGGTTAATAGGGGTTCAGGGGGGTGATCTGGGGCTAAGTATGTACTGTTGGTGTACTCACTGTGAAGCCTGCTCCTCTGCTGGATCCAACCGACGAAAAGAACCAGCAGAGGAGCAGGCAGCCATATAACAGATCATATTTACAAATATGATCTGCTATACGGCTCTGTGATTGGCTTTTTTGAAAATCAGCAACCTGCCAGCCAATGATCGCTGGCTGGCAGGTCCTGACGAAATACTCCTCTATGAAATGCCGGCCCGCGATGCGCATGTGCGGGCCGGCTGCGGCGAAATCTCGCGTCTCGCGAGATGACGCGCCGATGCGTCCAGGAGGAGAAAAGCAACCACCTTCCGGACGCATCGGCGCGTTAGGCGGTCCGGAGGTGGTTAAAGGGAACCTGTCACCAGTTTTATGGTGTCCTAACTAAGGGCAACATAAATAAGTGACTGATTCTCTTAGCAAAATGCTGGGTCACTTTCTTTAATTGACCCAGTCAATCTGCCAACATTTTGTATTGAAAAGCTCCAGTTGATAATGATGAGTCCTGAATATTCATGAGCTCCTGACTCTTCCCACCTACCTGCTGCTGAATGACAGTTTTTTTCCATATGAATCTGCAGCAGGTGGGCAGGGGAGTGGCTATAGCTCTGAATTAAATATACGCTGGACTCAATGACATCACGCTGGACTCAAATCAGCTCATTAGCATGCGGCATCTTTGTGTGTATATTATGAGGTAACTATCTGTCACACCTGTAAGTAAATACATCTAAGGCACTTTTTAGTAGTTAATGATTGCATATAATTAGTTAGATTATAATCAAAAATCCACATGACAGGTTCCCTTTAAGGTGAAAATAAGCGCTGTGCCTAAATGAAAATGCACAGAATATCAGTATAAGTTAACGGCTATCAGTGCTATATTATTATTTTTTTCATAACTCGGACAACTCCTTTAAAACAATCATAAGCAACTGAAGAAAGACGCAAAGTCTTAAAGGGCTTCTGTCACACCGGAACAGCATGGTGATGGTGGTGTGATTTCACCCCACCAATCACCATCCAGCGATCCTGAGTGGTGATGGTGACATCACCACTCAGGATCGCTTCTGATTGGTTTGTGGGCAGTGCAGTGGCAGATTCAAAAGAGGAAGACGCTCCTCTCTTCCTCCTTTTGTGTTCCGGAGCAGGAGGAGAGAGGAGCTGCCTGCACGTGTCCTCCATCGCTGCCAGCAGCACCCGATCTGTGCCCCCAGGACCCGATCTGTGCCCCCAGCACCCCCCATCAGGTACATAGGGAAAGCATAGGGAAAGTTTGGGGTAGGCAGGGGAAAAAAAGGGAAAGTTAGTGTCACGGAAGGTGTACAGAAAACTAGAAGACACAAAATGAAGATCCGACTGACTGGATCCAAAACTAAGGAACCAAAGGGATAGCCCTGCAACAGACCTGGCTCTCTCCCTAACTGCTCAGCCTATGCAAAAATCTCAATGGTAGATGATCGCATATCCTCGTTCCTCGACTGTATAACACCTGAACACCCTATAATAGTAAGGGGACACGACCACCGACTCCCTACACTCGATACGGAGGGAGTCAGGGTCACCTGAGAACCAGCAAACAGGAAAATACAAATGAATGAACAAAACTTATCTGTAGAAGACTCAGTAGTAGCATCCAGCATGCACACACTCCAGGAAGTTGTATAAACCACAAAGTGATGCAGTATGGGAAGGGATTTAAAGGGATGCAATCAGTGCAACTACATGACAGCTGAGAGAGGCTAATGAGATGAGAAAACGAAAGCAAAACATAAGAAACCTCAAGGAGGAGGTTCTGAAGAACGTCTGTCAGAGCTTCTCAGATGTCTGGTGGTGACAGTACCCCTCCTTCTACAAGTGGACTCTGGACACTCAGAGCCCACCTTCTCAGTATGGGACCTATGGAAAGCCCTGATGAGACGAGTGGCCTTAATGTCCGTCACTGGGACCCACATCCTCTCCTCAGGACTATAACCCTCCCAATGAACGAGGTACTGGAGAGAACCGCGGACAACACAAGAATCCACAATCCTAGAGACCTGAAATTCAAGATTACCACCAACCACAATCGGAGGAGGAGGCAAAGACGAGGGTACAATGGGTTGGACATAAGGTTTTATTTAATAAGGACTTATGAAAAACATTATGGATCTTCCAAGTCTGAGGAAGATCAAGACGGTAGGAAACAGGATTGATGGCGGACAAGATTTTGTAAGGCCCAATAAACCTTATCCAATAAACTGCGGATGAAACCCATCTGCACCAAAAAATTGTGACTTTTTAGAGGACTCCTGACGACGGTTATTTAAAGCAAACTCAGCAAGGGACAAAAAAGAACACCAATCCTCTTGATTCTCCGCCACAAAACAGCGCAGATATGTCTCCAGATTCTGATTGACGCGCTGTGTCTGGCCATTCGACTGCGGGTGGATAGCAGAAGAGAATGACAACCAAACCCCCAAGCGAGAACAGAAAGCCTTCCAGAATCTGGAAACAAACTGTGTGCCCCTATCAGAGACTATGTCTGAAGGAATACCATGCAATTTGACAATGTGATCAATAAATGCCTACGCCAGCGTCTTAGCATTGGGCAAGCCAGGAAAAGGAATGAAATACAGTCTTCCCCGAGGAACGAGGCAGGTCCGTAATGAAGTCCATGGACAGATGTGTCCAAGGACAGGAAGGAATGGGTAACGGAAGGAGAGGACCTGATGGCCGTGAATGAGGGACTTTGGCACGAGCGCAGGTCTCGCGGACTGCCACAAAACCCTCAACCGACTTACGAAGCGCCGGCCACCAGAATCTCAGAGCGATGAGATCAACTGTGGCTCTTGCCCCCGGGTGCCCAGCAAGGACAGTATCGTGGTGCTACTTAAAAATCTTGTGTCTTAAAGCGAGAGGCACAAACAACCTCCCAGGAGGACAAAGATCAGGAGCCTCTGACTGGGCTACCTGACCCTCTGCCTCCAATTCAGTATAAAGAGCAGAGACCACCACACCTTCAGCCAAAATGGGACCCGGGTCTTCAAAATTCCCACCTCCTGGAAAACAACATGACAGGGCATCCGCCTTCACATTCTTAACCCCAGGGCGGAACGTGACAACAAAATTAAACCTTGAAAAGAACAAAGACCATCTGGCCTGTCTCGGGTTCAGATGCTTGGCTGACTCCAAGTAGGCCAGATTCTTATGGTCAGTTAACACGGTAATAGGGTGTCTGGCTCCCTCTAGCCAATGGCGCCATTCCTCAAAAGCTAACTTGATGGCCAACAACTCCCTATCTCCCACATCGTAATTCCTCTCTGCGGAGGAGAGTTTCTTCGAGAAAAAGGCACACGGTCGCCATTTGGCAGGAGAGGGACCCTGAGACAAGACCGCACCCATACCCACCTCAGAAGCATCAACCTCAACTATGAAGGGTAGAGAAATATCAGGTTGTACCAAGATGGGAGCGGAAGCAAAATTCTCCTTGATATTAGAAAAGGCCTTACGCGCCTCTACCGACCAGGAGGAAAAATCTACCCCCTTTCTAGTCATATCAGTGAGTGGTTTAACAACAGAGTAATAATTCAAAATAAACTTCCTGCAATAATTGGCAAAACCAAAAAAACGCATCAGCGCCTTCTGATTCTCAGGAAGCTCCCACTCAAGCACAGCGCGGACCTTCTCGGGGTCCATGCGAAAACCAGAAGCGGAGAGAAGAAACCACAGAAATTGAATTTCTGGAACTGCAAACACACATTTTTCCAGTTTAGCGTACAATTTATTCTCCCGCAGGATGAGCAAGACCTAGTAACATAGTACATAAGGCCGAAAAAAGACATTTGTCCATCCAGTTCGGCCTGTTATCCCGCAAGTTGATCCAGAGGAAGGCAAAAAAAAACTGTGAGGTAGAAGCCAATTTTCTCCACTTTAGGGGAATATAAACTTCCTTCCCGACTCCAATCAGGCAATCAGTCAGAATAACTCCCTGGATCAACGACCCCTCTCTAGTAGCTATACAGACGTGGACAAAATTGTTGGTACCCTTTGGTCAATGAAAGAAAAAGTCACAATGGTCACAGAAATAACTTTAATCTGACAAAAGTAATAATAAATTAAAATTCTATAAATGTTAACCAATGAAAGTCAGACATTGTTTTTCAACCATGCTTCAACAGAATTATGTAAAAAAATAAACTCATGAAACAGGCATGGACAAAAATGATGGTACCCCTAACTTAATATTTTGTTGCGCAACCTTTTGAGGCAATCACTGCAATCAAACGCTTCCTGTAACTGTCAATGAGACATCTGCACCTCTCAGCAGGTATTTTGGCCCACTCCTCATGAGCAAACTGCTCCAGTTGTGTCCGGTTTGAAGGGTGCCTTTTCCAGACTGCATGTTTCAGCTCCTTCCAAAGATGCTCAATAGGATTGAGGTCAGGGCTCATAGAAGGCCACTTTAGAATAGTCCAATTTTTTCCTCTTAGCCATTCTTGGGTGTTTTTAGCGGTGTGTTTTGGGTCATTGTCCTGTTGCAAGACCCATGACCTGCGACTGAGACCAAGCTTTCTGACACTGGCTAGTACATTTCTCTCTAGAATTCCTTGATAGTCTTGAGATTTCATTGTACCCTGCACAGATTCAAGACACCCTGTGCCAGACGCAGCAAAGCAGCCCCAGAACATAACAGAGCCTCCTCCATGTTTCACAGTAGGGACAGTGTTCTTTTCTTGATATGCTTCATTTTTTCGTCTGTGAACATACAGCTGATGTGCCTTGGCAAAAACTTCGATTTTTGTCTCATCTGTCCACAGGACATTCTCCCAGAAGCTTTGTGGCTTGTCAACATGTAGTTTGGCATATTCCAGTCTTGCTTTTTTATGATTCGTTTTCAACAATGGTGTCCTCCTTGGTCGTCTCCCATGTAGTCCACTTTGGCTCAAACAACGACGGATGGTGCGATCTGACACTGATGTTCCTTGAGCATGAAGTTCACCTTGAATCTCTTTAGAAGTCTTTCTAGGCTCTTTTGTTACCATTCGGATTATCCGTCTCTTAGATTTGTCATCAATTTTCCTCCTGCGGCCATGTCCAGGGAGGTTGGCTACAGTCCCATGGATCTTAAACTTATGAATAATATGTGCAACTGTACTCACAGGAACATCTAGTTGCTTGGAGATGGTCTTATAGCCTTTACCTTTAACATGCTTGTCTATAATTTTCTTTCTGATCTCTTGAGACAGCTCTTTCCTTTGCTTCCTCTGGTCCATGTCGAGTGTGGTACACACCATATCACCAAACAACACAGTGATTACCTGGAGCCATATATATAGGCCCAATGGCTGATTACAAGGTTGTAGACACCTGTGATGCTAATTAGTGGACACACCTTGAATTAACATGTCCCTTTGGTCACATTATGTTCTGTGTTTTCTAGGGGTACCATCATTTTTGTCCATGCCTGTTTCATGAGTTTATTTTTTTACATAATTCTGTTGAAGCATGGTTGAAAAACAATGTCTGACTTTCATTGGTTAACATTTATAGAATTTTAATTTATTATTACTTTTGTCAGATTAAAGTTATTTCTGTGACCATTGTGACTTTTTCTTTCATTGACCAAAGGGTACCAACAATTTTGTCCACGTCTGTAGCCTGTAATATTATTAAGCTCCAGAAATACGTCCAGGCCCCTCTTGAATTCCTTTATTGTACTCACCATCACCACCTCCTCAGGCAGAGAGTTCCATAGTCTCACTGCTCTTACCGTAAAGAATCCTTTTCTATGTTTGTGTACAAACCTTTCCTCCAGACGCAGAGGATGTCCCCTCGTCACAGTCACCTTCCTGGGAATGAATAGATGATGGGATAGATCTCTGTACTGACCCCTGATATATTTATACATATTAATTAGATCTCCCCTCAGTCGTCTTTTTTCTAAAGTGAATAACCCTAATTTTGATAATCTTTCAGGGTACTGTAGTTGCCCCATTCCAGTTATTACTTTAGTTGCCCTTCTCTGGACCTTCTCCAGCTCTGCTATGTCTGCCTTGTTTACAGGAGCCCAGAACTGTACACAGTACTCCATGTGTGGTCTGACTAGCGATTTGTAAAGTGGTAGGACTATGTTCTTATCACGGGAATCTATGCCCCTTCTGATGCAACCCATTATCTTGTTGGCCTTGGCAGCAGCTGCCTGACACTGGTTTTTGCAGCTTAGTTTGCTGTTTATTAAAATTCCTAGGTCCTTTTCCATGTCAGTGTTACTGAGTGTTTTACCATTTAGCATGTACGGGTGACTTTCATTTTTCCTTCCCATGTGCATAACTTTACATTTATCAGTGTTAAACCTCATCTGCCACTTATCTGCCCAAGCCTCCAATCTATCCAGATCCCTCTGTAGTAGTATACTGTCCTCATCAGTGTAAATTACTTTACACAGTTTAGTGTCATCTGCGAAAATTGATACTTTACTATGCAAGCCTTCTACAAGATCATTAATAAATATATTGAAGAGAATAGGGCCCAATACTGACCCCTGAGGTACCCCACTAGTGACAGTGACCCAATCTGAGTGTGTACCATTAATAGCCACCCTCTGTTTTCTATCATTGAGCCAGTTACTTACCCACATACAGATGTTTTCTCCCAGTCCGAGCATTCTCATTTTATATACTAACCTTTTATGTGGTACAGTGTCAAATGCTTTGGAGAAGTCCAGATACACGACATCCATTGATTCGCCGCTGTCAAGTCTAGAACTTACCTCCTCATAGAAACTGATTAAATTAGTCTGACATGACCGATCCCTCACGAAGCCATGCTGATATGGCGTTATTTGCTTATTTCCGTTAAGATGCTCTAACATAGCATCTCTCAGAAAACCTTCAAACAGTTTACCCACAACAGATGTTAAACTTACCGGCCTATAGTTTCCAGGCTCTGTTTTTGGCCCCTTTTTGAATATTGGCACCACATATGCCATGCGCCAATCCTGTGGGACATTCCCTGTCAGTATAGAGTCTGCAAATATCAGAAATAAGGGTCTGGCTATGACATTACTTAATTCCTTTAGGATACGGGGGTGTATGTCATCCGGTCCTGGCGATTTGTCTATTTTAATCTTTTTAAGTCGCTGATGTACTTCTTCCTGGGTCAGACAGGACACTTTTAATGGGGAATTTATTTTTGCATTCTGCATGTGATCTGACAATTTATTTTCCTCAGTGAATACATTGGAGAAAAAAATATTTAACAGCTTTGCTTTCTCCTCGGTGCTCTCTGCGACTTCCCCCTCATTACTCTTTAAAGGGCCGACACCTTCAGATTTATACTTTTTAACATTTATATAATTGAAGAACATTTTAGGGTTAGTTTTACTCTCTTTGGCAATTAATCTCTCGGTCTCTAGTTTGGCCGCTTTTATTTGTTTTTTACATGTTCTATTTTTTTCCTTATAGTTTTTCAGTGCTTCCATGCTCCCCTCCTGTTTCAGTGAATGATATGCTTTCTTTTTGTCATTTATTGCTTTCTTTACAGTTCTATTTATCCACATTGGTTTCTTTTTGTTCCTTAACCTTTTATTGCCATACGGTATGTACCTCTCACAATGAGATTTTAGGATGTTTTTAAAGATATCCCATTTTGTGGCTGTATTTTTATTTTTGAGGACTTTGTCCCAGTTAGTTTGGCCTATGGCCTCTCTTAGTTGGCTAAATTTAGCTTTTTTGAAGTTTGGTATTTTTGTTCCTCCCTGTAGAAACACTCTTTTGAATGATAATTGGAAGGTTATTACTTTGTGGTCACTATTTCCCAGGTGTCCCCCAACCTGCACGTCTGTTGTTCTGTCCGGCCTATTGGTTAATACTAAGTCCAGTATGGCCATCCCTCTAGTCGGGTCCTGAACCAGTTGGCAGAGGTAATTGTCTTTGGTTATTGCCAAGAACCTGTTTCCCTTATGAGATATACAAGTTTCAGTTTCCCAGTCTATATCTGGGTAGTTGAAGTCCCCCATAATAACCACCTCATTATGATTTGCCGCCTCGTCTATCTCGTTTATTAGTAGATTTTCTGTGGACTCTGGTATATTAGGTGGTTTATAGTAAACTCCTATTAGTAATTTATTGTTGTTTTTAGCTCCATGTATCTCTACCCACACTGACTCCACATGTTCATGTCCCTCACTTATATCTTCGCGGAGTGTGGGCTTTAGACCGGACTTTACATAAAGGCAGACCCCTCCCCCTCTCCAGTTTTGACGATCCTTTCTAAACAGACTGTAACCTTGTACATTAACCGCCCAGTCATAGCTATCATCCAGCCATGTCTCAGTTATTCCCACTATGTCATAGTTCTCCTCACACATCACTAATTCCAGTTCACCAGTTTTTCACCTGACGTAAGTGTTCCTTATGAGTTTTGATATCAGGAGAAAAAATCAAAATGTCATCTAGATACACTAATACAATTTTCCCCATTAAATGATAAAAAATGCTGTTCACAAAATGCTGAAAGACGGCTGGAGCATTCATCAAACCAAAAGGCATAACCAAATTCTCAAAATGGCTCTCAGGGGTATTGAAGGCCGTCTTCCACTCGTCTCCTTCTCTGACCCTGACCAGGTTGCATGCCTCTTAGATCCAACTTGGAAAAAACTTTAGCCCCAACAATCTGGTTAAACAGGTCCGGGATCAGAGGAAGCGGATAAGGGTCACGAATTGTGATACTGTTCAGCTCCCTGAAATCCAGACATTGTCTTAAAGAACCATCTTTTTTCTTAACAAAGAAAAAACCAGCGGCAACAGGTGACTTCGAGGGTTGTATGTGTCCCTTTCTCAGACTCTCAGAGATAAGCATGCATAGCGACCCTTTCAGGTTGGGAGAGATTGTATAAACAAGATTTAGGCAGCTTGGTGCCCGGGGTGAGATTAATAGGGCAATCATACTCCCTGTGAGGGGGCAAGTCCTGAACACCACTCTCAGAAAACACATCTGAAAATTCAGAGAGAAAAGATGGTACAGTCTTAGTAGAAACCTCAGAAACAGATGTTGTGAGGCAATTCTCTCTGCAAAAGTCACTCCAACCATTTATTTGCCTCGCTTGCCAATCAATGGTGGGGTTATGTTTAGTGAGCCAGGGTAGCCCCAACACTAGAGGAGTAGGCAACCCACTTAGGACGAAACATGACACATCCTCAACATGAGTATCACTCACAATCAAACGGATATTGTGAACTATGCCCTTTAACAATTTCTGAGAAAGTGGAACGGAATCAATAGCAAAAACAGGTATATCCTTTCCCAAAGTGCATACCTGCTCCACTATCTACAAAAATCTCACAAAAAATGTTCTTGCTCTCTAGCGCCACCCTGGCAGGTAGGACAAAACGGGAACTACAAGCAAATGGAAAAGCTTCAATTTCCGCATCAACCTTGCCAATAGTAACAGATGGAACGTTTTTAGAGGATTTTTTTCTTTTTGTTTCTTTATTACTCTCAAAAAACTGCCTGAATCTCCTACAGGGACAAACATTTGCCAAATGATTTATACCTCCACAACAGAAACAAACCTTCCTATGAGAGCTGAATCCTCTATTGTCAGAGGCAAGCAAACCCAGCTGCATGGGCCCCTGCTCAGAAGGAATTGAGAGCGACTGAGACCACTGTGCACTGAATGAGACCGCCACACTGTCCTTGGACTGAGTATGACAGGATGGAGTGATCTCTCCTCTCTCTCTAAGACGCCTGTCAATACGAACGGCCCGAGACATGGCAGAGTCCAAGGAGGTAGGTCTCTCATGAAAGGCAAATGCGTCGTTCAATCCCTCTGAAAGACCATGGCAAAATTGACTTCGGAGTGCAGCATCATTCCAACCAGTATCAGCTGCCCATCTCCGAAATTCTGAGCAGTATATCTCTGTGGATTGTTTACCCTGACATAAAAGACGTAGTCTAGACTTAGCCAGAGCAATACGATCCGGATCATCATATATCTGACCCAGGGCTAAAAAAAATTAATCCACTGAACAGAGGGGCCGTGCCCCCACCGGCAGCGGAAAGGCCCAAGACTGAGCGTTATCCCTGAGCAGCGAGATGATGATCCCCACCCTCCGCTCCTCATCACCAGAGGAATGGGAAAGTAGGCGAAAATGGAGTTTGCAAGCCTCTCTAAAACTAACAAAATTCTCACTACCCCCTGAGAACGTATCTGGAAGCGAGATTTTAGGCTCAGAACAAATTCCATGAACGCAAGCAGAAACGGTCACCTCAAACTGAGAGACAGTTTTCCAGAGATCTTCTACCTCCAGTGAAAGACCCTGCATGCGGTCAATCAAGGTTGAAATCGGATTCATGCTTAAGACGGTTTTGGCAGTTTATAATGTCACGGAAGGTGTACAGAAAACTAGAAGACACAAAATGAAGATCCGACTGACTGGATCCAAAACTAAGGAACCAAAGGGATAGCCCTGCAACAGACCTGGCTCTCTCCCTAACTGCTCAGCCTATGCAAAAATCTCAATGATAGATGATCGCATATCCTCGTTCCTCGACTGTATAACACCTGAACACCCTATAATAGTGAGGGGACACTATTAGTTTGTGAACTTTTATTGCATCACCCTAAATTCGGGTGTCTGGGGTCCACAGCACAGCTGTGTGACCCTAGACCCCCAGGGGTGCTGCCGCTTGCCCTCTCCCACTTTTTTGGGGTGCAGTTTTTTTTTTTGTGTACGCTGACTGTGGCCAGCACTCTTAGCGTCCGGCCACTGTTAGCGCATCGTACACCCTACCACTGATCAACTTCAGACGGTTTTGAAAAAATGTTCCCACATTTTTTGCCCTTTTATTTTGTTAGTTTTTTTTTCTGTTAGTTTTATGGTGAGTTTGTGAACACCCGTGCCCCCACACACACCAAATAAAGATTTACACACACGCACATATACATGCAGACACACGCTCCCCTATGGCCCGCCAGACGTTCTCGGCCGAGGAGGCATACGCCCAGCTTGCCTCCGACTCTGAGAGTCCCAGTGAGGACGAGGATAACCCCACATTCCTGTTGTCATTTGCGTCCTCATCATCTAGCGATGATGATGAGCCCCCAAGGCGGCGGAGCAAGGGGACCGCCATGTTAGGGACCCTGTGGCCCACACTAGTATGAGCAGCTCTGGGGCTCGTACTGGTTTCCCGGCCTACCAGTTAAATCCACCGGAGCACCCTGCCGGTGAACTTGTCTGGTGTAGCCCAGAGCGATACGAGCCCTTGATTCCTGATATTGTAGGCCGATCAGGAATCCAGATTTCCACAGTGGGCTACACTGAATATGACTTTTTTTGTCATTTTTTCAGTGACCCACTGGTAAATCTGATGGTGGAGCAGACGAATCTGTACACTCAACAGTTCGTTGCTCAACACCCGAGCTCCTTTTTAGCCAGGCCCGGTGGCTGGACGCCGGTCAGTGCAGCCAAAATGAGGACATTTTGGGGCCTCATGCTGCATATAGGCCTGTCAAGAAACCCAGTGTCAGGCTGTACTGGAGTGGGGACGTCCTATACCAGACCCCACTTTACAATACGGCCATGATACGCTCCCGGTTTGAGGCCATCCGGAAATGTCTGCATTATGCCGATAATGCAGCATGTCCCCCCCGAGGTGATCCTGCCCATGACCGTCTGTATAAGAAATGGCTGTTCATCGATCACTGTAGGGCTCATTTTCCGCCAGTATGTGCCCTCCAAGCGGGCGAGGTATGGCGTGAAGCTATACAAAATTTGTGAGAGTACCTCAGGATCTCGGATCAAGTCCTCAAGCCATATAACGCCATGCACAAAACTCGGGCATGGTACAAAAAAGTCGCGGTCTACTTGGTACAGGTTGCCATGTACAACTTTTTTGTACTAACGTCTTTTGTACTATCCCGAAGCGCTGGCAGCACAGGGAAATTCCTCCAGTTCTATGAGGCAGTCCTCAAGGCCCTGATCTTTTCGGACCGGGAAAGAGCAGGCCGGAGTACCTCGGGAACTGTAGGCGCCCGGATCGTCCCTGGCCAACACTTTCCAGGTGTGGTCCCCCATACTGGAAAGAAGCGACGAACCCAAAAAAGTGCAGAGTGTGTCGCAGGAGGGGGATAGGGAAGGGCACCACTTCTCAGTGCGACACGTGCCCCGATCATCCGGGCCTCTGCATTGATGGTTGCTTCAGGGAGTATCACACTTCCATGGAGTACTAAATTTATATCCCAATTTAGCACTGACATCGGATAAAAAAACCTGGTTCTCAGACTTGAGACACCCAAAAAAACTAAAATAATTTATTAAAAGTAGACATATTAGGTATCGCCGCGTCGGTAATAATCTCCTCTATAAAGCTACCCCCAAGCTACCCCATGACCCAATCCCCCAGATTAACATGGTCCAGAAAGAAAATGTCACCTTACATAATAAAATTTTTAATAGCAAGCGATCAAAAAGTCATATAGCCCCCAAAATAGTGCGAATAAAACCGTTGTCTCATCCCGCATAAAATGAGCCCCAACATAAGATAATCGGATAAAAAATAAATAAATTACACTTAGACTTTAGAGATACAAAATTTTTTTGTTTGTATCAAAAAGGATAATATAGTCAAAAAACTAAATAATAATTAGGTATTGCCACGTCCGTAAGAATCTCCTCTATAAAAATATCCCATGACCTAACCCCCCAGATCAACACGGTTTAAAAAAAAAAAAAAAGGTGCCAAAACCGCTATTTTTGGCACTTTTCCATTTCAATCCGTTTTTTCCGGTAACAAAACAAGGGTTAACAACCAAACAAAAGTTAACATTTATTACCCTGATACTGCAGTTTACAGAAATGCCACATTTGTGGTCGTAAACTGCTGTATCAGTAAAAGGGAGGCTGCAAAAGGAAAGGACCGACATGGTTTCTGGAAAGCCGATTTTGATGGCCTTTTTTATTGACACCATGACCCTTTTGAAGTCCCCCTGATGCCCCCCTAGAGTAAAAACTCCCTAAAAGTGATCCCATCTAAGAAACTACACCCCTCAAGGTATTCAAAACTGATTATACAAACTTTATTAACCCTTTAGGTGTTCCTCAACAGTTAATGGCAAATGGAGATGTAATTTCAGAATTTCAATTTTTGGTAACCTTGCCTCACAAAAATGTAATATGGAGCAACCAAAAATCATATTTACCCTAAAAATAGTCCCCCCAAAATTGCCACCTTATCCCGTAGTTTCCAAAATGCGGTCACTTTTAGGAAGTTTCTACTCCAGGGGTGGATCAGGGGGGGTTGAAACAAGACACGGTGTAAATAAGCCTGTCCATAAAAATCAGCCCTCCAAAAACCAAACGCGCACCTTTCACTCTACACCTCGCCGTACAGTAGTTTACAGCCACATATTGGGTGTTTCTGTAAACGGCAGAGTCAGGGCAATAAACTACAGTCTTGTTTGGCTGTTAACCCTTGCTTTGTTAGTGGAAAAAATTGGTTAAAATGGAAAATTAGGCAAAACAATTCTCAAATTACATTTCCATTTGCCAATAACTCTTGTGCAACACCTAAAGGGTTAACGACGTATGTAAAAATCAGTTTTAAATACCTTGAGGGGTGTAGTTTCTTAGATGGGGTCACGTTTAGGGAGTTTCTACTTCAGGGGTGCATCAGGGGGGTTGAAACAGGACACGGTGTAAATAAACCAGTCCATAAAAATCAGCCCTCCAAAAACCAAACGGCGCACCTTTCACTCTACGCCACGCTGTGTGGCTGCACAGTGGTTTACGGCCACATATTGGCTGTTTCTGTAAACGGCACAATCAGTGCAATAAAGATACAGTCTTGTTTAGCTGTTAACCCTTGCTTTGTTAGTGGAAAAAATGGGTTAAAATGGAAAATTAGGCAAAAAAATTAAATTCTCAAATTACATCCCCATTTGCCAATAACTCTTGTACAACACATAAAGGGTTAACGACGTATGTAAAATCAGTTTTGAATACCTTGAGGGGTGTAGTTTCTTAGATGGGGTCACTTTTAGGGAGTTTCTACTCCAGGGGTGCATCAGGGGGGTTGAAACAGGACACGGTGTAAATAAACCGGTCCATAAAAATCAGCCCTCCAAAAACCAAACAGCGCACCTTTCACTCTACGCCCCGCTGTGTGGCCGTACAGTAGTTTATGGCCACATATTGGGTGTTTCTGTAAACGACAGAGTCAGGGCAATAAAGATACAGTCTTGTTTGGCTGTTAACCCTTGCTTTGTTAGTGGAAAAAATTGGTTAAAATGAAAAATTAGACAAAAAAATGAAATTCTCAAATTTCATCCCCATTTGCCAATAACTCTTGTGCAACACCTAAAGGGTAAACAACGTATGTAAAATCAGTTTTGAATACCTTAAGGGGTGTAGTTTCTTAGATGGGGTAATTTTTGGGTGGTTTCTATTATGTAAGCCTCGCAAAGTGACTTTAGACCTGAACTGGTCCCTAAAAATTAAGTTTTTGAAAATTTCCTGAAAATTTCAAGATTTGCTTCTAAACTTCTAAGCCTTGTAGCCTTCCCCAAAAAATAAATATATAATTCCCAAAATAATTCAAACATGAAGTAGACATATGGGGAATGTAAAGTCATCACAATTTTTGGGGGTATTACTATGTATTACAGAAGTAGAGAAACTGAAACTTTGAAATTTGGTAATTTTTCCAAATGTTTGGTCAATTAGGTAATTTTTTGTGCAAAAAAAATAATACTTCATTTTACCAGTGTCATGAAGTACAATATGTGACTAAAAAACAATCTCAGAATGGACGGGATAAGTCAAAGCGTTTTAAAGTTATCAGCACTTAAAGTGACACTGGTCAGATTAGCAAAAAATGGCCTGGTCCTTAAGGTGAAATAAGGCTGTGTCCCTAAGGGGTTAAAATCCTTATACTGCAATTTTTCAATATATAGGGCTCTTACCCTTTTCTGTTGGCTAGTTTCTTTAAAAACGGCTCTTTTATAATATGTAAATTACCTCTCCACCAGCAAGTAGGGCGGTTACTTGCTGGTAGCCGCCGCATCCTCCTTTAAAAAAAACGCCCCCTCCTCCTGCTGATTGACAGGGCCAGCGAGTGCTCTCCTCCGGCTGGCCCTGTCTGCAATTCAAATCCCGCGCCTGCACCTCATTCGGCGCAGGCACTCTGAGAGAAGGACACTTGCTTCATCAGCACTCCCTCAGTGCGCCTGCGCCGTCACCTCTAAACCCGAAAGAGTAGACGTCATCGGCGCAGGCGCACTGAGGAAGCGAGTGTCCTTCTCTCAGAGCGCCTGCGCTGGATTTGAATTGCAGACAGGGACAGCCGGAGGAGGAGAGCACTCGCTGGCCCTGTCAATCAGCAGGAGGAGGGGGCGTTTTTTTGAAAGGAGGATGTGGGGGCTACCAGCAAGTAACCACCCTACTTGCTGGTAGAGAGGTAATTTACATATTATAAAAGTGCAGTTTTTAAAGAAACTAGCCACCAGAAAAGGGTAAGAGCCCTATGTATTGAAAAATCGCAGTATATGGATTTCAATTAGCCTAAAAAAAGAAAATGACTTTTGGGGGGTGACAGAAGCCATTTAACCAGCTCAGCTCCCCTAGCTTAAACCCCCTTAATGACAAGACCACTTTTTACAATTCTGCACTACACTACTTTCACGGTTTATTGCTCGGTCATACAACTTACCACCCAAATGAATTTTACCTCCTTTTCTTCTCACTAATACAGCTTTCATTTGGTGGTATTTCATTGCTGCTGACATTTTAACTTATAAACTTTGATAATAATCAAAATTGACCGAAATTTTTGCAAAAAAACAAAAATTTTCACTTTCTGTTGTAAAATTTTCAATTAAAACTACATTTTTATATAATTTTTTTCTCTAAATTTATTGTTCTACATGTCTTTGATAAAAAAAATGCAATAAGTGTATATTTATCGGTTTGGGTAAAAGTTATAGCGTTTACAAACTATGGTGCAAAAATGTGAATTTACGCACTTTGACTTTCTGAGCACCTGTCATGTTTCCTGAGGTTCTACAATACCCAGACAGTAGAAACAACCCACAAATGACCCCATTTCAGAAAGTAGACACCCTAAAGTATTCGCTGATGGGCATAGTGAGTTCATGGAAGTTTTTATTTTTTGTCACAAGTTAGCGGAAAATTATTTTTTTAATTATTTTTTTCTTACAAAGTCTCATATTCCACAAGTTAGTGACAAAAAATAAAATTTCACATGAACTCATCATACCCCTCACGGAATACCTCGGGATGTCTTCTTTCCAAAATGGGGTCACTTGTGGGGTATTTATACTGCCCTGGCATTTTAGGGGACCTAAAGCGTGAGAAGTAGTTTGGAATCCAAATGCGTAAAAAATGCCCTGTGAAATCCTAAAGATGCTCTTGAGACTTTGGGCCAATTTGCGCACCTAGGCTGCAAAAAAGTGTCCCACATGTAGTATCGCCGTACACAGAAGAAGTAGGGCAATGTGTTTTGGGGAGTATTTTTACATATACCCATGCTGGGTGAGATAAATATCTCTCTAAAAGACAACTTTTCCCATTTTTTTAATACAAAGTTGTAATTTTACAGAGATATTTATCTCACCCAGCATGGGTATATGTAAAAAGACACCCCAAAACACATTGCCCTACTTCGCCTGAGTACGGCGATAGCACATGTTTGACACTTTTTTGCAGCCAAGATGCGCAAAGGGGCCCAAATTCCAATGTGTACCTTTTAGGAGGGCATTTTTATTCCAGACTTCTTCTCACGCTTTAGGGCCCCTAAAATTCCAGGGCAGTATAAATACCCCACATGTGACCCCATTTTGTAAAGAAGACACCCCAAGGTATTCCGTGAGGGGCATGGCGAGTTCCTAGAATATATTTTTTTGGGCACAAGTTAGAGAAAAATCATTTTGCAAGAGAAAAAAAGCAAAAAAAACATTTTCCGCTTGTGCCAAAAAAAAAATTATATATTCTAGGAACTCGCCATGCCCCTCACAAAATACCCTGGGGTGTCTTATTTCCAAAATGGGGTCACTTATGGGGTATTTATACTGCCCTGGCATTTTAGGGGCCCTAAAGCGTGAGAAGAAGTCTGGAATACAAATGTCTAAAAATGTTTACGCATTTGGATTCCGTGAGGGGTATGGGGAGAAGGGATCGACCGATATTGATTTTTTTAGGGCCGATACCGATAATTTGTGAACTTTCAGGCCGATAGCCGATAATTTATACCGATATTCTGGGAATTTTCATTTTTGAAAAAAAAATTCAAATTCCTACACAAATCTGCTGAAAATTTATGTTTATTGTTAATGTGTATTTTTTTGTAAATCTTTCTTTTTCATTTATACTTAATATTTTGGTGTTTTATTTTTATTTTACTAACTTTTAGCCCCCTTAGGGACTAGAACCCTTGTCCTATTCACCCTGATAGAGATCTATCAGGGTGAATAGGAGCTCACACTGTCCCTGCTGCTCTGTGCTTTGTGCACACAGCAGCATGGAGCTTACTATGACAGCCAGGGCTTCAATAGCGTCCTGGCTGCCATGGTAACTGATCGGAGCCCCAGCATTACTCTCCGTGCCCGTGAAAAGTGATCCTTATAGCGCCGCAGCGATTTTACTGTGTTTTTGCAGTGATCAGAAAAAATAAATTCTGTCACTGCGGTGGGGCGGACTGAACGCAAGTGTGCACACAAGATCAGGCCTGATCGGGCGAACACTGCTTTTTTGTACAGCATATAGAACATATGCGGACAAGAAAAGGTATTTTCTATATAGTTCTGGCAATGTGCGGATCTGCAAAATTGGAAAGCACATTGCCGGTGTCCATGTTTTGCGGATCTGTGGATCCGCAAAACACATACGGATGTCTGAATGGAGCCTTACCAGGGGGGTAATCAATGACAGGGGGGTGATCAGGGGTTATTAAGGTGACTGGGGGTGGGTGTAGTGTAGTGCTACTTATTACAGAGCTGCCTGTGTCCTCTGGTGCTCGATCCAAGCAAAAGGGACCACCAGAGGACTAGGTAGCAGGTATATCAGACGCTGTTAACAAAACAACGTCTGATATACCTTTCAAGCTGTAGATCCACTGGTTTACCGTCCGATCCTGTGAACGTGCGCTCCTTCACAGGAAATCTCACCTCTCGCGAGATGACGCGCCGGCACGTCCAAGAGGAATAACCGGGCCACCGCCATGACGCAATCCTGCGTTCGGCGGTTAAAGACAATAAGTGTTAAAGGGGTTCTGCACTTTCATTTAACTGATGATCTATCCTCTGGATAGATCATCAGCTTCTGATCGGCGGGGGTCCGACACCTGGGACCCCCGCCGATCAGCTGTTTGAGAAGTCAGCAGCGTTCCAACAGCGCCGCGGCCTTCTCACTGTTTACCGCCGGGCCGCCCGCTGACGTCACAACTAGTATCAACTAGCGTGGGCGGGGCTAAGCTCCATTCAAGTGAACAGAGCTAAGCCCCGTCCACGCTAGTTGATACTAGTCGTGACGTCAGTGGGCGGGCGGCCCGGCGGTAATCTGTGAGAAGGCCGCAGCGCTGTTGGAGCGCCGCTGCCTTCTCAAACAGGCAGCTGATCGGCGAGGGTCCCGGGTGTCAGACCCCAGCCGATCAAAAGCTGATGATCTATCCAGAGGATAGATCATCAGTTAAATGAAAGTGCAGAACCCCTTTAAGCTCACATGTGAACAATTTCGGTTCTAATTTCAGTGCACATTCTGCTATGAAAACATGAGTCAGTCCACCCTCCATGCAAATGAATGGGATTTCTGCAAGCCTATTCATATTTCATGGAGAGAAAAACAACAAATAAAATTGCAGCTCGGCTGCATGTGTGAAACGTTGCATTTCTGGTATGGATCATTAGCAAATGCAGGTAGAAAATACAACATCATGACACCCAATGATTCTTTTCTTAAGGGTGATCAGACCCGTGTTATAATACGAGGTTATAAACCAAGAACGATTTTGTGCCTCCAAAACTCTACTTGACTTAGTCTTCTGCTATCTTGCCCGGTATAGAATTACCGACGTTTTTCCCGCCTCCCCTCTCAGCGCAGCCCTTGACTACCACCTCCGTCTCATAAGCGTGACGCGATTTCCTGTGCCGGCCTCTTACCCCTTGTGTTAGTGTGAGCGGAGCATGGAAGGACTTCTTGGGCACTATGAAGAGAGACTGCGGGAGCAGGTCAGCCATAGTGAGATGTTATAATTATATGAGGGATTTGTGACTTTCGTGCGAGTGCAGTGGCTATAGTCATATGGCATTCGTACCGTCACTGTTTCCGGCCAGGCCGAGCAGTTCCTTTCTGCACACTTACTGTATGCTTTCGTACAGTGTGCGAAAAACCTGTTTCTCATAGCTAATAAAAGCTCTCTTGTTGAGCAGTCTAGCCAGCTATACCTTTGCGCTAGCTGTTAGATTTTTTATTTTTTATTTATTTATTTTTTTAATTCTGAAAGGACATATTTGTGATATAATTGAAATGTCTGTATAACCAGCCACAACATCTGCAGTTTGACTCTTCCCCCCTTTAACTTTATGAGACCAGAAAAAAAAGTCTGTTATATAGTGCTGTTCTGGGAATGTCCTGGGAGCACAGTGCCATTGAGCCAGACACCAGTCTGCAATATTGAAATATCGTCCGATGCCAGAGTAGTGAACAAAATTAAGCTCTTTATAGAATAGTGAGGTATGAGTATACCAGGAAGTGAATAAAGTCTCTGAGTGACATACAAATGGACAATATAAAATCCAGAACTGTAGTATAAAATCCATTATAGGATTCATGAAATGTATTTAAGTATACTTAACCGCTACCCGACCACCTAACACAGGATTGCGTCCTGCGGGCGGTCGGGTTATTCCTCCTCAAAGCATTGGCGCGTCATCTCGCGAGATGACGCACCAAGCCGGCCAGCACATGTGCAGTGTGGGCCGGGAATCATCGCAGGAGAAGTTCGTCACCAGCCTGCCTGTGCTCTCTGGTCCTTTTCGTCGGTTGGTCCCAGCAGAGAGCACAGATAAGGCTACTGTCACACTTGCGTTCAGAGCGGATCCGTCTGGGGTCTGCCCAGATGGATCCGCTCATATAATGCAGACGATGGGATCCGTTCAGAACAGATCCATATGCATTATATTGTAGAAAAAATTCTAAGTGTGAAAGTAGCTTCAGACGAATCCGTCCAGACTTTAAATTGAAAGTCAATGGGGAACGGATCAGTTTAAAAATTGAGCCATATTGTGTCAAATTCAAACAATTCCATCCCCATTGACTTACATTCTAAGTCTGGACGGATCCGTTTGCCTCCGCACGGCCAGGCGGACACCCGAACGCTGCAAGCATCGTTCAGGTGTCCGCCTGCTGGGCGGAGCGGAGGCCAAACGCTGCCAGACTGATGCATTCTGAGCTGATCCGCATCCACTCAGAATGCATTAGGGCTGGACGGATGCGTTCGGGGCTGCTTGTGAGAGCCTTTAACCACTTCAACCCCGCTAGCTGAAACCCCCTTAATGACCAGGCCACTTCTTACACTTCTGCACTACATTACTTTCACCGTTTATTGCTCGGTCATGCAACTTACCACCCAAATGAATTTTACCTCCTTTTCTTCTCGCTAATAGAGCTTTCATTTGGAGGTATTTCATTGCTGCTGACATTTTTTTTTTTTTTTTATTAATCGAAATTTAACAATTATTTTTTGCAAAAAAATGAAATTTTTCACTTTCAGTTGTAAAATTTTGCAAAAAAACCCGACATCCATACATTTTTCGCTAAATTTATTGTTCTACATAAAAAAATAAAAAAAATGGGTAAAAAAAAAATGGTTTGGGTAAAAGTTATAGCGCTTACAAACTATGGTACAAAAATGTGAATTTCCACTTTTTGAAGCAGCTCTGACTTTCTGAGCACCTGTCATGTTTCCTGAGGTTCTACAATGCCCAGACAGTAGAAAAAACCCACAAATGACCCAATTTTGGAAAGTAGACACCCTAAGGTATTCGCTGATGGGCATAGTGAGTTCATAGAACTTTTTATTTTTTGTCACAAGTTAGAGAAAAATGATGATTATTTTTTTTATTATTTATTTATTTTTTTTCCTTACAAAGTCTCATATTCCACTAACTTGTGCCAAAAAATAAAAACTTCCATGAACTCACTATGCCCATCATAAAATACCTTGGGGTGTCTTCTTTCCAAAATGGGGTCACTTGTGGGGTAGTTATACTGCCCAGGCATTTTAGGGGCCCAAATGTGTGGGAAGTAGTTTGAAATCAAAATCTGTAAAAAAATGGCCTGTGAAATCCGAAAGGTGCTCTTTGGAATGTGAGCCCATTTGCCCACCTAGGCGGCAGAAAAGTGTCACACATGTGGTATTGCCGTACTCAGGAGAAGTTGGGAAAATGTGTTTTGGGGTGTCATTTTACATATACCCATGCTGGGTGAGAGAAATATCTTGGTCAAGTGCCAACTTTGTATAAAAAAAATGGGAAAAGTTGTCTTTTGCCGAGATATTTCTCACCCAGCATGGGTATATGTAAAAAGACACTCCAAAACACATTCCCCAACTTCTCCTGGGTACGGCGATACCACATGTGACACTTTTTTGCAGCCTAGATGGGCAAAGGGGCCCACATTCCAAAGAGCACCTTTTGGATTTCACCGCCAGTTTTTTACACATTTTGATTGCAAACTACTTCTCACACATTTGGGCCCCTACAATGCCAGGGCAGTATAACTACCCCAAAAGTGACCCCATTTTGGAAAGAAGACACCCCAAGGTATTCCGTGAGGGGCATGGCGAGTACCTAGAATTTTTTAATTTTTTGTCGCAAGTTAGTGGAATATGAGACTTTGTAATAGCGGAAAATGATGATTTTTTTTATTTTTATTACAAAGTCTCAAATTCCACTAACTTGCGACAAAAAAATAAAAATTCTAGGTACTCGCCATGCCCCTCACGGAATACCGTGGGGTAGTTATACTGCCTTGGCATTTTAGGGGCCCATATGCGTGAGAAGTAGTTTGCAATCAAAATCTGTAAAAAATGCCCTGTGAAATCCGAGAGGTGCTCTTTGGAATGTGAGCCCATTTCCCCACCTAGACGGCAAAAAAGTGTCACACATCTGGTATCGCCGTACTCGGGAGAAGTTGGGGAATGTGTTTTGGGGTGTCATTTTTACATATACCCATGCTGGGTGAGATAAATATCTTGGCAAAAGACAACTTTTCCCTTTTCCCACTTTTTATTTTTTATTTTTATTTTTTTTCTTAATACAAAGTTGGCACTTGACCAAGATATACCCATGCTGGGTGAGAGAAATATGTAAAATGACACCCCAAAACACATTCCCCAACTTCTCCTGAGTACGGCGATACCACATGTGTGAAACCTTTATGCAGCCTAGATGCGCAAAGGTGCCCAAATTCCTTTTAGGAGGGCATTTTTAGACATTTGGATCCCTGACCTCTTCTCACGCTTTAGGGCCCCTAAAATGCCAGGGCAGTATAAATACCCCACATGGGACCCCACTTTGGAAAGAAGACACCCCAAGGTATTCAATGAGGGGCCTGGCGAGTTCATAGAATTTTTATTTTTTATTTTTTTGGGCATAAGTTAGCGGAATTTTTTTATTTATTTTTCTCACAAAGTCTCACTTTCTGCTAACTTGGGACAAAAATTAAAAATTTTCATGGACTCAATATGCACCTCAGCGAATACCTTGGGGTGTCTTCTTTCCAAAATGGGGTCATTTGTGGGGTGTTTGTACTGCCCTGGCATTTGAGGGTCTCCGCAATCATTACATGTATGGCCAGCATTAGGAGTTTCTGCTATTCTCCTTATATTGAGCATACAGGTAATGAGAGATTTTTTTTACCGTTCAGCCTCTGGGCTGAAAGAAAAAAAATTAACGGCACAGATTTCTTCATTCGCATCGATCAATGTGGATGAAAAAATCTCTGCCCAAAAAAATGAGGGGAAAGGCGTCTGCCAGGACATAGGAGCGCCGCCCAACATCCATACCCACTTAGCTCGTATGCCCTGGCAAACCAGATTTCTCCATTCACATCAATCGATGTGGATGAATAAATCATTGCCGTTTTTTTTTTTATATACAAAGTGTTTTGCCAAAGCATATGAACACCGCCACCTCCTCAGGTGATATGCCTTGGCAAACGTATCTTTTACTGCAGAGGAGAAATCTCGTCTTGTAGCACCGCATACACCGACTTGTGTGTAATCTGACAGCAGCGCAATGCTTCTGTCAGAATGCACATCAGTGCTGCAGCTAGTTGATCGGTTTGTCCACCTGGAAGGTTAAAAAAGAACAAAAAAAAAAGGGCCGCAACGCAATAAATTTATTAACTTTATAATAACTTTTGAACACAACATATAAACTTTAACTTTTTGAACTGAACCTTTTTGCTTACTGGTGTTTTTTTTTTATTTTTATTTTATTTATTTTTTACCTTTTTATAGGACAATCCTCTCCTTCCCCCCCATGGGACAATGTGCAAAGCGCAAATCGCCCAAAGATGTGGCGAAGTGCGTTATGCATTTTGCCGCAGATGACAGGAGAGGTTTGCAGCAGCTGTGTGTGAATGGGCCCTAATAGCCCTGTGTGCCTGTCCTGGTGAGATGTGATCCCTATGCTAGGTGTACCTGTGTGTGGTACTTCTGGAAACACTTCCCTAAGCATAGGGCAGAGTGGTCAGGGCAGTCAGGACAGAAATAGCGGGTGTCACTCCTTATTCCACTCCTGCTACAGACACGACATATTTTTCGCGGTGACGGTTGGGTTGAGGTACCGGCAACGACATTGGGGAAATGTCGCTCGTGTAGACTACACTGGTGGATGGGACCACGGAACCTCCTGGATACAGGAGGTTCTCGATGATCTCTTCCTGAAATTTGAGGAAGGATCCTGTTCTCCCAGCCTTACTGTAGAGAACAAAACTATTATACAGAGCCAATTGAATCAAATATAGAGACACCTTCTTATACCAGCGTCTGGTTCTGCGGGAAACTAAATACGGAGACAACATCTGGTCATTGAAGTCCACCTCTCCCATGTGAAGGTTATAGTCGTGGACTGAGAGGGGCTTTTCAATGACACGGGTTGCTCGCTCAATTTGGATTGTCGTGTCTGCGTGAATGGAGGAGCGCATGTAAAGGTCATGCTTGTCTCTCCATTTCACCGCGAGCAGTTCTTCGTTACACAAGGCAGCCCTCTCCCCCCTTGCAAGACAGGAGGTAACGAGCTGTTGGGGGAAGCCCGTGCGACTAGTTCTCGTGGTGCCACAGCAGCCAATCTGTTCTAGAAACAAATGCCTGAAGAGGGCCACACTTGTGTAGAAATTGTCCAGAGGAGGGCATCTAAAGTAATAACTGGAATGGGGCATCTACAGTACCCTGAAAGATTATCAAAATTAGGGTTATTCACTTTAGAAAAAAGACGACTGAGGGGAGATCTAATTAATATGTATAAATATATCAGGGGTCAGTACAGAGATCTATCCCATCAGCTATTTATCCCCAGGACTGTGACTGTGGCGAGGGGACATCCTCTGCGTCTGGAGGAAAGAAGGTTTGTACACAAACATAGAAAAGGATTCTTTACGGTAAGAGCAGTGAGAATATGGAACACTCTGCCTGAGGAGGTGGTGATGGTGAGTACAATAAAGGAATTCAAGAGGGGCCTGGATGTATTTCTGGAGCTTAATAATATTACAGGCTATAGCTACTAGAGAGGGGTCTTCCTCTGGATCAACTTGCGGGATAACAGGCCGAACTGGATGGACAAATGTCTTTTTTCGGCCTTATGTACTATGTTACTATAAAGATGGTACCCCTTGCCAAATAAGGGTGACACCAAGTCCCAGACTGTCTTCCCACTGCTCCCCAGGTAGTCAGGGCAACCGACCGGCTCCAGGGTCTGATCTTTTCCCTCATAGATCCAAAATTTGTGGGTATAGCCTGTGGCCCTTTCACAGAGCTTATACAATTTGACCCCATACCGGGCGCGCTTGCTTGGGATGTATTGTTTGAAGCCAAGGCGCCCGGTAAAATGTATTAGGGACTGGTCTACGCAGATGTTTTGCTCTGGGGTATACAAATCTGCAAATTTCAAGTGGTCTATGAGGGGCCGAATTTTGTGGAGCCGGTCAAAAGCTAGGTGGCCTCTGGGACGGGAGGTGGTGTTGTCGGTAAAGTGCAGGAAACGCAGGATAGCGTTGGCAGCAGAGAACATAGGCATGTGATGAATTGGGTTCGTGGACCAATATGACCGCAATTCATGCTTTTTGGTTAGACCCATGTTGAGGAGAAGGCCCAGAAAAGTTTTAATTTCGGAAACTTGGTGTCACCACCAGACATCTGAGAAGCTCTGGCAGACGTCTAGAACCTCCTCCTTGAGGTTCCTTTGTTTTGCTTTCATTTTCTCATCTCGTTAGCCTCTCTCAGCTGTCATGTAGTTGCACTGATTGCATCCCTTTAAATCCTTTCCCATAGTGCATCACTTTGCGGTTTATACAACATGTGTGTGTATGCTGTTCCTACTTCTGAGTCTTCTACAAAATTTGTTTTGTTCATTCATTTGTGTTTTTCTGTTTGCTGGATCCCAGGGGACCCTGACTCCCTCCGTATCTAGTGTAGGGAGCCGTTGGTCGTGTCCCCTCACTATTATAGGGTGTTCAGGTGTTATACAGTCGAGGTATGAGGATATGTGATCATCTACCATTGGGATTTTCGCATAGGCTGAGCAGCCAGGGAGAGAGCCAGGTCTGATGCAGGGCTCTCCCTTTTTGTTCCTTGGTTTTGGATCCAGTCAGTCGTATATTCATTTTGTGTTTTTTAGTTTCCTGCACACCTTCCGTGACACTTGGACTGGTTTCCACCGGAAAGGCTGGGCATAATAGCTTCCAGGGTTGGCGGTTATAAATTGTGTGGCATACCGGTTTGTTTCTGCCACGACTGTCCAAGAGCTCCGCAGTCAAGATCAGCTAAAAAAAATCCCAGGGCCAAACCGATCGGAGCTGTCTGAACCCGAACTCCAGATTGGGCGGTGAAAGGGGGAACTAATGGTGCGGCTGAAGTTGGGGACTGCCAATCAGGATTTGCCAGCACCTCAGGGATTCTAGGGGGTCTACGGGCCTGTCTGTGCGGTGGCTGCGACGGGGTAACTAATGCACGTGCCACCGTACCAGCTTCAACTGCTTGGTGCTATCGGGGATCTCAGCCTCCTCGTCCGAACTTTGAGTCAGACTGCTACTGCTTTCTACAGGTTCATATTCTGACCCGCTAGATTCGTCAGATGAGGGTTCCCATTCCTCATCCGACTGGGTCAGAAGCCTGTAGGCCTCTTCAGAAGAATACCCCTTGTTTGACATTCGGGCAACTAAATTTAGGGGTATTCCCTGAGACTACCCAAGAAAAAAAAGCAAGCCTGTCTTACAAATGGGAGGCTAGCGAAGTACCGGAGAACGCATGTGTGGGCGACCGATCAGGCCTGATCAGGCAAACACTGCGTTTTGGGTAGAGGGCGAGCTAAGGTGACACTAATACTATTATAGATCTGACTGTGATCAGTTTTGATTACTTACACATGCTATAAAAGTACAAATGCTGATTAGCGATACGCTAATCAGCGAGCCAGTAACTGCGGTGCGGTGGGCTAACCGATCGCTAAACTACCTAACCAAGGCGCCTAAACTATCCTAAAATCTAACAGTCAATACCAGTGCAAAAAAAAGTGACAGTTTACACTGATCATTTTTTTTTCCTTTCACTAGGTGATTGACATGGGCGATCAAGGGGTGATCAAAGGGTTACTTGGGGTGCAGGGGGGTGATCTGGGGCTAAAGTGTAGTGTTTGGTGTACTCACTGTGAAGCCTGCTCCTCTGCTGGAACCAACCGACCAAAAGGACCAGCAGAGGAGCAGGGAAGCCATTTAACACATCATATTTACTAATATGATGTGTTAACTGGATTCTGATTGGATTTTTTAAAAATCATCAGCTTGCCAGCCACGATCATTGACTGCCAAGCTGATGACGTGACCCCCGTAGAACAAATGCCGGCCCGCGATGCGCATGTGCGGGCTGGCTAATCGCGTCAGATGCATCCGTGCGTGACTCTGCCTGCAGCTGCCGCCTCCGGACCGTGATCCTGCGTTAGGCGGTCCGGAGACGGTTAAATTACCCCTTCCTGTGAACGATAGCGGAAGGTTTTTCCATCTTTCCAAGTCTCTAATGATAGTTTTGAATAACGGCGGGTAATTAAGACTATAAAAGGAAGCGGGGGTTCTCCCAATTTTTATACCCAGATAAGTAATATAGTTCCCTGATACTGCGATTAGGCAGTCTGAATAAGGCCATTTTGATTCCACCTTCCTGACTCCTAGGGGCAAAAGTACACATTTGTCTACGTTTATTTTAAAGCCAGAAACTGCACCGAAGGAGTGCAATAATTTCAATCCCCCCCTCCAGATGCTCAGTCGGATCTGCCATAAATAGGAGCAGGTCATCTGCAAATAAGGATGTGCGATCCAGTGAACCAGACCGTGTACTTTTTCTATCTTCTTCGGGTTTGATCACTGAAATCCCCTCCGATGATTTTATTCTTGGACATATCCCCTGCTATTTTTTCTGCTAAATCGGTAAAGGACTTGTTATCCCCATTGGGACCATATATATACTGAAATCATCCTACTGAAAATGTTTCCTGCAGGAGGGCTATATCTGCTTTAAGATGTTTCAAGTGACAAAGAACCTTTTTGCGTTTTTGTGGGGACCTTAACGTTCCATTTAATTACTTTCATGCTGGAGTTTGTCAAACACCCTTGGAAGTTTCCTTAGTATGTTTCTGTAGCTGTGTGTATATATATACACACGAATCTGACATCCTAGTACCCTTTATTATATAACACCCCCAAATACAAACATTAAGGCCCCTTTCACACGAGCGAGTATTCCGCGCGGGTTGAACGCATTGCACCCGCACTGAATCCTGACCCATTCATTTCTATGGGGCTGTTCACATGAGCGGTGATTTTCACGCATCACTTGTGCGTTGCGTGAAAATCGCAGCATGCTCCTCTTTGTGCGTTGCGGTGCGATAATCCACGCAACGCAGGCCACATAGAAGTGAATGGGATTGCGTGAAAATCGCAAGCATCCGCAAGCAAATGCGGATGCGGTGCGATTTTTCACGCATGGGTTCTAGGTGACAATCTATTCACTGTATTATTTTCCCTTATAACATGGTTATAAGGGAAAATAATAGCATTCTGACTACAGAACGCATAGTATAATAGTGCTGGAGGGGTTAAAAAAATAAAAAAGTGAACTCACCTTTTCCTCTTGTTCGCGTAGTTCGTTCCCGGTCTGTTCTTTGCTAGCTGTGGGCTTGGGCTGAATGACCTGGGGTGACGTCAGATCACATGCTCCATCACCATGGTCCATCACCATGGTGATGGAGCATGTGATCTGACGTCACCCCAGGTCATTCAGCCCAAGCCCACAGCTAGCAAAGAACAGACCGGGAACGAACTACGCGAACAAGAGGAAAAGGTGAGTTCACTTTTTTATTTTTTTAACCCCTCCAGCACTATTATACTATGCGTTCTGTAGTCAGAATGCTATTATTTTCCCTTATAACCATGTTATAAGGGAAAATAATACAATCTTCAGAACATCAATCCCAAGCCCGAACTTCTGTGAAGAAGTTCGGGTTTGGGTACCAAACATGCGCGATTTTTCTCACGCGAGTGCAAAACGCATGACAATGTTTTGCACTTGCGCGGAAAAATCGCGCATTTTCCCGCAACGCACCCGCCTCTTATCCGGGCAAAAAACATGACGCCCATGTGAAAGAAGCCTAAGCCTTAAATCCCAATTTTCCCAAGATTCTCTTGGGACCCAACCAGTTAAAGTACGGCTTACAAGGAAGTTCCGTTAGCGTCATGGCCACTTCCAACTTCAGTCTTATGGTGTAAAAGGCTAGACATCTCCCACAACATGACAAATAAAACTTGGTAAGCAACATACATATAATCATGAACCAAGCTTCAAGGTGTAATGCTGTGACAGTTGGTGAATGCGGGACCCACATCGCCACATTGGATATTTCATTGAGTTAACACTATGCCTGAATGGACTCATGTGGACCCCCACTCACCAAGACCCAGCCACCTCCTGTACGTCAAGAAATTAGTCTCATGAGTCCCGACTGCAGATTCTCCAGTTTCCCACACCTGGATAGAAGAAATAAATGGTAAGTTTATGTTCTCACAGAGGGACTTCATCTGTTCTCTGGCTGCCTATTCGGCGATCTTGAGGTTTCTTTCCTGTCTAATATTGTTCCCGAACTGCTTCTCTGAGTAGGATTCCATCTGTTCCTCCGTTTGCGATCCGTATGCGACTCCATTAGCCAGTTAAGTCCAGTATCTTCTAATAGACTAACCGGAACCACATCAAGAGAATTGCAGATGGAGGCGGATCCATCAGGGTGGAAGATCTTGAGTACCGCCGGGAAAAGTAATGCAAATCTAATATTCTTACGGTGCAACTGGGTACATAGAGGTGAGAAGGCCCTCCTCCTCTTGGCGACTTCTGCAGAACAGTCCCCGAATAGTAAGACCCTATTTCCTCTCAAGATTTGGCAAAAAATAAATAAATACATTTTGACATTTTCTCTATTTGCCATTAACTCCTGTGGAACATAATAAAAAATAATATATATATCTTCCATTTTAATCAATTTTTTCCAGTAACAAAGCAAGGGTTGTTCCTAGGTATTCCTAAAGGGTTAATAAAGTTTGTAAAATCGTTT
Source organism: Bufo gargarizans (assembly GCF_014858855.1). Taxonomy (NCBI): domain Eukaryota; kingdom Metazoa; phylum Chordata; class Amphibia; order Anura; family Bufonidae; genus Bufo; species Bufo gargarizans. Next base: position 423,833,575 of record NC_058081.1, on the reverse strand, counting down.
TTTAACCACCTCAGCTCCCCTAGCTTAAACCCTTAAAGGGGTTGTCCAAGTTATATTTATTGATGACCTATCCCCAGGATAGGTCATCAATATCAGATCGGAGGGGGTCCGACACCCAGCACCCCCTCCGATCAGCTGTTTGAAGAGGAGACTCGCACGGTGAAATGAATGGGACGGCTTGGGTGTAATTACACCTGCTCACCACTGCAGATGCAACGGCTAGAAGGTAAACAGTGAAGAGGAGGCAGCTCTGACACCGTGCGAGTCTCCTCTTCAAACAGCTGATCGGAGGGGGTGCCGGGTGTCGGACCCCCTCCGATCTGATATTGATAACCTATCCTGGGGATAGGTCATCAATAAATATAACTTGGACGACCACTTTTTACAATTCTGCACTACACTACTTTCACGGTTTATTGCTCAGTCATGCAACTTACCACCCAAATGAATTTTACCTCCTTTTCTTCTCACTAATAGAGCTTTCATTTGGTGGTATTTCATTGCTGCTGACATTTTAATTTTTTTTGTTATTAATCAAAATTTACCGAAATTTTTGCAAAAAAATGAAATTTCTCGCCCAATTTCCTTGGGGGACACAGAAGACCTTGGGTATAGCTCATCTCCCTAGGAGGCGTGACACTAAGTGAAAACTGTTAAGCCCCTCCTCCATCAGCTATACCCTCAGCCTGGAGAGAGAGACTGCCAGTTTTTGCTTAGTGTCCAAGGAGGCAAGACACTCCCTGTTTTCTCCTTGTTTAAATTTAGATTTTTACTTTTTTCTTTTCTTTTTGTTCCAGATCATCAGGGACAACAGAGACGCACTAGACCTCTCTGTTTCTCCCGGGGTTGAGCTGCGCCAGTGCCGGTCACCCACACTGCTGCCTCCCCCACAGAAGACAAGGTGGATCAGGCAGCCCAGCTCCCCTACATCCCGCCAGCGCAAGGGTCGCCCGCACGCCAAGTCCCTCTTCCAGCGTCCTGCCACTACGGTGCCAGTAGCTGAAGGGGCGACCCTGCTGGAATGGACCGAGGGTGAAGAAGACTATGGTGAGAGAGTGGCTTCTCCAGCCCTACGTCCCCCACCCCCCACCCTGGTCTCCTGCGTGCCTGACCCCCCATACTGGGTCTCTGGACCCTTCTGTCACTGCTGGACCTAGGCTAGCCCCTGGGGTGCTGCGGGGCGACAATCTACTCCCTGCTCCCTCTCCTCCCTTCTGGCCTTCATGGGACATTCTAGCTGCAGAATGCTGCGAATAGGCAGCCACATCGCCTCCCTTCACCTATCGGCGTCCCTCCTGGGAACGCTGTGCTCGCATCCGCACGGGCACCTGGTCTCAGTGTCCCCCCATCCCCTTACCGATGCGCTGCTCTGGGCCGGGGCAGTGCTGTGAGTTTTTACTTCCCGGCCTGCTGGGCCGCACCTCCGGCGCTTCTTCCCGGCCTGCTGGGCCGCACCTCCGGCACTTCTTCCCGGCCTGCTGGGCCGCACCTCCGGCGCTCCTTCCCGGCCCCCGACTGTTCTGGCCTGCGGGGTAGACTCCCGCGGCCGGCATTTGGCTTGAGCAAGATGCTCCAACGATTCCGGTCGTCGGCGACTTCCGGTCGGCCGGGCGCCGCAAATTTTGGCCCAGTCTTCGGACCTACTAGGCCGCATTCCGGCGCTCCACCCGGGCCCCTGACTTCCGGTCCGCGGGGTGGGCTTCCGCGGCCGGTTTGTACAGGCAGTCCGCTCCGGTTTCCTGTGCGGCCCCGGTCAGCCGGGTGCCGCAGAAAATTTAGGCCCTGGCTTCACGGCCTGCTAGGCCGCAAACTTCCGGCCTCTGTTGGAGGGGGCGGGAACTTCTCCAGGCGCGAATTCTTCCCGCCTGGAGGTTCCCCGCCCCCAGGTGATCGCGGCGCCGCCTCCTCCTCCCTTCCCAGGTTGGATGGCTGTTAACCCTTCGGGTACCGGCGGCTCCCGATGGGCCTGTATGGCTGCCCCCCCCCCCCCCTCCCTGTTTTTTTTTTTCCCTACTTCTATGCTGTGCACCTGTATGGTGGCAGTTCTTTCTGCCTCAGTGAGGCTATTTTTATTTAGAAATACATGAAATGGTTAACTAATGGGTTTCTTGTGCGCTGTGCAGGACGCTGCAGCCTTATCTCAGTAGTGCCGCCTGTATGCGTGCTCCTTCCATGAGCGGCATGGTGTCGCACTCCCCGGCTGGTGCATGTTTCCCTTCTAAGTGGTTCTTGCCCTCTCCGGGATACAGCGCTGGCCAAGTGCATGCGCTCCCTTTTTTTTTCTGTAGGCAGAATTCGTCACCCTCCAGCTATGGTGCCTGCCATGTGCATGACAACCCCTTCCTAGGCGGGATACTGCACTCTCTCGGGCTGCAGGCTTGCCTGGTGCATGACCCCCTGCTTAGGTGGAATACTGCACTCACCGAATACGGTGTTGGCCATGTGCACGAGAACGCTGCACTCACTGGATTCGCTGCAGGCCATGTGCACAACCCCCTTCCATAGGCGGAATGCTGCACTCACTGGATTCGTTGCCGGTCTTGTGCATGTCCTCCTTCCATAGGTGGAATCTGCACTCTCACCAGATACGGTGTTGGTCTGGTGCACGACCCCCTCCCATAGGGGAACGCTGCACTTTCACTGGATTCGCTGCCGGCCATGTGCGTGATCCCCTTCCATAGGCGAAACGCTGCACTCACTGGATCTGATACCGGCCATGTGCATGACCCCCTTCCATAGGCGGAATGCTGCACTCACTGGATTCGCTGCCGGTCTTGTGCATGACCCCCTTCCATAGGCGGAATGCTGCACTCGCTGGATTCGCTGCCGGTCTTGTGCATGACCCCCTTCCTTTAGGCGGAATACTGCACTTCATCGGTTATGGTGCTGGGCAGCCGGCCATGTGCATAACCCCCTTCCATAGGCGGTATGCTGCATTCTCATTGGATTCGCTGCCGGCCTTGGGCATGCCTTCTTCCCTCAAGCGCCATGCATACACCCTCACTGACTGGGGTCGTTCTCTCGCCGGTAAGTTGCTGGCCGCGTGCATGACCCCCTTCCATGGTGGGATGCTTGCAACTCACTAAATCCACTGCCGACCATATACATGTTCCCCCTTCCGTGGGCGGTGTACGGCACTCTCACTGGATTCGCTGCCGGCCATGGGCATGTCTCCTTTCCTCAGGCAACATACACACACACTCTCACTGATTGTGTTTGTTCTCTCGCCAGTGTGCTGCTGGCCAGGTGCATGACCCCCATCCATGGTGGGGTGCTCGCATTCTCCCTGGTTGCAATACTGGCCATGGGCATGGCTCCCCCTTCTGGGCAGCATACTGCACTCTCACCAGATACATTGCTGGCCTCTAAGATGGGTGGAATACTTGCACTCCCATTGGATACGGTGCTGGCCTTGTGCGTGACCACCCCTCATTCCATGGGTGGACTTTTGTACGCTCACAGGACTCACAACTGTCCTTGTATATGCTGTGCTGGACTTGTACTTGTCGCCATTCATTGGCGGAGTGGTTGTACTCTCACAAAATTCGGTGTTTGGTGGATTATTGCACACTCACTTAATGCTAGGATAACCCTGTGCATGTCCCCTTTTCACTAGGTGGACATCCTGCTGGATGCTGTGTGGCCATGTACATGGCCCTCTTCTGGGCGGAATATGGTATGCCCTACTTCTCTGAAGTAGGTACTGGTCTTGGGCATCACCCCCTTGTGGGGCGGGCTTTGCACGCTTGCTGTCTGCAATATTTGCCAAGTACATTTCCCTCTCTTCTGGGCTGACTGCTTGCGTTCCATCGCATGCCATACTAGTCTTGTGTATGTCCCCCCCTTCCGGTTGCACTTTGCACTTCTGTGGATTCTGTGGGACTCTGTGGCTGGCCCTCTTTGCTGAATGACTATTTCGCAGTGGGCGGACGCTCTTGTGCACTCTGTGCGTTGTTGGGCCGTGTATGCCTTCTCCTTCCGTAGGTGGGTTGGCTTTCTCACTGCTTATGGGGCTGCTTGTACGTATGCCTCCATTCTTCCTGCGACTTGACGTTTTTCTCTTGGGATACGGTGATTGCCGCCGGCCTGGCACTCTTCTCTGAAGAGATCTTTCTGTTCACCTGACCTGGACGGGCCCTATTGCTCTCTACTGCAGCGAGCTGGGTGGTATCCATTCTCTGTTCGGAGGGTATATTGTGTTTCCTTTGTGACGGTATCCACCATATTCGTTGGCCCTTCCGCCTGGGGAGTGTTTGTGGTTCCTAGATGCGTACCCATTAGTTCCCCTGTGGCATTGCTTCCCAGCGCAAGCGGTCACATGGTCGAGAGTGCTGTCTCCAGCGTCCCTCGCAGTCTACGTTGGCTCTGGCGGGATTACGGTTCCCTCGCCTGTTGCCATTCCTCCTCTTGGATGCGTTTTGGTTTGAGTCCTTCCTGTTGGCACCCTCCGTGCTTCAGTTTGTTTTGCTACCAGGTTCTAGCCGCTCTTTTCGAGCAGGTCGCCCAACTTCTCTTGGGTGCTCGATTACCCAGGTCCCAGGGACCTCCACTTCCGGTTCATTAGGGTATTCGCCTTCTGCGAATTGGTGAGCCGGACATCTCGGAGTAGCGGAGTTCTGCTTTTGAGCGGTCCTGTGGCTTCCCTGTTGCCCACTCCTCCTTGCGGTTGGAGGGTGTCATCCGTCTTCTCGACTGTTTTCTCTCAACTGCTTTGTTTTGGCTTCTCCTGGGACAGTTTTACTCCGATGTGGCTTCTGCCCCGGCCAGGCTTCAGGGTCTGTTCCTTCACTGCCCTCCCCTCTGGGGAGAACATGGTTGTTCATATGGATGGTCCCGGTGTTCCTTATGACCTCATACTGTCTCCATTGTTCACACTGGCTGTACTAGCTGTGTGCCTATTTACCGGGTTTGCCGCATTCTGTCCTCCCGCTGGGTGCAGATTACTTTTACCATTCTGGGCGATGGTCCTGCTTGGACTTTACCTTCTCGGTAACCTGGCGGGACTACTTTCTTCTGTCAAGATTACCCTTCAAGCCCCCACACCGGGACTGTAGAACACCTTCCTGTGGTGGCTACAACGACAAGGACTTTAGACTGACTTGTCCTGGCGTCTGTTGGATGCTGGCCGGGTCCCTTTCGGTTCCTTCCGTTTGTCCTTCTGCTCCCCCACTCCGTGTGGATACGGGACGGCGTTGCTCGGGGGCCGACGGGACCAGTTTTACCAACCTTTTTGCCCGTGTCACTGATCTGCGCTTACTCGCATTGGGTTTCCTCCCGCCTGCCCAGACGAGTCCAGCGAGCACGCTAGTGTTCGCTCCCTGGCCACGGTCTTCCTTGCACTCTTTACCAGGTTCTCCAGAGTGCGTACTCTGGCTTCGGCGGCTGCTGCCTTGGGCCGCCTGGTTTTGCAGGTGGCATTTCCTTGCTGCCTTCGGGTGCTTCGCCTTGGTGCTGTGGTCCCTCCCCTCTTGGACTGCTTTTGAACGTCCCAAGGTCTTCTGTGTCCAAGGAAATTGGGCGAGAAAACGAGATTTTTGTATAACTTACCAGTAAAATCTCTTTCTCGCTCTTTCCTTGGGGGACACAGCACCCACCCATTCATTGTTTTTTTTTTTTTTTCTGCACGGTTTCTGAGTTTTGTTTACCCGTTGGGTAGTTGGCTTGTTGTTTCCACTTGTTGGACTTTGCCTTTTCTCACTACTTGGACACGCAACTGGCAGTCTCTCTCTCCAGGCTGAGGGTATAGCTGATGGAGGAGGGGCTTAACAGTTTTCACTTAATGTCACGCCTCCTAGGGAGATGAGCTATACCCAAGGTCTTCTGTGTCACCCAAGGAAAGAGCGAGAAAGAGACTGGTAAGTTATACAAAAATCTTGTTTTTTCACTTTCAGTTGGATTTTTTATTTTTTTTTTAAATACATTTCTATATACATTTTCCTCAATTTATTGTTCTACATGTCTTTGATAAAAAAAATTAAAAAAAAGTTTGGGTTAAAGTTATAGCGTTTACAAACTATGGTAACAAAAATGTGAATTTCTGCTTTTTGAAGCAGCTCTGACTTTCTGAGCACCTGTCATGTTTCCTGAGGTTCTACAATGCCCAGACAGTAGAAAACCCCCACAAATGACCCCATTTCGGAAAGTAGACACCCTAAGGTATTCGCTGATGGGCATAGTGAGTTTATAGAACGTTTTATTTTTTTATCACAAGTTAGCGGATAATGATTGATTTTATTTATTTTTTTCCCTACAAAGTCTCATATTCCACTAACTTACGAAAAATAAAAACTTCCATGAACTCACAATGCCCATCACAAAATACCTTGGGGTGTCTTCTTTCCAAAATGGGGTCACTTGTAGGGTAGTTATACTGCCCTGGCATTTTAGGGGCCCTAATGCGTGAGAAGTAGTTTGAAATCAAAATGTGTAAAAAAAAAAAAAAATGCCCTGTGAAATCCTAAAGGTGCTCTTTGGAATGTGGGCCCCTTTGTCCACCTAGGCTGCAAAAAAGTGTCACATGTGGTATCGCTGTACTCAGGAGAAGTTGGGCAATGTGTTTTGGGGTGTCTTTTTACACATGCCCATGCTGAGTGAGATAAATATCTCTGTCAAATGACAACTTTGTATAAATAAAAAAAAGGGAAAGGTTGTCTTTTAGAGAGATTTCTCTCACCCAGCATGGGTATATGTAAAAAGACACCCCAAAACACATTTCCCAACTTCTCCTGCATACGGCGATGCCACGTGTGACACTTTTTTGCAGCCTAGATGCGCAAAGAGGCCCAAATTCCTTTTTGGAGGGCATTTTTAGACATCCCAGACTTCTTCTCAAGCTTTAGGGCCCCTAAAATGCCAGGGCAGTTTAATACCCCACATGTGAACCCATTTTGGAAAGAAGACACCCCAAGGTATTCAATGACAGGGGGGGGGGGTGATCAATGACAGTGGGGTGATCAGGGAGTCTATAGGGGTGATCACCACCCTGTCATTGATCACCCCCCTGTAAGGCTCCATTCAGACGTCCGTATGTGTTTTGCGGATCCGATCCATGTATCCGTGGATCCGTAAAAATCATACGGACGTCTGAACGGAGCCCGACAGGGGGGTGATCAATGCCGGGGGGGGGGGGGGGGGCGGGCGGGGGGATCGCTGGTGATCAGGGAGTTTATATGGTGTGATCAGGGGTTTATAAGGGGTTAATAAGTGACGGGGGGGGGGTGTAGTGTAGTGTGGTGTTTGGTGCGACTTTACTGACCTACCTGTGTCCTCTGGTGGTCGATCCTAACAAAAGGGACCACCAGAGGACCAGGTAGTAGGTATATTAGACGCTGTTATCAAAAAAAAAATCGCACTCGCTTACCTTCTGTTCCTGTGAGCGTGTGCGCGTTCGCAGGAAATCTCGGGTATCGCGAGATGACGCGCCGATGCGTCCAGGAGGAGTAAATCAACCACCTCCCAGACGCATCGGCGCGTTAGGCGGTCGGAAGGTGGTTAAACAGCTGATCAACAGGGATCACGGGTGTCAGATCCCCGCTGATCAGATGCTGATGATCTATCCAGGGGATACATCATTAGTTTAAAAAACTGCAGAACCCCTTTAATACTGCCTTCTTAATAGCAATAACATCTGCTAGACACAGAGAGATCCAAGCTTTTTCATGTAGAGAACCTTATCTGTCCATTTTTCCTGACATAATTGTATTAAAATTAGATCCGGGCTAACCAGTTTACGTGAAAAAATGAGAAGAAGCTCTCCAAAACATCCATAGGGCGTTGGATAAAAGCTACAATTTCTTGTTGCTACTCCCAAATGGTTCAAAATTGTCCTACTGTAATAAAGGCCAATTCTATATTGAATCCACCATGACAGCTCATATAGTCCCTCCCATAAGATATAATCTATAGTATGAAATCAGTACTATTAAAATAAATATAGCTGGAAAACAGAATATGAAAACTGGACAGGTGCTATGTCCTGGGGCATAAGGTGATGGCCCAAAAAAAAAAAAAAAAAAAAAAATAAATATATATACATATATTTATGTATTTTGGTACAGACCAAAAGTTTGGACACACCTTCTCATTCAAAGAGTTTTCTTTATTTTCATGACTGGTATCGCCGTACTCAGGAGAAGTTGGGGAATGTATTTTGGCGTGCCATTTTACATATAACCATGCTGGGTGAGAGAAATATCTTGGCAAAAGACAACTTTTCCTATTTTTTTTTTTTTTATACAAAGTTGGCATTTGACCAAGATATTTTTCCCCTCACCCATGACGGCACCCCATGCGATCAGGGACCTCCCATCCGGGACAGGAAACCTGAGAAGATAAAAGGTTCACACCCCCACCATGCACCAGTTCAGGTTTCCTGTCCTCCGGATAGGAAGTCCCTGGGAAGACTCCTCGTCGGTTCTCACCTGCGGCCGGGGGGAGGACCAGGTTCTTATCCGGTGGGTGGCCTCCCCCAGGTGGCGTTATGCTCTCCGGGGCTGCTGCCTACAAGTCTGGGCTCCTTCTTCCCCCACATCCCGGCGCTGACCTGAGGGAGCCGTTATGGCCGTGTTCAGGCGGCGTCCCTCCTTACTTCCGGGGTTGCCGGTCTCCTGCGGCGTCACAAGGGGGCGTCTGCGCCTGCGCGCGCCCCGACGCGGGGGGGCGGGGCTTAACCCGGAAGTCGGGTCAGCGCTGATGTGTGCCCCGGCGCGTCCCTAAAATATAAATGGGGTAGAGGGGGGGAACCCAGCCGGCTGATGTGGCACACAGTGTGGTGCTGAAGAAGCTCTTGATTCCTGAAGAATGTCGGAGCCTGCAGACGGACGCGCCGAACCCCTGGAACCCTCAAGGCCTGCGAGTCCGGTACTAGTCCTGAGGAGTGGGGGCTGAAAGAAAAAGACCTTTGGTGAGACGTACCTTTTTCTTACTAATGGGGTGTTATCTGCTTGATTTGTGTAGGTGGTAAAGCCCCCCAAAAAAGCGGCCTCTAAGACGAAGCATAAGGAGTGTGCGGGATGTAAGGCCCCCCCCCTAGCTTCCTCATATTCCAAGCCGTTATGCACCCCATGTATCGATAAGTTGGTGGCGGAGGAATCTCAGAGCCTTTCTAGGAATATGCGATCTTTAATAAGATCAGAGGTGAAAGCCTCCTTAAGATCCCTGAGTAAAAATCGCCCGCGGTCTCCGGAAAAATCTCCGGATGTTAGGGATTCGGATATGGACCAGTCTGACGTGGAAGAGAGAGAAGCGGGCCAGTTACTCTCTAATGACGCTACTTCGTCAGCGGAGGAAGAAACAGGGGGCTCCTATTTCCCACCCGAAGACACCCAAAACCTCCTTAAAGCAGTCAGAGCAACTATGCAGTTAGAAGAGGAAAAACAGGCTAAGTCGACAGCAGATATTGCCTTTCAGGGGTTAGGTCCCAGAAAACAGAGGGTTTTCACCATTCATGAGAATGTTCAAGCATTGATTAAAAAGGAATGGAAGAATCCCGATAGGAAGTTTTTTATCCCAAGCTCCGTTAAAAGAAAATATCCTTTTGATGAGAAGGTAGCAGCCTGTTGGGACAAGGCCCCCACGGTTGACGCTCCGGTAGCGAAGATTGCTAAAAAGTCTGCACTGCCGTTTGATGATTTAGGTAGCCTGTCTGACCCTCTGGATAAGAAGGCGGACTTTTACTTGAAAAAGGCCTGGGAATCATCCTCTACCTGCCTGAGACCAGCGGTGGCAGCGTCATGGGTCTCTAGGTCGCTGCATATCTGGCTGGAACAGTTAGAGCAGCATCTCAGTGAGAAGAAGCCAAGAGAGGAGGTGTTGGCCTCCCTTCCCACCTTTTTTAAGGCCGTAGATTTTTTAGCCGATGCCTCCGCGGATATTGTTAGGTTTTCCGCCAGATCATCCGCTATGTCCAATGCGGCCAGGAGAGCGATTTGGTTGAAGTCCTGGAAGGCTGATCAGGGTTCCAAGGCTAGGTTATGTTCTATCCCCTGTGAGGGTGACAGGCTCTTTGGATCCTCTCTCGACGATATACTTGAAAAAGCCTCAGACAAAAAGATGGGATTTCCAGCTCCTCAACGCCCCCCCTTTCGTAGATACCAAGGTAAAAGGCAAAGGGGTAGGCAGTATGATAGAAGAGAAAAGGATAAATTCCCTAAGAAATCCGGAGGTTTCCTTTTTAAATCCCAGGATCCTAGACCCAAAGATAAGCAATGACGCCGAACCCCAGGTAGGGGGAAGATTGTCTCTGTTTCTCCCGGCCTGGAAAAACATAACCAAGAATGGCTGGATCTTGGGGGGGATTGGAGAGGGATTCCGGTTGGAGCTCCTGTCCCGTCCCCGGGATTCGTTCATTCTGACAGATTACCCCAAGGATCTAGTCAAAAGACAGGCCTTAGAGTCAGAGGTCCTGCTGCTTCTGCAAAAAGGGGTGGTTGTCCCGGTTCCGCAGGCAGAGAAGGGCAGGGGGTTCTACTCCCCTCTTTTTTTAGTAAAAAAAACCCAACGGCTCCTTCAGGGTAATCCTAAACCTGAAGAGATTAAACAGATTCCTCAGCTACAAAAAATTTCGTATGGAGACCATAAGATCGGCCATAGATCTCCTATCAAAGGATTGCTGGATGGCGACTCTGGACTTAGAGGACGCGTACTACCACGTGCCAATTCATGTGTCCTCCCAGAAGTATTTGAGGACAGCAGTCTGGGTTCAGGGGGATTGTCTGCACCTGCAATACAGAGCCCTGCCTTTTGGGGTTTCTCAGGCCCCAAGAATCTTCACCAAAGTGATTGCGGAAGTTGCCTCCTTTCTAAGGTTGTCAGGGGTTCCGTTGCTGCCATATCTAGACGACTTCCTGTTTATTTCCCAGACCAGGGAAGGCCTGGTCCGAAGCATCGAAGTTTCCTGCGCCCTATTAAAGAACTTGGGCTGGAAAATAAATTGGGTAAAGTCTTGCCTAACACCATCTCAGAGTTGTGTATTTTTAGGCATCCTGTTAGACTCCCGAGTAGAAAAGTCCTTCCTCCCGTCCACCAGGATGCTGGGCCACCTGACAGCAACCTTTCCAGCAGTCCCATATGCACAAGCCCACACAAGGAAGCTACAATCATGCATCCTGCGCCAGTGGGACGGCCGCAAGCAGTCGTTGGACCGGATTTTCCACTTATCCGCGGAGGCGAGAGTGTCTCTCCTTTGGTGGACTGTGACAGAGAATCTCTCAGCCGGAGTACCATGGTCCTTTCAGGATCCGATAGTATTAACAACGGATGCCAGCCCGTGGGGTTGGGGGGCCCACTCTGAGAACAAAGGTTGGCAAGGGAGATGGGATTTGAAAACCAGAAAGGCCACCTCAAACTTCAAAGAATTAAAAGCAGTGGAGATGGCCCTAAGAGCAATGGCTCCGGACATATCCTTCAGGAACATAATCCTATACTCAGACAACTTAACTACAGTGGCATACATCAACCATCAAGGCGGAACAAGGGTACCTCCTCTGGCAACTCTTTGTCAACAGATCTTTCAGTTAGCAGAACAGAAACATCTATCTCTGTCGGCAGTCCATATAAAAGGGAAAGAGAACATAGTAGCCGATTTTCTGAGTCGCACCCAGCTAAAACAGGGAGACTGGTGCCTAAACCCAGAGGTCTTCTCCCAGTTAACACAGAAATTCGGCCTCCCCACGGTCGACCTATTTGCCTCCAGGAAGAACAGGAAAGTGGAAGGGTTCTTCTCCATAAATCGTCTGGACGATCCAACAGCTTTAGACGGTTTGGCACAGAATTGGTCTCAGGAGGAGGGTTACGCCTTCCCTCCTTTTTCCCTAATCCCGCAGGTTCTGAAAAAAGTCCAGAGGGAGAAAGCGACAATTACCCTGGTGGCCCCAGCATGGCCGAAAAGGTCCTGGTTCTCCTGTCTCCTAGACCTAGCAGTAGCCCCCCCGTGGATGCTGCCCCCTCGGGAGGATCTATTATTTCAGGGCCCAATCCTGCATCCCAATCCAGAGATTTTGCATCTGGCAGCATGGAGGCTGAAAGGGAGATTTGGTTAGGCCGGGGTCTGTCCCAATCTGTAGTATCCACAATGTTGGGGAGTAGGAAAGCCACCACAGCCAGAAAATATAATAAGATTTGGGAAGTCTTTTCCTCCTTTTTAGGGATCAGTCCTGACCCCTTCTCTCCTCCTAATGTCTCTAGGGTCCTAGACTTTCTACAAGCTGGCTTGGATAAGGGGCTTAGGGCTTCCACACTAAGAGTGCATGTGGCAGCCTTGAGTTACTTCTTCGATTCCCAGTTGGCCCTGCACCCTTGGGTTAAAAGGTTTCTGTCAGCAGCTTCCAGGATCCGCCCTTCGATAAGACCCTTGTCCCCTCTTTGGGACCTAAACACGGTCTTGACGGCCCTGTCACAGAAACCTTTTGAGCCCTTGTCTGACATACCCATAGACATGCTCTCCTTTAAGATGTCCTTTTTACTGGCCATTACTTCAGCTAGGAGAATCTCAGATACAAGCTTTTTCGGCCTTTCCTCCTTATACCCAGGTCCTGGACGACAAGGTTATTATTAGGCCTCTCCCGTCCTTCCAGCCCAAGGTGGTTTCGGACTTCCATAGAAGTCAGGATGTTGTCCTTCCATCCTTTTGTCCTAATCCCTCTAACAGTTTAGAAAGGGAGTTTCATTGCCTGGACGTCAAAAGATGTCTGCTTGCCTATTTAGAGTCTACCTCGGCTTGGAGGTTGGAAGAAAACCTCCTTATTCAGTTTTGGGGTAGGAATAAGGGACGGAAAGTATCCACGGCAGTTATTGCTAGGTGGGTGAAAAGGGCCATTTCCGAAGCCTATTTAGCACAGGGTCTCTCGCCCCCTTCAGGGTTCGGAGCCCACTCCACCCGAGCGGTAGCTACGTCCTGGGCCGAGAAGGCGGATGCCTCCCTGGCTCAAATTTGTAGAGCAGCAACTTGGAGCTCGCAGCATACTTTTTTGAAGCATTACAGGCTCCAACTTCATACAGATTCCGCCTTTGGTAGGAAGGTACTTCAGGCGGTTGTCCCCCCCTAGGTTGACTTTAATAGTCTATCTCGCATGGGGTGCCGTCATGGGTCAGGGGAAAACAACATTGCTTACCGGTAATTGTTTTTCTCGATACCCATGACGGCACCCCTAAAATTTTCCCTTCCCTAAAAAAAATAAAAAAATTAAAATAAAATAAAAATATAGACAAATTAAGAGGGGGAGCTAATGGGCTTAGTACCCTTTATTAGGTTATATGCGGAGTAGTCCGCTACTGCCTATAGGTTTCTCAGAGCTCTCTCTCTTGAGTATTGTAGAAATATAATGTACCATATTGGATCTCTCTCTTTTCTTTCTTATGTGTATTCACCTCCGGAGTACTGTTTATTACTATCACTGGTGCATGGTGGGGGTGTGAACCTTTTATCTTCTCAGGTTTCCTGTCCCGGATGGGAGGTCCCTGGTCGCATGGGGTGCCGTCATGGGTATCGAGAAAAACAATTACCGGTAAGCAATGTTGTTTTCTCACCCAGCATGGGTATATGTAAAATGACACCCCAAAACACATTGCCCAACTTCTGCTGAGTACGGCGATACCAGATGTGTGACACTTTTTTGCAGCCTAGATGCGCAAAGGGGCCCAAATTCCTTTTAGGAGGGGATTTTTAGACATTTGGATCCCAGACTTCTTCTCACACTTTCGGGCCCCTAAAAAGCCAGGGCAGTATAAATACCCCACATGTGACCCCACTTTGGAAAGAAGACACCCCAAGGTATTCAATGAGGGGCCTGGTGAGTTCCTTTTGCATAAGTTAGCGGATATTGATATTTTTTTATTATTTTTTTTTTTTTCTCACAAAGTCTCACTTTCCACTAACTTAGGACAAAAAATTCAATCTTTCATGGATTCAATATGCCCCTCAGCGAATACCTTGGGGTGTCTTCTTTCCGAAATGGGGTCACATGTGGGGTATTTATACTGCCCTGGCTTTTTAGGGGCCCTAAAGCGTGAGAAGAAGTCTGGAATATAAATGTCTAAAAATGTTTACGCATTTGGATTCCGTGAGGGGTATGGTGAGTTCATGTGAGATTTTATTTTTTGACACAAGTTAGTGGAATATGAGACTTAGTAAGAAAAAACAAAAACGAACAAAAAATTTCCGCTAACTTGTGCCCAAAAAAATGTCTGAATGGAGCCTTACCAGGGGGGTGATCAATGACAGGGGGGTGATCACCCATATAGACTCCCTGATCACCCCCCTGTCATTGATCACCCCCCTGTAAGGCTCCATTCAGACGTCCGTATGATTTTTACGGATACATGGATCGGATCCACAAAACACATGCGGACGTCTGAATGGAGCCTTACAGAGGGGTTATCAATGACAGGGGGTGATCAGGGTGGTCACTGATCACCCCCCCTGTAAGGCTCCATTCAGACATCCGCATGATTTTTACGGATCCATGGATACATGGATCGGATCCGATCCACAAAACACATGCGGACGTCTGAATGGAGCCTTACAGAGGGGTTATCAATGACAGGGGGTGATCAGGGTGATCACCCCCCTGTCACTGATCACCCCCCTTGTAAGGCTCCATTCAGACGTCCGCATGATTTTTACGGATCCATGGATACATGGATCGGATCCACAAAACACATGCGGACGTCTGAATGGAGCCTTACAGGGGGGTGATCAATGACAGGGGGTGATCAGGGAGTGTATATGGGTGATCACCCGCCTGTCATTGATCACCCCCCTGTAAGGCTCCATTCAGACGTCCGCATGTGTTTTGCGGATCCGATCCATGTATCCGTGGATCCGTAAAAATCATACGGACGTCTGAACGGAGCCTGACAGGGGGGTGATCAATGACAGGGGGGTTATCAGGGAGTTAATATGGGGTGATCATGGGTGATCAGGGGTTCATAAAGGGTTAATAAGTGACGGGGGGGGGGGTTGTAGTGTAGTGTTTGGTGCGACTTTACTGACCTACCTGTGTCCTCTGATTGGTCGATCCTAACAAAAGGGACCACCAGAGGACCAGGTAGGAGGTATATTAGACGCTGTTATGAAAACAGCGTCTAATATACCTGTTAGGGGTTAAAAAATTCGGATCTCCAGCCTGCCAGCGAGCGATCGCCGCTGGCAGGCTGGAGATCCACTCGCTTACCTTCCGTTCCTGTGAGCGCACGCGCCTGTGTGCGCGCGTTCACAAGAAATCCCGGCCCTCGCGAGATGACTCATATATGCGTGACTCTGCGCAGGGCCGCCACCTCCGGACCACACATCTGCGTTAGGCGGTCCGGAGGTGGTTAAGGACCAGGCCATTTTTTGCAAATCTGACCAGTGTCACTTTAAGTGCTGATAACTTTAAAACACTTTGACTTATCCAGGCCATTCTGAGATAGTTTTTTCGTCACATATTGTACTTCATGACACTCGTAAAATTAAGTCAAAAAATTATATTTTTTGCACAAAAAATTACCTAATTTACCCAAAATTTGCAAATTTCAAAGTTTGTTTCTCTACTTCTGTAATACATAGTAATACACCCAAAAAATTGTGATGACTTTACATTCACCATATGTCTAATTCATGTTTGAATTATTTTGGGAATTATATTTTATATTTTGGGGATGTTACAAGGCTTAGAAGTTTAGAAGCAAATCTTGAAATTTTTCAGAAATTTACAAAAACTCAATTTTTATGGACCAGTTCAGGTCTGAAGTCACTTTGCGAGGCTCACATAATAGAAACCACCCAAAAATTACCCCATCTAAGAAACTACACCCCTCAAGGTATTCAAAACTGATTTTACATACGTTGTTAACTGGACTGGAACAAGGGGATACTAGTATAAAAGTTATCCACGTACAGGCGATAACCTTTTATCTAGCAGTGGGTGCATAAGGCCCCACACAAGTTTCCCTGTAACACCCAGAGTGGGGGGACATTCTGGGGGTTGAATATGGGAATCTCGCCCCTCGTACACACAAAACTTGTAAGTGTACCCTGAGGTACTATCACAAAGTTTGTACAGCTACAAGCCATACATCGTCCGCTTTGAGGGAACATACTGGCGGAAAATGAGTCTCCCCTTGAAAGCAATAAGACTCATCAACCACGACCTCCCTTCCAGGTACATAGGCCTGTACAAATTTGGCCCCAAAGTGATCGATGACCGTCCTGATTTTGTACAGGCGGTCATAGGCAGGATCACCTTTCGGGGGGAAGACATGCTGAATTGTCTGAATAATGCAGGCATTTTCGGATGGCCTCAAACCGGGTACGTGTCATGGCCGTACTGTAAAGCGGGGTCTGGTAGAGCACGTCCCCACTCCAGTAATGCCTGACACTAGGTTTCTTGACTAGGCCCATGTGCAGCACGAGGCCCCAAAATGTCGTCCTCTCGGCTGCACTGACCGAGGTCCAGCCACTGGGCCTAGCAAAAAGGTGCCCAGGTGTTGAGCAACGAACTATTGGGCGTACAGGTTTGTGAAAAAAATTCTAAAAAAAGTCATATTCAGTGAAGCCCACTGTGGAAATCTGGATTCCTGAGTGGCCTACACACTCAGGAATCACTGGATCAAATCGCTCTGGGGTAGGGGTGGGCGATATAGGCGATATGCGATATGAATTTGGGCCACGATATGGATTTTCGCCATATCGCCTATATCGCCGGACCGCGATATGATCGCGCGCACCATGTTCTGAGCTGGCCGGCACAGTGGAAGGAGGAGGGAGGAGGAGGGAGTCCCTCCCTCCCCACTGTGCGCGGCTGCCGCTGAACACCAATGAGGACCGAGGAGGAGGAGGGGAGGGACTGTGGCCACTGCACCACCAATGACTGTGCCGGCCATATCCCTCAGGGTCCCCCTCCTCCCCCCCCATCATTGGTGGCAGTTTGCAGTTCCGATCGGAGCCCCTGCAGTGTAATGCTGGGGCTCCGATCGGTTACCATGGGAGCCAGGACGCTGCTTAAGTCCTGGCTGCCATGGTATGTTAGTGAGCAGAGAGCAGCGCATTATACTCACGTGCGCTGTGGCCGGCGGTCGCTCCTTCTTCTGTCTGTGCGGCGGATAGCTAATGCTTACAGCATTAGCAATGCGCCGCACAGACCTATGAGAAGGAGCGACCGGCGGCCACAGCGCACGTGAGTATAATGCGCTGCTCTCTGCTCACTAACATCTGCCTCCCTTCCCCCTGTGGCCACTGCCACCAATGATTAATACTGGCGAAGGAGGGAGGGGGGGTTTGCGTTACCAGAGGGGGCAGATCAGAGGTTGGGGAAGGGAGAAGATCAGAGGCTGGGGAAGGGGGGCAGATCAGAGCTCTATTAGTGTGAATATGACAAGGGTTCTAGCCCTTAAGGAGGCCAATAGTTAATAAATAAAAAGTAAAAAATAAATAAAATTTAAACACCCCCCCCCCCCCCCAATATAGAAAACAATATATCGCAATATATATCGCATATCGCACATGCTTAAAATTATATCGCAATATAGATTTTAGGCCATATCGCCCACCCCTACTCTGGGGTACACCTGACAATTTCACAGGCAGGGGGCTCCGGTGGATTTAACTGGTGGGCCGGAAAACTAGTACGAGCCCCAGAGCTGCTCTTACTAGGGTGGGCCACAGGGTCCCTAGCATGGCGGTCCCCTTGCTCTGTCTGGCGGCGTCTCCGCCGCCTTGGGGGCTCATCATCCTTGCTAGATGATGAAGAGGACACGGATGACAACAGGAAAGTGGGGTCATCCTCGTCCTCACTGGGACTCTTAGACTCGGAGGCAAGCTGGGCGTATGCCTCCTCGGCCGAGAACATCCGGCGAGCCATAGGGGAGTGTGTTTCTGTATGTGTGCATGCGTGTAAATTTTTATTCATTGTGCATGGGGGTACGGGTGTTCATGTACTTATCCCTAAAACGAACAGAAAATAAAATAAGAGATTAACCAAAAAAAACTGAAAAATGTGGGGGAAAAAAAAAAATTCTAAACTGCTGATCAGCCGTCAGTCAGGGGGGCAAGCGGCAGCACCCCTGGTGGGTTTAGGGTCCTACAGCTGTGCTGTGGACCCCAGACACCCTACTTAGGGTGATGCAATAAAACTTTCTTTTTCACACTAACTTTCACTTTATTATCCCTGCCTAGCCCAACCTTTCCCTATACTTTCCCTAATTACCTGCTGATCAGATGGGGGGTGCTGGGGCACAGATGGGGTGATGCTCCACACCTGCAGGCAGCGCTACTCTCTCCTCGGGCTCCGGACAGAAGAGGAGGAGAGGACCGTTGCTATGATTTGAATCTCCCGCCGGCCCTCCCTCCTACCAATCGGAGGCGATCCTGAGAGGTGATGTCACCATTACCACTCAGGATCAAAGGATGGTGATTGGTGGGGTAAAAACACACCACAGATCACCATTCTGTTCCTGGTTATCGGGTCCTCAGACCCGAATAACCCAGAAACGCAGCAAACTGCAGGTCTGAATTGACCTGCGGTTTGCTGCGATCGCCTTCACAGGGGGTCACAGGACCCCCCCGGCGCATTTGCCCCAGGAGCCTGCTCAATGATTTGAGCAGGCACCGGGTTCCGATCATCGCCCGCTTCGCGCTGGTGATCGAAAATACACAGGGCGTACAGGTACGCCCTGTGTCCTTGAGTACCAGGAGATAAGGGCGTACCTGTATGCCCTGTGTCCGGAAAAGGTTAAAATGTTTAACTTTTTAGTATTTGATATGTGTTCTATGATCCATTGTGAATAATATGTGGATCTATGAAAATTACATATCATTGCATTCTGTTTTTATTTACATTTTAGTGTCCCAACTTTTGTGGAACTGGGGTTGTAAAATAAAACCTGTTCTGCTAAACGAACTATACTATTGATGTCTATACCTTTTTTTTTCTTTTTCTGTAAGCATTGGTGTACCAATATACCTTTTTGTGTCTCTTTATTAGGAATCGGAGATTATATCTCTGACCACAGAGATCGAAGCCCTAAGAAACTTTGCATTTGTTGGTGACTCACCAAGCTTAGAAGGACTGCGGGAAGAGAACTCCAAACTGAAGTACCGACTGAACATCCTGCGTAAGGTATCTACTTCGAATGCTTCTACTTGGTTTCAGAATATTATTATGGAGGTTTTCTGTATTTTAAAAAGGACCCATCTCCTGCTGAAAAATGTAATATCTATTCCTCTCTTACTAAATACGACTACACTTTGGTTGTACTGGTGGTATTTTTTCCTTTTTATAACCAAGATTTTTATAATCTATACCCTAGAGCATTGATGGCGACCCTATGACACGGGTGCCAGAGGCTGCACTCAGAGCCCTCTCTGTGGGCACCCGCACTATGCCTTAGCCTTTTCCTGCCACTCATCAGCGCAGGGCGCACTATAAACAGCACAGGCAGCACACTGAATGTAGGCAGCTATTATAGCTAAATGATAAAGTACATGGAATATATACTACAGGGTGGGCCATTTATATGGATACACCAACCATTCCCATTTTTATTAAGATAAAATGGGAATGGTTGGTGATATTAACTTCCTGTTTGTGCCACATTAGTATATTTGAGGGGGGAAACTTTTCAAGATGGGTGGTGACCATGGCGGCCATTTTGAAGTCGGCCATTTTGAATCAAACTTTTGTTTTTTAAATAGGAAGAGGGTCATGTGACATATCAAACTTATTGGGAATTTCACAAGAAAAACAATGGTGTGCTTGGTTTTAACGTAACTTTATGCTTTCATGAGTTATTTACAAGTTTCTGACCAAAATGTGTTCAATGTGCAGCCCATTGTGTTGGATTTTCAATGCAACCCTCTTCTCCCAGTCTTCACACACTGATAGCAACACTGCAGGAGAAATGCTAGCACAGGCTTCCAGTATCCGTAGTTTCAGGTGCTGCACATCTCGTATCTGCACAGCATATTCTTGTGAAATTCCCAATAAGTTTGCTGTATCACATGACCCTCTTCCTATTGAAAAATCAAAAGTTGGATTCAAAATGGCCGACTTCAAAATGGCCGCCATGGTCACCACCCATCTTGAAAAGTTTCCCCCCTCACATATACCTGTTTTGTGCCACAAACAGGAAGTTAATATCATCAACCATTCCCATTTTATTAAGGCGTATCCATATAAATGGCCCACCCTGTATATTGAACTATAGTATTCAGGTTAAATTGCTGTGTTGGCACTTTACCATAAATAAGTGGGTTTTGGGTTGCAGTTTGGGCACTCGGCCTCTAAAAGGTTTGCCATCACTGCCCTAGAGGGAGTAAACGTCACTGCTCTGATGCTGTCTGCACATGTTTAATAAAATGAACATATAAATCTTGGGCTGCACGGTGGCTCAGTGGTTAGCACTGGTGCCTTGCAGCTCTGGGGTCCTAGGTTAGAGTCTGACCAAGGAAAACTTCTGCATGGACTTTGTATGTTCTCCCTGTGTTTGTGTGGGTTTCCTCTGGGTACCCTGGTTTCATGCCACACTTCAAAGACATACTTAAGATTGTGAGCTTGATTGGGGACAGCATGATGCTAATGTCTGTAAAGAGCTGCGCTATAAAAGTGAGCAAAATAATGAAATTATACTGCATGATGAATAACTTTTAGGACACATCCATGTGGAATGGATACTGTGTGGATTTTACACTACAGATTAGCGTTTTACAGTACTAGTAAAGTGCATGAGATCCACAAATGGCAACAACTTAACTCTGGTGTTGATTTTAAAGAGGTTCTGTCACCAGGATCAACCCTATTAAACCAGGCATACTGGCTGCTGCGGCTCATCATGCTTATTAAAACTTTCTGTTGTCAGTATGATAAACAGCATCATTGAAATTTGTATTCGTATGCAAATGAGAATTTAAAGGACCAGGAGGCGGAACTGAATCCTTTGAGCACTGCACATTCTCTCTTCCCCTTTGACAGGGCTAGACATGCAGGGCAGAGCTGTGTGCTAGCATGTAAATATCATATACACTATAGCTTCACCACATAGAGATCTGCTCAAACAGCTAATCTACATATTACTGCTTTATTCACAGGAACAATATATGATCATACAGACACCAGTAATATGTGTTAGTTTATAAGCATGAGAAAATAGACATTTTTGTGTGGTAATGTCATAGCTTGGTGGCTAAGTGATTGGTTCTGCATCTAGAGATCCTAGGTTTGAAACTTGGGAGAAATGTCAACATTTAGATATTTTTTTTTCTTCTTCCACATTTATCCCATAAGAAAAGTCTGTCATTATTATATTGACAATAATATTAGCTCATAACTATTACTGGTTTCTTATGTTATAATAAAAAATCCAACTATTCTCAATTTGGTAGGGACTTATTGTTGTTGTCATGATTATCAATTATTATTAAATTATTATAGTATAGCCTATTAATATGGTTTTGAATAAGAGAAAAAAAAAAGCACAAAATTTATCTCTTCTGGGATTTGAACCTATGATCTCAACATCCATAATAAACCACCATAGATCTCCACATCACCACTTAGATTTTTATTTTATTTTTCTTCTATGCTTCTAAGCTGGTGTCATAATAATCATATTTTGTGTCTGGGAATAAAGCAGTAATATGTAGATTAGGGTACTTTTACACTAGCTTTTTCTTTTCCGTCCTGGGGGCTCAATACCAGAAAAAACTGATCGGTTTTATCCTAATGCATTCTGAATGGAGAGCAATCTGTTCAGTATGCATCAGGATGTCTTCAGTTCAGTCACTGTACGGTTTTTGGATGGAGAAAATAGCGCAGCATGCTGCCGTATTTTCTCTGTCCAAAATTCCTGAACACTTATCTAATTATTTTACATTGAAATGCATTAATGCCGGATCTGGCCCTAACTGTTCCGGAAAAACTGATCCAGTTTTGCAGTCTGCGCATGCGCAGACCTTTTTAAAAATGTAAAAAAGAATAAATACTGGATCTGTTTTTCCGGATGACAACCATACTGCACAACAGGTATTGCAATACATTTGTGAGACGGATCCAGATCCGTCTACAAATGGTATTCGTTTGCATAAAGGTTGCCGTATCCGGCAGGCAGTTCCATTGACAGAACTGCCTGTCGGAATCCAGCGACGCTAGTGTGAAAGTACCCTTAGCTTTCTGTGCAGATCTCAGTGTAGTGAAGCTATACTGTATGGAATATGATATTAAAATGCTAGCTCACAGCTCTGCCCTCCGCATGTCTAGCCCTGTCAACCAAGGGGATGGAGGCATGTGCAAAGCACAGAGGTGTTACAAAGCACTGCCCAGACGATTCAGCCCAGCCTCTTGAGGCTGAGTTCACATGGGCGAGATTTCCGCGCGGGTGCAATGCGGGAGGTGAATGCGAAATCTTTGGGTCTCATGAGCTGCCGGCTAAAGGGCCTGTGGTGACATCAGATCACATGGTCCAATCACATGATCCATCACATGTGATGTCACCACAGGTCCTTTAGCCGGCAGCTCATATTTAAAGAAGAAAGAAGAGCCTGGCAGCTACGCGATCAAGAGGAGAAGGGGAGTTAAAAATTTAAGTTTTTTTTTACAATTTTATGTCTTTTTATGGGAAAAGGGCATTTTATTTTTATTGAAACTTATGGTCAACACAGTAAAAACAAATTAATAAAAACTGTGCTAAAAAAATAATTTTTTGTCACCTTTTATCACAAAAAGTACTACCAAGTGATCAAAAAGTCATATGTACCCAAAAATACTACCATTCAAACCGTCATCTCATCCTGCAAAAAATTAGACCCTAAGATAATCACCCAAAAAAAAAAAAGATATGGCACTTAGAAAATAAGGATACTAAAGCATAATTATTTTTGTTTAAAAAATGCTTTTATTGTTTCAAACCAAAATATAATAAAAAAAACCCCCCAAAAAACAGACATATTATGTATTGCAGCGTCCGTAACAACCTTCTCTTTAAAAATATCACATGAGCTAACCCGTCTGGTGAACACCGTAAAATAAACTAAAAACCGTGCCAAAAAAATAAAAATTTTGTCACCTTGTATCATAAAAAGTATAATGCCAAATAATAAAAAAGTAGTATGCACCACAAAATAGTACCAGTCATCTCACCCTGCAAAAAATTTGTTTCTCCCTAAGACAATCGCCTAAAAAATAAGATATGGATTTCATAAAATGGAGACATAAAAACAATAGTTTTTCTTTAAACAATGCTTTTATTGTGTAAAACCAAAATAAATATAAAAAAATTTGACAAATTAGGTATTGTGTCCGTTACAACCTGCTCTATAAAAATATCACATGATTTACCCTGTCGGGTGAAAACCGTACAAAATAAAATAAACGTGCCAAAAAAACTTTTTTTGTGGTCACCTTTACATCACAAAAAGTGTAATGTCAAACAATCAAAATGTTGTATGTACTCCAAAATAGTACCAATCAAACAGTCTCCTCCTGTCACAAAAACTGAGCCCCTATATAAGGCATTCACCCGAAAAATTAAAATATGGCTTTCAGAAAAGAGACACAAAAACATGATTTATTTTAAAAAATGCTTTATTATGTAAAACTGAAACAAAAGAAAAATAAAAGTAGACATATTTTGGTATTGTTGTCCATAACTAGGTATGAGCGATCCCGAATTGTATAGTTCGGGTTCGTACCGAATTTTGGGGTGTCTGTGACACGGACCCGAACATTTTCGTAAAAGTTCGGTGTTCGTCGCTTTCTTGGCGCCTTTTTGAAAGGCTGCATAGCAGCCAATCGACAAGCGTCATACTACTTGCCACAAGAGGCCATCACAGCCATGCCTATTATTGGCATGGCTGTGATTGGCCAGTGCAGCATGTGACCCAGCCTCTGTTTAGGCTGGAGTCACGTAGCGCCGTACGTCACTCTGCTCTGATCAGTGTAGGGAGAGGTTGCAGGCAGCTGCTGTTAGGGCGAGATTAGGCAGTGATTAACTCAGCAAAAACACTTAATTCAGTGATCGATCTACAGCTGTGGATCATTGAACTGCTGCTATTTAATTGCTCACTGTTTTTAGGCTGCCCAGAGCGTTTTTTATGTCCCTTTTTTTCTGGGGTGATCGGCGGCGATTTTGTGTCTTGTGGTGCGCCAGCACAAGCTGCCACCAAGTCCATTTAACCATCAATAGTGTGGTTATTTTTTTGCTATATCCTACATCCGGTGCTTGGCTGTGCTTGCTATTTTATTGAGGGGTGAAATACAATTGCCAAAATAGCAGTACCCTAAATCTGGTGTTTCAGCTGTGGCTAGCCAATTGTAATACTGTCTGCTGTCTGGCAAAGGATATATTTTTGTTCTGGGTTGAAATACAATTCCCAACTTAGCAATTCCCTAAATCAGTGATTTCTGCTGTATCAGGCCTACTTTAAATCTATCCATAAAAGCGTATATTAGATTGAAGGTGCGGATAGGGTCATTCTCAATAACTTCACACGCTACCGTGCATTTTCAAGTCTAATTCTGTCTGTAAACGTATACCTGTCATCCAGCGCCTAAATACTAGGCCTACAATTTATATTCAGCTAAATCTGTCATTACTGCTGTGCCTGTATTAGTGTAATATGGTACCTAAATAGATAGCCAGATAGTGTTAGGTGTCTAATAAAAAAGCCTGAATTTGAATTCAATACATTGGGCCAAATATTTTTTTTTTCTTATTGTGGTGAACAGTAACAATGAGGAAAACATCTAGTAAGGGACGCGGACATGGTCGTGGTGGTGTTGGTGGACCCTCTGGTGCTGGGAGAGGACGTGGGCGTTCTGCCACAGCCACATGTTGTAGTGAACCAACTACCTCAGGTCCCAGTAGCCGCCAGAATTTACAGCGATATTTGGTGGGGCCCAATGCTGTTCTAAGGATAGTAAGGCCTGAGCAGGTACAGGCAGTAGTCAATTGGGTGGCCGACAGTGGATCCAGCACGTTCACATTATCTCCCACCCAGTCTTCTGCAGAAAGCGCACAGATGGCGCCTGAAAACCAAGCCCATCAGTCTGTCACATCACCCCCATGCATATTAGGGAAACTGTCTGAGCCTCAAGTTATGCAGCAGTCTCTTATTCTGTTTGAAGACTCTGCTGGCAGGGTTTCCCAAGGGGATCCACCTAGCCCTTCCCCAGTGGTGGAAGACATAGAATGCACTGACGCACAACCACTTATGTTTCCTGATGATGAAGACATGGGAATACCACCTCAGCACGTCTCTGATGACGAAACACAGGTTCCAACTTCTGCGTCTTTCTGCAGTTTGCAGACTGAACAGGAGGTCAGGGAGGAAGACTGAGTGGAAGACGATGCAGGGGACGATGAGGTCCTAGACCCCACATGGAATGAAGGTTGTGCCACGGACTTTCACAGTTTGGAGGAAGAGGCAGTGGTGAGACCGAGCCAACAGTGTAGCTAAAGAGGGAGCAGTGGGCAAAAGCAGAACACCCGCCGCCAAGAGACTCCGCCTTCTACTGACCGCCGCCATCTGGGACCGAGCACCCCAAAGGCAGCTTCAAGGGGTTCCCTGGCATGGCACTTCTTCAAACAATGTGCTGGCGTCAAGACCCTAGTGGTTTGCACGCTGTGCCATCAGAGCCTGAAGCAAGGCATTAACGTTCTGAACCTTAGCACAACCTGCATGACCAGGCACCTGCATGCAAAGCATGAACTGCAGTGGAGTAAGCACCTTAAAAACAAGGAACTCACTCAGGCTCCCCCTGCTACCTCTTCTGCTGCTGCCGCCTCGGCCTCTTCTGCTGCTGCCGCCTCGGCCTCTTCCTCTGCCTCTGGAGGAACATTGGCACCTGCCGCCCAGCAAACGGGGGCTGTACCACCAACACCACCACCTCCGTCACCAAACATCTCAACCATGTCACACGGCAGCGTTCAGCTCTCCATCTCACAAACGTTTGAGAGAAAGCGTAAATTCCCACCTAGCCACCCTCGATCCCTGGCCCTGAATGCCAGCATTTCTAAACTACTGGCCTATGAAATGCTGTTATTCAGGCTGGTGGACACAGACAGTTTCAAACAGCTCATGTCGCTTGCTGTCCCACAGTATGTTGTTCCCAGCCGCCACTACTTCTCCAAGAGAGCCGTGCCTTCCCTGCACAACCAAGTATCCGATAAAATCAAGTGTGCACTGCGCAACACCATCTGTGACATCTGTATAACCACAGATACGTGGACCAGTAAGCACGGCCAGGGACGCTATATCTCCCTAACTGCACACTGGGTAAATGTAGTGGCGGGTGGGCCCCAGGCGGAGAGCTGTTTGGCACACGTCCTTCCGCCGCCAAGTATCGCAGGGCAACATTCTTTGCCTCCTCCTACTTGGCTTCCTCCTTCTCTTCTGCCACCTGCTCATCCAGTCAGCCACACACCTTCACCACCAACTTCAGCACAGCCCGGGGTAAATGTCCACAGGCCATTCTGAAACTCATATGTTTGGGGGACAGGCCCCACACCGCACAGGAGTTGTGGCGGGGTATAGAACAACAGACCGACGAGTGGTTGCTGCCGTTGAGCCTCAAGCCCGGCCTGGTGTGCGATAATGGGCGAAATCTCGTTGCACATCCCTTGCCTGGAGCATGTGCTGAATTTGGTGGTGCAGAAGTTCATTCACAACTACCCCGACATGTCAGAGCTGCTGCATAAAGTGCGGGCCGTCTGTTCGCGCTTCCGGCGTTCACATCCTGCCGCTGTCTGCGCTACAGCGTAACTTCGGCCTTCCCGCTCACCGCCTCATATGCAATGTGCTCACCAGGTGGAACTCCACCTTGCACATGCTGGACAGACTGTGCGAGCAGCAGCAGGCCATAGTGGAGTTTCAGCTGCAGCACGCACGGGTCAGTCGCACTACAGAACAGCACCACTTCACCACCAATGACTGGGCCTCCATGCGAGACCTGTGTGCCT
The DNA here is from genome assembly GCF_014858855.1 of Bufo gargarizans. NCBI lineage: Eukaryota > Metazoa > Chordata > Amphibia > Anura > Bufonidae > Bufo > Bufo gargarizans. Next base: position 423,806,647 of record NC_058081.1, on the reverse strand, counting down.
TGTTGCGCTGTTTCGAGTACTCCACCAACATGGCCAGTGGCGATGACGCCGTTATCAGCGTTACAATACCACTTCTATGTCTCCTTGAGAAAACACTTAGGGCGATGATGGAAGAGAGGGTGGCCCAGGAGGAGGAGGAAGAGGGGTCATTTTTAGCACTTTCAGGCCAGTCTCTTCGAAGTGACTCGGAGGGAGGTTTTTTGCAACAGCAGAGGCCAGGTACAAATGTGGCCAGACAGGGCCCACTACTGGAGGATGAGGAGGAGGAGGTGGAGGAGGATGAGGATGAAGCATGTTCACAGCGGGGTGGCACCCAACGCAGCTCGGGCCCATCACTGGTGCGTGGCTGGGGGGAAACGCAGGACGATGACCATATGCCTCCCACAGAGGACAGCTTGTCCTTACCTCTGGGCAGCCTGGCACACATGAGCGACTACATGCTGCAGTGCCTGCGCAACGACAGCAGAGTTGCCCACATTTTAATGTGTGCGGACTACTGAGTTTCCACCCTGCTGGATCCACGGTACAAAGACAATGTGCCCCCCTTACTTCCTGCACTGGAGCGTGATAGGAAGATGCGCGAGTACAAGCGCACGTTGGTAGACGCGCTACTGAGAGCATTCCCGAATGTCACAGGGGAACAAGTGGAAGCCCAAGGCAGAGGAGGAGCAAGAGGTCACCAACGCAGCTGTGTCACGGCCAGCTCCTCTGAGGGCAGGGTTAGCATGGCAGAGATGTGGAAAAGTTTTGTCACCACGCCACGGCTAACTGCACCACCACCTTATACGGAACGTGTTAGCAGGAGGCAACATTTCACTAAGATGGTGGAACAGTACGTGTGCACACCCCTCCACGTACTGACTGATGGTTCGGCCCCATTCAACTTCTGGGTCTCCAAATTGTCCACGTGGCCAGAGCTAGCCTTTTATGCCTTGTAGGTGCTGGCCTGCCCGGCGGCCAGTGTTTTGTCTGAACGTGTATTCAGCACGGCAGGGGGGCGTCATTACAGACAAACGCAGCCGTCTGTCTACAGCCAATGTGGACAAGCTGATTTTCATAAAAATGAACCAGGCATGGATCCCACAGGACCTGTCCATCCCTTGTGCAGATTAGACATTAACTACCTCCCCTTAACCATATATTATTGTACTCCAGGGCACTTCCTCATTCAATCCTATTTTTTTATTTTCATTTTACCATTATATTGCGGGGCAACCCAAAGTTGAATGAACCTCTCCTCTGTCTGGGTGCCGGGGCCTAAATATATGACAATGGACTGTTCCAGTTTTGGCTGACGTGAAGCCTGATTCTCTGCTATGGGACCTCTCCAATTGATATTGGTGAATTTTTATTTTAATTCATTTCCCTATCCACATTTGTTTGCAGGAGATTTAACTACATTTTGCTGCCCTTTGCAGCCCTCTAGCCCTTTCCTGGGCTGTTTTATAGCCTTTTTAGTGCCGGAAATTTCAGGTCCCCATTGACTTCAATGGGGGTCGGGTTCGGATCCCGAACCCGAACATCCAGGTGTTTGCTCCACTCTATCCATAACATCATCTTGACAAATGAGGTTCAATGTGGACAAATGTAAAGTTATGCATCTTGGTAATAATCTTTGTGCTTCATATGTCCTATGTGATGTAATGTATGGGGAGGTTGCTCGTCTGCACTGGGTTCATGCAGTGAGCGGATGGACGCAAGGTGCAATTCACAACAACATCAACTGGGTTGTGAATTGCGCCTTGTGTCCATCCGCTCACTGCATGAACCCAGTGCAGACGAGCAACCTCCCCATACACCACAAATCGCACCAAAGTGGCGGCTTGGCTCCCGCCCATGGTCAACTTGGACGTCAATCGGCTGCACCAACCCACATCACCCCACGTTTTTACCGCCACCAGAACTGTACTACCAAAAGTACAATCTAACCAAGGTGAGTAGCAACCACTCACCCTGGCTAGGAACAAGTAACAACATCTCTTGTCAACCACCACCTATGAGCGCCTTCTCCCCTTTTCTTTTTTGCCATTTTATCACTATGTGATGTAACACTGGGAGAGTCGCTTATAGAGAAGGATTTGGGTGTCCTTGTGGATGGTAGATTATATTACAGCATACAATGTCAATAGGCTGCTTCAAAGGCCACCAGGATATTGTCATGCATTAAATGAGGCATGGATTGGCGGGGCAGGGATGTAATACTACCACTTCACAAAGCGCTGGTGCAGCCTCATCTGGAATATGCAGTTCAGTTCTGGGCACCAGTACATAGAAAGGATGCACTGCAGCTGGATAAAGTACAGAGGAGAGCTACTAAAGTTATTAGGGGCATGGAGGGTCTTAATATTAATAATTTTATTTATTTAGTCTTGAGAAGAGAAGTCTAAGGGGGCACATGATTAACCTATACAATTACCTTATGTTTAGCCGTATAAGACGCACCGGCCCTTAACCACTTCAGCCCCGCTAGGTGAAACCCCCTTCATGACCAGAGCACTTTTTACACTTCGGCACTACACTCCTTTCACCGTTTATCGCTCGGTCATGCAACTTACCTCCCAAATGAATTTTACCCCCTTTTCTTCTCACTAATAGAGCTTTCATTTGGTGGTATTTTATTGCTGCTGACATTTTTACTTTTTTTGTTATTAATCAAAATGTAACGATTTTTTTGCAAAAAAATGACATTTTTCACTTTCAGCTGTAAAATTTTGCAAAAAAAACGACATCCATATATAAATTTTTCGCCAAATTTATTGTTCTACATGTCTTTGATTAAAAAAAAAAATGTTTGGGCAAAAAAAAAATGGTTTGGGTAAAAGTTATAGCATTTACAAACTATGGTACAAAAATGTGAATTTCCGCTTTTTAAAACAGCTCTGACTTTCTGAGCACCTGTCATGATTCCTGAGGTTCTACAATGCCCAAACAGTAGAAAACCCCCACAAATGACCCCATTTCGGAAAGTAGACACCCTAAGGTATTCGCTGATGGGCATAGTGAGTTCATAGAACTTTTTATTTTTTGTCACAAGTTAGCGGAAAATGATGATTTATTTATTATTATTTTTTTTTTTCTTACAAAGTCTCATATTCCACTAACTTGCGACAAAAAATAAAAAATTCTAGGAACTCACCATGCCCCTCACAGAATACCTTGGGGTGTCTTCTTTCCAAAATGGGGTCACTTGTGGGGTAGTTATACTGCCCTGGCAATTTAGGGGCCCAAATGTGTGAGAAGTACTTTGCAATCAAAATGTGTAAAAAATGACCGGTGAAATCCAAAAGGTGCACTTTGGAATATGTGCCCCTTTGCCCACCTTGGCAGCAAAAAGTGTCACACATGTGGTATCGCCGTACTCGGGAGAAGTTGGGGAATGTGTTTTGGGGGGGTCATTTTACATATACCCATGCTGGGTGAGAAAAATATCTTGGCAAAAGACCACTTTTCCCATTTTTTTTTTTATACAAAGTTGGCATTTGACCAAGATATTTTTCTCACCCAGCATGGGTATATGTAAAATGACACCCCAAAACACATTCCCCAACTTCTCCTGAGTACGGCGATACCACATGTGTGACACTTTTTTGCAGCCTAGATGCGCAAAGGGGCCCAAATTCCTTTTAGGAGGGCATTTTTAGACATTTGGATCCCACACTTCTTCTCACACTTTCGGGCCCCTAAAAAGCCAGGGCAGTATAAATACCCCACATGTGACCCCACTTTGGAAAGAAGACACCCCAAGGTATTCAATGAGGGGCATGGCGAGTTCCTAGAATTTTTTTATTTATTTTTTGCATAAGTTAGCGGATATTGACTTTTTTTGTTTTTTTTTCTCACAAGGTCTCACTTTCCGCTAACTTAGGACAAAAATTTCAATCTTTCATGGACTCAATATGCCCCTCACGGAATACCTTGGGGTGTCTTCTTTCTGAAATGGGGGTCACATGTGGGATATTTATATATTTATACTGCCCTGGCTTTTTAGGGGCCCTAAAGCGTGAGAAGAAGTCTGGAATATAAATGTCTACAAATGTTTACGCATTTGGATTCCATGAGGGGTATGGTGCGTCCATGTGAGATTTTATTTTTTGACACAAGTTAGTAGAATATGACTCCCTGATCACCCCCCTGTCATTGATCACCCCCCTGTAAGGCTCCATTCAGACGTCCGTATAATTTTTACGGATCCATGGATCGGATCCGCAAAACACATGCGGACGTCTGAATGGAGCCTTACAGGGGGGTGATCAATGACAGGGGGTGATCAGGGTGATCACCCCCTTGTCACTGATCACCCCCCCCCCCCCTGTAAGGCTCCATTCAGACATACGCATGATTTTTTACGGATCCATGGATCGGATCCACAAAACACATGCGGACGTCTGAATGGAGCCTTACAGGGGGGTTATCAATGACAGGGGGTGATCAGGGTGATCACCCCCCCTGTCACTGATCACCCCCCCTGTAAGGCTCCATTCAGACATCCGCATGATTTTTACGGATCCATGGATACATGGATCGGATCCACAAAACACATGCAGATGTCTGAATGGAGCCTTACAAGGGGGTTATCAATGACAGGGGGTGATCAGGGTGATCACCCCCCCCCCCCCCGTAAGGCTCCATTCAGACATCCGCATGATTTTTTACGGATCCATGGATCGGATCCACAAAACACATGCGGACGTCTGAATGGAGCCTTACAGGGGGGTTATCAATGACAGGGGGGTGATCAGGGAGTGTATATGGGTGATCACCCGCCTGTCATTGATCACCCCCTGTAAGGCTCCATTCAGACGTCCGCATGTGTTTTTGCGGATCCGATCCATGGATCCGTAAAAATTATGCGGACGTCTGAATGGAGCCTTACAGGGGGGGTGATCAATGACAGGGGGGGGTGATCAATGACAGGGGGGTGATCAATGACAGGGGGGGTGATCAATGACAGGGGGGGTGATCAATGACAGGGGGGGTGATCAATGACAGGGGGGGTGATCAATGACAGGGGGGGTGATCAATGACAGGGGGGGTGATCAATGACAGGGGGGTGATCAATGACAGGGGGGGTGATCAGGGAGTTTATATGGGGTGATCATGGGTGATCAGGGGTTTATAAGGGGTTAATAAGTGACGGGGGAGGGGGGTGTAGTGTAGTGTGGTGTTTGGTGCGACTGTACTGACCTACCTGAGTCCTCTGGTGGTCGATCCTAACAAAAGGGACCACCAGAGGACCAGGTAGGAGGTATATTAGACGCTGTTATGAAAACAGCGTCTAATATACCTGTTAGGGGTTAAAAAAATTCGGATCTCCAGCCTGCCAGCGAGCGATCGCCGCTGGCAGGCTGGAGATCCACTCGCTTACCTTCCGTTCCTGTGAGCGCGCGCGCGCCTGTGTGCGTGCGTTCACAGGAAATCCTGGCCCTCGCGAGATGACGCGTATATGCGTCGTTGAGCGCAGGGCTGCCACCTCCGGACCGCACATCTGCGTTAGGCGGTCCGGAGGTGGTTAAGACGCACCTAGGTTTTTGGGGAGGAAAATAAGAAAAAAAATATTTTTAACCAAAAGGTGTGCTGTGTTTGGTGGGTTTGGAACTAATGGTGGTCTGTTTATGGCACTATTACTGGGGATCTGTGGATGACTGACACTGTTATGGGGGGTGATCTGTGGATGACGGACACTGTTATGGGGGGTGATCTGTGGATGACGGACACTGTTATGGGGGGTGATCTGTGGATGACGGACACTGTGTTATGGGGGGTGATCTGTGGATGACGGACACTGTGTTATGGGGGGTGATCTGTGGATGACGGACACTGTGTTATGGGGGGTGATCTGTGGATGACGGACACTGTGTTATGGGGGGTGATCTGTGGATGACGGACACTGTGTTATGGGGGGTGATCTGTGGATGACGGACACTGTTATGGGGGGTGATCTGTGGATGACGGACACTGTGTTATGGGGGGTGATCTGTGGATGACGGACACTGTGTTATGGGGGGTGATCTGTGGATGACGGACACTGTGTTATGGGGGGTGATCTGTGGATGACGGACACTGTTATGGGGGGTGATCTGTGGATGACGGACACTGTTATTGGGGGGGATCTGTGGATGACGGACACTGTTATTGGGGGGGGGGGGGGATCTGTGGATGACGGCCACTGTTATTGGCGGGGGGATCTGTGGATGACGGCCACTGTTATTGGGGGGGGGGGGATCTGTGGATGACGGCCACTGTTATTGGCGGGGGGGATCTGTGGATGACTGCCACTGTTATTGGGGGGGGATCTGTGGATGACGGCCACTGTTAATGGGGGGGGGGGGGTGGGATCTGTGGATGACGGCCACTGTTATTGGGGGGGTGGGATCTGTGGATGACGGCCACTGTTATTGGGGGGGGGGATCTGTGGATGACTGCCACTGTTATTGGGGGGGGGGATCTGTGGATGACGGCCACTGTTATTGGGGGGGGTGGGATCTGTGGATGACGGCCACTGTTATTGGGGGGGTGGGATCTGTGGATGACGGCCACTGTTATTGGGGGGGGGGATCTGTGGATGACGGCCACTGTTATTTGGGGGGGGGGGATCTGTGGATGACGGCCACTGTTATTTGGGGGGGGGGGATCTGTGGATGACGGCCACTGTTATTTGGGGGGGGGGATCTGTGGATGACGGCCACTGTTATTGGGGGGGGGATCTGTGGATGACGGCCACTGTTATTGGGGGGGGGGATCTGTGGATGACGGCCACTGTTATTGGGGGGGGGGGGTCTGTGGATGACGGCCACTGTTATGGGGGGGGGGGGGGAGTATGACCTCTCAGAATAACCAGAGGAAGAAGGGAGTATTAGGGAGATTTTTGTAGGCTATTGTGCAACTTTAGTTGTTGGATAATCATCAAATAGGCCTTGTGACAATGTACTTGAAATTCCAAGAACTATTGATATTGATGAGCCAGCATCGAGATGCGTCCAAGCCAGCTGTGGGAACGTGACCTTTTAAATCTTGAATTTTGTCACATTGAAATATTACCTTATTGTGTAATACTCTTCATTGCCAATATGTATCACATGTGGTTATATAACTTTGTATTGACCAATCATAATACTGCAAATATCTTAGCTCATTGTGTAACTCCTATAATGAGATGTGTATAAAATAAAGTCCTTATGGGCGGTCTAATCAGATCTCCTCAGACATATCAATTTGCATCTGTATGTGTATTTCTCGGCCGAAATAATTGCTCAATCTCTACCTAGATAGAAACACTCTGACAATTTGGAGGGGGCACCCGGATTTGAACCAGGGATCTCTCGAATAACTATAGGACTATTATTGTATGCTTTTTGTTTGCATGTATTTGTGGTATAAAATTTGTCTTAGAGCCAGAGAAACACCATTGCCTTCTGATATCCCATTAATTTCCTATATACAGTTTACAGACGTCTAGCCTAACCTAACTAGACTCACTAAACTGTTGAAAAGTACATAGCAGGATAACCAGATGGGTCAGGGCTCGCTACCCTAGACCTGGTGTGCTATGGGGGCTATGTCTACCAAACGAGAAAGGGGTTTGCCCCAAGATTCCAATGAAGCGCTTGGTAGACATAGAGAATGGAAAATGGGCTATCAAGAATGCTGCAATAATATTGGAGAAAGCTGGGATGCCAAAGGTTGGTTGCTTAGATGCCCAACGATGGCGAAAGTTCATGGTAGAGGAAAAAGAATGGATTCAAAAACATGGGTATGAAAAGCAGGTAAAAGCTTGTTTGAACACTTCAACCAGTCATGATCCCTTATATAATGCTCAAGATGATGATGTTATGTGTGTCAAAGCAGTAACCATTCAAGCCCCAGCTCCCCCACAACAAGGGGTTGTAGTTAGTGGAGATGTGTCTCCGGTTGATGTATCAGATACATCAACCTCCTCAGTAATTGTTCCTACATCCCAACCACGTCAGCCAGTCTATATACCCCCAATTGCCAGACTCAGGAAGCATGTTATCTAGTCCAAGCACAGAATATGCAGATATGTCTAGGTTAGAGCAGACATACCTCCAGGCACCCCCACCGTATAATACTTCACAGATGATGTCTGTGATATGACCAGCATCTCCAACATCACCTAAATCTCCGCTCAGGGAGGATGTGAGGATGGATGGAGATGCCCACATTGTGGCTTTTGTAATACAGACTGGGGACGTAGATGTAGAAGATGTGAAACTCCTAGGGGTGAACATGTGCAAGTTTGTCGGAGAGGGGGTGGATCACCAAATCCCCCAGATGTTGAGAATCAAGCAATAGGCTCCCCACAAAGTATGTCAACCCCCGTAGCTCGTGCCCCATCAGGAAGGCTGGTCACAAGACTTACTCGTGAGGGTTAAAGTGAAATCTGGCAGATTATAAAGTCAGACATTAAACACTCCCCTATGGTATTAAGATCTACAGCTTGGATCTGTAAGTGTAATATTGCTCATCAGCATAATGAAATGGAGTGTTCAAAATGTGGAACATTAAATCCTAAATGTCCTATAGCTGCCCCTGAGATGGGTATGTATCCGGTAATGACTCAGACTACAAGAACATGTAATGATGGACAGCCAGATAGTGTCACAGTAGGTTGAATGGTGCAAACCCTGGAGTTAGGGGTGGGCGATATGGCCTAAAATCTATATTGCGATATAATTGCATGTGCGATATGCGATATATATTGCAATATATTGTTTTCTATATTGGGGGGTTTAAATTTTATTTATTTTTTACTTTTTATTTAAAGAGGACCTTTCACCAGAATAAAACTTCTAAACTAACTATACAGGCACGTAGAGTGGCGCCCAGGGCCCCCCTGCACTTACTGTTATACCTGGGCGCCGCTCCGTTCTCCCGTTATTGCCTCCGGTATCTTCATAGTTAGGCTCCACCCAGGGGAACCTGCCGGCGCCTCCTTCTCCCATGCTGTAGCACTGGCCAATCACAGCGCTCAGCTCATAGCCTGAGAGAAAAAAAGCCTCTCAGGCTATGAGCTGAGCGCTGTGATTGGCCAGCGCTGCAGCATGGGAGAAGGAGGCGCCGGCAGGTTCCCCTGGGTGGAGCCTAACATAGGAAGATACCGGAGGCTATACCGGGAGAACGGAGCGGCGCTCAGGTATAACAGTAAGTGCAGGGGGGTCCCTTGGCGCCGCTCTACATGCCTGTATAGTTAGTTTAGAAGTTTTATTCTGGTGAAAGGTCCTCTTTAATAACTATTAGCCTCCTTAAGGGCTAGAACCCTTGTCATATTCACCCTAATAGAGCTCTATTAGGGTGAATAGGACTTTACACTCTCCCTGCTGCCCTGTGCATAGTGCACACAACAGCAGGGAGCTGACCATGGCGGCAGCCTCTGATCTGCGCCCCCCCCCCCAGCCTCTGATCTGCGCTCCCCCCCAGCCTCTGATCTGCGCTCCCCCCCAGCCTCTGATCTGCGCCCCCCCCCCAGCCTCTGATCTGCGCCCCCCCCCAGCCTCTGATCTGCGCCCCCCCCCCCCAGCCTCTGATCTGCGCCCCCCCCCCAGCCTCTGATCTGCGCCCCCCCCAGCCTCTGATCTGCGCCCCCCCAGCCTCTGATCTGCGCCCCCCCCAGCCTCTGATCTGCGCCCCCCCCAGCCTCTGATCTGCGCCCCCCCCAGCCTCTGATCTGCGCCCCCCCCAGCCTCTGATCTGCGCCCCCCCCAGCCTCTGATCTGCGCCCCCCCCCAGCCTCTGATCTGCGCCCCCCCCCAGCCTCTGATCTGCGCCCCCCCCCAGCCTCTGATCTGCGCCCCCCCCCAGCCTCTGATCTGCGCCCCCCCCAGCCTCTGATCTGCGCCCCCCCCAGCCTCTGATCTGCGCCCCCCCCAGCCTCTGATCTGCGCCCCCCCCAGCCTCTGATCTGCGCCCCCCCCAGCCTCTGATCTGCGCCCCCCCCAGCCTCTGATCTGCGCCCCCCCCCAGCCTCTGATCTGCGCCCCCCCCAGCCTCTGATCTGCGCCCCCCCAGCCTCTGCTCTGCGCCCCCCCAGCCTCTGCTCTGCGCCCCCCCAGCCTCTGCTCTGCGCCCCCCCAGCCTCTGCTCTGCGCCCCCCCAGCCTCTGCTCTGCGCCCCCCCCAGCCTCTGCTCTGCGCCCCCCCCAGCCTCTGCTCTGCGCCCCCCCAGCCTCTGCTCTGCGCCCCCCCAGCCTCTGCTCTGCGCCCCCCCAGCCTCTGCTCTGCCCCCCCCAGCCTCTGCTCTGCCCCCCCCCCAGCCTCTGCTCTGCCCCCCTTCCCCCAGCCTCTGCTCTGCCCCCCTTCCCCCAGCCTCTGCTCTGCCCCCCTTCCCCCAGCCTCTGCTCTGCCCCCCTTCCCCCAGCCTCTGCTCTGCCCCCCTTCCCCCAGCCTCTGCTCTGCCCCCCTTCCCCCAGCCTCTGCTCTGCCCCCCTTCCCCAGCCTCTGCTCTGGGGGACCCTGAGGGATATGGCCGGCACATTCATTGGTAGTGCAGTGGCCACAGTCCCTCCCCTCCTCCTCCTCCTCTGTCCTCATTGGTGTTCAGCGGCAGCCGCGCACAGTGGGGAGGGAGAGGCTCCCTCCTCCTCCCTCCGCTGTGTCGGCCGGCTCAGAACATGGTGCGCGCGATCATATCGCGGTCCGGCGATATGGCGAAAATCCATATCGTGGCCCAAATTCATATCGCATATCGCCTATACCGCCCACCCCTACCTGGAGTCAGGGTGAGCAGCTTGTGATGATAGAAAAACTTCCAGATCCTTATAAAGATCTGACTGGATTTTATAAGAGAATACAGCGCATACAACACACACATGATGCAGTGTGGACAGATCTATCTGCCCTTGTAGGGGCTGCAGCAGGTATGCCTCTAGTAGAGAAAATAAAGAAAGTGCAAGGACAAGATATAGAAGCAGTACCGCAAGGTGCAGAGACTAGATTAAAAAAATCAGGAGAAATGTTTTTAAAAAGACTAGAGATTGTCACCAAGGAACTGAACAGTAAATTAGTAACAGGCTTGCCAGAAGTTTATCAGGCAAACAATGAAACTGTTGACAAATATCATGCACGAATCACCAGCATAATGAAAGATCAAGACTTTGATGTTAGTGTTCCTGATAGTAGAGACGCTCGGATACTTAGGACGTGCTTTTTATAAATGGGTTGAGAGAGTAGTTGAGAACGGAATTGATGAAAGGGAGACCAGAATGTATGCACACGTCACTAGATAAATCTATAGTAGTGATTCAGAGCATAGAAGAGCAGTTATTAAAAAGGAAGAAAAGGCAAGTTGCAAAGCCGCCAATTCCTGTGTTCATTGCAGCATATGGTAAACGGCTGCAGATGCAGGGGGAAGGAGGAGGAGGGAGGAGAGACGGAGGACAGATGAGAATGGGAAATGAAAAAGGGAATGCATATGATCATCAAAGAAAGGAGCAATCAATTAACATAGAATATAGAAGGAAGGGGTTGTGTTTCGGCTGTGAAGGAAGGGGGCATATGAAAAAGGATTGTCCCTCTAGAAAGCAAAAATTGAAACGGACTAAGCCACTACAAGTACGACTAGACGACACCACAGACATATGTATGCAATTATTGGTATCAGAGAATTGCCCTGTGAATCTGCTCGGTGCAGATGTATTGCATGCTGTCAATGCAATCATAAGATTTGGGAAAAAGGGAGTATCGGTAACAGGCCCCTTATTGAACCTGGTTTAACTGCATTAACTGCCTTGGTAAACCCACTGCCTGAAGGGGGGGCTGCATAAAGAAGATCCCACACAATTGCAAGCAATAGAAGATATGCTTGCAAAGGTACCACCAGGGTTGTGGGTAGAAAGCAAAACTGATGTAGGTTTACTTCAAGTAGAACCAGTAAAGATACAGTTAAAACCAGGAGTGCAGATTATCCATAATAGTAAGCCAGTATGGATTCAGCCTAAATCCTAACCCCCGATTATCCTTATTCTTCCCCGTGCAGACCTCAACCAGTACGGGTGAGTGGTCCGAAACTGTTCTTGCCCCATATCGTATCTTCCGGATATTACTCAGATTGCTCTCATTAGTAAATGCTAAATCAATCCTAGACATTGCTCTACCACCCCTACTAACGCAAGAGTATACTCTTTCCCCCACCAAGATATTCCCATATATCCACCAGTCCCACCTCTGAGCAGAACTGTGGCAGCGGTGAATTACATGCATTCCTCACCTGTTTTGCATCTAGTGTGAATCTATCTTTATTGGGGTCCATGACCGCATTAAAGTCCCCCATCAGAACTAGCTGGCATTCTGATCTCCCTTCAGAGAAACGTGTTAGCTGGATCAGTGGGTGCATTGAGAAAGACAGAGGTATATAAAAAAAAAAAAGCAAGGATATAGCTGCAACCATACAGCTTACCATGCAAAAAGATAAACCTGCCTTGGTCATCTATATAAGATTCTATGAGGGTGAAATCCACAGAATTATGAATCAGAACTGAGACGCCCCTAGAGGAACTACTAAAAGTGGAGTGATAGGATTGAGAATACCATCCCGTTGTCAGGCGGAACATGGTTTCTTTAGTAAGATGAGTTTCTACCATGCAAATAATCGCTGGAAGGTATCTCTTTAATGCATCCATAATAGCTTGTCTTTTAACCCTTTCCCCAAGCCCTCTGATATTCCAAGTTACAATTCTAGTGGACATCCTTCACTACAGCAGAAAAAAAAAAAAAAACAACCCCATGCCTGCAAGGTGGGTTGCCCCCTCCCCTCTCCATTGGTCCGCCCGATCTAATCAGCAAACCTCTAACCTCCGGCCATTCTCCCTTACCCTAACCCCACCTCCCCTCCATGATAATATTACACAGTTTCATATAGGGCTGCAACGATTAATCGATGTAATCGATTATATTCGATAACTGGATTCGTTGTCGACGAATCCAGTTATCGAATAATCGCCGATTCGTTGCTATTCGGGCGGGCGGGCGGGCGCTGCATCTTTATTTTACCTTTTTACAATGACGCTCCCGCTCCTGTAACAGCCAGGCAGAGCGGACGGCGGCGTAACGTCACTCAATCACGTGACGCGCCTGCTCCGCCTCCTTCATTCATGAAGTGGGCGGAGCAGGCGCGTCACGTGATTGAGTGACGTTACGCCGCCGTCCGCTCTGCCTGGCTGTTACAGGAGCGGGAGCGTCATTGTAAAAAGGTAAAATAAAGATGCAAGCGCCGGGGCTGTTAGGGGGAAGGGGGGTCTGTGTATAGCACTGCTATGGGGAGGGGGGAGGATCTGTCTATAGCACTGCTATGGGGAGGAGGGGGGGTCTGTGTATGGCACTGCTATGGGAAGGGGGGTCTGTGCACTGTTATGAGGAAAGGGATCTGTGCACTGTTATGCCCATAACAGTGCACATATCCCCCTCTCCATAACTACGCCGTCCACAGATCCCCCATAATAGTGTCGTCCACAGATCCCCCATAATAGTGTCGTCCACAGATCCCCCATAACCGCCGTCCACAGATCCCCCATAAACGCCGTCCACAGATCCCCCATAAACGCCGTCCACAGATCCCCCATAAACGCCGTCCACAGATCCCCCCCATAAACGCCGTCCACAGATCCCCCCCCATAAGTGTCGTCCACAGATCCCCCCATAAGTGTCGTCCACAGATCCCCCCATAAGTGTCGTCCACAGATCCCCCCATAAGTGTCGTCCACAGATCCCCCCATAAGTGTCGTCCACAGATCCCCCCATAAGTGTCGTCCACAGATCCCCCCATAAGTGTCGTCCACAGATCCCCCCCATAAGTGTCGTCCACAGATCCCCCCCATAAGTGTCGTCCACAGATCCCCCCCATAAGTGTCGTCCACAGATCCCCCCCATAAGTGTCGTCCACAGATCCCCCATAAGTGTCGTCCACAGATCCCCCATAAGTGTCGTCCACAGATCCCCCATAAGTGTCGTCCACAGATCCCCCATAAGTGTCGTCCACAGATCCCCCATAAGTGTCGTCCACAGATCCCCCATAAGTGTCGTCCACAGATCCCCCATAAGTGTCGTCCACAGATCCCCCATAAGTGTCGTCCACAGATCCCCCATAAGTGTCGTCCACAGATCCCCCATAAGTGTCGTCCACAGATCCCCCATAAGTGTCGTCCACAGATCCCCCATAAGTGTCGTCCACAGATCCCCCATAAGTGTCGTCCACAGATCCCCCATAAGTGTCGTCCACAGATCCCCCATAAGTGTCGTCCACAGATCCCCCATAAGTGTCGTCCACAATTTGTTTTAATATGGCCTTTGAACATAATTTTTCAAGTAAGATCATATAAACCTCTGTTTTGTAATTTTGTCGTTTTTCCCGATTAATCGATTAATCGTAGAAATTAATCGGCAACTAATCGATTATTCAAATAATCGTTAGCTGCAGCCCTAGTTTCATATGCCCATTTGCTCCATCCAGTCTAACGCTTGTTGTGGTTTTTCAAAAAATTGGGAAGTCCCGTTGTAAATCACTCTTAATTTTGCTGGATATTGTAAAGAATATTTAATGTCCTTAGACGCCAAGCGTTTCTTTATCTCTATAAAGTTTCTTCTTTTTTCCTAAGTCTGCCGGGCAAAGTCTGGGGAAAAAAAAGCAGTTTAGTGCCCTGATACTCAATAGGTGTGCATTCTCTTGCTCTTCTCAATATCATGTCTCTACCGGCAGATAATAATAATTTCATTAAAATTGCTCGCGGCGACCTCCCTGGGATAGGTTTCCCTCCTGGTATTCGGTGGGCTCTTTCTATTTGAAACGTAGAGGAAAAATAATCACTACCAAGATTGTTCAAAACCACGTCTTTTAAGTTGTTCCTCTAGCTGTCGGCCTTCAGCTCCTTCTGGAAAACCAATTATACGAATGTTATTTCGCCTTGCCCTGTTTTCTAGATCCTCCAGCTTATTTTGTAGTGATTGATTTTCTAAAGCTAGCAGGACGGTTTTAGATTTTAAAATATCTGTCAGTTTGCAAAGAGTCCACTGTTTTTTCCACATTATGGACTCTGTCCCGGATATTTACTAGATCTTCTCTTATTAAGGAAATATCGCTCTGCACCGAACCCAGCTGAGTAGACATCCCTTGTACTAATGTGCCGTTGTTTTCCACGGCACACAAGATTTTATTCAAAACTAAAGGGTCATATTCAGTTCGCATTTGTGCAGCTTGCGTTTGTGCAGAGAGACTTTCCTCGTCTACCGCCTGACCTGCCTCTGCTGATTCATCATCAGAAGATTCATCAGTTTGGGGGATTTTCGCGGGTTTCTTCAAATTAGCAGACAATTTTGTCTTGGCTGTAATCTTTTCATTTGGGAAGGGTGATTTCAAAAGATTATCAATTTTATTTTCGGGAGTCTTAGACACCGTCTTCCCTGCATAGGAGTCCACCGACCGTCGTTTTTCTTCCCTCCCCCCCCCCCCTTTTTTTTATTTATATATTTTTTTAATTTTTTTTTATTTATTCCCCCCCCCCTTTTTTTCCTTCCTTTCTTCTTTCCCCCTTCTCTCTCTCTTTTCTTTTCCCTTCTTTTTTCCCCTTTTCCTTACTTCTTTCTTTCTTCCTCTTATCCTCTTTCTTCCCCTTTTCCTCCCTTCCCTCTCTTTATCAACCCTCTATCCCCTCCTCTCCAAGCTACACGAGAGGAAAGGGGCAAGACCAGAAAAGTTCTGCACCCGTTTAACAGGGGGCTTAACAAGCAAAAAAAAATAGTCACAAATAACGGGTAACAATATTCTCACGTGTCCAATACGCTCACAATCCCAGTATACGCCACAAGCCAGGCAGAAAGTCCAGGGCCGGCCAAAAGAGAGGAAGCGAGGAATCTTTGCAGGTCGCCGGGTAGTAGATTGCTGGTCGCCCGGATAATAAATGGGCCAGAAAATCTGCAAATCCAGGTACTTGGCTCTAACCGCAGGGTAAAGACCCGGACCAGCAAAGAGAAAGCAGCAGGGAGGAATGAGGATGAAGTTCCAGGGACCACCAGCAGAGGGCAGGCAACGAACATGCAAAGGAGCAGCCGACTCGGGCAAACGCCGGCAGCCACCACACACCAGGGCAGAGAACCAGAAACCGCCGGAGGAGAAGACCAGGAGACCCCCAGGACCAGCCGGAACCACAGACCGGGAGAACACGCACCGACAGCACCCCCAGCCAGCAGCGGACGGAGCGGCCGACAGACAAGCCAGCGGAGCAGAGAAGAAGGTAAGCCGCACCGGGACTCGGCGTCGGGGCATCAGCTGTTTCGGCACAGGAGCATGGAGGGAGGAGGCTAGCGAAGAGGGAGAGCGAGACGCGTCACTCACGTCATCACGCCGCCCTTAGGCTACTTTCATACTAGCGTTTCACGGATCTGCTTGAACGGCATTTCAAACGGATCCGTCAATAAACTGACTAAACGGAGCCAAACGGAAGCAATTCAGACGGATCCGTTTGTACGGATACGTCTGTATTACGGATCCGTTTGTCACGTTGGTTTCCGTTTTGTCATCCGTTTAGCGGATCCGTTTTGAAAGGAAAAGCATCTCTAGGTTCCATCTTCATGTATTGAGATCTATAGGGTTGTAATGCTCCTATATTTCTCCATGGCTATCTTGTTGAAGTTCCAAAGCTGGTCCGACTTTGATAATGGACCACACCTTTCGGACTCTTGTACACGACTACATGCACTTATAAAGATGTATAGTGTTCGTTAGCGGGCCATATGTCCCTGATCGTCGTACAGGAGTACAGAGCATCATGATGCTGACCATGTTGTGCCGCAAACTGGGCTATTGTCCTGCACTCATATGATCTATTAGTGCAAGACTATATCCCCGCGGGCAACTCAACTTGCACAGGATGATTGTATACTATGATGCTGTGTACTCTCGTGTGCACGATCAATGCCACTATGGGACATATGGCCCGCTCACGGACCATATGTCTCTTGTGGCATACAGTCGTGTGCAAGGGGCCTTAAAGGGGTTTTCTCATCTCATACAATGGCGGCATACCACTTTAATGATATACCTACATTGTTATAGGCGCGGGTCCCACGGCTGGTACCCTCACATATATTGAGAACGAAGCTAAGAAAGTAGATGAGGTCGCACTGCGCTGCCGCCCTCCATCCATTTCTATAGTTGAGGCAGGGATTAGCGTTTGGCGGTGGACATACCATGGGAAATGTGTCCTAAAGCAACTGTGCTCCCCGCTCCGTTCTCAATATAGGTGCAGGTCCTACCAATGTTACCCACACCTATCAGACAATGGGGGCATATTCAAGTGAAATCCCCCCATTGTCTATGTGAATACCCCTTTAAAAACTCTATGTCCCTTGCGTGTCCCTTGTGGTAATCACACTAGTTATTTTAGCGTCATCGGGAAATCATTAAACGTTAAAATCACAATTAATGAATTCCTGATGATGCCGACAGACCGTGACTCCCACAAGGGCTCATATGAAAGGGCACAAGATTGAACAATGAACAAGCCAAAATTTAGCTCATTATTGATGGTCAGGTTTTAATGGATCTTACGACATTGGCACTAATGCTGTTTTGATATAAAAACTACCAAGGGTGTTGTAATAAACGCACAGTAGTGAGACTAGGGTAGTTTTTATTTCAACACAGCTAGAGTGCCAATGTTCCCTGTACAGGACAATAAAAAGACAGACACAGTGCAGTAAAGTATAATTTTTTTTTTTTTTTTTTTTTATGTCAATCAATAAATAAATAAACAAAATATAAACTTTTTTTTTATTTTTTTTTTACAACTGTTCATAATAGGTAGGGGAGGTGGACTGTCGTGGACTCGATGCGCTGGGGCTGGCAATGGTAGCCCCCCTGTCCTGGCGAGCCACTGAGGATAAACTACGGGCCATAGGAAAGGATGCAGGGCGTAATTGAGGGGTGTGGAGAAAGGAAGGGTCTGAGGAGGAGGAGGGGACCCGAGCATGTGTAGAGGTGGAGGGAGTTTGAAAAGAAGTAGGAGGAAAAGGGGCAGGAGAAGAAAAAGAAGAAGGAAACACATGCTCGGGGGGGTGGGAAGGGAAAGGTTGGCGGTACTGGCCACTGCTGTGGGATGGGGGGTAGGTGTGGGATGGGGGTGGGGTGGGGGTTGGGGGCGGTGCATGATTTCCCATGACCCGTTCTCTACCATGATTTTAAACTGATGTAACTGCTCGGGCGTCATTGAGTCCATCAAACCGATCATGTTTAGCCCATAATGGTAGTTTGGGCTGCGTTGATGCGCCGACTCCGCCCCTTCCCAGCGGCGAATCAAGTCAGCACCAAACTCCATTTGATGTCGGGCAAAACCTTCTAGAGCGTCGGAAACGACCTCTACAAGGTTTGCATAATCGGCTCGACTTGGCCTACCAGATCTCTGCCTGCTCACCAGGGCTCTTAAATTTTGACGGAAACCTAAGAGCCTCTGTTGAGCGGAGGGACCCGGTAGGGGACCCGGATTATCCTGAGCCGATGCATCAGGGACAGGAGGGCTGGCGCTGGTGATCTGTTCCGGTTCCGCCTCAGGAGGTTGGTCAGGCTCCCGAGTGAGGCTGGCACTTCTGTAGGAAAAAAAAAAGGAAAGTTAGGAATTGTTCTTTAAATAAAACATCTATGTTCTATGCTATGTCTACCGTATAGCATAGGGGGCTGTCCAAAACAGGGGAGCCAAACGCTCCACTGTCTCAGACAGCCCCTTACACTCAGACGGAGAGAACAGTTGTCCATCTGACTGTGGGGGGCTGTCTGAAACAGGGGAGCCAAACGCTACCCTGTCTCAGACAGCCCCTTACACTCAGACGGAGAGAACAGTGGTCCATCTGACTGTGGGGGGCTGTCTAAAACAGGGGAGCCAAACGCTACCCTGTCTCAGACAGCCCCTTACACTCAGACGGAGAGAACAGTGGTCCATCTGACTGTGGGGGGCTGTCCAAAACAGGGGAGCCAAACGCTCCACTGTCTAAGACAGCCCCTTACACTCAGACGGAGAGAACAGTTGTCCATCTGACTGTGGGGGGCTGTCTAAAACAGGGGAGCCAAACGCTACCCTGTCTCAGACAGCCCCTTACACTCAGACGGAGAGAACAGTTGTCCATCTGACTGTGGGGGGCTGTCTAAAACAGGGGAGCCAAACGCTACCCTGTCTCGGACAGCCCCTTTACAATTTATTTTTTAAACAGTTGTTATAAATATTTACCTTTTTTGGTGCCATGGCCTTTCGTAGGAACCCCAGGGCCGCCGTATGGATGTATGTGGCCCCTGAGGTTCCTCCGGAGCCACTCGGGGCCTGACCCTCCTTGTTATAATCCCTCCTGAAGCGGTCCCGGATAGATCGCCAACGCGTTATAACCAGTTTGACTATGGAAAAAAACAATAAAAACTAAAATCAGCATGATGAAAGGAAAACAAGAATATTTTAATTTATTAAAATGCATATTGTTTTACTTACCATATTTCTCCTGAGCCGCCGCATCTAGATCCCCCCCAGGTCTCTAAAAGTTCTGCAGAGATGTCCCTCCAGAGCCGCTGGGTATGGCGATAATCGGCGTGGTGGCGGTCGGCGTGGTCCCATAACGCTGGACGCGCCTCCACCAGTCGGATGAGGAGCAGGTTATCGATGCTCGGAAACCCGAACTCCTCATCCTCCCTGGTGGAGCCTAGGGAACCCTGAAAAAAAAGGAAATACAAAATTTAATGTAAATCCTAATACAAAATGCTAATTAAACTACTAAATTCAATACTTACACGTCTACGACCGCCACGCTCATTCCCGCGGACTCTGGAGGCGACTGGGGGATCCTCGCTGGCGGCTCTAGGTGCAGATTGCTAATACAAATAAAAAAAAATTTAGAAGACCGTACTTAAACCAATTTTTAAGAAATATATATATATATATATATATATATATATATATATATATATATATTTCTTGACAGCCCCGGTCCGGGCTTGGTCCACCTCCCCTGGATGCTGGTGAGCTGGCCCCGGCAGCACCGCCCACTTCGGGAGAGCCCTCCTCTGAAGATGATGAAGAAATCTATAATAAGAGCACATACTGATTAATGCAACAAATCAAACAGTAAAAAGTCCAAGTGTTGATTTTATACTTACGGGCCACTGGATATGGCGGCGCCTTCTGGGTGGGTTACGCCAGTCGATGTCTGATGTCTTCTTAGATGACATCTGTACGCAACAAAATACCAGACAAAATGCAGATACCGTTAAAGGAACTTGTAGAGCACTATTTCCTCATATATCAACATTTTTTTAGTTTTTTTTAATACTTACTTTTTAAAATATGGATATTGGCTTCCCCACCGCAGATCTCTTTTTTTTCTTTTTTGGTACGACCCTAATAATAAAATAATTAAAAAAATTAATCCGACAGAAGCCATAATCCCCCCAAGTTACATAAACACCCCGAGAGACAGCAGCCCTGCATAGTGCCAGCAGCCCCCCACAATGACATCAGGCTCCCAGTTCCAAACAACTCTCCCACAGTGCCCAGAGCCCCCCCAATGCCAGCAGCCCCCACCCACAGTTCCAGCCACAAACACCCCCGCACTGCCAGAAGCACCGCACAGTTCCAGCCACAAAAAACCCTGCAGTTCCATCCAGAAGCACCGCACAGTTCCAGCCACAAACACCCCCGCAGTGCCAGCAAACCGCACAGTTCCAGCCACAAACACCCCCGCAGTGCCAGCAAACCGCACAGTTCCAGCCACAAACACCCCCGCAGTGCCAGCAAACCACACAGTTCCAGCCACAAACACCCCCGCAGTGCCAGCAGCAAAGTTCTAGCCACAAACACCCCCGCAGTGCCAGCAAACCGCACAGTTCCAGCCACAAACACCCCCGCAGTGCCAGCAGCAAAGTTCTAGCCACAAACACCCCCGCAGTGCCAGCAGCAAAGTTCTAGCCACAAACACCCCCGCAGTGCCAGCAAACCGCACAGTTCCAGCCACAAACACCCCCGCAGTGCCAGCAGCAACCACAGTTCCAGCCACATGCGCCCTCCCCCCCGGTGCCAGAAGCCCCCCCATAAAGGCAGCCCACACCACCAGTGCCAGCGGCTCCCATTGTTCCAGACACACACACCCCTTCCCAAGTGCCAGCAGCCCCCCCACCCTAGAAATAGAGAGAGAGATAGATAGATAGATGGATAGATAGTAAAAAAAGAGAGATAGACAAACAGACAAAACTTCATACACTTACCAGTCTCAGCAAGTCGGTTATCCAAAATGGCCGACGATGAGGGGAGGGACAGATGAGGGGGAGGGACAGGAAGTTACTGGGCATGCGCAGAAACATGAACGGTTTCGAACGGATCCGTGTCAAAGCGGAGCCATGACAGACGGATCCGTCCCCATTGACTTCAATTGTAACTATGAACGGATCCGTACGCCTCCGCACGGCCAGGCGGACACCAAAACGCTGCAAGCTGCGTTCGGGTGTCCGCCTGCTGAGCGGAACGGAGGCCAAACGCTGCCAGACTGATGCATTCTGAGCGGATCCGCATCCATTCAGAATGCATTGGGGCCGTATGGATCCGTTCGTGGCCGCTTGGAAGAGCCTTCAAACGGATCCTTCAAGCGGACAACCGAACGCTAGTGTGAAAGTACCCTTACACTGCGTTTCTGTGATGGACAGCATAAAATCTCTGATGTCCTCCTTTTGGGAGGTTAATCTTCCCTCTGCGAACATCAATGTAGTATAGGATGCCCTGAAAGCATATCTGAGGGGGGTCTTTATAAGCGAGATTGCTGCAGCAAAGAGAACATTTAAAAAAAAAAGAGGAGGAACTGGCCAAGGCTGCTGCAGACACAACTGAGCGATTCACCAGTCAACCTACTGAGTATAACAGGGAAGAGATGCAGAAGGCCTTGGAAAAATATATAATAGAGAAAGCAAATCATAGAGTATTCTTTAAGGGCTTAAAATATTTCTCGGAGTCTGGATGTCCTGGTAAGTTGCTAGCTAGGATAATTACACAACAAGACAAGAAAAATCAATCTATTGTCTCTTCGCAATATAGCGGGGGAAATTATAACAGACCCAGAAGGAATTAGGGACACCTTTTTACAATACTTTACTCAGATATATAGCCCCTCTTCTGGCTTGTCACCCGAACTGGCGACGCGGTTCCTGGAGAGTATTCCACTTTAAATGAAGCTCAAATAGAATATCTGAAAGAGGAGCTTTCTCTTTCGGAGCTCCAGGAGGCTTTGGGATCTGTCTCTGGGAATTTGTCGCCAGGGATGGATGGCCTTCCATATGAGGTTTATCGTAAGTATAGTGATGTGATTCTTCCTCAGCTGTTAGAGGTTTTCTCCCAGGCAATACAGGGTGCTCTACCATGCTCTATGATGGAGGCTCTTATTGTTCTAATTCCTAAAAAGGATAAAGACCCGATAGAAATGAGTTCTTATAGACCAATTTCGTTATTAAATACAGATGCTAAGTTATTATCAAAAGTCTTGGCTAGGAGGCTTTCACGGGTAATATCCTCTATTATTCACCCAGACCAAAACGGCTTTATGCCAAAAAGGGGTACCCATCACAACCTGCATAGGCTATTTATGAATATTCAGTCCCCGGGATGTGGTACCCGCTCCATCCTGTCGTTGGATGCCACCAAAGCATTCGACAGGGTGGAGTGGACCTTTCTCTGGGAGGTAATGAAAAAAATGGGCTTTGGCCCTAGATTTATGGCGATGGTTCAGTTATTATATAGCTCCCCAGTTGCTAGGATTAGGATTAATGATACGATCACAGAGAGCTTTACCCTAGGAAGACGTACCTGTCAAGGTTGCCCTCTCTCCCCTCTCTTGTTCAATATTTATATCGAACCCTTAGCAGCCAGTATAAGGCAGGATCCGCAGGTGGCCGGTTTCGGCATAATGGGGAAGCATGACCGTGTATCTCTCTATGCAGATGATATCTTGGTTTTTGTTCATCAAACAGAAACCACTCTCCCTCGTATAATGGATCTGGTTGGTTCTTTCTCTGTGCCGTCTGGTCTGGAAATCAATTGGGAGAAGACGGTTCTCCTTCCTATAGACGAGTTGCGAAGTGACTGGGATAACCAGTTAACAGTCTCTGACTCAATAAAGTACCTGGGGATTTCAGTTTCTGCCAAACCTCAGGAATATTTACAACTCAACTTGATTCCCTTGTTGATAAAACTGAGGGCTAAATGCATCCTCCACCGTATGCATTTTGCTGGGGATCGCCATTAGCAACGGGCCACAAGTGCAGGATTTGCTCCCCTGTATATATGCACGACTGCATGTGGGTTTGAGCACCTCCTGCTAATGCCACCTTGTCTTTTTTGGTTTGTATATATAGATTCCTGGAGGTGTATAAACTCCAATTTAAATGTGCCTGTTTTCCATCTACAGGCCACATTTAGGTGCACCTGTGAGGCCTGGGCCATATCAGTCAGTCGTGAGTGGGACTCAGACTCCTCCCTCCTCCCATTGCAAGCATGGTTACATGCTGGAGGTAACTGGTGAGCTGTTTGTGAGTCGGCCTCATGCTCCTGTAATTTGCCCACTGGCTCCTGGTATCGCCCATACGGCGCAGGTAGGAGAGCGTTAGGTCCCGGGCTACTTGAGAAACCTTGACGTGGTGCCTGGGCTTAGACATGTTCTACACCGTAGGACATGTTGACTAATCTCTCAATTTTAAAATCAGTTTGAGGGTTTAGTGAGACCGCAGAGTGCACCTGTATTTGTTGTTGTTTTGTTATATTGTTATATTGATTATTACATCCGCACTTGTTACCTTGTGTGAGATGTCTATTGTGGTACTTGTGGTTCGCCGCGGGCATCCTCCACCGTATGCATTTTGCTGGGGATCGCCATTAGCAACGGGCCACAAGTGCAGGATTTGCTCCCCTGTATATATGCACGACTGCATGTGGGTTTGAGCACCTCCTGCTAATGCCACCTTGTCTTTTTTGGTTTCTAAAATCAAGATATGGCAAAAAATTGTACATGCAAGAGCGGACAGAATCTCTTTAATAAAAATGGTAGTACTGCCCCAGGTCCTCTGTCCTGCGCAACTCGCCTGTATGGATCGTAGACAAGTATTTTAGATTGATAGAGCGGATGCTTAATGATCTATTATGGGGGAGGAAGCGGGTGAGATTGAAGGCACTCTATTTTTCCATGCCTTACAACCAGGGAGGTCTTAACCTCCCCTATTTTAGGGGTTACTTTATGGCCTCTCAACTTTGCTTTTTTAATGACTGGGAAAATAGCCATTTCTGCAATAAGGTGGTGAAAGACTCAGGTTTTACGGACTTCTTTACTGTATTGGAGTCCGATTATTTACTAAACATACAGACTGGGTATACACCTTTTTGCAGAATGGCTATAAAGACCTGGCTGGCTATTAGGAGTTGGTGTGGAATTAAGGCATCACTTATTTGTACTCCATTGTGGCATAACTCAAAGCTTTTGAATTTAAGGGATTTGAATTGCTGCCAGTATTGGAGGACCAAGAATGTTCAGTACCTAAATCAGGTGGTTAGTGGCGGACAAATTCTGCCCCCGATGGAGTTAGGGCAAAGGGTAAATTTGGGTGAGGTGGCTTGGTATGCATATTTCCAATTGAGGTCAGCACTCTCTAGCACTTTGAATAGTCACCTTCTTTTTATAGATACTCCTGAATTCTTACATGATCTAATTATCAAGAAAACTGTCACGAAAATGTAAATATCACATTGCTTTAGACAGTTAATGAAAAAAAATGTGGGGGTCTTCTTTCTCCAGGACAGAAATCCTGGTCATTGACACTCTCAGAGGTGGGTCCCCCAGATTGGGAGAACATAGGGGAAAGCTTAAAATTTGTTTCACAGAATTTTTATCACACAGTTGTACAATTCAATATTTTGCACAAAATATATGTGACACCTATGTGGTTATATAGGAGAGGACTCAGAGCCTCCTCTGACTGCCCACGTTGTGGCGACTCCGAGGCAGATCATTTACATCTGTTTTGGGACTGCCCGATGGTGGGTAGCTATTGGAGATCGGTCCAAATTACCTTGGCTCGTAAACTTAATATTGTTGTTCCTTTGTCCCCCAGGATATGGGTCCTGGGAGACTTATCGGAGGTTAACTAGCCCATAAAACGCCAATTACTGATTAAGGTTATGTTCTTGGCCAGGCTTCTCGTCTCTAGACTATGGTTTTGCTCTTCCGCTCCAGATTGCAGTAACTGGTTGGCCCTGGTCGAGAAAGTGAAAAGCTATAAGAGGATTCTGTATAAACAAAGAGGATCCTATTTAACCACTTCAGCCCCGCTAGCTGAAACCCCCTTAATGACCAGGCCACTTTTTACACTTCGGCACTACACTCCTTTCACCGTTTATCGCTCGGTCATGCAACTTACCACCCAAATGAATTTTACCTCCTTTTCTTCTCACTAATAGAGCTTTCATTTGGTGGTATTTTATTGCTGCTGACATTTTTACTTTTTTTGTTGTTAATCGTAAATGTAACGATTTTTTTGCAAAAAAATGACATTTTTCACTTTCAGCTGTAAAATTTTGCAAAAAAAACGACATCCATATATAAATTTTTCGCTAAATTTATAGTTCTACATGTCTTTGATAAAAAAAAGTTTGGGCAAAAGAAAAATGGTTTGGGTAAAAGTTATAGCGTTTACAAACTATGGTACAAAAATGTGAATTTCCGCTTTTTGAAGCAGCTCTGACTTTCTGAGCACCTGTCATGATTCCTGAGGTTCTACAATGCCCAAACAGTAGAAAACCCCCACAAATGACCCAATTTTGGAAAGTAGACACCCTAAGGTATTCGCTGATGGGCATAGTGAGTTCATAGAACTTTTTATTTTTTGTCACAAGTTAGCGGAAAATGATGATGATTTTTTCTTTTTATTTTTTTCTTACAAAGTCTCATATTCCACTAACTTGCGACAAAAAATAAAAAATTTTAGGAACTCGCCATGCCCCTCACGGAATACCTTGGGGTGTCTTCTTTCCAAAATGGGGTCACTTGTGGGGTAGTTATACTGCCTTGGCAATTTAGGGGCCCAAATGTGTGAGAAGAACTTTGCAATCGAAATGTGTAAAAAATGACCAGTGAAATCCGAAAGGTGCACTTTGGAATATGTGCCCCTTTGCCCACCTTGGCTGCAAAAAAGTGTCACACATCTGGTATCGCCGTACTCAGGAGAAGTTGGGGAATGTGTTTTGGGGTGTCATTTTACATATACCCATGCTGGGTGAGAAAAATATCTTGGTCAAATGCCAACTTTGTATAAAAAAATGGGAAAAGTTGTCTTTTGCCAAGATATTTCTCTCACCCAGCATGGGTATATGTAAAATGACACCCCAAAACACATTCCCCAACTTCTCCTGAGTACGGCGATACCAGATGTGTGACATTTTTTTTGATGCCAAGGTGGGCAAAGGGGCCCATATTCCAAAGTGCACCTTTCGGATTTCACCGGTCATTTTTTACAGATTTTGATTGCAAAGTACTTCTCACACATATGGGCCCCTAAATTGCCAGGGCAGTATAACTACGCCACAAGTGACCCCATTTTGGAAAGAAGACACCCCAAGGTATTCCGTTAGGGGCATGGCGAGTTCCTAGAATTTTATATTTTTTGTCGCAAGTTAGTGGAATATGAGACTTTGTAAGGAAAAAAGAAAAAAAAAATGAAAAATCATCATTTTCCGCTAACTTGTGACAAAAAATAAAAAATTCTAGGAACTCGCCGTGCCCCTCACGGAATACCTTAGGGTGTCTTCTTTCCAAAATGGGGTCACTTGTGGCGTAGTTATACTGCCCTGGCAATTTAGGGGCCCAAATGTGTAAGAAGTACCTTGCAATCAAAATGTGTAAAAAATGGCCTGCGAAATCCGAAAGGTGCACTTTGGAATATGTGCCCCTTTGCCCACCTTGGCTGCAAAAAAGTGTCACACATGTGGTATCGCCGTACTCAGGAGAAGTTGGGCAATGTGTTTTGGGGTGTCATTTTACATATACCCATGCTGGGTGAGAGAAATATCTTGGCAAAATACAACTTTTCCCATTTTTTTTATACAAAGTTGGCATTTGACCAAGATATTTTTCTCACCCAGCATGGGTATATGTAAAATGACACCCCAAAACACATTCCCCAACTTCTCCTGAGTACGGCGATACCACATGTGTGACACTTTTTTGCAGCCTAGATGCGCAAAGGGGCCCAAATTCTTTTTAGGAGGGCATTTTTAGACATTTGGATCCCAGACTTCTTCTCACACTTTAGGGCCCCTAAAAAGCCAGGGCAGTATAAATACCCCACATGTGACCCCACTTTGGAAAGAAGACACCCCAAGGTATTCAATGAGGGGCATGGCGAGTTCCTAGAATTTTTTTATTTTTTTTTGCATAAGTTAGCGAAAATAGATTTTTTTTTTTTTTTTTTTTTTTATCACAAAGTCTCACTTTCCGCTAACTTAGGACAAAAATTTCAATTTTTCATGGACTCAATATGCCCCTCACGGAATACCTTGGGGTGTCTTCTTTCCGAAATGGGGTCACATGTGGGGTATTTATACTGCCCTGGCTTTTTAGGGGCCCTAAAGCGTGAGAAGAAGTCTGGAATATAAATGTCTAAAAATATTTACGCATTTGGATTCCGTGAGGGGTATGGTGAGTTCATGTGAGATTTTATTTTTTGACACAAGTTAGTAGAATATGAGACTTTGTAAGAAAAAACAAAAACAAACAAAAAATTTCCGCTAACTTGTGCCAAAAAAAAAAGTCTGAATGGAGCCTTACAGGGAGGTGATCAATGACAGGGGGGTGATCACCCATATAGACTCCCTTATCACCCCCCCTGTCATTGATCACCCCCCCGTAAGGCTCCATTCAGACGTCCGTATAATTTTTACGGATCCATGGATCGGATCCGCAAAACACATGCGGACGTCTGAATGGAGCCTTACAGGGGGGTTATCAATGACAGGGGGTGATCAGGGTGATCACCCCCCCTGTAAGGCTCCATTCAGACGTCCGCATGATTTTTACGGATCCATGGATACATGGATCGGATCCACAAAACACATGCGGACGTCTGAATGGAGCCTTACAGGGGGGTGATCAGGGAGTGTATATGGGGTGATCACCCGCCTGTCATTGATCACCCCCTGTAAGGCTCCATTCAGACGTCCGCATGTGTTTTGCGGATCCGATCCATGTATCCGTGGATCCGTAAAAATCATACGGACGTCTGAACGGAGCATGACAGGGGGGTGATCAATGACAGGGGGGTGATCAATGACAGGGGGGTGATCAATGACAGGGGGGTGATCAATGACAGGGGGGTGATCAATGACAGGGGGGTGATCAATGACAGGGGGGTGATCAATGACAGGGGGGTGATCAATGACAGGGGGGTGATCAGGGAGTTTATATGGGGTGATCATGGGTGATCAGGGGTTTATAAGGGGTTAATAAGTGACGGGGGGGGGGGGGGGTGTAGTGTGGTGTTTGGTGCGACTGTACTGAGCTACCTGAGTCCTCTGGTGGTCGATCCTAACAAAAGGGACCAGGTAGGAGGTATATTAGACGCTGTTATGAAAACAGCGTCTAATATACCTGTTAGGGGTTAAAAAATTCGGATCTCCAGCCTGCCGGCGAGCGATCGCCGCTGGCAGGCTGGAGATCCACTCGCTTACCTTCAGTTCCTGTGAGCGCGCGTTCACAGGAAATCTCTGCTCTCGCGGGAGGACGCGTATATGCATCCACCCAGAAGAGCAGGACGCAATCCGGCGTACGGCGGTCCTGAGGTGGCTAAAGTGGTGTAAACTGTGGGAAGATTGGGACATGGGTAATTAATTAATCTGGAATTGTTCCTTTTTTTTTTTTTTTTTTCCTGCAAGGTGGGGGGGGGGGGGGGGGGGGCTGGGGATGATCTTATTAGTCCGGTTTTTCTGTATGTATTGCAATTGGTGAAGGATGTGAAGTTGCATCTGAGTATTGGAGTATCTCTAGGAACGCTGGAGGACGGCGGGACTCTCCGGCACTGAACAATGGCCAAAGTTTTTGTTAAATCAGAGCACTGTGCGTTTTATGGGCGGGGACCTGGGTTACCGGGTGTGACCCGAAATGCGGCTCTGTCCAATATGTGGTTGGACTGCAGGCAGTGATACGATACATGTTGTATGGGTGCAATTAGGGGACAGTGCCGGCCTTTGGTGGTGTTTCTGTCCACATTTCTTTTAAATGCCGGTGATTGCTGAGCGATGCTCTATTTGAGTCCCCTCGCACCTGAGATACTGGTGCGATTGTATGCGAGGTATGGTTGAGTTGGGCACTAACTTCCAATCTTAACTATATGGGGATGAGGCAGCAAAACATGCATGTTTTTTTTTTTTTTTTTTTTTCCCTCCACTGTGATAGACTGCTGGACCCCCCCAGGTTGCTCTAAGAAATGTCTGCGGTTAGAGATCGCTGTAGGCCCGCTATGCATGGTTAATGTGAGCACCAGGTGAATGGATCTAAGATTGTTAACCCTGCCGTTTTCTGTACCCATATTCGGGAGAGGACGCGTGGAGCGCGTGCTCGCTCCCTGACGGCCGCCCGGACCGTTGGCCCCCGATCTCTGCCCTTTATAGATATTGACATGCTAAGTTAGATGCTGTGTGTGTCTGCGAACCCCGCTTCCCTCTTAGCAAGTGAGATCTCCATTTGATTTGTATTATCCCCATAAGTATGGGTATTTGTATGAAATTGTTACTAATCATGCTTCTAAATCAGAAATTTACGGACTTTAGGATTTATATCACTAAGGTTATATGGATATTTATTTTTTGTATTACAAATAAAATAAAAAAAGATTAAAATAAAAAAAACAGGAGTGCAGCCTGTTAAAATAAAGCAATATCCCTTGAGTCAAGAACAAACTGCTGCAATAGCAGTACAAGTAGGAGAATATCTCAAGGTGGGAGTCATAAGGGAATGCTGATCCCCTTATAATACTCCTTTTTACCCAATAAAGAAAAAGCCTGAGCCAGGAAAACCCCAAGCATATAGGATGATCCATGATCTGAGAGAAATTAATAAGTAAATGATCATAAATACTCCTATAAATACTCCTATTGTGCCAAATCCACATACAATGCTTAATCAGATTCCGTCCAATTCTAGCTGTTTCACTGTAATAGCATTTTTTTTCTGTTCCAGTGGAGGAAGTTTGTAAAATCAGTTATGAATACCTTTTTGGGTGCCTCAAAAATTGACTTCAGACCTTAACTGGTCCTTAAAAAGTGGATTTTTGAAAATTTCAGAAAAATTTCAAGATTTGCTTCTACACTTCTAAGCCTTGTAGCATCCCCAAACAATAAAATGTAATTCCCAAAATGATCAAAACATGAAGTACTGTATTTTTCGCCCTACAAGATGCACTTTTTTCCCCCCAAAAGTGGGGGGAAAATAGCAGTGCGTCTTATGGGGCAAATGCTGCATTATGCCGAACTGTCAATGATACGCCGCGCGCCGGGTGTATCAGCTGAAAGGGAGAAGGGGCTGGGGGCCTGCATCTGGTTTTATAATGACGCTCACTGTATATACCATAATCTTATCTATAATTGTGGCATTGTTAATAGTAATCAGCGCTGTGTATTACTTACAACAAGCGCTCGGTAGCAGAGAGGAGGCAGGTCGGGAGGACGGGCGCTGGCAGCGTGAGTCACTATGTCACGCGCCTGCGCCGCCCACTTTATGAATGAAGTAGGCGGCATGGGCGCATGAAGTAGTGACTCACGCTGCCAGCGCCCGTCCTCCCGGCCTGCCTCCTCCCTCCTCTCTGCTACCTAGCGCTTGTTGTAAATAATACACAGAACTGATTACTATTAACAATGCCACAATTATACATAATACTACGGTAATACAGGCGCTGATTACTATTAACAATGCCACAATTATAGATAAGATTACGGTATATACAGTGAGCAGGGCCCGTTTAGTAGAATACAGTCACTGCACGGGCCACGCTGTCATTATAAAAGCAGATGCGACCCCCACCCCCTGTATTGGGGGTCATTCACACTACAGGGACACTGTTATGGAGGGGATCTGTGGATGACAGATGTGTCATCCACAGATCCCGCCCCCCCCCCCAATAACAGTGTCATCCAGAGACCCCAATAAGAGCCATCCACAGGTCCCCCCCATATACCGGTGTCGCCCACAGGTCCCCCCCATATACCGGTGTCGCCCACAGGTCCCCCCCATATACCGGTGTCGCCCACAGGTCCCCCCCCATATACCGGTGTCGCCCACAGGTCCCCCCCATATACCGGTGTCGCCCACAGGTCCCCCCCATATACCGGTGTCGCCCACAGGTCCCCCCCATATACCGGTGTCGCCCACAGGTCCCCCCCATATACCGGTGTGGCCCACAGGTCCCCCCCATATAACGGTGTGGCCCACAGGTTCCCCCCATATAACGGTGTCACCCACAGGTCCCCCCCATATAACGGTGTCGCCCACAGGTCTCCCTCCCCCCCATAAGGGTGTCGCCCACAGGTCTCCCTCCCCCCCATAAGGGTGTCGCCCACAGGTCTCCCTCCCCCCCATAAGGGTGTCGCCCACAGGTCTCCCTCCCCCCCATAAGGGTGTCGCCCACAGGTCTCCCTCCCCCCCATAAGGGTGTCGCCCACAGGTCTCCCTCCCCCCCATAAGGGTGTCGCCCACAGGTCTCCCTCCCCCCATAAGGGTGTCGCCCACAGGTCTCCCTCCCCCCCCATAAGGGTGTCGCCCACAGGTCTCCCTCCCCCCCCATAAGGGTGTCGCCCACAGGTCTCCCTCCCCCCCCATAAGGGTGTCGCCCACAGGTCTCCCTCCCCCCCCATAAGGGTGTCGCCCACAGGTCTCCCTCCCCCCCATAAGGGTGTCGCCCACAGGTCTCCCTCCCCCCCCATAAGGGTGTCGCTCACAGGTCTCCCTCCCCCCCATAAGGGTGTCGCCCACAGGTCCCCCCCCCCCTCATAAGGGTGTCGCCCACAGGTTCCCCCCCCCCCCCATAAGGGTGTCGCCCACAGGTCTCCCTCCCCCCCCCATAAGGGTGTCGCCCACAGGTCTCCGCCTCCCCCCTCCCTCCATAAGGGTGTCGCCCACAGCTCTCCGCCCCCCCCCTCCCTCCATAAGGGTGTCGCCCACAGCTCTCCGCCCCCCCCCCCCCCCTCCCTCCATAAGGGTGTCGCCCACAGCTCTCCGCCCCCCCCCCCCCTCCCTCCATAAGGGTGTCGCCCACAGCTCTCCGCCCCCCCTCCCTCCATAAGGGTGTCGCCCACAGGTCTCCCCCCCCCCTCCTCCCTCCATAAGGGTGTCGCCCACAGGTCTCCCCCCCCCCCCTCCCTCCATAAGGGTGTCGCCCACAGGTCTCCCCCCTCCCTCCATAAGGGTGTCGCCCCCATAAGTTCAAAAGCACACCTTTTTGTTCAAAACATTTTTTTTCTTATTTTCCTCCTCAAAAACCTAGGTGCTTCTTATGGGCAGGTGCGTCTTATAGGGCGAAAAATATGGTAGACATATGGGGAATGTGAAGTCATTGTTTTTGTAGGTATTAGTATGTATTATTGAATTGGAGAAATTGAAACTTGGAAATTAGCAAATTTTTCAAAACTTTTGGCAAATTTGGTATATTTTTTTATAAATAAAAATTATTATTTTTTACTCCATTTTACCAGTTTCATGAAATACAACATGTCACGAAAAAACTAACTCAGAATGGCCTGGATAAGTCAAAGTGTTTTAACGTTATCACCTCTGGTCAAATTTGCAAAAAATGGCCTGGTCCTTAAGGTGAAAATGAGCCCTGTCCCTAAGGGGTTAAGATTCCTTCAAACTTTTTTTCCTACAACAGAAGTTAAACTAACTGGTCTCTAATTACCTGTGGAGGACCTTGATTATTTTTTGAATATAGGCACCACGTTTGCCTTGCGCCAATCAATTGGCACTGTACCAGTCCCTAGAGAATCCTTAAAAATTATAAACAGGGGCACAGCAATGACTGAACAGAGCTCTTTAAGCACTCTTGGGTGTAATCCATCTGGACCCGGAATTTCGTTCACATTTACGCCATTTAGCGTTTCTCGGACCATATCTACAGTTAGCCAATTGAGTATATCACTGGATGTACTAACAGCCCCGGCACCACAGATATCCACTCCTTTCTCTTCTTTTGTATATACAGAGCAAAAAAAACTATTTAGGAACTCTGCCTTTTCCTTATTTTCAGGGACTACACCCTCTTTACCATTATTTAGTGCACCTACCTGCTCAGACCTAGGTTTTTATTTATTTATATATTTAACCGCTACCCGACCACCTAACGCAGGGATGCGTCCTGCGCGCCGTCGGGTTATTCCTCATGGGCGCGTCATCTCGCGATACGCGAGATGACGCACCAAGCCGGCCCTCACATGCGCAGTGCGGGCCTGGAATTGTCGCAGCAGAAGTACGTCGCCAGCTGCCAGCCAATGATCATCGCTGGCAGGCTGGTGACTTTTAAAAAATCGAATCACAAGCCATATAATGCACTTTATAAATAAATATAGTGTTTTTAAAAGGCTTCTGTGCTCTCTGCTGGTTCCTTTTCATTGGTTGGTTCCAGCAGAGAGCACAGATAAAAGTTATCAGTGTAAACTGTCACATTTTTTTTTTCACCAGTATTGACTGTTAGGTTTTAGGTTAGTTTACACCCCTTTGGTAGGTAGTTGGCGTCGGTTAGCGCCCAGCCCACCGCACCGCAGTCATTGATTCGCTGATTAACGTATCGCTAATCAGAATTGGTACTTTTATAGTATCTGTAAGTGATCAGAACTGATCACAATCAGATCTATAAATAGTATTAGTGTCACCTTAGTTCGCCCTCCACCCAAAACGCAGTGTTTGCCCGATCAGGCCTGATTGGTCGCCCACACGTGCGTTCACCCACGCCCGCCCCGCCGCAGTGACAAATTTTTATTTTTTTCAATCACTGCGCAATCACTACACAAGCACTGCAGCGATAAAAAATAAAAATAAATCTGTTTTGATATTTTTTTATCAATCACAGCGGCTTCCTGTACTTCGCTAGCCTCCCATTTGTAAGACAGGCTTGCTTTTTTTCTTGGGTAATCTCAGGGAATACCCCCTAAATTTAGTTGACCAAATGGCAAGTAAGGGGTATTCTTCTGAAGAGGCCTACAGGCTTCTGACCCAGTCGGATGAGGAATGGGAACCCTCATCTGACTAATCTAGAGTCAGAATACGAACCTGTAGAAAGCAGTGGCAGTCTGACCCAAAGTTCGGACAATGAGGTTGAGGTCCCTGATACCACCAGGCGTACCCGGCTTCGTGTTGCTAGACCACAGGTTGCTTCAAGGGCAGCAGAGTGGGGTTGGTGCTGTCGGATTACGTGGTGAGGCATACACCAGCAGCGCAGCCCATCCTGGACCTAGTACCAGCACTGCCGTAGAACATGGTGAAGTGGCGAGCACCAGAAGGGCAGTTGAAGCTGGTACGGTGGCATGTGCATTAGTTCCCCCGTCGCAGCCACCGCCCAGACAGGCCCGTTGAGTCCCCGAGGTTCAGTCGCACCAGTAGTTCCCCCTTTCACCGCCCATTCTCTGGAGTTCGGGTTGAGACCGCTCCGATCGGATTGGCACTGAACCGGTATGCCACTCAATTTATATCCGCCAACCCGGGAAATTTTTATGCCCAGTCTTTCCAGTGGAAACCCGTCCAAGTTTCAGAATTTAAAACTTTTCTGGGCCTTCTCAACATGGGCCTAACAAAAAAGCATGAATTGCGGTCATATTGGTCCATGAACCCAATTCATCACATGCCCATGTTCTCTGCTGCCATGTCCAGGACACGATTTGAGACCATCCTGCGTTTCCTGCACTTTAGTGACAACAGCACCTCTCGTCCCAGAGGCCAGCTTTTGACCGGCTCCACAAAATTCGGCCCCTCATAGACCACTTTAACACCAAATTTGCAGATTTGTATTACCCCTGAGCAAAATATCTGCATAGACGAGTCCCTTATACATTTTACCGGGCGCCTTGGCTTCAAACAATACATCCTAAGCAAGCGTGCCCGGTATGGGGTCAAATTGTATAAGCTCCGTGAAAGGGCCACAGGCTATACCCACAAATTTTGAGTCTGAGGGTAAAGATCAGACCCTGGAGCCGGTCGGTTGCCCTGATTACCTGGGGAGCAGTGGGAAGACAGTGTGGGACTTGGTGTCACCCTTATTTGGCAAGGGGTACCATCTTTATGTGGACAATTTTTACACAAGTGTGCCCCTCTTCAAGCATTTGTTGCTAGAACAGATTGGCTGCTGTGGCACCGCACGACCTAGTCGCCGGGACCCCCCCCCCCCCCCCCCAACGGCTCGTTACCACCCGTCTTGCAAGGGGGGAGGGGGCTGCCTTGTGTAACGAAGAACTGCTCGCGGTGAAATGGAGAGACAAGCGTGACGTTTACATGCTCTCCCCCATTCACGCAGACACGACAATATAAATTGAACGAGCAACCAGTGTCATTAAAAAAAGCCCCTCTGTCCACAACTATAATTTTCTCATAGGAGGGGTGAGTTTCAATGACCAGATGTTGGCTCCTTATTTACTTTCCCGCAGGACTAGACGCTGGTATAAGGAGGTGTCTGTATACCTAATTCAATTGGCTCTGTATAATAGTTTTGTTCTCTACAGTAAGGCTGGGAGAACAGGATCCTTCCTCAAATTTCAGGAAGAGATCACAGAGAACCTCCTGTATCCAGAAGGTTTCGTGGCCCCAACCACCAGTGTAGTGAGCCGTCTACACGAGCAACATTTCCCCAATGTCGTTGGTGGTACCTCAACCCAAGCATCACCCTGAAAAAGATGTCTGTAGCAGGAGTGGAATAAGGCGTGACATCCGCTATTTCTGTCCTGACTGCCCTGACAACCCTGCCCTATGCTTAGGGGAGTGTTTCCGGAAGTACCACACACATGTACACTTAGTATAGGGATTGCGTGACACAGGACAGGCACACAGGGCTCTTTGGGCCCTTTTACACAGAGCTGCTACAAACCTCTCATTTCACCTGGGACAAAGTGCATAATGTACTTCGCCACATCTCTGGGCGATTTGCGCTTTGCACATGGAGAAGGAGAGGTTTGTCCTATAAAGGTAAAAAAAAATAAAAATCTTAGGTAAGCAAAAAAGTTAATGTTCCAAAAGTTCAATAAAGTTTATAAAAGCAAATGTTCTGTTTCAAATGTTATATAAAGTTAATGTTAAGAAATTTACTGCGTTGCGGCCTGTTTTTAAATATTTTTTTTTTTTTTTTTTAACCTACTAGGTGGACCAACCGATTGACCAGCTGCAGCACTGATTTGCATTCTGACAGAAGCATTGCCCTGCTGTCAGATTGCACAAAAGTCGGTGTATGCGGCGCTGCAAGACGAGATTTCTCCACTGCAGTAAAAATGATAAGTTTGCCGAGGCTTATGAGTTGAGGGGCGGTGTTCATATTGCTTTGGCAAACACTTTGTGTATATAAATAAATAAAAAAATTACGGCAATGATTTATTCATCCACATCAATTGATGTGAATGGAGAAATCAGGTTTGCCAGGGCATACGAGCTGAGTGGGTTTGGATGTTGGGTGGAGCTCCTATGTCCTGGCAGACTCCTTTCCCCTCCCTTTTTTTTTTTTTTTTTTTGCACGTTTTTTGGAAGAGATTTTTTTCATCCACATTGAAGGTCGCGAATGAAGAAATCGGTGCCGTTCATTTTTTCTTTCAGCCCAGAGGCTGAACGAAAAAAAAATATATATATCTCATTACCCGTATGCTCAATATAAGGAGAATAGCAGAAACTCCTAATGCTTGCCATACATGTAATGATTGTAGAGACCCTCAAATGCCAGGGTAGTACGAACACCCCACAAATGACCCCATTTTGGAAAGAAGACACCCCAAGGTATTCGCTGAGGGGCATATTGAGTCCATGAAAGATTGAACTTTTTGTCCCAAGTTAGCGGAAAGGGAGACTTTGTGAAGAAAAAAAATAAAAAATAAAAATCTATTTCCACTAACTTGTGCAAAAAAAAATATATATATATATTCTATGAACTTGCTATGCCCCTCACGGAATACCTTGAGGTGTCTTCTTTCCAAAATGGGGACACTTCTGGGGTATTTATACTGCCCTGGCATTTTAAGGGCCCTTAAGCGTGAGAAGTAGTTTGGAATCCAAATGCGTAAAAATGCCCTGTGAAATCCTAAAAGTACTCATTGGAATTTGGGCCCCTTTGCACATCTTGGCTGCAAAAAAGTGTCACACGTGGTATTGCCGTACTCAGGAGAAGTAGGGCAATGTGTTTTGGGGTGTATTTTTACATATACCCATGCTGGGTGAAAGAAATATCTCTGTCAAATGACAACTTTGTATAAAAAAAATAGGAAAAGTTGTCTTTTGGAGAGATTTCTCTCACCCAGCATGGGTATATGTAAAAAATTTTGATTAATATAAAAAAAAAAGTAAAAATGTCAGCAGCAATGAAGTACCACCAAATAAAAGCTCTATTAGTGAGAAGAAAAGGAGGTGAAATTATTTTGGGTGGTAAGTTGTATGACCGAGCAATAAACCGTGAAAGTGGTCTGGTCATTAAGGGGGTTTAAGCTAGGGGAGCTGAGGTGGTTAAAAAACTTTTTCGGATTTGTTTTGCTTTCTTTTGCTACCTGCTGTTCGTTTTGTATCTTTGCTAATTTTACCTTTTTTTTTTTTTTGGCAGATTTTATTAAGC
Source organism: Bufo gargarizans (assembly GCF_014858855.1). Taxonomy (NCBI): domain Eukaryota; kingdom Metazoa; phylum Chordata; class Amphibia; order Anura; family Bufonidae; genus Bufo; species Bufo gargarizans. The sequence goes on along the minus strand of NC_058081.1, from coordinate 423,768,814 downwards.
CCTTTGTAGTCTTCAAAAGCTACAGCTGACCCCTCCAGATTTGTATTTTTTAATTGCCCTCTTTGTCTTTTATTGCTCTTTTTACAGTAACTGTAAGCCATGGGGGGTTTAATTTTAATTATTTATACTTGTTACCTAAAGGGATACATTTTTTAGTGCAATTACTCAATGTGGATTTGAAGCTCTCCCATTTATCCTCTGTATTATCATGTGACAGTAGCTGCTCCCAGTCTATGCCCTGAAATGCTGCTCTCAATTTGGGGAAATTTGCCTTTTTGAAATTTAGTGTCTTTGCTCTGCCTGACAGTTTGCTTTTTATAGTTTAGGAGGAATATAATTATATTGTGGTCACTACTACCTAGTGTTTCTCGAACAGTAACATTACCAATAAGCTCTGCATCATTAGAAATTGATTGTTTTGTGTTTAGGACATTGATATTTGCTAAGGTGTATGTTGTGGAGGCTACAGACCCTTTATAAAAAATTACTCTGCCCTCAGCATCAGAAAACTGTTGCGAGACCTGAAAAGGAATAGATTTGTGGATTGCAATTTTTACCCCTTTTGTGCGAGAAGTCTCCTGACAACTATGGAACCATTGGTTGAAGTGATAATGAGAGAGTTTTGGGATTTTGTCTTTTTTTAAAGTGGGTTTCTTGTAGAAAAGCAATACTGGTGTTGTTTATGTAGTTGAAAGATGGTGTGATGTCTCTTATCAGGTGAGTTTAAGCCTTTTATGTTTAGGGCGGTGATGTTAATCTTTGCCATAATTACTCTGTGTAAGGCTGATGTCCCTATTTGGCTCCTCCTAAAAAGAAAAAGCAGTAAGTAATGTGAAATATAAATATACGAAGGAAGTAGAGGGGAAGGAAAGCAAGACTAACAGACTTGGGGGGGGGGGGGGGGGGGGAGATAAACAAAACAATTAAGAGGCAACTACTGAGAAAAAGCCTCCAACATATATTTATAACTGTACAAACTTGCACTTCGTAAAGCTTTAAAGGGAACCTGTCAACTCTATGATGCTACTCACTGAGCATTTCTAAATGTTCATTGTGTTACCCTCAACATATAAATTATTCTTTTAATTTCATTTGCAGATAAATAAGTATTATGTATTTTTGTACTTCCCGCCTTTTATGCAAATTAACATAAGTCATTTCATTAGAAGCCTGCTGTTAACAGCTTTAACCACCTCCGGACCGCCTAACGCAGATGTGCGGTCCGGAGGTGGCAGCGCTGCGCACAGTCACGCATATACACGTCATCTCGCGAGAGACGCGAGATGACGCGAGTATGCGCCGGCATTTCATCGAGAAGTATTTCGTCAGCAACCTGCCAGCCAATGATCGTGGCTGGCAGGTTGCTGATTTTTAAAAAATCCAATCAAAGTGCCAGATAGCAGATCATATTTGTAAATATGATCTGTTATATGGCTGCCTGCTCCTCTGCTGGTTCTTTTCGTCGGTTGGATCCAGCAGAGGAGCAGGCTTCACAGTGAGTACACCAAACACTACACTTTAGCCCCTGATCACCCCCCTGAACCCCAATTAACCCTTTGATCACCCCTGTCAATCACAAGTGAAAAGAAAAAAGTGATCAGTGCAAACTGTCACTTTTTTTTTTTCACTGTTCTTGACCGTTAGGTTTTAGGTATAGTTTAGGTCCCTTGGTTAGGTAGTTAGCGATCAGTTAGCGCCCAGCCCACCGCACCGCAGTCCGTTATTCGCTGATTAGCGTATCGCTAATCAGCATTTGTACTTTTATAGTATCTGGAAGTGATCAAAACTGATCACGGTCAGATCTATAATAGTACTAGTGTCACTTTAGTTCGCCCTCCACCCAAAACGCAGTGTTTGCCCGATCAGGCCTGATCGGTCGCCCACACGTGCGTTCGCCCACACCCGCCCCACCGCAGTGACCAAAATTGTTTTTTTTGATCACTGCACATTCACTTTACACGCACTGCGGCGATAAAAAAAAATCAGTTTTGATATTTTTTATCAACCGCAGCGGCCTCCGGTACTTCGCTAGCCTCCCCTTTGTACAACAGGCTTGTTTTTTTTTTTCTTGGGTAGTCTCAGGGAATACCCCTAAATTTAGTTGCCCACATGTCTAACAGGGGGTATTCTTCTGAAGAGGCCTACAGGCGTCTGACCCAGTCGGATGAGGAGTGGGAACCCTCATCTGATGAATCCAGCGGGTCAGAATACGAACCTGTAGAAAGCAGTGGCTCTCTGACCCAAAGTTCGGACGAGGAGGCTGAGGTCCCTGATACCACCAGGCGTACCCGGCCCCGTGTCGCTAGACCGCAGGTTGCGCAGGATCCGCTTCAAGAGCAGCAGAGTGGGGCTGGTGCTGTCGGATTACGTGGTGAGGCATACACCAGCAGCCCAGCCCTCCCTGGACCTAGTACCAGCACTGCCGTACAACCTGGTGAAGTAGCGAGCACCAGAAGGGCAGTTGAAGCTGGTACGGTGGCACGTGCAGTAGTGACCCCGTCGCAGCCACCGCAAAGACGTGCCCGTAGAGCCCCTAGAATCCCGGAGGTGCTGGCAAACCCTGATTGGCAGTCCCCAACTGCAGCCGCACCTGTAGTTTTCCCTTTCACTGCCCAGTCTGGAGTTCGGGTTGAGACAGCTCAGATCGGTTCGGCCCTGGGATTTTTTGAGCTGTTCTTGACTGCGGAGCTTTTAGACATAGTTGTGGCCGAAACAAACAGGTATGCCACACAATTTATCACCGCTAACCCGGGAAGCTTTTATGCCCAGCCTTTCCGGTGGAAACCAGTCCAAGTTTCCGAAATTAAAACTTTTCTGGGCCTCCTCCTCAACATGGGCCTGACAAAAAAGCATGAATTGCGGTCATATTGGTCCACGAACCCGATTCATCACATGCCCATGTTCTCTGCTGCCATGTCCAGGGCACGTTTTGAGGCCATCCTGCGGTTCCTGCACTTTAGTGACAACACCGCCTCCCGTCCCAGGGGCCACCCTGCTTTTGACCGGCTCCACAAAATTCGGCCCCTCATAGACCATTTCAACCAGAAATTTGCAGATATTTATACCCCAGAGCAAAACACCTGCATAGACGAGTCCCTGATACATTTTACCGGGCGCCTTGGCTTCAAACAATACATCCCAAGCAAGAGCGCCCGGTATAGGGTCAAATTGTATAAGCTCTGTGAAAGGGCCACAGGCTATACCCACAAATTTCGTGTCTGAGGGAAAAGATCAGACCCTGGAGCCGGTCGGTTGCCCTGACTACCTGGGGAGCAGTGGGAAGACAGTTTGGGACTTGGTGTCACCCTTATTCGGCAAGGGGTACCATCTTTAGGTGGACAATTTTTACACAAGTGTGGCCCTCTTTAGGCATTTGTTTCTAGAACGGATTGGCGCCTGTGGTACCGCGCGAACTAGTCGCGCGGGCTTCCCCCAACGGCTCGTTACCACCCGTCTTGCAAGGGGGCAGAGGGCCGCACTGTGTAACGAAGAACTGCTCGCGGTGAAATGGAGAGACAAGCGTGACGTTTACAGGCTCTCCTCCATTCACGCAGACACGACAATACAAATTGAGCGAGCAACCCGTGTCATTGAAAAGCCCCTCTCAGTCCACGACTATAACCTCCACATGGGAGGGGTGGACTTCAATGACCAGATGTTGTCTCCGTATTTAGTTTCCCGACGCACCAGACGCTGGTATAAGAAGGTGTCTGTATATTTAATTCAATTGGCTCTGTACAATAGTTTTGTTCTCTACAGTAAGGCTGGGAGAACTGGATCCTTCCTCAAATTTCAGGAAGAGATCATCGAGAACCTCCTGTATCCAGGAGGTACCATGGCCCCAACCACCAGTGTAGTTAGCCGTCTACACGAGCGACATTTCCCCAATGTCGTTCCTGGTACCTCAACCCAACAGACACCCCGAAAAAGATGTCGTGTCTGTAGCAGGAGTGGAATAAGGCGTGACACCAGCTATTTCTGTCCTGACTGTCCGGACCACCCTGCCCTATGCTTTGGAGAGTGTTTCCGGAAGTACCACTCACAGGTACACTATTAGCATAGGGATCATCTCACCAGGACAGGCACACAGGGCTATTAGGGCCCATTCACTCACTGCTGCTGCAAACATCTCCTTTCACATGGGACAAAGTGCATAATGCACTTCGCCACATCTTTGGGCGATTTGCGCTTTGCACATTGACCCATGGGGAAGGAGAGGTTTGTTCTATAAAGGTAAAAAAAACACACCAGTAAGCAAACACGTTAATGTTCACTTAAAAAAGTTAAAGTTTATATTTTCTGTTGCAAAGTTAATAAAATTATTGCGTTGCGGCCTGGTTTTTTCTTTTTTTTTTTTTTTTTTCTTTTTTTACCTTCCAGGTGGACCAACCGATTGACTAGCTGCAGCACCGATGTGCATTCTGACAGAAGCATTGCGCTGCTGTCAGATTACACGCAAGTCGGTGTATGCGGCGCTGCAAGACGTGATTTTCTCCTCTGCAGTGACAGATACGTTTGCCAAGGCATACGAGCTGAGGAGGAGGCGGCGTTCCTATGCTTTGGCAAACACTTTGTATATGTATGTGTATATATATATAAAAAATCCCGGCAATGATTTATTCATCCACATCGATTGATGTGAATGGAGAAATCTGGTTTTCCAGGGCATACGAGCTAAGTGGGTATGGATGTAGGGCGGAGCTCCTATGTCCTGGCAGACGCCTTTCCCCTCCATTTTTTTTTTGGCAGAGATTTTTTCATCCACATTGATCGATGCGAATGAAGAAATCTGTGCCGTTCATTTTTTTCTTTCAGCCCAGAGGCTGAACGGAAAAAAAAAATCTCATTACCTGTATGCTCAATATAAGGAGAATAGCAGAAACTCCTAATGCTGGCCATACATGTAATGATTGCGGAGACCCTCAAATGCCAGGGCAGTACAAACACCCCACAACTGACCCCATTTTGGAAAGAAGATACCCCAAGATATTTGCTGAGGGGCATATTGAGTCCATGAAAGATTTAAATTTTTGTCCTAAGTTAGCGGAAAGTGAGACTTTGTGAGAAAAAAATAAATAAATCCATTTCCGCTAACTTATGCAAAAAAAAAAAAATTTCTATGAACTTGCCAGGCCCCTCATTGGATACTTTGGGGTGTCTTCTTTCCAAAGTGGGGTCACATGTGGGGTATTTATACTGCCCTGGCTTTTTAGGGGCCCTAAAGCATGAGAAGTCGTCTGGGATCCAAATGTCTAAAAATGCCCTCCTAAAAGGAATTTGGGCCCCTTTGCGCATTTAGGCTGCAAAAAAGTGTCACACATGTGGTATCGCCGTACTCAGGAGAAGTTGGGCAATGTGTTTTGGGGTGTCATTTTACATATACCCATGCTGGGTGAGATAAACATCTTGATCAAATGCCAACTTGATCAAATGCTGCTGACATTTTTACATTTTTTGAAATTAATCAAAATGTAACGATTTTTTTTTGCCAAAAAATGAAATTTTTCACTTTTAGCTGTAAAATTTTGCAAAAAAAACGACATCCATATTGTTCTGCATCTCTTTGATAAAAAAAAATGTTTGGGCTAAAAAAATAAAAATTGTTTGGGTAAAAGTTATAGCGTTTACACGCTATGGTACAAAAATGTGAATTTCCGCTTTTTGAAGCAGCTCTGACTTTCTGAGCACCTGTCATGTTTCCTGAGGTTCTACAATGCCCAAACAGTAGAAAAACCCCACAAATTACCCCATTTCGGAAAGTAGACACCCTAAAGTATTCGCTGATGGGCATAGTGAGTTCATAGAACTTTTTATTTTTTGTCACAAGTTAGCGGAAAATGATTTATTTTTTATTTTTTTCTTACAAAGTCTCATATTCCACTTACTTGCGACAAAAAATAAAAAATTCTAGGAACTCGCCATGCCTCTCACGGAATACCTTGGGGTGTCTTCTTTCCAAAATGGGGTCACTTGTGGCGTAGTTATACTGCCCTGGCAATTTAGGGGCCCAAATGTGTGAGAAGTACCTTGCAATCAAAATGTGTAAAAAATGGCCTGCAAAATCTGAAAGGTGCACTTTGGAATATGTGCCCCTTTGCCCACCTTGGCAGCAAAAAAGTGTGACACATCTGGTATCGCCGTACTCAGGATGAGAGAAATATCTTGGCAAAAGACAACTTTTCCCATTTTTTTATACAAAGTTGGCATTTGACCAAGATATTTTTCTCACCCAGCATGGGTATATGTAAAATGACACCCCAAAACACATTCCCCAACTTCTCCTGAGTACGGCGATACCAGATGTATGACACTTTTTTGCTGCTAAGGTGGGCAAAGGGGCACATATTCCAAAGTGCACCTTTCGGATTTCACCGGTCATTTTTTACACATTTTGATTGCAAAGTTCTTCTCACACATTTGGGCCCCTAAATTGCCAGGGCAGTATAACTACCCCACAAGTGACCCCATTTTGGAAAGAAGACACCCCAAGGTATTCTGTGAGGGGCATGGTGAGTTCCTAGAATTTTTTAATTTTTTGTCGCAAGTTAGTGGAATATGAGACTTTGTAAGAAAAAAATTAAAAAAATAAAATCATCATCATTTTCCGCTAACTTGTGACAAAAAATAAAAGTTCTATGAACTCACCATGCCCATCAGCGAATACCTTAGGGTGTTTACTTCCCGAAATGGGGTCATTTGTGGGGGTTTTCTACTGTTTGGGCATTGTAGAACCTCAGGAATCATGACAGGTGCTCAGAAAGTCAGAGCTGTTTCAAAAAGCGGAAATTCACATTTTTGTACCATAGTTTGTAAATGCTATAACTTTTACCCAAACCATTTTTTTTTTTTTTGCCCAAACATTTTTTTTTTATCAAAGACATGTAGAACAATAAATTTGGCGAAAAATTTATATATGGATGTCGTTTTTTTTTTTTGCAAAATTTTACAGCTGAAAGTGAAAAATGTCATTTTTTTGCAAAAAAATCGTTACATTTTGATTAATAACAAAAAAAGTAAAAATGCCAGCAGCAAATACCACCAAATGAAAGATCTATTAGTGAGAAGAAAAGGAGGTAAAATTCATTTGTATGGTAAGTTGCATGACCGAGCGATAAACGGTGAAAGTAGTGTAGTGCCGAAGTGTAAAAAGTGCTCTGGTCATGAAGGGGGTTTCACCTAGCGGGGCTGAAGTGGTTAGGGTACTGCTGGCGGTTTATGATCCATTTTGGTGTTGACAGGTTCCCTTTAAACAAATTCTGTGTGTCTTGGCTGCTAAGACACACCAAATTAGTTATTCTTGCACCCACCTCTCGACTTCCGAGGAGATACAAACGCGCTGTAAAACGCTCTACACATGAAAACCAATGCTTCCCTATGGGAATGGTTCTCACCTGGGCGTTTTACAGCGCGTATGATCGCGCTGTAAAACGCCCGACGCTCAAACAAGTACTTGAGCTTCTTTGGGGCGTTTGTGGCCATAGGACACTGCAGTCAATGACACAAACGCGTTTACTATTACAAAAACCGCGCGTCAGAAACGCCCGTCAAAAACGCGCGTTTGACACGCGTTTGGGAAACGCTCAGGTGTTAAAGCAGGGTAAGAAGCGTTGTGAGGTTATAAGCAAGTAGAGGAGGGGAAGGGGGGGGGGGGGGTCTAGTGAAAACAAGGGATGTGGAATATGATAATTTCGAGTAAATAATTAGATAAACTCTAATAAAAAGTAGAATAAAGCCAAGAATAATAGGGATACTACTAGGGATCGACCGATTATCGGATTTACCGATATTATCGGCCGATATTCAGTATTTTGAACACTATCGGTATCGGCATTTATTTTGCTGATATTCCGATAGCGTACTGGGAACACAGATCGCGCTGCTGACAACGCTCTCCGTGTTCCCTCAGCAGCAGCACAGGGGAGAAGGAGCAGTGTCTCCTCCCCCTGTGCTGCTGCTGCTGTCAATGAAAGTACAGGGGACAAGAGGGGAGGAGCTATGGCCACTGCGCCACCAATGAAGCTTAATCTCACATTTATTCATATACAGGAGGCGGGAGCTGCAGGATCACATAGCCGGCTCCCGGCCTCTATGAGCTGTAACTGCGATCTGCGGTAGTTAACTCCTCAGGTGCCGAGGATCGCAGCTACTGCTCATAGAGGCCGGGAGCCGGCCATGTGATACTGCAGCTCCCGCCTCCTGTATATGAATAAATGAGAGATTAAGCTTCATTGGTGGCTCAGTGCGCCACCCCAAGCCCCCCGGTATTAGACATTGGTGGCGCAGTGCGCCCCCCCCCCCCCCCCCTCCCAGTATTAAGCATTGGTGGTGCAGTGCGAATTATCGGTCGATCCCTAGATACTACTATTATGAGTTACTGAGAAGCCGGGTGTTTAACCCTGTCATTGGAGATGTCTCAACATATCTGAGATCATCGGATGGGGGGGGGGTTCTAGGGTACTTCAAAGGGCCCCTAATATCATCTTTTAATCCACGATAAACCCTTTGATCGTTTGGTTGTCCATATACAGACGTATAAAGACAACTGGAACGAAGTTTGGGTTGAGGAAAGGGGGGGGGGCTGTGGGGGCTTAGGGGTTTGGGTCCAGGTTGGAACTGGTCATATACTCAAGCTTCAAGGACCCAATAATTAATAGCTATGGTTAAAGTAACTTAATAACAATGATGTAATATAACGAGGGAGCTCGTGCCCACTACAGTGGGACTGCCAAGGAAAACTGTTTAAGTAACTGTTGGGTCGCTGACCCCAAAACTTTTCATATTGGCTTGTGAGACCTATCGTCCTGCTTGAGGAACATGTATATAGAACCTGGAGAGTCAAGAGAGTCAGGTGATTGAAGCAGCTGACTTGGATTGTCTCCTCATCTCCTTCGGCTTTTGATTCCTATGCGCTGTCTTCGATGGTTTAACTTTGGGCAGTTGTGGGAGGTCATGATTATCCAGCATTGTCATCCAAGATTGGATTTGCAGCAGGGGAATCTACAGTGCTACCCATAATTTATCTAGGTCAAGCAGGTTATGTACTGTAAGACCAAACTGAAAAAGCCACATATATTGAATGTTCTTTGACCGCAGAACTTCAAGTAATGGGCGTAGAAATCTCTGATACAGGGTGGCTGGTGCTAGATCTTGGTAGAAGGTGGGGTCAGTGTATGTAGTTGGTGGTTTCCTTCTAGCTGCTGTTAGAATCTGAGACGTAATCCACATATGATGACAGACCACAGGGTGGATAAAAATCAATGATTTATAAAAAAAAATAAAAAATTTTTTTTTACATTTATTTAAATCAAAATTTTTTATATAAAAGGAAAATATATTACATCCAAAGGTTATTCCATCATGAAATAAAGATTATTTTTTTAATTACGTCGAATAAGGCTGCTTTCACACTAGCGTTCGGGTGTCCGCTCGTGAGCTCCGTTTGAAGGGGCTCACGAGCGGACCCGAACACAGCCGTCCAGCCCTGATGCAGTCTGAATGGAGCGGATCCGCTCAGACTGCATCAGTCTGGCGGCGTTCAGCCTCCGCTCGCCTCCGCACGGACAGGCGGACAGCTGAACGCTGCTTGCAGCGTTCGGGTGTCCGCCTGGCCGTGCGGATCCGTCCAGACTTACAATGTAAGTCAATGGGGACGGATCCGTTTGAAGATGCCACAATATGGCTCAATCTTCAGGCGGATCCGTCCCCCATTGACTTTACATTGAAAGTCTGGACGGATCCGTACGAGGCTATTTTCACACTTAGCTTTTATATGCTAAAATAATGCAGACGGATCCGTTCTGAACGGAGCCTCCGTCTGCATTATTATGATCGGATCCGTTCAGAACGGATCCGATCGAACGCTAGTGTGAAAGTAGCCTAAGACTGTATGTGGACTCCCATATTGTTGAATGGATTAGGCAGTGGCTCAGGGACAGACAACAGAGGGTTGTAGTCAATGGAGTATATTCAGACCATGCTCTTGTTACCAGTGGGGTACCTCAGGGATCTGTTCTGGGACCCATATTGTTTAATATCTTTATCAGCGAAATAGCAGAAGAGCAGAATATAAAATCGGTGATACAGTCCTAACCTCTGTATCTGAGGAAAGAAATTTAGGGGTCATTATTTTCAGAAGACTTAAAGGTAGGCAGACAATGCAGGGCTCCAGACTAAATAAAAACCTAGTAGCCATTGGCTCCTGAACTGAAAAATTTAGGCGCCAAATTAAATTATTTTTTTTTTAAACTCGTTTTATTCAAGGATAGCAAAACAAGTATGGCGTACACATGACATCACAAAGGCCCACGCAGGGGTCTATCAGAAATGATTAACACAAATGCTGCAAATCCGCAGGTCTGGGGATGCAGGTAGGAGGCATACATGTCATTAACACATAATCAACAGAAGTGAGAGAGCCCTATTGGACTCCCCCAGTAACAGCCTGTGTCAGAGATCTCGACAGACACCAAGGAAAAGATCCTCACTGGTCAAGCAAACCTCAACCAACCTCTACGGGCGCGGTGCGTGCAAAGTAAGCGGTGAAGAGCACCACTCAGACCAGACCCTATGAAACTTCTGTGGGCACCCCCTGTGTTTATAGACCACTTTTTCCATGGAAATCACACTATTTACCAGCGACGGCCATTGACCCCTCGAGGGAAGAGACTCCCCCATCCAGCGCAGCGCAATCGCTTTTCTGGCTAAAAGCAGAGTCCTTTCCAGGAAGATCCTGTGGTGATGCGACCAAGTTTCCTCGTCTACAATACCCAGAATGCACATCTTGGGGCACAGCCGCAGCGTCGGAGGGACCAAGGTCTTGAGAACCTCCAGAATCGACACCCAGAACTGACATATGCCCGGGCATTCCCATATCATATGCCAAAAGTTGGCGCCCGCCGCACTGCACCTGTGACACCGAGAGTGATCCAACCTCCCCATTTTGTGTAGTCTGGTGGGGGACAGGTAACTATAATGTAGTATAAAGAGCTGTGTCATTCTGTTATTGTCGAAGGGGATACCCTTGTGGGAGCCAGCAGTGCCTCCTCCCATTCCTCAGTAGTCAGAGAGGGTATGTGCCCTTTCCATTTGGTCTCCACAGCAAGTGGGGTCGCCCGCATGTGACAATCCAGCAGGTGAGTATAAAGCGCTGATATCATCCCTCTAGGTCCCTGGGATCTCAGAACACCAATGATGGGGTACTTGGATATACCTCTGTCATCTCCTCGAAATTGGGCCTGTACTGCGTGCCGCAGCTGGAGGTATCTATAAAAGAGGGTACGCGGTACTCTAAATCTCTCCTGTACCTGGGAAAACGAGATTAGCTGCCCTCCCTCAAATACATCCCCTAGAGCTCGTATCCCATGCCTCCTCCACTCTGATACTCCCTCCAACCGTGCCAGATGGGGGAACATGGAGTTATCCCATATGGGGATCTCGCTGGGCAGGTCCTTGTATAAGTTTAATTTCGACGCCTGTCAAACTTGATGGGCCAATTTATGAATCGGGAGGACACTCTTCTGTAGTGATCTAGAGCCCTCCAACACAGGCCACAGCGGGCGAACTCCGAGATGCCCATGTAAATAAGCCTCAGCGTTAGGCCGAGGAGCTTCGGTAACCCAGCACTTCAGAAACCGCAACTGACTGGCTATGAAGTACAAGAAAAAGTCAGGGAGGGCAGCGCCTCCTTGCAGCTTTGATCTCTGAAGAACTGGGAGTGAGAGCTTTCTTCTGGCATTACCCCAGACAAAGGCCGCATTCATGGCGTGGATGCGCTTAAAGAATCCCCTGGGAATCGGGGTACAGGCATGGGACAGCAGGTATAGACCCTTAGGCAAAAGTATCATTTTCACCAAGTTCAGTCTACCCATAACTGATAAAGGAAGGGACTCCCACGTTCTAAATTTCTCTTGGAACAACGACTCTAAGGGATCAATGTTCAGCGTATATGAGAGCTGTGGCGATCTGGTGATCATGACCCCCAGATATTTGAATCTATCCACAACAGGTAGGTTGCAGTGATTATCCGGCCAGTCGTGGTCCCATAACGGCATGATCGCCGATTTGCCCCAGTTTATATGCAGCCCAGAGAAACGCCCAAAGGACACAATGACCTCGATCGCTCTCGGGAGAGATGCGTCTGGACTGGACATAAACAGAATCAAATCATCAGCGTACAGCCCAATCCTATCTTCCCTATCATCCACGTTCACCCCCCGGAACACAGGATCCTGCCTAATCCTTAAGGCCAGATGTTCTATCGCTATGGCGAACAAGAGAGGCGAGAGTGGGCACCCCTGCCTCGTACCTCTGAGCAGAGAGATTTTGTCTGAGAGCGCTCCATTGATTTGAATACGGGCAGAGGGGTTCTTATACAGAATTCCAACCCATCTAACAAAATTGGGACCAAAGCCAAATTCCCTCAGCACGGCAGTTAAAAAGGGCCATTCTAGGGAATCAAAAGCCTTAGCCGTGTCAAGAGAGGCCATAGCCCACCTTTCTTTCTGAGCAACTCCAATTTGGGCAATCACTTGCGCCCTCCTAATATTATCCGAGGTGGACCTTCCGGGCATGAAGCCAGATTGATCAGCATGTATCACAGACGTTATCACCTTGTTCAGTCTGTTGGCCAATATCCTAGTCAGGATTTTATAGTCCAGGTTCAAAAGCGAAATTGGACGATAAGATCCGCAGTCCAGCGGATCCTTGCCAGGCTTCAAAATCACGACAATGGAGGCGTCAAGCATGGAATCCGGCAAGGATCCGCGGGAGTGCACAGCCCTAAATAATTCCAGCAGCTGTGGGCCCAGGATCTCCCTATATCTAGAATACACCTCCACTGGAATGCCATCCGGGCCAGGAGCCTTACCCGCTGGCAAATCCATGATGGCTCTCTCGACTTCCTCCAGGGTTATATCCTCCTCCATAATGCCTCTATCCAAGCTGCTCAACTGAGGATGGGGCACCTCACTTAAATATGCCTCTAGATCCCCTTCTGAGTATGTGGCCACCGATTTTATACAAATCCGTGTAAAAGCTGTGTAAGCACTGCAAGATGCCCTGAACCGACTCCACTATACCACCATCTGTCTCCCGGAGACGAAGGATTGGCGGGGCCATGGTATTGGCACGCGCTATATGAGCGAGCAACTTCCCCGCCTGATTGACCGTCTCAAAAGCCTGTTGCTTAAGGAAAAACAGCTTCCTCTTGCTCTTCTCTTCTAGATGCAACATATACTGTCTACCCGCTATCAACCACTCCCCTCTGTGGTCCTCCGTGGGAGAGTCAGTAAATGCCCTCTCCGCCACCCTGCATCAAGCAAACAATTCCTCCTCCTTACGCTGTGATTCTTTTTTAACATAAGATATAGGGGACTTGATGCAACCTCTAAGGTATGCTTTTAAAGTTTCCCATAATAGAAGGGGATCAGTGGAAGCTCCCTGGGCCTCAAAGAACATCTTAAGCTGATCTGGGATCCTGTCTGTTAGGCCAAACAGGGAAAGCCAGAAGGGATGAATTTCGCATTTTGTTACCCGGAATCAGGGGGCCAGACATTGTCAGCTCAGCCAGAATCGGGGCATGATCAGAGGGGCCCTGGGGACCATATCTAACGTCCACCACATCCGTGTACACTAAGGAGTTGCAGAACAGGTAGTCTATTCTTGATAGAGCACCTCTGGAGGGGGTGAAGCAGGAATATTCCCTGGCAGTGGGATTCCTAGCCCTCCATACCTCTATCCAGCCCATCTCCCGAGAAATCCTAGCAAGGGTTGAAGAGTCCCCTCCCAACCCACCTCTGTCAGCCCCGCCGCTAAACCTATCCGCAGCTTCGCTCATCACCTGATTGAAGTCTCCCATACATAAGAAGCGGGCGGCAGGGTATTGAGTCACAAAACCTACCACTGCTTGCAGCAAGGAAAGCGAGGCAGGGGGCGGGTTATATAGATTGACAATCACGTATGGAAGGCTGTCTATGTAAGCAAATACAAAAATATACTGACCCCCCCTGATCTACAACCGAGCGTTGAATCTCGCACCGGAGGCTCCTGTGAAACAGTAGGGCGACCCCCCCCCTAGAGTTTGAGCTGCCATAGGCATTAAATAAATGCTGAGCCCAAGGCTTCTTCAACCTGTGGCCCGTTTCTGGGGTGAGATGTGTCTCCTGAAGTCCCAATATCTGGGGGTTAAAGGACCTGATCTGGGAAAACACTGCAATCCTCTTTCTAGGATCCCCCAGCCCTCTGACATTCCAGGACATAACTCTCAAGGGGGCCATATCGACGTGTCGTAGGAATCTCTGACATATACCCTCCCATAGGCTGCATTCGCCCCCAGATTAAGCATCTGAACCCTCCATGTCAGCAGCCATTCTGCAATTGAAACGGTTAGGGATAGCCATACTTGATACGAGCAAACAGGAGCATACTGTAACACAACTTATAACGAGAACATGAACAACCTGAGTGTGTCAGGCTTTAGGCCAGCTAACTGAGTGGCCCTAACTTCGGGGACCTGTATGGTGTACAAAGCTGTTAATACCACACAGGTAACGCTCCCATCCCCCTTGCAGCTCCATAATGAAAACCGCCAACCACTTCTCCAACAGAAGGAACGCAAATAAACATCATCCATTAATCGCATCATAAGTGTCCCCATTATTCTCTTCTGAGACCAACAAAACAGTGCAGTAACGTCACCTCAATGCAGCAAACAGTAAGACTAGGGTCAGCATCAAAGCCTTTCAAATAACAGGGTCCCGCACTTTGCAGACATGTGGGGGCACATAATACTTGCGATGCGAACGGCGAACAGATCATCGCGGCGGAGGGCGCGCAGCCATCCTCGAGGCCCAGTCCTCGGCCTCCCTTGGATCGTTGAAGAAAACGGTCTTCTCTCCGTCAATCACCCTAAGGCGAGCTGGGTAAGCCATTGAATATTGTAGATTCAGCTCACGGAGGCGACGCTTGACCGCAACAAAGGTAGCTCTCCTCTTCTGGAGATCCGCGGAGAAGTCCGGAAAGAGGGAAATTCTAGCATTCTCATGCCGGATATCTTGCTTGCTCCTGGCCTGGCTGAGGATGAGATCCCGATCTCTCCAGTTCAAGAGGCGCGCCAGAAGCGGTCTGGGGGGGGGGGGGGCTCCGGGTGGTGGTTGCCTGGCGGGGACACGGTGGGCCCTCTCCACAGCGTAAGCTGGTGTAAATGATGCCTCCGGGAACTGCTCTCTGAACCAGGTTTCCAGGAACGCCGCTGGGTCTCGTCCCTCAGCCTTTTCAGGTAGGCCCAGGATCCGCACATTATTGCGTCGCGACCTATTTTCTAGGTCGTCGCACTTCTGCTGCCATTGGCCCACCGCTCGCTCTAGAACCTGCACTCTCCCCTCCAATGGTCTGGTCGAGTCCTCCAGGGCCGAGACCCGATCTTCAGTGGTCTTGACTCGATCCCTCAGCTGTTGCATGTCATGGCGTAGCAGGCTGACATCGACTCTCACCTCCTCCAGCTTGCCCGTGAGCGAGGACTGACACGATGAGATCGCCACCAGCAGCTAATCATATGCCGCCTTGAGGGTGAACTCTGGCTCGGTGGGCTCTTCAGCCTCCGCCTGCTGCGCGGCCTGTCCTCGGGTAATCGCAGCGCGCGAGGGTGAGGCAGGCGCGGCGCCATTTTGGGCCTCGGACCGAGCGAACTCCTTCAGCCTCTCTGCAGCTGTTTGTGCTTTGCTGGGCCCCATTGCTGGTGTGCGGGGTCTCCTCCTGCGTTTACACACTGTCCAATCTGAACCTGGGGTCGGCAGTTTGTCAGGATGATGAAGGATTACAGAGGGTGTACGGAGCTGCACTCAAACACATGCTCTCATGCCGGCAGTTGGCCACGCCCCCCCCCCCCCCCCCCAAATT
The DNA here is from genome assembly GCF_014858855.1 of Bufo gargarizans. NCBI lineage: Eukaryota > Metazoa > Chordata > Amphibia > Anura > Bufonidae > Bufo > Bufo gargarizans. The sequence goes on along the minus strand of NC_058081.1, from coordinate 423,752,920 downwards.
TAATTTTTAGTCGCCAAATCGAAACCAAATCAAAGTTTTGGTATTGTGACAACGTAGGGTTTTTTCGATACCAAAATTTTGATTCGCTTTCTTCACCATAAAAAAGTATTACGATACTCAATACCATGAAAAAAAAAAAAAAAAAAACAGGCAGAGTGCATTTTGCATTTTATGAAACGTTCAGCCCATAATAGTACAGTCCTATCCTATTTTTTTGGGGCGACAAGGTGACAAAAAAATGGCGAATCGCATGGTTTTTATTTATTTCTGTTACAGCTCTCACAGCATAGGAGATATTTTTTAATAATTTAATGGTTTGTACTTTTTGGACGCAGCGCTATGTAATATTTTTATTTCTTTATATATTTTATATGAAAAATTAGGAAAGGGGGGATTTAAACTTAATATTTTAGGGTACTTTCATACTAGCGTTTTTCATTTCCGGCACAGAGTTCCATCACAGGGGCTCTATACTGGAAAAGAACTGATCAGGCATATCCCCATACATTCTGAATGGAGAGCAATCCGTTCAGGATGCATCAGGATGTCTTCAGTTCAGTAATTTTGACTGATCAGGCAAAAGATAAAGCCGTAGCATGCGGAAAAAACGGAAGACTTGCCTGAATCCCGGATCGGGCATTTTTTCCCATAGGAATGTATTAGTGCCGGATCTGGCATTCAAAATACCAGAATGCCGGATCTGTCCTTCCGGTCTGCGCATGCGCAGACCGGTAAAAATGTGTAAGAAGATGCAAGACGGATCCGTCTGTCCGCATGACAAGCGGAGAGATGGATTAGTTCTTGCAATGCATTTGTGAGATGGATCCGCATCCGGATGCGTCTCACAAATGCTTTTAAGTCACATCCAGATCGGCGGATCTTGCAGGCAGTTCCGACGACGGAACTGCTTGCCGGATCACACTGCCACAAGTGTAAAAGTTGCCTTAGTCTCTTTTTTTTTTTTTTTTTTTTTTTTTTTTTTTTTTTACTTACTATTAGCCCCCTTAGGGGCTGGAGCCCTTGTCCTATTCTTAGGCCCCTTTCACATGGGCAAGATTTCTGTGTGGGTGCTATGCGTGAGGTGAACGCATTGCACCCGCATTGAATCCGGACCCATTTACTTCTATGGGGCTGTGCACATGGGCAGTGATTTTCACGCATCACTTGTGCGTTGCGTGAAAATCGCAGAATGCTCTATGTTGTGCGTTTTTCACGCAACGCAGGCCCCATAGAAGTTAATGGGGCTGCGTGAAAATCGCAAGCATCCGCAAGCAAATGCGGATGTGATGCGATTTGCACGCATGGTTGCTAGGATGAAAGTCTATTCACTGTGTTATTTTCCCTTATAACATGGTTATAAGGAAAAATAGCATTCTTTAAGACAGAATGCTTAGTAGAAGGTCAATTGAGGGTTTGTTCCCCCTGTGCGATCAGCCCAAGTGCATCAGCTCCACTGTCGTCCCCCCCCAGTGCCATCAGCTCCACTGCCCCCCCGTGCCATCAGCTCCACTGTCCCCCCACCCCCCGTGCCAGAAAACCAATGTGGACATGAACTGAACGGTTTCCCTACTTTATGGTGCAGTAAAATCAGAGCATTACTACAGGTAATAATAATAATAGATATAACAGCAGGGCTGTATATTCCTTTTCTAGTAGCCTCACTGTATCAGAAGATCTACATTGCCGGGCCACCCACACCTGCACAGGGTGCAACCCCTGCTACACCTTGGCATGAATATACATATGGGGAAATCAGTACAGTACCTGCTGCACCGATCTCCAAATGATCACTGTGAAACTCTGTTAAATTGAAATACACAAAAGTGATCTCCAGAGCCACACTCCCGTCCCCATAGCACCCACAAGCCATTGCGGCCGCTAGAGGGTGAGCGGCATACCACGTGCCTGCATACAAAGTAGACGGCGGCCATTTTCTTGAAGAACAGACAGAAGCGCACAGATTGGTTCAAGCAGCGGGAGAGATGAGAGGCCGCAGCTGTGCCTGGCGGAGGTAGCAATGCAGTACGGGCCGGCGGGTGACCACGGAGCAGTGAGTAATAGCAAGTGCTTCACTCCCGCTCCGTGGTCACATGACACAAACGAATCCTCGATGAAAAAAATTGCATCGAGGATTTTTTTGTGTCGAATCACTCGATTCAATCGAGGAATCGTTTCAGCCCTAGACCTGTTAATACAAATACAGGAGGCGGGTGCCTGAATCAAATAGCCGGCACCCGGCCTCTATGACAGGGAGCTGCGATCCGCTGTAGTTAACCCCTCTCATGTACCGCACCTGAAGGGTTAACTGCAGTGGATCGCAGCTCCCTGTCATAGAGGTCGGGTGCCGGCACCCGCCTCCTGTATTTGTATTAACAGGTCAGTTGTCTTCATTGGTGGTGCAGTGGCCACAGCCCCTCCCCTCCCCTCCTCCTCCAGTCTCTTTTTACTGGCGGCGGCGGCAGCACAGGGGAGGGGGAGAGACTCCTCCACTGTGCTACTGAGAAAAATATCGGCAGCGGGGCAGAGAACTATCAGCTCCTGTGCCCCGCCGCTGTATTCAACTGCAGAGCTGCGGTGGCTGGTCTAGTCGCATTTGTAAATTCTAAGTCGCATTGGTGACCATTTTGGTCGCCATCTGGAGCCCTGCAATGTCATAGTCACAGGAAATGCTAGCAGAATGCTTGGGTGTATAGGGAGAGGCATTACCAGTAGAAAGATGGAGGTGCTCATGCTGCTCTACAGAGCACTAGTGAGACCTCATTTTGGAGTATTGTGCGCAGTACTGGAGACCATATCTCCAGAAGGATATTGATACTTTGGCGAGAGTTCAGAGAAGAGCTACTAAACTAGTACCTGGATTGCAGGACAAAACTTACCAGGAAAGATTAAAGGACCTTAACATGTATAGCTTCGAAGAAAGACGAGACAGAGGGGATATGATAGAAACTTTTAGATACATAAAGGGAATAAACATGGAAAAAGAGGGGAGAATATTTAAAAGAAGAAAAACTGCTACAAGAGGACATTGTTTTAAATTAGCGGGGCAAAGGTTTAAAAGTAATATCGGGAAGTATTACTTTACTCAGAGTAGTGGATGCATTGAATAGCCTTCCTGCAGAAGTGGTAGCTGCAAATACAGTGAAGGAGTTTAAGCATTCATGGGATAGGCATAAGGCCATCCTTCATATAAGATAGGGCCAGGGGCTATTCATAGTATTCAGTATATTGGGCAGACTAGATGGGCCAAATGGTTCTTATCTGCCGACACATTTCTATGTTTCTGTATGTGTAATTTTTGGTTAAATAAAGTCTATTAATCCATTCACAATGTCATGCTCTTCCAGAGGTTTTTGTAAGATTACTGGGCAGTCTCTCTGCTTACAAGATATTATCACAGATGCTAGGTTTACTATTGTATTTCTCAAAACTGAATTTGACTCAGCAGAGATCACATGCCTCTTCTTCACAGCAAAAATGTTACAACATGAACAGAGTTGAGAAAAATACCTTAAGGCCTCATGCACACGACAGTATTTTTTCACAGTCCGCAAAACTGGGTTCTGTTGTTCCGTGATCCGTTTCAGTTTTAGTTTCCGTGTGTCTTCCTTGATTTTTGGAGGATCACCAGACATGAAGGAAAGTGAAAAAAAAAAAATCTACGTCAAGTTTGCCTTGCAAATGATAGGAAAAAAAATGGACGCGGATGACAATCTTGTGTGCCTCCATGTTTTTTCACTGACCAGTTGACTTGAATGGGTCCGCAAACAGTTGTCCGTGAAAAAAATAGGACAGGTCATATTTTTTTGTTGGACTGGAAACACGGATCACGGATGCGGATGACAAACGGTGCATTATCAGAGTTTTCAACTGACCCATTGAAAGTCAATGTGTCCGCAGAAAATCACGGAAAACGGAACAACGGACATTGAACACAACAACGGTCGTGTGCATGAGGCCTTATCCTAACTTCTACAAACCTATGAATGCAGAATCAACCTAATCAAACTAATATGAAAAGTTAAAATCTTCATCTACTTGCATATTATAAGTTATACCAGCAAGAATTAGTCTTTAGGTAGAAAGCTATGATTTAAATCAAGCCTTACTGACGAGTGATTTAAATTGTGATTTAAATCATTTTGATTTATATCAAATCCACCCTGACAGACCACAAATGGTATCTCTTGGTGATTCCCCTTGTTTTGGCTTGGGGCGTAGTGCTCTATAAACTTGTTCAACCACTATTCCCGCAGCCCTCTCTGGGCCCAGTAGGTTGCTAAAGATCTCTTGCGCCGCCTTCCCAAGTGATTCTGGAGCAAACTGTTCTGGTAAGCCCTTGATTCTAATATTTTTTTCTTGGGCTCCAGTTTTCTTGGTCTTCTATAAGCAACAGTGCCTTATTGATAAATTCAGCATGTTGAGAGGAGCGTGTCGCTACAGCCTCAGAAAAGGCCACTGTACTGGATTGAGCCATTTCCAGACCTTCCACTCTGTGATCTATTTGTTTTAAGTCAGCTTTTATGTCAACCAATTCCTGTCACGGTAGGTGAGGGAAGGGAAGCAAACCAAACACAACAAGACACCAAGCTAGGCCCCAATGCTAGGCAACAGGGAAAGATTACCACCTGACAATCCCTGAGCCTTTCCCTGACTGCTGAAAACATGAGCAAATCCTTACCCTGGGTTCACACCTGAGCGTTTCTGAGACGCGCGTTTTACGCAGGTATTTGTCGTTTTTATGCGCGTTTTTTGCAATAGTAAACTCGCGTTTGTGTGATTGACTGCAGTGTTGTGCAATGAGTCTATGGCTAAAACGCCCAAAAAAAAGCTCAAACACTTGTTTATACGTCAGGCGTTTTACAGCGCGTTCAGACGCGCTGTAAAACGCTCAAGTGTGAACCAGGGCCATAGGGAAGCATTGGTTTTCACGTGTTGAGCGTTTTACAGAGCGTTTGAACGCGCTGTAAAACGCTCAGGTGTGAACTTAGGGTTAGGTTGGAAGTGCTCATGCGCTGAAACCTAAGCCTAGCTGAAACTGAAACAAACCCTCAGCTAGTGAACTGGAGATAAGACAACCGATTCCTAGCGCAAGGTGCAGGAACCAGCATCTTCCTGAGGCCTAGCCAGAACACACAACAAAAGCTTAAAGGGAACCTGTCATGTGGATATTTGATTGTATACAATTAGTTAGATTATAATCATTAACTACTAAAAAGTACCTTAGATGTATTCACTTACTGGTGTGACAGATGGTTACCTCATAATATACACACAAAGATGCCACATGCCGCATTCTAATGAGCTGATTCGAGTCCGGCATGATGTCATTGAGTCCAGCGTATATTTAATTCAGAGCTATAGCCACTCCTCCACCCACCTGCTACTGATTCATATGGAAACAAACTGTCATTCAGCAGCAGGTGGGCAGGGAGAGTCAGGAGCTTGTGAATATTTATGACTCATCATTATCAGCTGGAGCTTTTCAATACAAGATGTTGGCAGATTGACTGGGCCAATTAAAGAAAATGACCCAGCATTTTCCTAAGAGAATCGGTCACTTATTTATGTTGCCCTTAGTTAGGACACCATAAAACTGGTGACAGGTTCGCTTTAAGACAGACTGGGAGCAGGAGATCCACCAAACACCAGCTTAGAACTCCAGAAGCGAATATAAACCGCAAGGGCTATATTGAGAGGCGGGTATAAATAGCACCACTAAATGGCTATTTAGCAGAACCTGTGGAGAGGTGGGATCCTGCCCAAAACCACAACAAAGAGAAACAGAACAATTTGTCAGACTTGCGTGTAACATGTCTGTCAGATATTCTCAGACCTTTCACAGGGCAGGTGTGACAATTCCTTCATCACGGGTCTAATGATTTGAAGGATAGCTGTCTTTAACCCCTTAAGGACGGGCCATTTTTCACCTTAAGGACAGACAGAATTTTCAGCAGGTTCTAGCATAGTTCTTTAACAAAGACCTGTGAAACGCATTATGGATCTTCCAGCCCTGCAGAAGTCCCAGACAAAATGCATCTGGATTAACAATGGCCGATCTTGGGCCCAACTTCCAAAAAGGTACTTTCAACTTAATGTTCTTAGAGGACAACCATACCAAATCACCCACACACAGGTCCAGACCAGTCATACGTCTCTTGTCAGCCATCCGTTTATATCTTTCACCCATTTTTTTCAAATTAGTTTGTATCTTCCACCAGATAAAAGACAATGAAGAAGACAATCTCTCCTCTTCAGGTATACCAGAAGCTTCAGTCCCAGAAAAAGCACCAAAATGAGGGTGAAAACCATATGCGCAAAAAAATGGTGACTTATCAGTGGACTCCTGTCTACGGTTATTCAAGGCAAACTCAGTCAAGGACAATAACAAAGACCACTCTTCCTGATTGTCTGCGACAAAACACCTCAAGTCTCCAGGTTCTGGTTAGTGCACTCAGTTTGTCCATTCGACTGAGAATGGAAAGCCGAAGAGAGAGACAACTTAATACCAAAACAGAGTGCAAAACACTTTCCAAAACCTGGAAACAAATTGCCTCCCCATATCAGACACAACATCAGAAGGGATGCCGTGTAATTTCACAATGTTATCAGCAAACACTTGAGTAAGAGTTTTCCCATTGGGCAGACCCTACAATGGTACAAAGTGAGCCACCTTAGTGAAGCGGTCCACTACCACCAGAATCAGTTTTCCCAGAGAAACTTGGTAAATCAGTGATGAAGACCATGGGTAAATTCGTCCAAGTATGAGACTGGATAGACAAAGGCAGAAGAGATCCTGAAGGCAGAGTGTGAGCCGCCTTAGCACGTGCACAGGTCTCACAAGCTGCTACATAGCCCTCAACACATTTACTCAAACCTGGCCACCAGAATGTCATGGAAATAAGATCCACAGTGGATTTACTCCCAGGGTGTCCCGCAAGCACAGTATCATGATGTTCCTTAAACCCCTTGTGTCGAAGTTCAGAAGGAACAAACAACTTCCCTGAAGGACAAGAATCAGGTGCCTCATCTGAGCCCCCAACACTTCCGCCTCCAGTTCTGGATAAAGAGTGGATACAACCACCCCATCTGCCAACATCTGAGCGGGATTCCCCCCCCTTCCTTCCCCCAAGGAAAGCTATGTGACAAAGCATCCTCTTTTTGACATTTTTGACCCCAGGTCGATAGGTGACCACAAAATTTAATCTGGTAAAAAACAATGACCATCTGACCTGCCATGGGTTGATTGCTGATTGCAGGTAAGACAGATTCTTATGGTCAGTAATTACCGTAATCAGATGAATCGGTCCTTCTAGCCAATGACTCCACTCTTCAAAGGCCAATTTAATGGCCAGCAACTCTATTCCAACATAATTTCTTTCAGCAGCAGAAAGTTTCTTTGAAGAAAAAAAATAAAAAAAGCACACAGGCGCCATTTGCTAGGAGAGGAACCCTGCAACAAAACTGCTCCGACTCCCACTTTTAACGCGTCGACCTCCACAATGAAGGGTTTAGACACCTCTGGTTGCATCAGAATGGAAGCGGAAGCAAAACATTCCTTTATAGCAGAAAAAGCCTGTAATGCTTCTTCTGACCAGACTGAGAAGTCCACACTGTTCCTAGTCATATCAGTCAAAGGCTTGACAATTGTGGAATAATTCAGGATACATTTTCTGTAGTAATTAGTAAAACCCCAAAACTGCATCAGAGCTTTGATTCTCCAGCCTATCCTATTCCAGCACCGCACGGACATTGTTGGGAACCATGCGAAAACCTGAGGCAGAAAGTAACCCAAAAACTGCAGCTCCTGGACAGCAAACACACATTTCTCCAACTTGGCATACAATTTATTCTCCCGAGGGATCGATAATACTTGTCTTAAATGATCCTGATGAGACTCCATATCGGGTGAGTAAATTAGTATGTCATCGATGTAAATAACAAACCTTCCCACCAAATGATGAAAAATGTCATTGTTAAAGTGCTGAAAGACTGCCAGGGAATTGGTCAAAGTAAAGGGCATGACCAGGTTCTCAAAGTGTCCCTCAGGGGTGTTGAAGGCAGTCTTCCATTCATCCCCTTCCCTGATTCTTATCAGATTATAAGCCCCTCTTAAATACAACTTGGAAAACACCTTGCCTCCGACAATCTGATCAAATAAATCCGGGATCAAGGGAAGAGGATGAGGATCACGGACAGTAATGAGATTCAGTTCCCAGAAATCTAGACGTGGTCTAAGGGTCCCGTGTTTTTTATTTTATTTATTTTTTTATAACAAAAAAGAAGCCAGCTGCCATAGGTGACTAAGATGGCCTAATATGCCCTTTTGCCAAACTCGGCAATATACTCCCGCATAGCTACTCTTTCGGGTTGGGAAAGATTATATAGCCGAGATTTTGTTAATTTAGCTCCGGGAATAAAAATGATCGGACAATAATACTCTCAGTGAGGAGGCAACTCCTGATCTCCACCCTCAGAGAAAACGTCAGCAAAATCAGAAAGAAACAAAGGTAGCTCCTTAGTTGAAACCACAGAAATAGATGTGCTGAGACAGTTGTCCATACAAAAATCACTCCAATTACTGATTTGTCTAGTTTGCCAATCAATGGTAGTGTCATGTTTGACCAACCATGGTAAACTCAGTACCAGAGGAGCAGGCAAATCTTTCAGAACAAAACAAGAAATTGACTCAACATGAGAATAACCCACCCTCAAATTAATATCCTGCACAATACGAGTTAGATAGGAGGGGAGAGGAGTGGAATCAATAGCAAATACTCATATGCCTTTGCTTAATGCGCTTGTTAGAAAACCATGACTCTGAACAGATTTGATAATCAACTAGGTTAACCCCAGCACTACTATCCACAAATACTTCTAACTCAATATTGTTAGTCTAGCGCCACCATGGCAGGCAGGAGAAATCAGGAACTGCAGGTTATTCAGAATGGAATTATTCGCATTCTGAATAACCATCATTGGTAAACCTATGGAACCTTGACTATTATCTGCGGAAAATTAGTGTATGTCACCATCTATCTATGCAGGACCTTATGCAGGAAATCTGATGAGGTAAACTATAACAGTTGCCATGGGGACCGGCCACCTATTTAAATTCAGAGTACAAACATGCCAGTTATCCCTGACGAAGAAGCCCGTAGGCTTTGAAACGCGTAGGATTGGTTTTTGGTCTCTGGATCGCTCCGTAGGTCTGTCGTGACGTCACGTTACACGCTCCGGAACCTCGTACCAACACAAGCTCCCTCGCGCGCACGCCAGCCACCGGCCGGGGCGGCATACGCGCTCTGAGGTTGAGCAAGAGGTACTGCAAACTACCTCAACTATACCTCTGGACCGGATACCTGTTACACACTCTACTGGACTGAATTATTATCCTATCGGAACAAGGTAACCGCGAACTAACAATAAAACTAACAAATCATTTATCCCCCTTTTTTCCAGCGCTGGTACCATACATTAATTTGTTTATTCCAGAATACAAATATACCTTTTCCGATGCTACCAAGGGCAATGGAACTCTTTTTATTGGAAAGAACCCCCCACCCCCCCCCCTTTTTTTATTTCCACTTTGAGGCTTCCTAAAAGGACACACATTAATGAAATGTCCTTCTTTACCACAGAAGAAACAGTTCCTATTACCAGGGCAAGAAGAGACCTAACCTAACTGCATAGGTTCATCCCCAGACACTGGTTCAAGTATCACTGTGCCCCCAGGGACAGGAGGAACAGTTTCCCCACATGATAGTGCATCCTGGTTGAGGGGACCCTTGCACCTCTCCCTTAGGCGTCTATCAATCCGTACGGCTAGGGACATGGCCGCCTCTAAAGAATTTGAGTTTTCATGAAATGCAAGGGCGTCTTTTAGTCTCTCAGAGCGCCCCTGACAGAACTGACTACAGAGAGCTGGGTCATTCCATTTAGAGTCAGTTGCCCATCTTCTAAATTCGGCACAATATGACTCAGCAGAACGTTCTCTCTGACTCAAGCTATGCAGCTTAGATTCAGCCAGAGACCCGGTCTGGATCATCATAAATCAGGCCCAGGGCTCTGAAAAATTCATCCACTGATCGGAGGGATTGAGAACCGATTGTCAGAGAAAAGGCCCAAGACTGAGCATCTGGGAGAGGGACCTTAGGTTCAAGGTTGGCCTGGTTCCCATCAGCGGAGCCAGACGCCAGGAATTTCTGACACAGTACAACAGAATTACGGAGGTCAGTTACCTTCCAAGATAATTCCTGCATGTGATCCACCAGTGCATCAACAGCTTCCATTTTGCAGAGCAGGGGAAAAAAAATTACGGTTTGGGCGTTTTATAATGTTACGGTAGGTGAGGAAAGGGAAGCAAACCAAACACAACAAAATCAACAAGACACCAGGCTAGGCCCCAAAGCTAGAGAACAGGTAAAGTTCGCCACCTGACAATCCGTGAGCCTTTCCCTGACTGCTGACCTTAGGGTGGAAGTGCTCATGCACTGGAACCTAAGCCTAGCTGAAACTGAGACAAACCCTCAGCTAGTGAGCTGGAGATAAGACAACCAGTTCCTAGTGCAAGGTGCAGGAACCAGCATCTTCCTGAGGCCTAGCCAGAACACACAACAAAAGCTTAAGACAGACTGGGAGCAGGAGATCCACCAAACACCAGTTGAGATGGTATCTCTTGGTGATTCCCCTTGTTTTGGCTTGAGGCGTAGTGCTCTATAAACTTGTTCAACCACTATTCCCGCAGCCCTCTCTGGGCCCAGTAGGTTGCTAAAGATCTCTTGCGCCGCCTTCCCAAGTGATTCTGGAGCAAACTGTTCTGGTAAGCCCTTGATTCTAATATTTTTTTCTTGGGCTCCAGTTTTCTTGGTCTTCTATAAGCAACAGTGCCTTATTGATAAATTCAGCATGTTGAGAGGAGCGTGTCGCTACAGCCTCAGAAAAGGCCACTGTACTGGATTGAGCCATTTCCAGACCTTCCACTCTGTGATCTATTTGTTTTAAGTCAGCTTTTATGTCAACCAATTCCTGTCACGGTAGGTGAGGGAAGGGAAGCAAACCAAATGCAACAAGACACCAAGCTAGGCCCCAATGCTAGGCAACAGGGAAAGATTACCACCTGACAATCCCTGAGCCTTTCCCTGACTGCTGAAAACATGAGCAAATCCTTAGGGTGGAAGTGCTCATGCTCTGGAACCTAAGCCTAGCTGAAACTGAGACAAGCCCTCAGCTAGTGAGCTGGAGATAAGACAACCAGTTCCTAGTGCAAGGTGCAGGAACCAGCATCTTCCTGAGGCCTAGCCAGAACACACAACAAAAGCTTAAGACAGACTGGGAGCAGGAGATCCACCAAACACCAGTTGAGAACTCCAGAAGCAAATATAATCCGCAAGGGCTATATTGAGAGGCGTGTATAAATGGCACCACTAAATAGCTAATAAGCAGAACCTGTGGGGAGGTGGGATCCTGCCCAAAACCACAACAAAGAGAAACAGAACAATCTGTCACATAGACTCAAGTGTAGCAAGTCTGTCACATCTTCTCAGACCTTTCACAGGGCAGGGTGTGACAATTCCTTCATCACAGGTCTCATGGCTTAAAGGATAGCTGTCTTTAACCCCTTAAGGACGGGCCATATTTTAACCTTAAGGACCAGACATAATTTTGCAAATCTGACATGTCACTTTATGTGGTGATAACTTTAAAACGCTTTTATTTAGCCAAGCCATTCTGAGATTTTCACGTCACATATTGTACTTCATGACGGTGGTAAACTTTAATCAAAATATTTTTATTGATATAAAATACCAAATTTACCAAAAATGTTGAAAAATTCTCAACTTTCCAAATAAAAAAATGTCTGCTTTTAAAACGGATAGGGATACCTCATATAATAGTTATTACTTTGCATTTCCCATATGTCTACTTAATATTTGGACCATTTTGTGAATGCCTTTTTTTTTTTTTTTTGGGACGTTAGAAGGCTTAAAAGTTTAGAAGCAAATCTTGACATTTTTTAGAAAATTTCTAAAACCTACTTTTTAAAGACTAGTTCATGTCTGAAGTCACTTTGAGTCTTACATAATAGAAACCACCCCAAAATGACCCCATTTTAGAAAGCACACCCCTCAAGGTTTTAAAAACTGATTTTACAAACTTTGTTAACCTTTTTCGGTGTTCCGCAAGAATTAATTGAAAATGAAATTTCAGAATTTAATTTTTTGGGCAGATTTTCCATTTTAATTGTTTTTCCGCTAACAAAGCCAGGGTTAACAGTAAAACTTAACTCAATATTTATTGCCCTGATTCTGTAGTTTACAGAAACACCCCATATGAGGTCGTAAACTGCTGTATTGCCACACGGCAGGGTTCAGAAGGAAAAGAACACCATATGGTTTTTGGAAGGCAGACTTTGATGGACTGGTTTTGACTCTGACTCTGTCCCATTTGAAGCCCCCCTGATGCACCCCATGAGTAGAAACTCCAAAAAAGTGACCCCATTTTAGAAACTACACCCCTCAAGGTGTTCAAAACTGATTTTACAAACTTGGTTAACCCTTTAGGTGTTCCACAGAAATTAATGGAAATTAGATATAAAATTTAAGAATTTCACTTTTTTGACAGATTTTCCATTATATATATTTTTTTCCGCTAACAAAGCAAGGGTCAACAGACAAACCATCACCTCATCCTGCAAAAATTATACTCTTCCTAAGACAATTGCAAAAAAATATATATATGGCTCTCAAAATATGGAGACATGATTATTTTTTTTTGTTGTTTCAAAGATATTGTTTAAAGAGGACCTTTCACTACTCTACAAACGAAAAACTAACTATACCTGTGGGCAGAGCGGCACCCAGGGGTCCCCCTGCACTTACTAGTAAGTCTGGGCGCCGCTCCGTTCGCCCGGTATAGGCTCCGGTGTCTGCGCTCCCTCTGACTGATTTCTTGTAGGAGGCGTGTCCCTTGCTGCACTGCTGGCCAATCGCAGCGCACAGCTCATAGCCAGTTTTTCGTTTGTAGAGTAGTGAAAGGTCCTCTTTAAGAAACTATACATATTGGGTATTGCCACGTACATAACAACCTGCTCTATAAAAATATCACATGAAATAACCCCTTAGGTGAACACAGTAAAAAAAAAAGTTAAAAAAAGCTATTTTTCACATCACAAAAACTGTAATACCAAGCGATCAAAAAGTCATATGCATCCTAAAATAGTACTAATCAAAACATATAATCATGTTTTAGTGTCTCCATAGTCTGAGAGACATATATTTTTATTTTTTTTTTGGGGCGATTTTCCTATGTAAGGGGTCATTTTTTTTTGTGGGATGAGGGGACTGTTAGATTGGTACTATTTTTGAGGCATACGCTTGGTGACAAAAATGGCTTTGTTTTTTACAGATTTTTATTTATGGTGTCCACGGGGTGGATCATGTGATATATTTATAGAACCGTCGTTACGGACGAGGCCATACCCAATGTGTGTGCTTTTTTTATTTCTATTTTTATTATAAAATCAAGGCAAAGGGGCGTTTTTTTTTTTTTCCCCTTTAAACTCTCTTTATTTTATTTCTTTATTTTATTTTTTTAAAACTTTTTTTTTATCTTTCTGGGGCCCCTCTGCAATACATTACAATACATCTGTATTGTAATGCATTGCTTGTTAGTGTATTACACAGAGTAGTACACTAACCGGTTGCCTAGGTGACGCAGACTGAGGGTGGATCTCCTGGGCACCTGTAGAAGGCATGTCCCGATGCAGTGTAAGGCTTTGGGCAGCCTCTGCATGGCATCGGGCTGCCTTGTCACACATCGGGTCCCACGCCACAGCAATGCGGGACCCTATGCGCTCCTTCCTCCGCCTTAAACCACTTCTATGTCGCAGTCAGCGCTGACCACGGCATTGAATGGGTTATGCTGAATGCTTTAAAAAAAAAAAAAAAGTGTCACTAGCTGTATAAGGTGTTTTAGAGGTATATACTGTAGGTCAGAATAATAACTGGCAAATTGAGTGCAAATATCCCCTGGTTGGGAAAACTGAACACCCTCCGCATTAGTAATCAGGGAGACCACTGTCTAAGGATTTTCTGTTTTTGCTAAATAAGCCAACTCTCTCCCGTTTTTGTCCCCTTCCGAGAATACCACTTGCTTCTGATTCAATAGCTTCTTCTGAGTATATTCCAACAAATGAAGATGATATCTCCTTTGGGCCTCCTCCCACGCCCCCTGGTCTCTTGGCTAGGGCTTCGTGTATACTCATGCTCCCTATTAGCAATCTCTTCCTCTATTTTAGTCCTAGTACTCACTAGTTCTTTCCTATACGAGGCAATGGCATGTATAAATGTGCCACGCAGCACTGCCTTAAAGGCCTCGCATTCAATAGTAGGATTAGTTGACCCCTCATTAGAAGCCCAATACTCTGTTGCTCCCTCCAGGGCCGCGCAGGCCACAGGTAGAACCTCGAGCCATCTAGCATTGAGACGCTACTGCCTATCCGGGGGTGCCAGTGGCATAGCCAAGATCACTGGTAACGGGGCATGATCAGAGATACCCCGCGGGAGGTATTCCATCTTAGACAGCCACGGCCATAACTCCCTGTTAACAAACACAAAGTCTATGCGGGACAAGGTATCAAAGGGAGCCGAGTGACAGGAATATTGACGGTCACTTGGGTGAAGAAATCTCCATCCTTCAGTCAGAGCATGCGCCTCAGCCCAATTGACCAGTCACCTATTATGCGAGGCCTGGGGACGAAGCCTATCCTCAATCGGATCCTACACCGCATTATAGTCACCCATCATAATTAGTGGATCAGTCGGCAAAGTCGATACCTTCCCCATAATGTCATCTAGTACTCCTCTCTGAAAAGGAGGCGGGACTTATACGTCCACCACTATGTAGTCTCTTCCCCGTATAGCAGCGTGTATAATAACATAACGCCCAGACAAATCAGTCTGAACGGAATGCAGCTGAAAAGGGATGGACTTGGATACCAGGACATCCAGGCCATTTATTCACCCACACACACCACAAGACAGAAGACAGACATAGATCACATATAGTAACCAAGAACAATAGCAATGTTAAGCATACCACCCAAACCTATCTGAGCCCATCATCCTAAACTTAAGGCTAGCAATTTCTTGCAAAATCGGAGAGTCCCGGCAAACTAACTAGACTGTCCCCAATTTGAACTCTGAGAACAGAAAAGTCCACAGTGAGTGAAGATTTTCAGGCCAACTTCAGCTCCTGCAAATAACGTGGACATCCGTGAGGTGCACAAAGGTAGAAACACCAAGGGGCCATGGATACTCAGCCTCTCCCGTCCAGCCAGTCCGAGGCCTCCTCTGGAGTAGTGAAGCATTTAACAGAATCCCCATCCTGGATCCTTAAGCTAGCTGGATACAACATAGTATACCGGAGGCCCTTTTCCCTCAGACGAGCCCTCATCTTGGTAAATTGGCGTCACAATTTTTGGAACTCTGAGGAAAAGTTCAGGTAAAAAGAGATCCTGGAATTTTCAAATTTGATGTCCTGTAGCTGACAGGTCACAGCCAGGATAGTATTACTGTCCCGATAATTCAGAACTCTCAATATGGGGAGCGCATCAGAGCTCCCAGTGGCAAGGGTTTGGTAGGTATTCTATGTGCTCTTTCAACGACAAAGGAGGTGGAGAGATTAATCGCATACAGGCATCTTTTATTAAGTTGCTCTGCAAAAAGCTCAGGCGACTGGCTCTCAGCCCTCTCAGGTAGGCCCATAATACGTATGTTATTTTGCCTATTATGATTTTCTGCATCATCCACTTTCGCCTGCAAGGAGGAAACTAGCAAGTCCTAGAGGCCCCAGTAAAAAGCAAAAGAGCAATCTATGGGGTGCAGAGTCCCAACACTCTCCCTCAATACCTGTGTCAGCTGTGCCGGTAATCAGGGCTGCATGCGTTTAACCAGTAGGACGAAGGAGCAGAGGTGCAGCCAGGTAATTTTGGGCAGGGTCCCCAGGTGTGTAGTAGCAGGACCCTCGCTCAGTCCCTCTGGCTCTGGACCCCCTCTTCAATCCAGGCGCAGGCGGTGCTGCACTTCCGTTCACCGCCCCTGAACAGAGAAGTCCCGACGTTTAGGCCTAATCCCGCTAGGGTATGTATACTGCCGGACTGATCGTCAGCGAGCCATGGGTCGGATGTCACAGATCGCAACAGGGAGAGAGCCGAGAAGGCCGACTCACCAGCAGTCCCAGGTACGCAGGGACCAACCAGCGAACAAGCGTGGGCAGCCAGGAGATCCGGGATCCAAGATATTGATGGGGACGCATGGAGCAGAGTGAGGTAGGAGGCCTCACAGAGGTTGTAGTCCCTTGATGGGCAGAGCAGGAGCCCCAGGTCTCACAGATGACTCCTTGATTATTAAGAGGAACGCCACTGTCAAAGAGGGGTCAGAAGCACGAATGGCCAGGATGTTGAATGAATTTTAGAGGAGCTAAAGCAAAGGGCGACCTCACTCCATGACAGTTAGCCATGCCCTATTGTCCTGAATCTCTCTGGGATTACCCTGTCTAAAAGTGAATTGGATATCCTGGCAAAGGGTCTGTCTTATGTTACCACCACCCGCTTTAACATCTACGATTGGGTGAAAGATCTTAACCTATTTACTAGGAAATGGAGATGGCAAAAATGTTTTAGTTCCTCGGATATAGAGATGTGTGCAACTAGGACTTGAACCCAGTGATCTTCCAGGTTTTCAAGACCTGGTACAACTACTACATGAGAATGAATGTCCAAGGAGACAGGGCCCTTTCACTAAGGCTACTTTCACACTTGCGCTTGATCGGATCCGTTCTGAACGGATCCGATCATATTAATGCAGACGGAGGCTCCGTTCAGTACGGATCCGTCTGCATTAATAACTTAGAAAAATTTCTAAGTCTGAAAGTAGCCTGAGCGGATCCGTTCAGACTTTCAATGTAAAGTCAATGGGGGACGGATCCGATTGAAGATTGAGCCATATTGTGTCATCTTCAAGCGGATCCGTTCCCATTGACTTACATTGTAAGTCTGAACGGATCCGCTCGCCTCCGCACGGCCAGGCGGACAGCTGAACGCTGCAAGCAGCGTTCAGCTGTCCGCCTGGCCGTGCGGAGGCGAGCGGAGCGGAGGCTGAACGCCGCCAGACTGATGCAGTCTGAGCGGATACGCTCCATTCAGACTGCATCAGGGCTGGACGGAGGCGTTCGGGTCCGCTCGTGAGCTCCTTTAAACGGAGCTCACGAGCGGACCGACGAACACAAGTGTGAAAGTAGCCTAATCTCAGGAACAAAACCAATAAAATGCCCCCCAAAACCTTGCGGGAGGCCAATATAGATTTGTTCCTGAAATCGGTAATTCGGGATCTAGAACTGATAGAACCTCCCCAGTATTATAGTAACTATACATACACTGAAATAGAGGCCCTTCAACAATTAAACAAAAACCTGATAATAAAGCCTTCAGACAAGGGAGGGAATATTGTAGTATTAACTCTTCAACAATACAAAAAAATGTCAGATCCAAAAAGTTATGGACTACTTAAATCTGATCCTACTGACATATTTTTAGAAGAACTTAACCAGATGCTGTGGGAGGCCCTTGAGGGGAAACGTGTTGACCATAAGGAATATGATTTTCTGCTACCTACAACTCCTAGAGTAGCTACCTTTTTTATGGTCTTCCCAAAATTCATAAAGGGACTAACCCCCTCAAGGGCCGACCTATAGTATAGGGAGCTTAACTTGGCGCATTTGCTCTTGTATTTATCGAGTCCTCCATCCCTTTGTGGTAGCTCTACCATCTTATGAGAAACCACTGACCCTTTGAAGCGACTGGAGGGCATAACTATTGAACCCAATACATGACTAGCCTCAATTGATGTAGATGCACTCTACACCTCAATTTCCCATGGCAAAGGCTTGGGAGCGGTGAAGTACTTCTTGGATACTAGATCCACCAAATTGTTTAAACACAATCACTTTGTTATCAAACTTTTAAATTTCATACTCCCCCATAACTACTTTGTGTTCGGTCATTTTTACCACCAGTTCGGAGGCACCGCAATGGGTAGCCCACGTGCGCCCACTTATGTTTATTGACTATATTCTGTTGTTGTGGTCCGGTACTGAGGAAGAATTCACATTGTTTATGGATGAGCTAAATGTGAATCATATGAGGGACTTGAACATGTGGAGTCACTGTGGGTAGTAGGGCTGCAACGATTAATCGATAACTGGATTTGTTGCCGACGAATCCAGTTATCGAATAATCGCCGATACGTTGCTATGCGGGCGTGCTCCGGGCGGGAGGTTTACTTTGTCACTGCATCTTTATTTTACCTTACAATCGTGACGCTCCAGTAATAACTAACAGGCAGAGCGGAGGGCGGCGTAACTTCACTCATGTGACGCGCCTGCTCCACCTCCTTCATTCATAAAGTGGGCGGAGCAGCGCGTCACGTGAGTAAGTGACGTTACGCTGCCCTCCGCTCTGCCTGTTACTGGAGCGTCACGATTGTAAGGTAAAATAAAGATACAGTGAGTGATTAGTCTGCTGTGAGCAGCAGGGCCGGGGCTGTTATGGGGAGGGGGAAATCTGTCTATGGCACTGCTATGGGAAGGGGGAAATCTGTCTGACACTGCTATAGGGAGGGGGGATCTGTGCACTGTTATGGGGAAAAAGATCTGTGCACTGTTATCCCCATAACAGTGCACATATCCCCTTCCCCATAACGGCGCCACCCACGGATCCCCCTCTCCACAACGGCGCCACCCACGGATCCCCCTCTCCACAACGGCGCCACCCACGGATCCCCCTCTCCACAACGGCGCCACCCACGGATCCCCCTCTCCACAACGGCGCCACCCACGGATCCCCCTCTCCACAACGGCGCCACCCACGGATCCCCCCCATAAGTACCATCCACAATTTGTTTTAACCACTTCAGCCCCGCTAGCTGAAACCCCCTTCATGACCAGAGCACTTTTTACACTTCGGCACTACACTCCTTTCACCGTTTATCGCTCGGTCATGCAACTTACCACCCAAATGAATTTTGCCTCCTTTTCTTCTCACTAATAGAGCTTTCATTTGGTGAAATCAGTGCTGCAGCTAATCGATCGGTTGGTCCACCTGGAAGGTAAAAAAAAGAAGAAAAAAAAATGAAAAAACCAGGCCGCAACGCAATAATTTTATTAACTTTGCAACAGAACATTAACTTTTTTGCTTACTGGTGTTTTTTGTTTTTTTACCTTTATAGAACAAACCTCTCCTTCCCCATGGGTCAATGTGCAAAGCGCAAATCGCCCAAAGAAGTGGCGAAGTGCGTTATGCACTTTGTCCCAGGTGAAAGGAGACGTTTGCAGCAGCTGTGTGAGTGAATGGGCCCTAATAGCCCTGTGTGCCTATCCTGGTGAGATGATCCCTATGCTAATAGTGTACCTGTGAGTGGTACTTCCGGAAACACTCTCCAAAGCATAGGGCAGGGTGGTCAGGACAGTCAGGACAGAAATAGCGGGTGTCACGCCTTATTCCACTCCTGCTACAGACACAACATCTTTTTCGGGGTGACGGTTGGGTTGAGGTACCAGGAACAACATTGGGGAAATGTCGCTCGTGTAGACGGCTAACTACACTGGTGGATGGGGCCACGGAACCTCCTGGGTACAGGAGGTTCTCGATGATCTCTTCCTGAAATTTGAGGAAGGATCCAGTTCTCCCAGCCTTACTGTAGAGAACAAAACTAATGTACAGAGCCAATTGAATTAAATATACAGACACCTTCTTATACCAGCGTCTGGTTCTGCGGGAAACTAAATACGGAGACAACATCTGGTCCATTGAAGTCCACCCCTCCCATGTGGAGGTTATAGTCGTGGACTGAGAGGGGCTTTTCAATGACACGGGTTGCTCGCTCAATTTGTATTGTCGTGTCTGCGTGAATGGAGGAGAGCATGTAAACGTCACGCTTGTCTCTCCATTTCACCGCGAGCAGTTCTTCGTTACACAGTGCGGCCCTCTGCCCCCTTGCAAGACGGGTGCTAACGAGCCGTTGGGGAAAGCCTGCGCGACTAGTTCGCGCGGTACCACAGGCGCCAATCCGTTCTAGAAACAAATGCCTAAAGAGGGCCACACTTGTGTAAAAATTGTCCACATAAAGATGGTACCCCTTGCCGAATAAGGGTGACACCAAGTCCCAAACTGTCTTCCCACTGCTCCCCAGGTAGTCAGGGCAACCGACCGGCTCCAGGGTCTGATCTTTTCCCTCATAGACCCGAAATTTGTGGGTATAGCCTGTGGCCCTTTCACAGAGCTTATACAATTTGACCCCATACCGGGCGCGCTTGCTTGGGATGTATTGTTTGAAGCCAAGGCGCCCGGTAAAATTTATTAGGGACTCGTCTATGCAGATGTTTTGCTCTGGGGTATAAATATCTGCAAATTTCAGGTTGAAATGGTCTGACGGGCCGAATTTTGTGGAGCCGGTCAAAAGCAGGGTGGCCCCTGGGACGGGAGGCGGTGTTGTCACTAAAGTGCAGGAAACGCAGGATGACCTCAAATCGTGTCCTGGACATAGCAGCAGAGAACATGGGCATGTGATGAATCGGGTTCGTGGACCAATATGACCGCAATTCATGCTTTTTTGTCAGGCCCATGTTGAGGAGGAGGCCCAGAAAAGTTTTTTAATTTCGGAAACTTGGACTGGTTTCCACCGGAAAGGCTGGGCATAATAGCTTCCCGGGTTAGCGGTTATAAATTGTGTGGCATACCGATTTGTTTCTGCCACAACTAAGTCTAAAAGCTCTGCAGTCAAGAAAAGCTCAAAAAATCCCAGGGCCGAACCGATCTGAGCTGTCTCAACCCGAACTCCAGACTGGGCGGTGAAAGGGAAAACTACAGGTGCGGCTGAAGTTGGGGACTGCCAATCAGGGTTTGCCAGCACCTCTGGGATTCTAGGGGCTCTACGGGCACGTCTTTGCGGTGGCTGCGACGGGGTCACTACTGCACGTGCCACCGTACCAGCTTCAACTGCCCTTCTGGTGCTCGCTACTTCACCAGGTTGTACGGCAGTGCTGGTACTAGGTCCAGGAAGGGCTGGGCTGCTGGTGTATGCCTCACCACGTAATCCGACAGCACCAGCCCCACTCTGCTGCTCTTGAAGCGGATCCTGCGCAACCTGCGGTCTAGCGACACGGGGCCGGGTACGCCTGGTTCTATCAGGGACCTCAGCCTCCTCGTCCGAACTTTGGGTCAGAGAGCCACTGCTTTCTACAGGTTCGTATTCTGACCCGCTGGATTCATCAGATGAGGGTTCCCACTCCTCATCCGACTGGGTCAGAAGCCTGTAGGCCTCTTCAGAAGAATACCCCCTGTTAGACATGTGGGCAACTAAATTTAGGGGTATTCCCTGAGACTACCCAAGAAAAAAAAAGCAAGCCTGTCTTACAAAGGAGAGCCTAGCGAAGTACCGGAGGCCGCTGCGGTTGATAAAAAATATCAAAACTGATTTTTTTTATCGCCGCAGTGCGTGTAAATTGAATGTGCAGCGATCAAAAAAAAATTTTTTTTTTGTCACTGCGGTGGGGCGGGTGTGGGCGAGCGATCAGGCCTGATCGGGCAAACACTGCGTTTTGGGTGGAGGGCGAACTAAAGTGACACTAGTACTATTATAGATCTGACCGTGATCAGTTTTGATCACTTCCAGATACTATAAAAGTACAAATGCTGATTAGCGATACGCTAATCAGCGAATAACGGACTGCGGTGCGGTGGGCTGGGCGCTAACTGATCGCTAACTACCTAACCAAGGGACCTAAACTATACCTAAAACCTAACGGTCAATAACAGTGAAAAAAAAAGTGACAGTTTGCACTGATCACTTTTTTCTTTTCACTTGTGATTGACAGGGGTGATCAAAGGGTTAATTGGGGTTCAGGGGGGTGATCTGGGGCTAAGTGTGATGTTTGGTGTACTCACTGTGAAGCCTGCTCCTCTGCTGGATCCAACCGACGAAAAGAACCAGCAGAGGAGCAGGCAGCCATATAACAGATCATATTTACAAATATGATCTGCTATCTGGCACTTTGATTGGATTTTTTAAAAATCAGCAACCTGCCAGCCACGATCATTGTCTGGCAGGTTGCTGACGAAATGGTCCTGAACGAAATGCCGGCGCGAACTGCGCGGGCGCATACTCGCGTCGAGATGACGCGTATATGCGTGACTCTGCGCAGCGCTGCCACCTCCGGACCGCACATCTGCGTTAGGCGGTCCGGAGGTGGTTAAGGTGTTACTACTGCCATGTACAATAAAATACCTCATTTTCCGTACGCCTCCCACAACGGTACTTCAGCAGAAGGGTACCCCGCCCCCAGAGATGGGAAACAACGTAGAAAGCAGAAGTTTAAATGCCTCCTCCCCATTTCCTTCTCCAGTCGTTTTACTGTCCTTTGGGATGAGTGGAAAGCGAGCAGGCGCCCTCCTGCCGAAGTTCCATGCGCCCAGCCTGCGGTGAGTATTCCCTGCTTTGCAGGAAGGCTGTGGCAGAGCGGCGGGCGCTGGGGGCGAGATACTGCTCCCACCGCAAGAATGTGGCGTAAGTCCTGACTTCAGACAGCCCCGGACGGTGCACCGGCTCAGGGGAAGCCAGTTGCAGGGCCAGAAGGCGCGTTGGATCGGCCGGGCCATGTGACACGCCGGCAGGTCATGTGACCAGGAAGTAATTCAAATTTGGCAGCAGGAAGCTGAAAAACGCTGCACAGGGTCTCCAGCAGAGCAACAGTAGATTTCTCATAATGTCTCTGCAGCAGGAGAAGCCTTCTGATGCCCCTAAGGCCCCCAGTCCGGTAAGCCTTCTCCTCTGGAGTAGTTTTATTTTATGCCATCACCTGTGGGATTTTGTCCCTCTTAATCCTGGTGACTGTTACCCCACTCCTTCCCCTACACTAAAAAGGAGCCCCTGCTCTTTTTTTGTACTTTCAGAATAGAGAAACCGGAAGGAGTGGGGAATCTGCACAGAAGAAAAATGTGCTATTTGCAAAAAGCATCAGGTTTTTTGCTATGTGCTGCCAATCTGCCAAAAATGTATGGACAAAATAATGGCTGAAGATTCCCCTTCTCTAGTGGAAAATTTACGATCCATTATATAAGAAGTGAGTTCAGCAGTGGAAGCAAAAATGGCATCCTTTTCCCAAAAACCTTCCACTTCTAAAATGGTCACCGAGCCCCAGATAGAATGGGATATGGAGGATGACTATTTTAATGATTCGTCTGACTCTGGATCCTCTGAGGAGGTCAGTGGTCCATTATGCTCAGTAGAAGACACTGACTGTCTCTCGAAAGCGATAAGATTAACTCTGAATATTGATGAATCTAGACAGTCAGTCGGTCCAGGATCAGATTTTCAAATGGCTGGGTGATAGGAAGAGGAGAGTGTTCCCCATCCATGACAGAATCCGAAAACTTATACGGGACGAATGAAAGGACCCAGAAACTTTTTTTCTGGGTCCTTCCATTCATGGTACTTCAAAAATCTTTAAAAGGAAATATCCCTTTAGCGAGGAAGATTCGGCTCTTTGGGATAAAACACCAAAGGTTGACGCCCCTGTTGCGCAAATTTCTAAAAAGGCAGCCTTACCTTTTTAAAGATGTCGGCAAATTAAAAGATGGTATGGATAAAAAGTGTGAATCCGTACTTAAAAAAGCTTGGAAATTCAATACCGCTATGTTGAGACCTAGCATAGCTGCCACCTAAACGGCTAGATCTCTGGCTCTCTCAGCTGGAGGAACACCTGGTCTCTGACACCCCCAGAGAGGATCTCTTGGCCTTTTTGCCGGTTTTGAAACAGGCCTCTAACTTCCTGGCAGACGCGTCTGCCGATCTTGTAAAGTTATCAGCTAGGTCGACGGCTCTTTCAAATACGGCAAGGAAGTTAGTCTGGTTACGCACTTGGTCAGGTGATACTGCTTCAAAAAATAAACTCTGCAGTATCCCTTGCGAAGGATGTGGTCTTTTTCGTTCGGTCTGAGACAACATTCTGGAAAAGGCCTCTGATAGAAGAGTCCAAGTTCTTCCAACAGCGTTGTTCCTTTTGCCCCCGAAGAAAGGGTAGACAGGACCGTAGGAAAAAGGATCCTTCTAGTTCTTGGCAGTCCTCAAAGGGGAGAGGTAGGAATTTCCTCTTTAGCCAGGATAAGTCTACAAAACAGTCCTCCCAATGACGCCATGAGCCCGATAGGGGAGAGATTGAAAAAGTTTGTCCCTTCCTGGGAAAAGATCTCAAACTCAGCCTGGGTCCTAGACGTGATTTTGCACTCTCCCTCCAGACAGATTTGTATTGAACAAAAAATTGAAGTCAGATCACAATCTCCTAGAGTCTCAGATTTCGCTTTTGTTAGAAAAAAGAGCGGTGGTTCCAGCAGACCAGGAAGGACGGGGATTCTTCTCCCCAATTTTTCGCAGAAAAAAACCCAATGGTTCCTTCAGAGCAATAATTAATCTAAAGCTCCCCAACAAGTATATAAAATACAAAAGGTGCTAAATCAGGGGTGCACAACCTGCGGCCCGGGGGCCACATGCGGCCCTTGATACTATTCTGTGCGGCCCCCAACCATCTGGTAACAGACATGTATGCCTATGTCTTGTGGCTGCTCACATGCATTTTTTATGTATTTCTCCCATTAGATGGGAGTCCTAGAAGTGTAACTAGACATTCATGTTATATAATGTGTGTTAAATATGCCATAAGTACAATATTTCAGTTGTTAATACACCTTTAAATTTTAATTGCGGCCCTCGTCATTGGTTCAGTCTGGCAATGTGGCCCACAACCAGGAAACGTTGTGCACCCCTGTTCTAAATGGAGACTGTAAGATCTACAGTGAACCTTTTAACGCAGGACTGCTCCATGGTAACACTCGACCTGGCTGAGGCATATTACCATGTTCCGATCCATTAGAAACATAATAAAAAAAAATATCTGCGTTTCACCATTTTCAAGGGAGAGCGTCTTCTCCATCTCCAGTTTCAGGTGTTACCTTTTGGCCTGGCCTCAGCACCCAGAGTGTTCACAAAGATTGTTGCAGAAATCTCTGCTTTTTTTCCACCATAAGGGGATAAACTTAATTCCCTATTTGGACGATTTTTTCATTACAGCAGCCTCCCAGACTCAGCTGCAGTTACAGGTGAAGTTCGTCCTGGAGATCCTAGGTTGGAAACTAAATCTAGAAAAATCAAATCCATCACCCAGCTGAAAGATCTTTCTAGGTATTCTTCTGGATTCCAGCCAAATTACCTATTTTCTTCCAGAACAAAAGATCCGGGACATCAAGTCAAAGGTCTTTTCACACCAGAGAAATGTCACGTTCCGAAGTTTTATGAAAATTCTGGGACTCAATACGTCAACGATTCCTGCGGTGAGATGGGCCCAGGCTCACGGGAGACCGCTTCAGGAATTCCTGCTAAAACAGTGGAACAAAAGCATCTTCTCCCTGGAAAAGGCGTTACCTTAACTCCAGGGGTCAAACTCTCCTTGCAGTGGTGGCTGAATGAAAGAAACCTAGTCAAGGGGGTCCCTTGGAGGCTCTCCAATCAGATAGTGGTAACAGATGCAAGCGGGGCAGGCTGGGGAGCCTATTGTCAAGGTCAGCTGTTACAGGGGTCCTGGGATGCAGAGACACTTCCCCTTTCTTCAAACGCCAAAGAGCTTCTGACCGTGTTTCTGGCCCTAAAAGCCCTGGCTCCAGTCATCCAAAGACAAAACAAAAAAATCCTCTCTGACAACTCCCACCATGGTGGTATAGCTCAACAAGCAAGGGGGCACAAGAAGCAGTTCCCTTTGTCAGATAGCATCTCGGATCCAGTCAAACATCCAGTCCATAACCGCGGTCCATCTAAAATGGGGCGAGAACACACTGGTAGACTAGGAAGAGAATTTGGCCAGTGGAGTGGAGTGGTGTGGTGTTCCAGAACATCTGCAGCCAATGGGGAGTCCCAAGAATAGACCTCTTTGCTTCCCAAAAGAACAAACAGGTGGACCTTTTCTATTTCCTCTCGGCGAGAGTGAGAGTGGATGCCTTAGCGGGTCTATGGCCATTGTGTCCTGCTCTATGCATTTCCTCCTTTCCAGCTCATACCAAAGGTTCTGGCAAAGATAATAGAGTTACAAGCCCATGTGATCCTAGTGGCTCCATACTGGCCCAAAAGGCCGTGGCTCTCTCTCCTTCTGAACCTCTCCAAGGGGGACTTCTGGACCCTTCCTCAGTCTCTGTACCTCCTCCCTCAGGGCCCAGCCTGGAATCTGGCAATCAGCCAACTTTAATTGACAGCATGGAATTTGAGCCCTCCATTTTGAAGTCCAAGGGCTTCTCGGATGCAGTTATCTCCACCCTGCTCTATAGCAGAAAGCAAGTAACTTCCAATATCTACTGGAGAACTTGGAAAACCTTCCTTTTATTTGCCAAGGAATCCCGGAATCCCACTCTCCCCCCCCCCACCCCAGATATAAGGGTAATTCTAGGGTGGGGGGCGTGGCCTGCTCGCTAATGGCGCCGGACGCTTAAAGCTGAAGCTCCGCTCCTAGTTCCCTACACGGCTTTCACAGCATCTATCTGGACGGCACTTGTATCCCACAGAGTCCCTTGGAAGTGCTGCTAACATGGGCAAGCTACGGAAGCGGCAGGCGCCGAAGAAACTCACAGAATTCTTCTCCTTGGCGGCGCCATGCAGTCCGGCACAAGCGTGCCGACCCTGTCCTCTCCTGCAGCCTCCTCCCCGGCATCATCCTCGAGAACCTCCCTGGGCCCTGCTGAATCCCCTCAGCTTCTACCCCCTACCGAGCCTCTGACCACCGACTTCATGCGCACCATGCTGGAGTCACTCCGCTCCTCCATAAAGGAAGATATTTCATGCGCCTTGAAAGAGTTAAGGCGCGAACTCCACAGCCTGGGAGACCGCACTGCGCACATGGAGGGGAAGATGTCTGAGTTTGCCACCTCACATAACTCACTAATAGATGCTCATGAGGCACTTGAGGAGGTGGTGGTAGCCCTGAGAGCAAAGATGCAAGATTTGGAGGATGGCCACAGGCGAAACAATGTAAGAATTAGGGGTGTTCCCGAGGCAGTAGGTCCTGAGGGATTGGGCCCCCTTCTCATGGGTCTGATTAAAGAAGCACTACCTGATGTCTCAGAAGCAGATCTCACTATGGACCGCATTCATCGGGTTCCTAAACCTAAAAATCTGGATCCATCTCTTTCCCGCGATGTGATAACAAGGATCCACTTTTACCACATCAAGGATCAGTTTCTCAGAGCTTTGCGGCACAACCCCGCTCCATGTCCGTCCTTTGCAGGGATCACAGTCTACCCTGATCTGTCAGCAGCCACCATGGCTAAGAGGAGGGAGTTCTCTCAAGTAACGAAAGTCCTGCGAGACCAGCAGATTCGGTACCGATGGGGTTTTCCAGTAAAATTAATAGTGAAGCATAAAGGCGCCCAGCACCTCTGGAGCTCCCCTCAAGAAGCGGCACTCATTCTGTATAAATGGGGTCTAATACCGGATTTCCAGCAGAAAAGGAATGGAGACTCCAACAAGCCAGATAAGATCTCCCCTGATTGGGAAACTGTCTGAAACTTCATGTCCTGTTCCTATTGATTCATTAGGGTTCTGGGGAAGCGGTACGCATGCAAGATTGTCATCCGCATTTTTACTTCCCCCGACCCCCCCCCCCCCCCGCGGTCTGCCATAACACCTCTGCAGACCACGACCACCTTATTGTCTGTTCTAAGGCGTACTATTTTTGGAATGGTTGCAGTCTTGGGGCTCTAATATTGAACCTCTATACAGCAGAAGTCAGTCTTTATTTCACACTGTATCCTATAACTGGGTATTATGGGGCTAAAGACCCTCATTAACAATGTGAGAGGCCTGAACTCTCCCTTCAGACGCTCTCAACTCTGGTCTGATGTTGTAAAAGCTGGCTGTGATGTGGTGCTGGTACAGGAATCTCACTTGATGGAGAAGGATCAGCACATATGTGCTCACAGGCTCTTTCCTCATATGTTCTTTTCTTCCTCAGTTAAACGACGTAGAGCTGGTACGTTTATTGGGGTCAGAGCCTCGGTAACATTCACTCTTCATCACTTTGTATCAGATTTACATGGTAGGTTTGTTATATTAGTATGCTCTATTAATGATGTTTTATACATCATTGCTTCAGTGTATGCACCC
Organism: Bufo gargarizans; assembly: GCF_014858855.1. Taxonomy (NCBI): domain Eukaryota; kingdom Metazoa; phylum Chordata; class Amphibia; order Anura; family Bufonidae; genus Bufo; species Bufo gargarizans. Next base: position 423,724,667 of record NC_058081.1, on the reverse strand, counting down.
AATGTCAGACAGAAGGCCTTCCTCAACAAGTTCTTTAGAAAGCTCAGTAAGGTGGCGAAAGGAGCAGTAATAATAGGAGGTGATTTTAACATACCGGTAAATGCGGATATTGATTGTCACACAGCCCCGGGGGTCAAACGGGATGACTTGAGGTCCACTTTAAGTACTTTGCCCTATCATGATATATGGAGGTATCATCATGTAGATGAGAGATTTTACCTATGTCTCCCCAGCTCACTTGTCTCACTCTCGCATTGACTACTTTCTGATATCTCGGGACCTCCTGCATAAGGCAATTAAGTCTGATATTGGGTGCGCCACTTGGTCCGACCACGCCCCCATAACTCTGGAACTAGACACAGGGCTACCCGGCTGCTTTCCTGCTCAGTGGAGACTTAACCCCTACCTACTTAAGAGTGAACAAAGAGTTGAGGAATTCAGATCCAAAATCTGTGATTTCTTTGCATTGAATGTGAGTCCTGAAATCTCCCCCTGGACTCTGTGGCTTTCTCACAAGGCATATATGAGGGGGATCCTATTGCAATCAGCTGCTCGTCTAAAGAAATGCAGGGACCAGCAGCTGACAGCGGCTTTATCTGCTTTGAATGCGGCAGATCAATTATGTAAGCAGGTCTCAACCCCTACTAACCTAAAAGCCCTCCAAGATGCCCGTTCTTTGGTGAAGTCACTCCTTCTCTACAAGCATGAGAGGACGTTACGAAGACTTCGCACCTCCTTTTATGATATGGGCGATAGGGCAGGTGCACTTTTGGCGCGTAGGTTACATCGCAGAGTCCAGGATAGGCAAGTTATGTTATGATGATGTCACCCACACGCACCCTCAGGGGATGGCTAACGCATTTGCTGCATATTATAAACGACTATATAATTTAGGGGAGGATGCTTCTGTCTCTCGGCCTACCTCTGATTAAAATAAAGGCTTTCCTGGATTCAGTTCACCTACCTGCACTAACCAGAGAACAGTTGGATGCCCTGAACTTGCCCATAACTAGTGAAGAAATTAATCTTGCTATTCGCAATACCCCCCTGGGTAGGGCCCCTGGTCCGGACGGCTTCATCTCTAATTATTATAGGATATTTAAGCAACAGTTGATACCTTACCTGACCTCACTATTTAATAGTTTTTTTTTACCTCTAGAGCCATACCCCCAGAAATGTTGGTCGCTACGGTGGTAACCATCCCAAAACCATGCACGACTCCTGATGAACCGGCAAACTCTAGACCTATTTCATTATTAAATGCAGATTTAAAGCTTTTTGCTAAAATTCTGGCATCTCGTATTAATACTTATCTCCCATGTTTAGTAGATCCGGACCAGGTGGGTTTCGTTCCTGGGAGGCAGTGTCGGGATGGAACCAGAAGAATGCTTGACCTGATCCAGCTTGCGGACAGTTCCGGGAGCCCCATATTGTTTCTCTCTCTTGATGCTGAAAAAGCATTTGACAGGGTGCATTGGGGGTTCCTGGAACAAGTTCTAGGTAAATTTGGGTTTCATGGACCTATATATGAGGCAATATTAAGTTTATACTCTGTGCCTTCTGCAAGAGTCTTGGCTTCTGGTTTCATCTCCGACCCGTTCCCAATAACGAATGGTACTAGTCAAGGGTGCCACTTGTCCCCGCTCATATTTTCTCTGGTTTAGAGCCCCCCAGCATCTCATATACGCACCTGTCCTCAAATGCGAGGAGTTTCAGATGGCAATTCCACACATGTCATAGGACTCTATGCTGATGATGTAATCCTGATTATAACAAATCTAGAAGGCTCGTTAGCTGCTTTGTCAAACGTTCTCCGGCTATACTCACAATGCTCCTACTACAAACTGAATGAGAAGAAAACCAATGTTCTGGATTTCCATGTTAGTGACGAGACCAGATCTGACCTTCAACAGCGATATCCCTTTCAGTGGGCTGCCACTTCAATTACTTATCTTGGCGTGGAACTGGCACGCTCTGTTCCCAAAACCCTCTCCCTTAATTTGTCCAATTTGAGGGCTGATCTCAAAAAGGATTATGCGAAAATGTCCCAAGTCCATTTATCGTGGCTAGCTAGAATTAATGCTGCTAAGATGCTATCCCTTCCCAAAATATTGTACTGTTTCAGGTGCTTACCAGTATTGGTCCCCAAAGCCCAGATTGCTCAGCTCCAGCGTGACCTTATGACGTTTATCTGGGACGGTAAAAAACCCAGAATATCTAAAGATGCATTGCACCCCCCTATTAGGAATGGAGGATTGGGAGTACCTGATCTATACAAATATTATCTGGCAAACCTGGCGGAACGTCCGTTTGAATCCTGGTCCCCTACCTCCCCCCCAAAAATGTCATGGGATAGAAGAATCCTTTGTAAAATCCCGCTCTTTGAGAGCTTTGCTTGCAGCCTCTAGTCTGAAAGCTGTTCAATTCTCCCCTTTACTCTGCAGCACTCGGGCTATGATGCATATTTGGAAGCAGCTTATAGATTCTTTCCAATTATTCAATGTGCCCCCAACTATTGCCCCTTTGACTGCGCTGGAATATCATATTCCTGATCTGTCCCTAGACATATGGAGAGCTAAGGGTATTGAATACCTTGGTTGCTTGTACTCTCGGAATGTTCTAGTGGAATTTGCCACTTTACACACCAAGTACGCGCTCCCAAACTCCTGCTTTTATCAATTTTTGCAAATCCGGCATTTTCTAAACTCATTGGCTGACCGTCATCTCCCCACTCCTAATTCCTTCCAGCTCTTTATCAAGGAGTCTTGCCCCCTTAGGCCTAAAATTTCTACATTTTATGCTGCCATCCTTCCTGCGGAATTAGAGGTTAAGCAACCCTTTGCCCATCGATGGGAATTGGAACTGGGGGAAAGTATTCTCTGTACGGCAATGGAACGCAGCTCTACACTAGTCCTACAAATGCACCAGATGTATAAACCATGTTGAGAAGGCCAGGCGGATTCAATTGCGCTGGTACCTGACGCCCAATAGACTGGCCCACCTGGTTCTGGGTTACTCCCCCCTTTGCTGGAGAGGTTGCGGGATGGTGGGTACCCCCTTGCACATGTGGTAGTCATGTCCCTCAGTTACCTCTTTCTGGTCAGATGTTGGATCCCTCCTTAGAGAAGTCACTGCCACACAAATAAATCTCTCTCCTGAACTGTCAATCCTAGGTATAGGATTGGAAAACTCCCCTCCCAAGATGAGGGAGATTGTAGCACATGTACTGCGCCTCCAGGAATGTTATAGCCCGTCGGTGGAAGTTGGCGCAGTCTCCGGAGGTAGCTGCGGTGGTACAATCTGTTAATGAACATATGCATTGTGAAATGGTTTTTGCGGAGAATGTACTTTCCAGAATACGTATACATAATCAGTGGGTTATGTGGCTATCCAGTCATTATGCTACTCCTCTACCGTTCTCTATGCTTTGATAGTGTTGCATTGTCACTGCAGTCCTCACTGGCTATGCTGCTATATATATATATATAATATAAACTCAGAATGTGCTGCACTTGTCTTATCATGTACGCCTTTTCTTTTCTTCTGCACTTTGTTATTATTTGTAATACTGTAATTGCGCTATTCGCGCCTCTGTATACTGTGATGTCCTCTTTTGTTATAACTCAATAAAGATTTATTGAACACCATAAGGGTAATTCTAGACTTCCTTCAGAAGGGGCTAGATAGAGGTCTTCGTGTCAGTACAATTAAGGTCCAGATTTCAGCCCTTAGTGCCTTCTTGGATATGAGATTGGCAGATTTTGGATGTGGTCAAGAAGTTCATAAAGGGAGCCAGCAGACTTCACCTAGTTATTAGATCTACGGTTCCGCCTTGGGACCTTTAATTTGGTCCTTTCCGTCCTTATGGACCATCCCATAGAACCTCTTGAGTCAATCCCCCTCAGGTTGCTGTCCTTTTTAAATCTGCTTTTCTCATAGCTATCACCTCAGCCCGGAGAGTGGGGGTGATCCAGGCTCTTTCATGCAGACCTCCATACCTAACCATCCATGACGACAGGATTATATTGAGACATCAACCCTCCTCCTTACCAAAGGTTTTTTTTTTTTATTCCACTGCCAACACGAGATTTCCTTACCCACCTTCTGCACAGGGGCAAAATCTTCAAAAGAAAGACGTTTTCACCATCTGGATGTACGCAGATGTATACTTGGCTATCTGGAAGCCACAAAAGGACTGCGAAAATCCAACCGTCTTCTGGTCCAGTATGCAGGCCAAAATAGGGGGCAGGAAGCATAAAAAAACTACTATAGCACGCTTGATAAGAATGACCATTTGCAATGGCCTATACAGTTAAGGGTCTTACTCCTCCAGAGGGTTTAAAAGCCCATTCAACCAGAGCGATCTCCACCTCCAGGGCAGAATATGCCTCTGCCTCCTTGTCTCAGATCTGCCAGGCCGCTACATGGTCAAATCCCTCCACCTTTTTCATCCACTATAGGTTGGATGTTCAGTCCAATTCGGATTTGTCATTCGGACGTAAAGTCCTGTCAGCGGCAGTCCCCCCCCCCCCCCAATGGATTCCTTTGTTATTCCTCCTGCTGAAGTGCTGTTGTGGGAGGCGTACGGAAAAGATAATTACTCTTACCAGTAATTGGATTTTCCGTATAGCCTCCACAACGGCACTGGGTTTTTCCCACCCATTAATTGCTTATATTCTTTTGTCCATTATAACTTGACTCATATCTCCCTACAAATAAAAGGTTACTTCTTCAGCATCATCCTGGTTCCTTTGGTACTTACTGGAGAAGGTAATGGGGAGGAGGCGTTTAAATTTCTGCTTTCTACGCTGTTTCCTGTCCCTGGGGGCGAGGTAATCTCACGCAGGCACAGTACCACGGACTGCCTGCGCGATGTAGAAGCTCCTGAGGGCAATAGCTTTAAATTTGTCACTGGGCTCGGCGCATGCCCAGTAACACATTTGAAGCTGTTGTCCTCAGGAGCTTCTACATCGTGCAGGCAGTCCACGGTACTGTGCCTGCGTGATATTTCACTTAGTGGAGGGGAGCGGTGGCAAAGAGTTCAGGTGTGGGCAGTTACTTATGCTTGAAAAGGCGTGCTTGGGCTTTAAAGGAAGGCGGGCTGGGCACTGTACGGGGGAGTTCCTGCGCTCCAGATTAGTATAATAACGCCCCTTTCGGCACCTTGGACTCTCATTTGCATAACATTAAAAAGTAGATTTTATCGCTAATGAAACCATGAAACACCAAATAAAGACTACAGCAAGAAATAAGTTATTTTATTCTACATGGCAGTAGTAACACCTTAATATGCTCAAACAAGGTGACCGATTCCCTTCAAGACCGGCGTTTTAGACTCGTAGCTGGCGGAGGATCCGCCGAAGTTATGAAGAGGTGCTGGCACCTCCATAACTTCAGTGCATCCAGCGCTAGTTGTAAATGTGAAACAGCTTCCGAGCTGTCTTACATTTAAACCAGGCATAGAAAATGGTAAATAAGACTGCCGTCCCTTCTCTGCCCATGCCACACCCACTTTTTTAGACCTGGTATGAGCGGCGAGAAGTCGTTGCTAATATAGGCGTATTTCAGTATAATGACCTACTATGTTATATCTAGGTAATAGTAACATGATTAATACAGAGAATCTTCATAACCAGTTATTTGAGATTTATGACTGAAATCTGTTTTATAATATTTTTTTTTTTTCTTCCAATTTTGTTGTAGAGTCTTCAGGAAGAAATGGACCGATCAGTAAAAAGCATGATTAACATCAATGTCAAGCTCCGAGACATTTTTGACGTGGCTATAAGAGCATCATTTCCTGAATTGGTAAATGCCCCATTGGCAGTCACTCCGAGTCAGCAATCTAAGTTTGGTGACTACCAGTGCAACAGCGCAATGGCAATGACCCAGGTAAACTTGATCTGTAAATCCGTATTTATGTAGTAACATAGTACATAAGGCCGAAAAAGACATTTGTCCATCCACTTCGGCCTGTTATCCTACAAGTTAATCCAGAGGAAGGCAAAAAAAAACTGAGGTAGAAGCCAATTTTCCCCACTTCAGAGTCGGGAAGGAAATTTTTATTCCCCTAATCAGGCAATCAGACTAACTCCCTGGATTAATCACCCCTCTCTAGTAGCTATAGCATGTAATATTATTACGCTCCAGAAATACATCCAGGCCCCTCTTGAATTCCTTTATTGTACTCACCATCACCACCTCCTCAGGCAGAGACACTTTCAATTCTGTAACTGCTCTAAATGCCAGCAACCACTTAGATTTTATTTTATAGTAAATATAAAGGGAAAATAAAAAATAACAATCTCATAAAAAAAAATATACAGTACAGACCAAAAGTTTGGACACATCTTCTCATTCAAAGAGTTTTCTTTATTTTCATGACTATAAAAATTGTAGATTCACACTGAAGGCATCAAAACTAGGAATTAACACATGTGGAATTATATACATAACAAAAAAGTGTGAAACAACTGAAAATATGTCGTATTCTAGGTTCTTCAAAGTAGCCACCTTTTGCTTTGATTACTGCTTTGCACACTCTTGGCATTCACTTGATGAGCTTCAAGAGGTAGTCACCTGAAATGGTTTTCACTTCACAGGTGTGCCCTGTCAGGTTTAAGAAGTGGGATTTCTTGCCTTATAAATGGGGTTGGGACCATCAGTTGCGTTGCGGAAAAGTCAGGTGGATACACAGCTGATAGTCCTACTGAATAGACTGTTAGAATTTGTATTATGGCAAGGAAAAAAGCAGCTAAGTAAAGAAAAAAACGAGTGGCCATCATTACTTTAAGAAAGGAAGGTCAGTCAGTCTGAAAACTTTGAAAGTGTCCCCAAGTGCAGTCACAAAAACCATCAAGCGCTACAAAGAAACTGGCTCACATGCGGACCGCCCCAGGAAAGGAAGACCAAGATTCACCTCTGCTGCGAAGGATAAGTTCATCCGAGTCACCAGCCTCAGAAATCGCAGGTTAACAGCAGCTCAGATTAGAGACCAGGTCAATGCCACACAGAGTTCTAGCAGCAGACACATCTCTAGAGCAACTGTTAAGAGGAGACTGTGTGAATCAGGCCTTCATGGTAGAATATCTGCTAGGAAACCACTACTAAGGACAGACAACAAGCAGAAGAGACTTGTTTGGGCTAAAGAACACAAGGAATGGACATTAGACCAGTGGAAATGTGTGCTTTGGTCTGAGTCCAAATTTGAGATCTTTGGTTCCAACCACCGTGTCTTTGTGCGACACAGAAAAGGTGAACGGATGGACTCTACATGCCTGGTTCCCACCGTGAAGCATGGAGGAGGAGGAGGAGGAGGTGTGGGGGTGCTTTGCTGGTGACACTGTTGGGGATTTATTCAAAATTGAAGGCATACTGAACCAGCATGGCTACCACAGCATCTTGCAGAGGCATGCTATTCCATCCGGTTTGCGTTTAGTTGGACCATCATTTATTTTTCAACAGGACAATGACCCCAAACACACCTCCAGGCTGTGTAAGGGCTATTTGACCATGAAGGAGAGTGATGGGGTACTGCGCCAGATGACCTGGCCTCCACAGTCACCGGACCTGAACCCAATCGAGATGGTTTGAGGTGAGCTGGACCGCAGAGTGAAGGCAAAAGGGCCAACAAGTGCTAAGCATCTCTGGGAACTCCTTCAAGACTGTTGGAAGACCATTTCAGGTGACTACCTCTTGAAGCTCATCAAGAGAATGCCAAGAGTGTGCAAAGCAGTAATCAAAGCAAAAGGTGGCTACTTTGAAGAACCTAGAATATGACATATTTTCTGTTTCACACTTTATTGTTATGTATATAATTCCACCTGTGTTAATTCATAGTTTTGATGCCTTCAGTGTGAATCTACAATTTTCATAGTCATGAAAATAAAGAAACCTCTTTGAATGTGTGTCCAAACTTTTGGTCTGTACTGTGTGTGTCTGAAATGTGTGGTTTATTGGACCAAAAGTCAAGCGACGTTTCAACAGCTTGTTGCTGTCTTTATCAAGCATAGTGCACATGTGTTACAGACATGCTTTAAATAGGGACATCAATCCATAGTAAATTAACATCAATTGAGAATATATAATCAAAATACAGTAATTAACCGCCTAAATCTGCGGTCCGGAAGCGGCAGCTCTGCGCAGAGTGACGCATATACGCGTCATCTCGCGAGAGTCGAGACTTCCTGTGAACGCGCACGCACACAGGTGCGCGCGTTCACAGAAACTGAAGGTAAGCGAGTGGAACTCCAGCCTGCCAGCAGCGATCGTTCGCTGGCAGGCTGGAGATGTGATTTTTTTTAAAACCCCTAACGGGTATATTAGACGCTGTTTTGATAACAGCATCTAATATACCTGCTACCTGGTCCTCTGGTGGTCCCTTTTGTTTTGATCGACCACCAGAGGACACAGGTAGCTGTGTAAAGTACCACAAAACACTACACCCCCCCTTGTCACTTATTAACCCCTTATGAACCCCTGATCACCCCATATAGACTCCCTGATCACCCCTCTGTCATTGATCACCCCCCTGTCAGGCTCTGTTCAGATGTCTGTATGATTTTTACGGATCCACGGATACATGGATCAGATCCGCAAAACACATACGGACGTCTGAATGGAGCCCTACAGGGGGGGTGATCAATGACAGGCGGGTGATCACCCATATAGATTCCCTGATCACCCCCCTGTAAGGCTCCATTCAGATGTCCGTATGCGTTTTATGGATCCGATCCATGTATCTGTGGATCCGTAAAAATCATACAGACGTCTGATTGGAGCCTTACAGGGGGGTGATCACCCCATATAGACTCCCTGATCACCCCCCTGTCATTGATAACCCCCTGTAAGGCTCCATTCAGACATTTTTTTGGGCCCAAGTTAGCGGAATTTATTTTATTTTTATTTTATTTTTTTCTTACTAAGTCTCATATTCCACTAACATGTGTCAAAAAATAAAATCTCACATGAACTCGCCATACCCCTCACGGAATCCAAATGCGTAAAATTTTTTAGACATTTATATTCCAGACTTCTTCTCACGCTTTAGGGCCCCTAAAATGCCAGGGCAGTATAAATACCCCACATGTGACCCCATTTCGGATAGAAGACACCCCAAGGTATTCGCTGAGGGGCATATTGAGTCCGTGAAAGATTTAAATTGTTGTCCCAAGTTAGCGGAAAGGGAGTCTTTGAGGAAAAAAAATTAAAAAAATCAATTTCCGCTAACTTGTGCCAAATTTTTTTTTTTATATGAACTCGCCATGCCCCTCATTGAATACCTTGGGGTGTCTTCTTTCGAAAATGGTGTCACATGTGGGGTATCTATACTGCCCTGGCTTTTTAGGGGCCCGAAAGCGTGAGAAGAAGTCTGGGATCTAAATGCTCTCCTAAAAGGATTTTGGGCCGCTTTGCGCATCTAGGCTGCAAAAAAGTGTCACACATCTGGTATCGCTGTACTCAGGAGAAGTTGGGCAATGTGTTTTGGGGTGTCATTTTACATATACCCATGCTGGGTGAGATAATATTTTGGTCAAATGCCAACTTTGTATTAAAAAAATGGGAAAGTTGTCTTTTGCCAAGATATTTCTCTCACCCAGCATGGGTATATGTAAAAAGACACCCCAAAACACATTGCCCAACTTCTCCTGAGTACGGCAATACCACATGTGTGACACTTTTTGCAACCTAGGTGGGCAAAGGGGCCCACATTCCAAAGAGCACCTTTGGCATTTCACAGGGCATTTTGTTTTTTACACATTTTGATTTCAAACTACTTACCACACATTAGGGCCCCTAGAATGCCAGGGCAGTATAACTACCCCACAAGTGACCCCATTTTGGAAAGAAGACACCCCAAGGTATTTTGTGATGGGCATAGTGAGTTTATGGAAGTTTTTATTTTTTGTCACAAGTTAGTGGAATGTGAGACTTTGTAAGAAAAAAATAAAATAAAAATCATCATTTTCCGCTAGCTTGTGACAAAAAATTAAAAAGTTCGATGAACTCACTATGCCCATCAGCGAATACCTTAGGGTGTCTACTTTCCGAAATGGGGTCATTTGTGGGGGTTTTCTACTGTCTGGGCATTGTAGAACCTCAGGAAACATGACAGGTGTCCAGAAAGCCAGAGCTGCTTCAAAAAGCGGAAATTCACATTTTTGTACCATAGTTTGTAAACGCTATAACTTTTACCCAAACCATTTTTTTTTCCTAAACATTTTATTTTTTAATCAAAGACATGTAGAACAATAAATTTAGCGAAAAATTTATATATGGAGGTCATTTTTTTTTGCAAAATTTTACAGCTGAAAGTGAAAAATGTCATTTTTTTGCAAAAAAATCATAAAATTTAGATTGATGACAAAAAAGTAAAAATGTCAGCAGCAATGAAATACCACCAAATGAAAGCTCTATTATTGAGTAGAAAAGGAGGTAAAATTCATTTGGGTGGTAAGTTGCATGACCGAGCAATAAACTGTGAAAGTTGTGTAGTGCAGAAGTGTAAAAAGTGGCCTGGTCATTAAGGGGGTTTCAGCTAGCGGGGTTGAAGTGGTTAAGCAATACATGTGGTTACAAAAATACATATAACAAGCTGCCAAAATCCGTCAGGAACAGTGCATCAAGAAAATATGAAACATTAATACAGCATCTTATGCTTTCTGTTTAAAAGATCTTAAGTGCGAGTGATTACCCTAATAGAGTGAATTAAAAACTCACTGTCAGGTGGGTAACTGTATGCAGCATAGATCGTGCTCCGTGGTGTCCCCATTCACTAACCGCGCATGCGCGAGAGGACCAAGTCTCGCGATATCTTTGGCGTCTAGAGACTGAATAGCAGCCACAACCAAGGTGTCCGAAACGGCCTCACATGTATTATGCGCAAGTCCAAACGGTAATAGGTGCCGCCCAACTGCCACTACATAATCGTAGTCATGGGAATAGATAACAACAAATCCATGGAACCTGATTCTTTCAATATAGTATTTAATAACAGGGTCTAGGACTCTGTCACCCGGCGATCCACGTGGCAAAGCACGCATGATCACTGGTCAGTGTCTTATCAACCCATTACTTAGGCTATAGGGAAACAGTTCAAAAGGTGGAGAGAGGGTGTCATCCAACAATGGTAGATCATGTTAATGAGCCATCAGTGTGGGTTTAGGAGGAAATTGGCGTCGCCAGGGTGTCCCCGCGAACCGCCACCAATCCCCCATAGGGGTGCATCACTCTCCCACCCGTACATTTAGATATCCAAGCCAGGTCAATATAAAAAGATAACAGTGATGATCCAGGTTCCATGGAAAAAATGACTAAAATTTGATACAATATAAAGACTGTGTGGGTAGTCATCTAGTACAATGTGGACTAAATTTGCATAAAATAATACATCAATGATCCAAGTATATTATAAGCGGATACAGTAAATAGAGCTTGGGTAGCCAATTGGATCTGCGATGTATGTCGCATCGTACAGCACCTCAATCATGGTAGTGAGAATAGAACGAATCTAAAAACAAAAAGAGAATGATTTAACAAAATTCTCATATAGAATTATACTTGATTGAATATATTGGTATATATACACACATATGCATTTGACCTACAGTAAGGAATACGGATTTAACAATCGAAGAAGTGAGACAATGGATGTGGGTAGTGTCAGGACAAAACAGCACTAGTCCACCCTAAAGTCCACATTTAACCCATTGGGTCTTAACGTTTTCAACGTATATATCCAATACAACTCACTCTTTTTGAGGAGAGCTTGTCTATCCCCCCCCCCCCCCCCCCTGTCTCCCTAATTCTATCTGCTCCAAAATGCGAAATCTCAAGTCATTCTGTGTGTGCCCTGCCTCTTTGAAATGTTTAGACACGGGTAAATCCGTCTTTTCTTTCCTGATGGAATAACGATGTTGATTCAGCCGTGTCTTCACATCCCACGTGGTCTCCCCAACATACCACTTCCCACAAGGGCAGGGCAGTTGGTAGACCACGTAGGATGAGTCACAAGTCAAGAATTGAGTGATTTTCATCATTCCATTAGTAGCCGGATTGAAAAATGTGTCTCCTTTGATCATAAGTTTACAATTTATGCAATGATAGCAGGGGTAGCAGGCAGTATGAGTAGAGCCACACATTGCTCTCACACTTGGCCTGGCACTACCCACATCCGCCTTCACCAGTCTGTCACCCAAATTCTGCCCTCTCCGAGAGAGAGAGCACAAAGGCAACACACAATGTGGGTGATTTATCTCTATGGAGCCTTTGTTTTTGTGTGTGTGTGTGTGTGTGTATATATAATTTATACTGAGCAAAAATATAAATGCTCCTATTTTGCATGAGCTGAACTCAAAGATCTAATACTTTTTTTTTCTACATGCACACAAAAGACCTATTACTCTCAAATATTGTTCACAAATCTGTCTAAATCTGTGTTAGTGAGCACTTCTCCTTTGCCAAGGTAAACCATCCCACCTTGTGGAATGTTGGTCCAATCCTCTTCAATAGCTGTGCGAAGTTGCAGAATATTGGCAGGACCTGGAATTCGCTGTTGTATACGCTGATCCAGAGCATCCCAAACATGCTCAATGGGTGACATGTCCGGTGAGTATGCTAGCCATGCGAGAACTGGGATGTTTTCAGCTGCCAGGAATTATGTACAGATCCTTGCAATATGGGACCGTGCATTATCATGCTGCAATATGAGATGATGGTCGCGGATAAATGCACAACAGGATCCCGTCACGGTATCTCTGTGCATTCAAAATGCCATCAATGAAATGCACCTGTGTTCGCTGTCATACGCCTGCCAATACCATAACCCCACCACCACCATGGGCCACTCGATCTACAACGTTGGCTTCAGCAAACCGCTCATCCACACGACGCCAAACACGCTGTCTGCCATCTGCCCTGAACAGTGAAAACCGGAACTCATCTGTGAACAGAACGCCTCTCCAACGTGCCAGACGCCATCAAATGTGAGCATTTGCCCACTCAAGTTGGTTACAACGACGAACTGCAGTCAGGTCCAGACCCAGATAAGGACGACTGTCATGCAGATGAGATTCCCTGAGACTGTTTCCAACAGTTTGTGCAGAAATTCTTTGGTTATGCAAACCGATTGTTGCTGCAGCTGTCCGAGTGGCTGGTCTCAGACGATCATGGAGGTGAACATGCTGCATGTGGAGGTCCTGGGCTGGTGTGGTTACACGTGGTCTGCGGCTGTGAGGCCGGTTGGATGCACTGCCAAATTCTCTGAAACGTCTTTGGAGACCGCTTATGGTAGAGAAATTAACATTTATTGCACGGGCAACAGCTCTGGTAGACATTCCTGCAGTCGGCATGCCAATTGCACGCTCACTCAAATGTTGTGACATCTGTGGCATTGTGCTGTGTGATGGGCAGTCTAAGGTACACCTGTGCAATATATATGCTGTCTAATCAGCATCTTGATATGCCATGGGGTGGATTATCTTGGAAAATGAGAAGTGCTCACTAAGACACCTATTGACACCTGCCACTCGGCTGCCTCTAAACTCCTGTCGCTCTCTTCCTCCTTCGGCCTATCACAGTGGTCCTCAGCTCCCACCCACAGAGATGGTCACACTCTGGATCTGATCTTTACCCACTTTTGCTCCCTATCTAACCTTTCTAACTCGCCTCTCCCCCTATCCGACCACAACCTACTCACCTTCTCTTCACTGGTCTCTTCTGTAGCCCCCCCGGTCCACACACCAGCACACCCCCGCAGGAACCTTTAAACATCTCGACTTTCGCTTGCTTTCTGACTCTCTTCTCCCACTCTCTACCATCTGTTGCCTCCAAGACCCAGAAGCTGCTACCAACCTATACAACACCACAATAAGTACAGCTCTGGACACTGTTGCCCCCCTCACACATAACAAAATCCGGAAAATCAACAGACAACCCTGGCACACCAACCTGACCAAGAAACTCAGACAAGCTTCCAGGGCTGCTGAGCGACGATGGAAAAAATCCCCTTCTATAGATCATCTCACTGCATACAAGCAATCCCTTCTCATATTCAAATCCTCACTCGCTGATGCAAAACAGGCCTACTTATCATCTCTCATATCTTCCCTGTCACACAGCCCTAAACAACTTTTTAGCACTTTTAACTCCCTTCTCCGCCCCCCAGCGCCCCCACCCTCTCCTCTCTTCTCAGCTGAGGACTTTGCCAAATATTTCAAACAAAAGATAGTCCACATCAGATAAAGCTTTACTACACAGTCCCCACAGACCCTCTACACAACTGCTTGGTCCTCTCCCTGCTTCTCCACCATTACAGAAGAAAAACTCTCCACTCTACTCTCCAGATCACATCTCACCACCTGTGCACTTGACCCGATCCCATCCCACCTCATCCCTAACCTCACCCCAGTGTTTATCCCAGTCCTAACTCATCTCTTCAATCTATCACTAAACTCTGGTCTTCCCCTCTGCTTTTAAACATGCTACCATTACACCCATCCTCAAAAAGCCTTCACTTGACCCATCTTCCTTGTCCAGTTATCGCCCCATATCACTTCTTCCTTATGCCTCAAAGCTACTTGAACAACATGTCCATTCTGAACTGTCCTCCCACCTCTCCTCTTGCTCCCTCTTTGACCGCCTACAATCCGGCTTCCGAACCCACCACTCGACCGAGACTGCCCTTACCAAAGTCACCAATGACCTACTGACAGCCAAAACCAAGAAACAATACTCTGTCCTCCTTCTCCTTGACCTGTCCTCTGTCTTCGACACTGTTGACCACACCCTTCTGTTGCAAACTCTCTCATCTCTTGGCATCACCTACCTGGCTCTCTCCTGGATCACATCATACCTCACAGACCGGACGTTTAGCGTCTCTCACTCCCGCACCACCTCCTCGTCTCATGCCCTCTCTGTTGGTGTCCCGCAAGGCTCTGTCCTAGGACCCCTGCTCTTCTCAATCTACACTTTTGGCCTGGGACAGCTCATAGAGTCCCATGGCTTTCAGTATCACTCCTATGCTGATGACACACAAATCTACCTTTCTGGTCCAGACATCACCACCTTACTATCAAGAATCCCACAATGTCTATCTTCTATATCATCCTTTTTCGCCTCTCGCTTTCTTAAACTTAACATGGATAAGACAGAATTCATAATCTTTCCCCCATCTTGTTCAACCCCCCCAACAGACCTATCTATCACGATCAATGGCTGCACATTATCCCCAGTCAAAAAAGCCTGCTGCCTTGGAGTGACCTTAGATTCTGCCCTTTCCTTCCGACCGCACATCCAAGCCCTTTCAGGGTGTCCAAGAAAGTCCAGCAAGCGCAAGGATCATCTCCTAAAGAGGATTCAGCTGTGGGATCGGAGTGACACCATTGCAGAGCTTGCTCAAGAATGGCAGCAGGCAGGTGTGAGCGCATCTGCACGCACAGTGAGGCGAAGACTTTTTGAAGATGGCCTGGTGTCAAGAAGGGCAGCAAAGAAGACACTTCTCTCCCAAAAAAACATCAGGGACAGATTGATCTTCTGCAGAAAATATGGTGAATGGACTTCTGAGGACTGGGGCAAAGTCATATTCTCCGATGAAGCCTCTTTCCCATTGTTTGGGGCATCAGGAAAAAGGCTTGTCCGGAGAAGAAAAGGTGAGCACTACCATCAGTCCTGTGTCATGCCAACAATAAAGCATCCTGAAACCATTCATGTGTGGGGTTGCTTCTCATCCAAGGGAGTGAGCTCATTCACAATTTTGCCCCAAAACACAGCCATGAATAAAGAATGGTACCAAAACACGCTCCAACAGCAACTTCTTCCAACAACCTAACAACAATTTGGTCAAGAACAATGCATTTTCCAGCACGATGGAGCACTGTGCCATAAGGCAAAAGTGATAACTAAGTGGCTCGGGGACCAAAACGTTGACATTTTGGGTCCATGGCCTGGAAACTCCCCAGATCGTAATCCCATTGAGAACTTGTGGTCAATCCTCAAGAGGCTGGTGGACAAACAAAAACCCACTAATTCTGACAAACTCCAAGAAGTGATTATGAAAGAATGGGTTGCTATCAATCAGGAATTGGCCCAGGAGTTGATTGAGAGCATGCCCAGTCGAATTGCAGAGGTCCTAAAATAGAAGGGCCAACACTGCAAATACTGACTCTTTGCATAAATGTCATGTAATTGTCGATAAAAGTCTTTGAAACGTATGAAGTGTGTGTAATTATATTGCACTACATCACAGAAACAACTGAAACAAAGATCTAAAAGCAGTTTAGCAGCAAACTTTGTGAAAACTAATATTTGTGTCATTCTCAAAACTTTTGGCCACGACTGTAGAAAATGTTTCAGATCTTTGAGTTCAGCTCATTTAAAATTAGAGTAAAACTGAAAGTTACGTTTATTTTTGCTCAGTATGTATGATAGATAGATATACATACACACACACACACACACACACACACACACACACACACTTGCCCCTTAGGGACCATGCTTGCGCGGCCGTCCTCCATTTATTCGTATGTGAGCGCTTTAAATAGCCAAGCGCCACAAGTCTATTTCCTTTGAATTGAATGGGAAGCGAACTGCGCAAGGTACATTCACTTCTATCGGGCTGACGGAAATAGCCGAGCTAGCTCTCGGCTATTTTCGGCGCTCCCATAGAAATGCATACAGGTTGCCCGCAGCTCATGGTGCCCCCTCTGGGACTTTGCAGGCTCCTTTCTAAGTATAGATGCGGGTTCTAAACTCCTTTTAAGACTCTTGTTGTTCATGTTCCATGTAACATTATTTTGCTGGTAAAATTGTAATTAACGTTTAGGGTAGCTGTGCACAATGCAGATTTTGTGTATTTTTTTGTGCGAAAAAAACGCTATGCAATATAGTACCAGCAAATTGAATGAGATATGATTAATCTCATGTACTTTTTGACTTTTGTATGGAAATTGACCTATTGTGCAGATTATAAAATCCGTGGCATATTATTTTTTTGTGCAATTCTGCACCTTTTGTAGAGTAGTTTTCCCCAAAGACTTCAATGGGGTTGTTAACATAAACTCCAGAAAATCCACATGAAAATCTGCAACAAAAAAGCACAAGGAACGCACAAAACACACACTCACTGTGGCTTGGTGCCGATTTTATCCAGATTGTTGCATAAAAATCTGCACCATATGCAGGTACTCTTAAGGGCTCTTTCACACGAGCGAGTTTTCCCATCCAGATGCAATGGAATGAATGCATAGCATCTGGACCTATTCCTAACCCATTCATTTCAATGGGTATGTGTACATTAGCTGTTTTTTCACACATCATCACTAGATTCAGGAAAAATTGCAGCATGTTCTGTATTGTGGGCTTTTTCACGCAGACCTGGCTCCATAGAAGTGAATGGAGTTTGCATGAAAAACGTAAAGCATCCGGATGCAATGCATTTTTCGTTGATTGTTGCTATTCTTCAGTTTTTCCTTGTGCACATGAAAAGGGCATCAAAACTGATTGCATCGGCACAATAAAAACTAAAACACCTGGACGTAGACAAAACTAAATTTGCCTGCAAAACGGTCAGTTTTTCCTGAACAGATCCTGACACAATCTGTATTGTTCATGCGAAGGAGGCCTAAACAGATTTTTCCAAGATTTAAACATTGATGTGGCACTAATGTGAGTGCCGTACTGTTTTCCTCAACCTGTCCCATCAATCAGTCATATGCCCTTTGTGCAGCACAGTCCCACTCAAGTGAATTGAGCTACAATATCAAACACAGGCAAAGATGCTTTTCTTGTATAGTGTGAGTACTGCGGCCCCTTGAAACAGCTGATCACCCTGGGAGCCAGGAGCCCCATTTCTTCCAATCATATACTGATGATCTATCCGGAGGATAGGTTTTCAATATGCAATTCCAGGAAAACTGCTTAAATAATAGAAAATGTTAGAAAAAGTATTTCACTGGGGCAAGTTTTAGGAATCAGAGAATTGTATTATTATACATCCATAGAATAAGGATTTGTGATAGTTAACAAGTACCAATATTACCAGTAAATGAATATCGTATGCTATATATATGTGTGTGTATATATAATATTTGTGATATGGATGGCGTTACCTGTGTTTTTTGCAGATGCTTAAGGCAAAAGGTGAAAAAGTAAGCCCAATTGAAATTGCAAATAAAATTGTTAAAAATCTTCCAGAAAATAACTTGATTGAGAAAACAGAAATTGCCGGCCCAGGTAACGTATATTAAAAGCATTCTTTTTACACAAGCAGATAAGGTCCAACTAGAAATTGCATTTTCCAGGTTCAATATTGCTACTATTGCGTCCATATTGCTTCTTGTTGCTTCTTGCAGAAGAAGGCTGCCTTGACACATGTTTGGGGAATCACCTGGAATTATGTAATTTGGGGACAGATCCTAGTATCCTGGGGGGGGGGGGGGGCTGAACAATGACAAAATAGAAAGTGGCTTCACCCTCCATAGGACAGACAAATGAAAATTCATGAATCTGACACCTGAATCAATAAGTTGGTTCCATCTAAAGGCCGGATCTTGAATATAGTTACATAGTTGGTACAGTTGAAAAATACAAAATCCATTAAATTCAACCAGGGCATGGGAGAAGATGTAAATTATGGGAAGGGTAGTGTGTCACGGATGTACCGAGACATACGGATGTCCCTGCGACAGTGAGTGGCAGGAGATCTGTGAGCCTGGCAACATGTGTTTTTTGTCTGACAGGTTTTCCTTGTGGATCAGTAGGCGGTGGTGGTTGGATCTTGGCTGAGTTCCTGGTGCTTCCATAGCCTCTTTGAAGTTGTCTTTCCTTTCCCTTTTGTATTTTGTATGGGTTCTGTCTGTTGCATTTCCCTATTGTTTGTATTAGGCCTGAAGTAGACTCTTGTTCGTCCTTAATTTTGGAGGAACAGGTAGTCTTGACCCTGCCATTAATACCAGGGTCCCATAGGACTCTAGATATAGGACTCTAGATATTCCTGTGTATGAACCTACCTTTGGGGTCTGTTAATACTGGTAGTCAGTCAGGATTTTGGTTATGTTTTCACTAGAAGGTGTCCATATTCCTTTCCTAGTTCTCAGGCCTGATTCCCTGTCGTTGTCTTATTTAGGGGACCAGCGTACTCTGACCTTGATTTTATTTTATTTTTTTGCATTTATATATTTTAAATGGTTGCGCTGTCAATCTAAGTGGAGGGAGCGTATTTGGAGCACCAGGGCCATCAATGGAGCGGTTCTCAAGTCGCATAAAGCCGACTCTTGGTTCTCCAATGGCTCATTTGCATACAAATAATACCTGTTTTAATAGGATTGATTTTGGTGACAGAGCCTCTTTAAGAGGTAGGAAATACATGAGTAAAATTTCAGTAAAAGGAGAGCTCTGAAGGTAGTAGGAGAGAATTATAAGCATTGGGTGCATAAATCAAAGTATAAATCAATCCTAATGATCAGGAGAAAGTTCCCAGATTTTAGCCCAGGGTCACCTGATAGACTAGAAAGTTGCATTATGCCTGTTTACCCCAATGGGCTATCACTTCTACACTGAAAACATGGTCAAACTTTTGGAGCCATTGATCTATCGTGGATGGGGATTTAAATTTCCAATATCATGAAATGAGGATCCTTTCAAAAGCCAGGAGATACCTGAGAAGGGTTAATATGCGTTTCAGAATTTTGTTTGTAAATATATGTAGCAAGCACATGAGTGGGGAGACAGGGAGTTCAATATCAGAGATTTAGGACACCAATCGAACAATAGTAGACCAGTATGTAGTTATCAGAGGGCATGTCACCATAGGTTAAAATACATATGTGCCTAATTGTTTGCTGCATCGCCAGCAAGATGGATCATTGTTGGGGGTTATATTAATTGAGCCATGTGGAAGTAAGATGCCATCTAGAAAGTATATTGTAACCATTTTCTTGTAAGGTTACTTTCACATATGCAATTTTACGGTACGGTTTTGAGATCCGGCATGGGATCTCAAAACCACAGCAAAATGCATCAGTTCGAATAATACAACAGGTTGCATCCTTTCTGAACAGTTCCGGTTGTATTATAAGATTTTATTTATTTTTTTATCAGACCTCAGATCAGATGAAAAATATGGTAGGTTCCTGCACCAACGCAGAGTTGCCCTCATTTTTACCAGTGATGATTACTGGGAGGCCACCCCACTAGAAGGACAACATGCTGTCCTTACTTCCGTTACTGGAACGCAATCAGAAGATGCGCGAGTACAAGCTCACGCTGGTAGACTCCCTACTGATGGCGTCATAGGAGAGCTCGCACTTGCACTGACCGCTTCTAAAACTTCTGCGCCCTGCTACCTGCGCACATTATCTGCCAGTTCTCACTGCAACCGCCCCCTCCTCCTTCCCACTTTACCAAGACTCCGCCCACCAATCCGAATACTGTCACTGATAGGCCACGCTACGGCTGCTCTAACGGCCCTCACATGTCTGATGTACAAAAGCCAGGCCGACTTAAGCAGCCAAAGAGAGAGGCGAAAAGACAACAGCACATGCGGACTAGGGTAATGATGAATAAATATGTCTCCTAGGTAATACCATCTCCTATCCTATCTTTTGGCAGGCTTGTAGTTTTTTCAGCAGCCCTTTCACATGGCAGTGCCAGCTCTAGCATTGGCAAATAGCATTTGTTTACAAAAGTGACACTCAAAATATACCATTTACCACTTACTGCCCCCCCCATATACACATGAACGAACCCCCCATAAAAGTGTACAACACCTGCCCCCCATATATAGTGTACAAAACTCAACACCCCAGTTTACAGTGTACTTTGTATAGTGCACATAGATGGGGATGTACTAGACCCAAGGTCAATATACAGGTCATGAGTATAAGCCCCATACAGTATATTGTCTCCTTGTGGCTGCCCCCATGCAGTATAACGTCACCTTGTGGCTGCCCCAAACAGTATAATGTTTCCTTGTGGCTGCCCCCATACAGTCTAATGTCTCCTTGTGGCCAGAAGTGTTTTTTTCTTTTAAATGGTTATTTATTGCACTATATATCGTTATTGCGATAAACTTCTAAATATCGTTATGTATTTTATGTTATTTTAAGTAATTTCCCTATCCACATTTGTTTGCAGAGCAATTGTATTGCTCTTACCCCCATTTTGATTCCATTTGCAGTCCTCTAGTCCTTTCTATGACTTATTTAAAGCTATTTTTCAGCCCCAACGTTCAGTGGTGTTCGGTGTTTGGGGTCAAGTTCGGGTCAAACCTGAACGTCCACGGGTTCGCTCATCCCTAGTCCCCGGTTATAAGTGGTGTACCCCAAGTTTCTGTGCTGGGTCTGCTATTATTTAAAGAGGACCTGTCACCTCTTCCTGCAATGGCTGTTTTAGTAACTACTTTAATTCCCGATGTAATAACAATTCTACGTTATGAAAATTCCTCTGTTCTTTCTACAAGAAGTTTGACTGAATTGCCAACAGCTTGCAGTAAAGGTACAGTTTGGGGGGGGGGGGGGGGGGGTGTCTCTGCACAGTCTGACACAAGCTGCATTGATTGGATACATTGCTGCTGGTAACACCCAGCAGTACATTTTCTGCAGACTGCTGGCATTTTATTTGTAATCTTTTATCAGGAATAATACAGAAATGGCATAGCACAGTCATAAGAATATATGCTCCAGAATGCAAGTAGTTACTAAAAGTCATGTCTGGAGAGGTGACAGGTCCTCTTTAACTTATTCATGAATGACATAGAGGATGGGATTAATATTGTTGTTTCTATTATTGCAGATGACACCAAACTTTGCAATATGTTAGATGTTAATAAGTTACAAGCTGACTTGGACAAACTTACTGTTTGGGCCTACACGTGGCAAATGAGGTTCAATAAAAAGGGATGCCTTGGAGTTAGAAAAAGTGTGAAGTAGAGCAACAAAACAAATTAATGACCTGGAAGATCTTAGCTATGAGCAAAGAATAATTTAAGTGAATTTGTTTAGTCTTGAAATGTAAAGTTATGCACTATTTATTTATTATTTCATGCACTTATATAGCACTACTATATTCCGCTGCTCCTTACAGACATTAGCATCCAACTACACTATGCAGCATATGTCCTAGGGCTATGATGTCTAACCTCCGGCACTCCAGTTGTGGTGAAACTATAACTCCCAGCATGCTTCATTCATTTATATGGCATTCTGAGAACAGTCAAGCAAGTGTACATCTTGGGAGTTGTAGTTCCATCACCGCTGGAGTGACGGAGGTTATCCATCACAGTCCTAGGGGGAATAAAACTGGGAGAGTCACTTACTCAGGAGGATCTGGGTGTATTAGTAGATCATAAATTAAATCGCAGCATGCAATGCCAGTTCGCCGCCTCTAAGGCCACCAAACTTCTGTCTTGTGTTAAGAGGCATTGACTCGCGGGACAGGGATGTAATATTGCCATTATACAAAGCATTGGTACAGCCTCACCTGGAATATGCGGTTCAGTTCTGGGTACCAGTTCATAAAAAGGGATGCCATGGAGTTAGAAAAAGTGTGAAGTAGAGCAACAAAACAAATTAAGGACCTGGAAAATCTTAGCTATGAGCAATGATTAAAGGGAAACTGTCACCTGGATTTTGGGTATAGAGCTGAGGACATGGGTTGCTAGATGGCCGCTAGCACATCTGCAATACCCAGTCCCCATAGCTCTGTGTGCTTTTATTGTGTAAAAAAAACTATTTGATACATATGCAAATTAACCTGAGATGAGTCCTGTAAGTGAGATGAGTCAGGGACAGGACTCATCTCAGGTTAATTTGCATATGTATCAAATCCTTTTTTATTACACAATAAAAGCACACAGAGCTATGGGGACTGGATATTGGGGATGTGCTAGCGGCCATCTAGCAACCCATGTCCTCAGCTCTATACACAAAATCCCGGTGACAGGTTCCCTTTAAAAGTGAATTTGTTTAGTCTTGAAAAAAGATGTCTAAGGTGGAACATGATTATTCTGTATTAAACCCCCTCAAAAAACAAAGGACCACTCTGATGGCTAAATTACACTAAAATGTCACCTTGCCTCCCATAATATCAAGTATTCAAAAAGTTGTATGTACCCGAAAATGGTACTAAAGAATGTCACCTCATCCCGCAAAAAAACTGCCTTCACCAGGCCATAGCTAGAAAAATAGAAAAAAAACATGGCTGTAAGAAAAGGGCAACACAAAAACATGATTTTTTTTTTTCCAAAAATGCTCTTGAGTAAAACGGAAAGAAAATTAGAAATAGACATATTTGTCATCACTCTGTAACGACTGGCTCCATAAAAATATCACCCATCAAGTGATCGCAGTCAAAATAAATACAAATAATGCCAAAACAACTTTTTTTTTTGTCACCTCACCTCCCTAAAAATATAATATCAAGTCATCGAAAAGTCTTATGTATCTGAAAATGGTAATGATAAAAAGTACAGTCTGTTCTGTAAAAGGTACGCCCTAAGTCCGGACTTGAAGGGTGGGCAAAGGAAGAGGCTGGGGAGGAGTAAAGTGAAAAGAAGGCAGAACAGCCTGGGCACCTACACACTGAACGCCGCCTCTGGACACTTGCGAGTGCTCATTTGCATATGAATTAAACTTAGTTTTTCCTGCTGGTGCAAGTCTAAAGACAAAGGTACCATTAGAATCCTGTATAGGTGTGCTACTGAGCCATGTAAGCACTGTATATGGCCATATGGAGGTGACAGACTCCCTTTAAGGTGAGTTAAAAAATATATATATATTTTTTTTAACCCCTCCAGCCCTATTGTACTATGCATTCTGTATTAAGAATTCTATTATTTTCCATTATAACAATGTTATAAGGGGAAATGATAAAATCTACACAACACCAAACCCGAACTTCTGCGAAGAGGTTCGGGTCTGGGCACCAAACATGCCGATTTTTCTCACGCGCGTGCAAAACGCATTACAATGTTTTGCACCTGCGCGGAAAAAACTAAACATGGAACGCAATCGCAGTGAAAACATACTTGTCAAAATCGCACCATTTTCCCTGAACGCATCCGGACCCAATCCGCACCGCCCGTGTGAAAAGTCTTGAAAACGTTAAACTCTGGATATTTTTCAGATTTTTACCCTGTGTTATAAGGCTGCGTTCAGTAAAACTCGCACTATTTTGCAAGCAAGTTCAGTCAGTTTGGTCTGCGATTGCGTTGAGTTTTTAATTATTTTCCACGCGGGTGCAATGCATTTTGATACGTTTTTCATGCATGTGATACAAAAAATGAAGGTTTACAAACAACATCTCTTAGCAACCATCACTGAAAAAGTTTTTTTTTTACTGAAGCCCCATTCACTATTGGTCCAGGGCTGCGTGAAAAATGCAGAATATAGAACATGCTTCATTTTTCACACAACACAGAACTGATGCGTGAGTAAAACGCTCATGTACACAGACCCATTGAAATTAATGGGTCAGGATTCAGTGTGGGTGCTATGCATTCACGTCACGCATTGCACCCACACTGAAAACTTGCTCGTGTAAAAGAGGCCTTAGTACAGTCGCATTCTTCTGCTTAATCTTACTTAGACATGGAGAGATGCGGGTAGCACGCTGTGGAGTCTTGTACACAAGTTTTGACCCAATTACTAGGACCTATGCAACTGTAGCGCCCAGCATATTAGGTCTTAGTCACACAGTCAATGATCGGTCACTGATTTCCGTCACTGATTGTTAGCCAGGCGCCTCCAAGCCT
Source organism: Bufo gargarizans (assembly GCF_014858855.1). Lineage (NCBI taxonomy): Eukaryota > Metazoa > Chordata > Amphibia > Anura > Bufonidae > Bufo > Bufo gargarizans. Next base: position 423,699,919 of record NC_058081.1, on the reverse strand, counting down.
CCACAAAGATAAGGCGTAATGGAAATATTTTAACCTCTTCCGTGTTTGACCTGCACCTGTTTTTGGCTCTCAACTGCTGATGGAAAAAGCTGACCAAACACTTATGTGTTAATAAGGCTTTACTTATGGATCTCAATGCCCATGTAAGATCAGAAAGGAGAGCAAAATTAATATTAATTCATCATGTGTCAGAATTTAATATTGTAAACTATCTGTTTAAATAGGTTTCATTAATGTACACATACAGAAGATTTTCATATCGAAACAGCTGACCAAGCTGCTGGTGAATGGTGTCCAACCACCTGTAATAGGAGAAAAGAAAAGGGTATGTTTTCTTTATTTTTATATATATACTCTACATATTAATGTTTTCAGGGGAATTGGTTCATAGGATGGCTGCGTTCCCTAGGTTAGATGGAATGTTGCAGTGTTGCACTGAGCATTTTTCATTTAAAACTGACCTCCGCCAGTTTTATTCATAGCCCATACTGCAAACAGATGTCACACTGGTGCACTCCACTGTACAAGATGACTGACTGTACAGTAGTTTCCCACACTACCAGGACATGGGTCTAGGTCTATCACCCAGTGTCTGGTGCCGTGAATAATCTGCCATGTGTGCACACAAGGAATAACAATATTTCTGCTCATTATATGACTTGATGTGAAATTTTTAATATTTTTTTTTTCCTTCTGCAATCTCGAAGTCATTGTTCTGAGTTAGTTGGCGAAAATTAGCTGGTGACATGTCTGCCCATATACAAGACATGGATAAACAGGGGATCCTGCTTCCTAACTCTGTGTAACACATCCTCAGAAGCAGCAGTAATGGAGGACTTACACAGCAAAAATAAGCTTTTTAGATGTAAATCCAGTGGTTAAATAAGACAGTAAATCACTTAAAACAGACTGCCGGAATGCACTGTATCCAGCGTACATGCTGGCCCTCTTCTGGACAAAAAATGCTGCACGCAGCATTTTTTTGTCCAGCAGAAAGCCAGCACCTAGGCCAATAATCAGGATCCAGTGGTGATCTGGCTATTACAGTGAATGGGGATCTGGCGGTGCACTGTGGTATCCGGATAAGGTAAACTCTGGCAGTCTGTTCATACACCGAAACAGACTGCTGGAAAAAAAAACGCAGATGTGAACCCAGCCTATGTGTGGCTTTTTTTTTTTGCATTAAGACAGTAAAATCAATTAATAGAATACAATACAAAAATTAGAATGTAATTCAGAATAGATGAAGAGAAAGTGATTTGAAAATTGAATTATACTTTAAATGGCACCTGTCACCTAAAAAATTAAGTGCAATCTGATAGCACCATGTAATAGTGACGTAGGGATGAGCAACTTCATATTTAGAAATTCGGGTTGGGGTACTGTATATGCTGAATTGCATTATGGATTCCGTTACCACAGACCATAACGCAATTCTATGACTGAATGCATAACAGAATGCCCTTATAGGAATTTCGTTATTCATTCCATCATAATAGAAGTATATGGCCAACATAACGGATCTGTCCAGTTTTCATTATGCTGGAGTCCTCTCCTGCATAACAGAAGCCGTACGGATCCGTTATGCAGGCCATAGATTTCTATTATGACAGAATGAATAACAGAATGCCTCTAAAGGCATTCCTTTATGCATTCCATCATGGAATTGCGTTATGGTCCGTGGTAACTGAATCCATAATGCAATTCAGCATATACCCGAACTCGAACTTCAAAATATGAAGTTCGCTCATCCCTAATCAGGTGGAGCTGAACAGATGTATATTTCCATTTCGCCCACCATGACTGCTTAAAGGGTTTCTACCACTTAGGTGTCACATATTTAGCTGTCAGACACTAGCGATCCGCTAGTGTCTGCTTTGCCCAACCATCCTAATATAATTGCTTTTGGGGCGGTGGTTTGGCTAAAAAAACTACTTTTATTAATATGCTAATGAGCCTCTAGGTGCTATGGGGGCGTCATTAGCACCTAGAGGCTCCGTCAACCTTCAGAAACTGCCGCCGCCCAGCGCGTCCCTCCAGCCCACCCATCTCCTCCTGAATGCGATCCTCCTTGTGAGCGTATGTATTCTGCGCATGCGCAGTGAATGTCTGACCGCTTCCTTGCTCAGACATCTCCACTGCGCCTGCGCGATGACGCCATAGTGCTCCGAGGAACAGGCGCAGTGGAGATGTCTGAGCAGGGAAGCTGTCAGACATTTACTGCGCATGCGCCGAATACAGGCGCTCACAAGGAGGATCGCATTCAGGAGGAGATGGGCGGGCTGGAGGGACGCGCTGGGCGGCGGCAGTTTCTGAAGGTAGACGGAGCCTCTAGGTGCTAATGACGCCCCCATAGCACCTAGAGGCTCATTAGCATATTAATAAAAGTAGTTTTTTTTAGCCAAACCACCGCCCCAAAAGCAATTATATTAGGATGGTTGGGCAGAGCAGACACTAGCGGATCACTAGTGTCTGACAGCTAAATATGTGACACCTAAGTGGTAGAAACCCTTTAAGGCTACTTTCACACTAGCGTTGTTTTAATCCGGCGTTCAATTCCGACACTGGAACTGCCCGCCGGATCCGGAAAAACGTGTGAAAACGGATTACATTTGAATCCTGATCAGGCTTTCGATCACAATGGAAAAATGCATTGGAAAAAACGGATCCGCCATTTATGGACTTTAACTTTTTTTTCACATTTTTCGGGTTTAACATGCAAAAGCCGGATCCGTTTTGACTGAACACACGGGGCCGGATCCGGCGTTAATGCAAGTCAATGGGAAAAAAGCCTGATCAGGCGTTCAGTCAAAGTGTTCAGGCTTTTTGGCCGGAGGTAAAAATACTGCATGCTACGTTTTTCTGAAAAGCCTGATCAGTCAAAAAGACTGAACTGAAGACATCCTGATGCATCCTGAAGGACTGACTCTCCATTCAGAATGCATTAGGATAAAACTGATCAGTTCTTTTCCGGATTTGAGCCCCTAGGACGGAACTCAGCGCCGGAAAAGAAAAACGCTAGTGTGAAAGTACCCTAACCTGGAGATTGACCCCTTGACCTCTGTAGGGGCAGGAACACAGAGTTTAAAAGGCCAGCACCCACTCTCACCCTCAGGGTTTCCTGTCCCTACAGGGGCACCTCCCAGAGAGACCTCCTGTGGGAGGTGTAGGATATATTTTTGTTTGTTATTTTAGATACCTCCCAATGCTCCCCCCAATCTACTACAATAAAGATCTGAATTCGAAATAGATAGCCACTACAAGAGGTTTTATATACAAGTATAAAATGTAACTTAACTTAGAATCATTCTTAGGAACTTGATATGGAGATTTTATGTTTTTATTACAACTTTTATATATTAAATGGTTTTAAGCAACCAGTTTTTTCCTCAAACATGAGTAAGGAAATACCAATCTTCGTGCATTCATTAATATACAATTTATAGTTTTTATGGTATGTTTGCATGTATTTTTGGGAATTCTATGTTATTTATGCACTATACAGTGTGTTTTATCGTTTTTCAGAAAAAACGCAATGGAAACGCATCAAAACCGCATATGCGTTTTTTTTGGAGACCATGCGTTTTTTATTGCAAAATCTTCTGTACACTATAACAAGGCTATATAACATAGCCCGACACGATGGTGACCTATTATTTGATGTTTATATATTTTTGTAGATATGCATATGAGGCATCTATATAGTCATGAAACCTGGATAGTTTTGAACATAAACGCAACAAAGACGCATCAATACCGCATATGCGGTTTCTTTATATTTGGTGTATCTTTGATATATACAATCCAGATTTATGCATATCTAATGAAAATTATGGAAAGGATTATGGAGGACATTCTGTTGTATTGAAAATTATAATATTGATTGATTTGAAGAGATCCCAACATTGAGATCCACTACAGATTTTGAGGAGAACCCGATCCATTTCAGAATTTGAGGAATACCTGGTTCATTTCCAAGTTGGATTGATTACTGAAGTCCTCTATAAAAGGAGAGACATTAGGGAGGGGAGGTCAACCACTGAGGAAGGGGCCACTAAGAGTCCCGAAACGCGTCTGGTACTGGACCCCCCGATTGGACTGAAGGACCACCAATTCTTGCAGTTTCGACCCTTCTTGGAGAAAATACACTGAAGGTTGATCGCATACCTGCAGAGCTGTGGACTATAAACATACTACTGGCGCCAGTAAGTGAGGAACTTTGATTCAATTGAAAAACAGCTTGTCGAAAACTCTTTGTGAAATCCACTAGGAGTTACCATAGACTATTCCACTGTGAAGTCGAGGCTCACACGTACAAGCGGAGATCATACCCTGACCATTACGCGGGACGCCGCGGACTGCTGATCTGAGCCGCCTAAGTACATTCATTATGTGAGTAGACTGAACTATAATATAATCGACAATCCATTTGGAAGTTAACGCTGTTACCTTGAACTGTGCGAATATATTTGAACCCAGTACTATAACTACACAGACTATTAGTCTCTGCAATAGATCCTAGGATATCGGATCGACTATTTAATCCGAACTTTTTTGTATATGGCACACTTCTGATATTGGACTGAACATTCGGATAGTTTTGGATTATTCCTATCCTCCATATATGCGAATTATTGGCCACATCCGTTCTTTTATATATATCTAATAGGTCCTTTTTACCATTGTGTTACAGTGATTATATATATATATATATATATATATATATATATTTTAGATATTATTGATGTATGTGTGTGTTAGAATGTGTTTTTAATAATATAATAATTTATTTTATTCAATAAAGTACCACGGCTACTAGATATAGTGAGTGCCCAGCCCTTTCTTTTGTATAAATTTTAGATACCTGTTTGGGATTGTTTAGCCCTGCCCTCTGTCCTCCGAAGGCTCCGTCCTCAGCTGGGCAGAGGAGGACTATGGAGCTGATCTTGTTCCTGTTCCATAGGGCCTGAATCTCTCCTCAATGTGCAGGGTCCCCCTTCCCCCTATTGAAAAGCTGACCGTGCACCACAGAGCACGCTGCACGAGGACCCGTTTTTAAAGCCGCAGCTCTGTCTGGCCGGCAGGAGGCTGAGTGGGCGGGGCTTGGAGCCGGGAGGCGTGCGCACGCACAGTGATGACGTTAAATGCCGCATCAAGCATTCAAAGGCGGCAATTTTAAAAAGGCACTAGCGTTCCAGCGTGTGAGGCTCCTGCTCCAAATGTCGGCCCCTGATGCCCCTGCAGACCAAATGGATCTTACAGATGCCCCCTCGGCTACTCCAACCATGAGTTCCACTGTGGGGAAGAAAATATGTATCATGTTATGCTTTTTTTTTTGCTAATAGCCCACTGATACTTGGTTGCTCCTCTTTTAGTGAATAAAAAAGCCCAGAATAAAGTCAAAAATCCCTAGATGTGCTACTTGTGGCAAATGATCGTCGGAAAATCACAAAAGGGAGCTCTGCCAAGCCTGCATTAACGAGCTTGTAAAAGGGGAGCAACCATCCATACTAATGGAAGTTAAATCAATGATTCAGAGTGAGATAAAATCCTCGCTAGCCTCTCTCAGATCTGCCCCTCCTACTCCGCCTGCGAAAAATTCTAAAGTGTCCGCTCCATCCTCTAAATCGGGGGACATGGACGAAGACGCTTCTACCTCTAGACAGAACGTAGGCGCACTGTCAGAGGGAGAAATAGTGGAAGACAGAAAAAAGTACTTCTTTTCGTCTGAGGATATGGAGGAATTATTGGGCGCCGTAAGGGCAACCATGAGCATTTAGGAGGTACAAAAACCTCGATCAGTCCAAGACAAGATGTTTGGGGGACTCAGAGCTAAAAAATCTAAAGTATTCCCAGTAAACAAAAATATAAAGGATATGATAATGGATGGACCCAGAGAGGAGACTGGGAGTCCCCAGAGGATTCAAAAATTGATTCTTTGATCCAACTGATATAAAAATATTTAATTCAATACCGAAAATCGACGTCCCAGGTAGCGAAGGTTGTCAAGAAAACCTCCCTTTCATTCAAGGACTTCTCTCAATTACAGGATCCGATGGAAAGGAAGGCGGATTCTCTCCTGAAAAAGTCTTGGGAAGCATCCATGTTTGGTATTAAAACGAACATAGCTGCAACCTCCGCAGCTAGGTCAATGTACTTTTGGCTTAGAAAACCATATTAAAAATTAGACCCGAGCGAAGAATTTCTAAATTCTATCCCTCTCCTCAAGTCGGCTACAGCATTTTTGGCGGATGCCTCAGCCCTGTGGAGGAAATCTTGGGGAGGCGATAGAGCGTCAAAAGCAAAATTATGTTCTATCGCCTTTTCAGGGGAATACATTTTTGGTCCCGTACTCGGATTCCATCTTCGAAAAAGCAGCAGACAATACGGGATTTTCCTTCTCAATCCCCAAAACAAACAGTCTGACAAACAATGACGCCAGAGTGGGAAGAAGGTTGAGGAGATTTCTATCCCATTGGGAAACCATGACACAGAACCCCTGGGCCTCGGATATTAAAAAAAACTGTTACCGTATAGAATTTTCCTCAGCCCCTCCAAAAAAAAAGTTCGATAACCTCCCACAGTCCAAAAGTTCTGGGAAGGATTTGGCAGGGCGTCTTGCAGTTAAGAGTCCGGTGTAGTGGTAAAAGTCCCCTGTTAAGAAGAAGGAAGGGGTTATTATTCAAACCTGTTTTTGGTTCTGAAACCAGACTGCTCCTTCCGTACCATCCTAAATCTAAACGGATTAAACTCATCCATTGTATACAGAAAATTCAAAATGGAATCTATAACGACCATCACTCCTCTAATCAAAGAAGGAGATTACATGATGTCCATAGATTTGAAGGACGCTTACTATCACGTCCCCATACACGAAAACTCTCAAAAGTACCTCAGGTTTGCACTGAGAGACAGCACCGGAGTTGTAAACCACTTCCAGTTCACTGCTTTACCCTTCGGAATTTCTTCTGCCCCAAGGGTTTTCACAAAGCTAGTGGTGGAAATTATCTCTCAAAGGGAATAAAAATCTTTCCCTATCTAGACGACTCATTCTGGGAGAATCGGAGGCGTCCAGTCGCACCAGTTACCTAATTCACCGGTTTTCAGAGTTGGGCTGGATAATCAGAACAAAATCTTGTCTGGTCCCATCAACCAAAATGAAATTCCTAGCAGTACTTCTAGATGTAATAACCCAGGTGATGTCTCTTCCTCAAGAAAATCTAACAACCTTCATAGAAAAAACTAAAACATTTCAGGGCCAAGCCAAGTGCTTCATACGCAATGCCATGAGTCTATTGGGAATAATGACCTCCTGCATCACATCAGTATCGTGGTCTCAGGCTCATACCATGATAACTCAGTCCTGGATCCTGAAAAATTGGGACAAAAAACAGTCCTCTTCAGAAAAAGAATATCCATCCCCATTCACGTAAAATCTAATTTGAATTGGTGGATAGAAAAGAGAAATCTGTCAAGGGGTATACTCTGGATAAAAAAAATCCAGAGATCCTGGATGGGGTGCTAGAGTAGGCTCCTCAAATGACCAAGGCAAATGGGCAGACGACACAAAAGTAAAATAGTCAAATTGCAGAGAACTAAGGGCAATCTGGGAGATGCTAAAAACATCCCAGAAAATTGTACTTGGCAGAAGTAGCATACTTAAAGCACCAGAGAGGCATGAGATCTCCAAGTCTAGAAAAACTGTCAGGGAAGATATTCTTTTGTTAGGAAAAGCAATCCATCTAAAAGGCACAGAAAATGTAAAAGCAGACTTCCTCAGCAGAAAGACCATAGACCCTGGGGAATGGTCCCTAAATCCAGAGGTGTTAAGACAAATCTCCAGAAGGTGGGGAACCCCCCAGATAGACCTCTTCGCAGCAGGAGAAAACACGAAGGTAGGACGCTTTTGCTCCATAAACCCCAGGGAAAACCCTTGGGCAGTGGACACTTTCTCGATCAGGTGGACCTGGGATCTCGCCTATGCTTTTCCTCCTTGGGCGTTAATTCCCCGAGTACTACATAAGATAAGGTCCGACCCAGTAACAGTTATCCTAGTGGTCCCATACTGTACAAAAAGAAACTGGTTCCCAATCTTAAAGGAATTGGTGCTGGAGGAACCATGGAGAATTCCTCTCCAGGAGGACATTTTATCGCAGGATCCGATCCTCCATCAGAATCCAGGCCTATTCAAATTGTCGGCATGGATCTTGAGCGCAAGGTATTAAAAGCAGGGGTCTTTTTCAGAAAAAGTTATCAATACCCTCAAATCCAGCAGGGAAAGGGTCACCTCTGCGATATATCTCAAATGCTGGAGAAAATACTGCAGCTGGCTGGGTCAGAACCCTCCAGTAAATTCACCCCAAGCATCATAAAAGTTCATCATTTTCTCCAGAGGGGGCTGGATTTGGGTCTGAGACCCAGTACACTTAAAGTACAGATCTCTGCCTTAGGAGCATGCTATGATACAGACCTGGCCAGCCATAGATGGGTAAGAAGATTTGTAAGAGCCACCTTAAGGTTAAGACCATCTATAACCCCAAAGACCCCTCAGTGGGACTTAGATCGGGTTTTCAAAGGATTAATGAAACAGCCATTTACCCATGTGCAGGATATTTCAGTAAAGCACCTGACGCTGAAGGCTGCCTTCCTAATAGCCATAACGTCGTCCAGATGTCTAGGAGAGATTCAAGCGCTCTCCTGTCGGGAACCCTATCTTTCTATATTTTCCAATTAAAATAGTATTGAGGTTGGATCCAGGTTTCCTTCCAAAGGTTGTTTCAGACTTTCATAGAGACCAGGAAATTATCCTCCCGTCATTTCCTAAAGATGTGACAAGTACATCTGAGAATCAATACCAACTCCTGGATGTCCGAGATACTGTCTTACCTAATACCTAAGGGCAACAGAGGAATTCAGGAAGAAGGATAATCTTCTCGTTCAGTTTGCTGGGTCAAACAAAGTGAAGAAGACATCCAAGGCCTCCATTGGGCGCTGGATCAAGTCCATCATATCCTGCTGCTACCAGATGGCGGGTCTTGGTAATTTGGAAGCTCTGAAGGTGAGAGTGGGTGGTGGCCTTTTAAACTGTGTTCCTGCCCCTACAAAGGTCAAGGGGTCAATCTCCAAGTTAAGCCGTCATGGTGGACTCAAGGAAGCATAATTACCGGAAAGTTTAATAACTTTTTTTTTTTTGTAAAAGATTTAGTAAAACCTGTAATATATTAATTTTTATCTCACTTTTTTTCCTGCCTTCTGTAAACAACATTGGTACAGGAGGGATGTGTTACCAGTGATTGATTTACATTTATGTATATATAAAAAAATACAAGTTTTAACGAATCCTTTTCCACAAAAATATATATCAATTCACGCAGCTTGCTCTATAACAGGGGTGCACAACCCAGAGCCAAGTTTTGCAGCCCCTGTCCCTCTGGGCAGAAACACAGCTGATCGTGCGATCAGCTGTGATTCTGCCTGAAGCTCTACATGACGATGGGTGACAGTTTGCCGGAGCAGGACGAGTCCCCGGTTGCCGAGGAGAAGGCAGAAGTGGATTATTTTTAATTATTTATTATTATTATTATTGCGCCATTCATTCCATAGCGCTGTACAAATGATAAGGGGCAATACAGACAATTGCACTAATCATAAACAAGATGAGTTACAAACTGGTACAGAAGGAGAGGGCCCTGCCCGTGAGGGGTTACAATCTACATGGTATGGGAGAAGGACACAGTAGGTGCGGGTTAAGTTGGTCATGGCGGTATAGCGGCAGGAGGATCACTGGTTGTAGGCTTGTCTGAAGAGGTGGGTTTTCAGGTTTCTTTTGAAGGATTCCACTGTAGGTGAGAGTCTGATATGTTGGGGTAGCGAGTTCCAGAGTATGGGGGATGCACGGGAGAAATTTTGGAGTCTATTGTGGGAAGAGGCGATGAGAGGAGAGAACGAGGTCTTGTGAGGATCGGAGAGTGCGTGTGGGGGTGTATCGGGAAAGCACTCTGCCCTATCAGCACTTCTGCCTTCTCAGATGGGTGAGCAGTGTGCTGTACAGTTTGTACAGGGCTTGGGGCAGAGGAGCACAGAGCTGCAGGTTCAGGAGACCCTGATCAGCTCTGCCTTTTACAATGCCCCCACAGCAGGATGGTTTCCCCTTTAACCACCACAGCTCCCCTAGCTTAAACACCCTTAATGACCAGACCACTTTTTACAATTCTGCACTACACTACTTTCACTGTTTATTGCTCGGTCATGCAACTTACCACCCAAATGAATTTGACCTCCCTTTCTTCTCACTAATAGAGCTTTCATTGCTGCTGACATTTTTACTTTTTTTTGTTATTCATCGAAATTTACTGAACTTTTTGCAAAAAAATGACGAGCCTTCAAAGAGCACATGGATATGGCTAATGGGGGATGCCGCAAGCAGACTGCGACCGGACGTGCCGTCTGCCCATGCGCACAGTCGAGCCGGCGTGTGCTGCGTTCCAAACACCGGATGCAGCAAATCGTGCATGCTCAGGAGGCATTTGTTGCGTGTCAGCAGCTGGAGATGACATAGCAGAAATAGAGCGCAAGGTGCTCACGTGCGTGGGATACTGTGGGCAAGCGCACGGCAGCGGAGATAAAAGTAAAGATAGACAAAGAAAAATACAACATTTACATATACGGATAGTAATTGATAGTCCCTATATGAAACCTAGTGTCAATATTAGTGTGCAGGATTCAAAGTTTTCAGAAAATAAAAAGGGGTATAAATATATTAAGCAGAGAGACACAACATAGAGAACCCCATTTGTGAACAATGATGAAAAACAAAAGTGAAACAAACTGGTGTAAAAAATTGAAATGTGATCCATACAAATAATCTAATAAAGGATCAATTACGTTAGTGAAAAATACTATAAATAAGTTGAATTGATTGGTGCATAGAAAGGCACCATCAAAGCCCTAAATTAACCCTATATTTTTATCCTGTGTGTATATATATATATATATGATTAAACACACGTGCCTCATTTTTATTATTCCTTACACCGACGTTCTTATATTTAATTTATATTATTATTAGATTTATCTATCTATTTTTGGTATTACATTTCTTTTTTCTTTTTGTTGAAAATATTCATTTAAAGATATATATATATATATATATATATATATATATATATATATATATATATATATATATATATATATATATATAGAGATATATATATATATATATATATATAGAGATATATATATATATAGAGATATATATATATATATATATATATATAGTTTTTTTCATTATTTGTAAAAAAAAAATTGATTTTCATTTTTATATTTTTTATAAATTTTTATATATTATAAATCATTTATTTTAATTTTTTATATTAATATAGCTAACAATTTTTTTCAATCTAAATTGTATTCAATTATTATTTTCTTATGTATCGGATCATTCCCAAACTGAAGTGCAGAGAAGGGGATAATCCAGCAGGCCTGGGATAAGAGGCCAGATAATCGCGTGCAGGAAACAAAGAACATGTGCATCTAAAAAAACAAAAAATAAAGAGGGGGCTCAGAAAAATACAAAAAAGTATCTAGCATAAAAACCTGTAAATAAAAGTTCCTCATTAAGACCCTGCGGCTACAAACAATCTAGGTTGTAAATCCATCGGGATTCCGCTTTTAGCAAGCATTGTGTTATACGTGTACCCCTGATACTATAGCATGATGGTCCAGAAAATGTGTGGCCACAGAGGTAAGAGATTTCTCCTCATCAGCCTGATCCCAAGCGGCCAAGGTGATATTGGACATATGTTGTTGGATTTGTTTCCGCAGTTCTTGTGAGGTTTGCCCCACATACAATTTCCTACGTGGACAAATGATCCCATATACGATATTCCTGGTGCGGCAATTTATGTAATGATTCAGGCGTACACACTCCTTACCGTTTGTAAAGTTGTCCTTTCCCAGCATGAGTGGGCAGACATTGCATTGGTCGCAAGGGTGTGTACCCTTCAATTTGATGCCTTCGCTGAAAGTGACTCCGTACAAGTTGGTCTATAAGTGAGGGTGCCTTACGAGCAATGATCTTTGGTTTATCATCCATATGGGGCATCAACCTATGATCTAAAGTAAGCAAAAACCAATGATTCTCCAGAATTTTATATAGTGCTGACCACTGATTATTGTAGCGAGTGATTAAATGTATCTTACCATCCCTAGTTTTTGGTTTCGGGGTAAATAATTTCATTTGATCAGTACCCTTGGCTTCCTCATAAGCGTGGGATATAAGTTTCCTGGGATAACCCCTTTTCTGGAATCGTGATGTCAGATCTGCTGAAGCTGTCCTGAAGTCGGTTAAGTTGGTACAATTGCGCCGCAATCTGAGAGATTGCCCTTTTGGTATCCCTCTCTTCATATGGGCTGGGTGAAAGCTCTGATAGTGCAACAAATTTTTGGTAGCCGTACTTTTTCGAAAGAGGGATGTAACGATCCGTTCGTGCTCCTTACGTAGTCTCAGATCCAAAAAATCCACTGTATCATCCTATATGGTGTACGTTAAATGGATATTCAAATCCTTTTTGTTCAGTATGTCGATGAATTGAACACAAGTCTCTCTAGAGCCCTGCCAAAGGAACAGGACATCATCAATATAACGAAACCAGCCCACCACACACCCGCGGAAGGACGGCGACGGGTACACGCAGGCCTCCTCCCACCAACCTAAAAATAGGTTTGCGTGGGAGAGCGCACAGCGTGCCCCCATCGCCGTTCCAGACTCCTGCCTATAAAAAATTCGATCGAAAACAAAATAATTATGATGTAACACAAAATGCAGGAGGCTCACCAGGAAGGCGTAGTGGCCCTGATGCCATCCTTATGCGCAATATTCGTGTACAGAGACTCTACGTCGCAGGTCACCAATAGTACGTCAGAGGTGATTGACACTTGTTCCAACATTTCAATCAAGTGGAAAGAGTCCCATACATAAGATGGTAACCCTAGGACCATGGGTTGGAGAAAAAAAGTCAACATGGGTGCAGGCCTGTTCACACAAACCCCCAATACCGGCCACGATGGGTCGACCTGGGGGATTGTGGAGGTCCTTATGCACTTTTGGGAGCAGGTAAAATGTGGGGATAATCTGTTGACTCACCTCAAGGAATTGGTGCTCCTTTTTGGTAATAATAAACATGTCCCGGGCTGATTTCAATAATTGGTCCAATTTCTTCTTGAAGACCATTTTAGGATCAGAGGGTAAGGGTATATAAAAAGTTCTATTCTTGAGCTGTCGATTTTCCTCTTGTATGTATAGATCCATATCTCATAGGACCACGTTTCCGCCCTTGTCTGCCTCTTTGATGACAAAGGTTCTGTTGGCCTGTAATTTTCGTATAGTATCAGATTCCAGGTTATTCAGATTTCTACCCTGCAGGGAATCTGGTTTAAGTTTCTGTACCCCATGTACTACAGCTTGAAAGAAAAGCTGAATATTGGGGAATAAATTAAACGAGGGAGTTAGTAAGGTTGTCTGCAAAACAAATATGTATCTTTAACAAATTCAAATTTGTCCAGAATTTGCATAGGGGAAAAGGAAAGTCCCTTCTCCAATATGGATTTCTCCTGGGGGGTCAAGTTATATGTAGATAGATTTATAACCTGGAGAGCATTAGTATCCATACCATTTAATATTGTTGTAGCCATCTCTTCTGGAAGAGTGGGTAGTTGTTGCCCCTGCGATGTTGGGGTCCTCTTTTTCTTGGATTTGCGTAATCCCCTCCTTGACCTCCGTCGTCGCTGGCTTCTGACAAAAAAAAATCATCCTCACTCAAACTCTGATCGCTAGGATCACTGCACTGGTTCACTACACTGGTGGTTGGGGCCACGGCACCTTCTGGATACAGGAGGTTCTTGATGATCTCTTCCTGAAATTTGAGGAAGGATCTTGTTCTCCCAGCCTTACTGTAGAGAACAAAACTATTATTTACAGCCAATTGAATCAAATATACAGACCTTCTTATACCAGCGTCTGGTTCTGTGGGAAAGTAAATAGGGAGCCAACATCTGGTCATTGAAGTCCACCCTTCCCATGAGCGAATTATAGTCGTGGACACGGGAGGGGGCTTTTCAGTGACACTGGATGCTCGTTCAATTTGGATTGTCGTGTCTGTGTGAATGGAGGAGAGCATTTAAACGTCACTCTTGTCTCTCCATTTCACCGCGAGCAGTTCTTGGTTACACAAGGCAGCCTTCTCCCCCCTTGCAAGACGGGTGGTAACGAGCCGTTGGGGGAAGCCCCGGCGACTAGGTCGCGCGGTGCCACAGCAGCCAATGTGTTCTAGGAACAAATGCCTGAAGAGGGGCACACTTGTGTAGAAATTGTCCATATAAAGATGGTACCCTTTGCCAAATAAACGTGACACCAAGTCCCAGACTGTCTTCCCACTGCTCCCCAGGTAGTCAGGGCAACCGACCGGCTCCAGGGTCTGATCTTTACCTCATAGATCTGAAATTTGTGGGTATAGCCTGTGGCCCTTTCACAGAGCTTATACAATTTGACCCCATACCGGGCGCGCTTGCTTGGGATGTATTGTTTGAAGCCAAGGTAAAATGTATAAGGGACTTGTCTACGCAGATGTTTTGCTCAGGGGTATACAAATCTACAAATTTGTTGTTGAAGTGGTCTATGAGGGGCCGAATATTGTGGAGCCGGTCAAAAGCTAGGTGGCCTCTGGGACGGGAGGTGCTGTTGTCGCTAAAGTTCAGGAAACGCAGGATGGTCTCAAATCGTGTCCTGGACATGGCAGCAGAGAACATGGGCATGTGATGAATTGGGTTTGTGGACCAATATGACCGCAATTCATGCTTTTTTGTTAGGCCCATGTTGAGGAGAAGGCCCGGAAAAGTTTTAATTTCAGAAACTTGGACGGGTTTCCACCGGAAAGACTGGGCATAAAAGCTTCCCGGGTTGGCGGCTATAAATTGAGTAGGATATCGATTTTGTTTCTGCCACAACTAAGTCTAACAGCTCCGCAGTCAAGAACAGCTAAAAAAAAAAAAACGAACCGATCTGAGCTGTCTCAACCCGAGCTCCAGACTCGGCGGTGAAAGGGGGAACTACTGGGGCGGCTGAAGTTGGGGGCTGCCAACACCTCAGGGACTCTAGGGGCTCTACGGGCCTGTCTGTGCGGTGGCTGCGACGGGGAAACTACTGCACGTGCCACCGTGCCAGCTTCAACTGCCCTTCTGGTGCTCACCACTTCACCATGTTGTACGGCAGTGCTGGTACTAGGTCCAGGATGGGCTGCGCTGCTGGTGTATGCCTCACCACGTAATCCGACAGCGCCAGCCCCACCCTGCTGCCCTGAACGGATCCTGCGCAACCTGTTGTCTAGCAACACAGGGCCGGGTGCGCCTGTTGGTATCAGGGACCTTAACCTCCTCGTCCGAACTTTGGGTCAGACTGCCACTGCTTTCTATAGGTTTATATTCTGACCCGCTGGATTCGTCAGATGAGGGTTCCCATTCCTCATCCGACTGGGTCAGAAGCCTGTAGGCCTCTTCTGAAGAATGCCCCTTATTTGCCATTTGGACTACTAAATTTGGGGGTTTTTCCCCTCCCCCACGACAGCACCTTAGAGAGATGGCTCCGCCCCAGGACAGGAAACCTGCAGCATAAAAAAGGTGGAGCCGCTCTCCCATCTCAGTGAGGTTTCCTGTCCTGGTACGGGAGCCTGCAGTGTCGTCCTGACCTTGAAGTCCCGGTAGAAGCCGGAGGGTCGGGGCGGCAGTCGGTACCTGCCCGATTGTTCCCCGCAGGCGCGGGGATGAAGTTCCGGAGGCGGCCGGGCGTCTCGCTGGATATAGGGCGGAAGGTGCTGGTCCCTCAGGCGAGTAGGACGGCGCCGACGGTTGAAGAAGGCTAGAGGGCCTTACTGACTCGCAGACCCGCCGACTCGCCAGACGCAACCGGATGTGGATGCGGCGAACCGGAAGCGCCATGCGGTCCACGGCGGTGCGTTCCACGGCAGGGCACTTCCGGTCAGGTGACCGGAAGTTCGGCTTCCCGGTAGTTTTTAAACTCGGTTCCAGGCAGGTATGTTAACTGGGTAGTTCTGGACACCAGAGACGAGTATCCAGAGGCCAGAAAGTGGACCAGAGGGTTCCTGGACAAATTTGGCGTGGTGGGTCTGCAGAAGCAGTGATCTCTCAGGTGAGAGTAACACTTGGTGGCAGGTTATAATTGAGGCATTGTTGTATCAGTGCAGGTTATCGCCCCCCACTATGGACGAAGAGAAGAGGTCTGAAAGTGCGGATGTGGAGCTCTTGCCACCGGTATTGAGAGTCCTATTCTCGGTTGTTAGAGAGATCTGGACTGTTCCTCAGTGTTGGGTGTGTTTCCGTTTTTCTTAGACGGTACCTAAGAAGGTGGCGGCAAAGAAAAAGAACAAGGAATGCCCTATTTGCAAGTGCCCGTTGTCTTCTTCTTACACAAAAAAGCTCTGTCAGCAGTGCATTGAGAAGAGGTGGCTGAGGAGACTCCAAGTCTTCTGAAAGACCTGAAGTCAATCATGTCTGACGTTAAAAATTCCTTGAGAAGTAGGAAGAGGAGAAAAGCAGTGAGGCAGGAGTCTGACGTCGAATCGAAGGATAGCAACTCTTTATCCAGGAACGAGGACTCTGACGATTCCTTTTCTTCGGAAGAGAATATAAAAGAAGGAAAGTTCTTATTTCCTGCGGAAGATACGGACAAATTGTTAAAAGTTATCCGATCTACCTTGGAGTTAGAAGATACCAGGGAGGATAGATCAGTGGAGGATGTTATGTTTGAGGGCCTTAGGGAAAGGAAGCGTAGATGTTTCCCAGTCCATAGGTCTATCTCTGCAGTGATAGAAAAGGAATGGAAGAAACCGGATAAAAAGCCGTTCATTTCTAAAACCTTCAAACGGAAGTATCCATTCGAGGAGGAAGCGTCTACATCTTGGGACAAGGCCCCTAAACTGGATGTAGCCATCTCCAAGATTTCTAAAAAATCCTCACTGCCCTTTGAGGACATGGGGTTCTTAAAAGACCCCTTAGATAAAAGAATTGACTCCTCCCTTAAGAATGCTTGGGAGTCTTCTGCGGCTGCTTTTAGACCTAGTATAGCTGCCACGGTTGTTGCAAGGTCTATGTCGCTATGGTTGGAGAGGTTAGAAGAGCAGATTAGGGAAAAATGCCCTAGGGAGCAGTTACTGGCTTCTATTCCGACCTTCCAGAAAGCCGCAGATTTTATTGCAGACGCCGCGGTGGACTCGGTAAGGTTGGAAGCAAGGACCGCTTCCCTTTCCAATTCTGCACGTCGTGCATTGTGGCTGAAGAATTGGAAAGGGGGAGATCTGTCATCCAAGTTGAGGCTTTGCAGCATTCCCTGTGATGGCCAGTTTCTTTTCGGGTCAGAGCTTGACTCTTTACTCGAGAAGGCGGCAGATAGGAAGAAGAAGTTTCCCCAGGAATCCTTTGCGCAGTTTCGACAATATAAGCGGCCCTTTCGGAACCCGTCAAGGTTCCAGAACAAGAGGCAGATGGGGGACAAAGAACAGGGATCTAGGCCTAGATCAGGAAATAAGGGTTTTTTGTTTGGATCTGCCACAGGCCGTACATCTAAGCAGGGTAAACAATGACGCCATGATCCCAGTAGGAGGAAGGTTAAAATTCTTTCTTCCTGCTTGGGAAAGGATGGCAGGAAAATGGTTAGTGTGTCTTCTGCGGGAGGGTCTAAGGTTGGAGTTCCTGAGTTGCCCGGCAGAAAGATTTGTGGTGTCAAGGTCTTCCCCTGTCATGCTGCAAGAAATAAAAAAAAAAATTGATAAGCAAGAAGGTGTTGGTTCCTGTCCCAGATTCAGAGCTAGGGAAAGGTTTTTATTCCACCCTGTTTTTAGTAAAGAAGCCGGATGGGTCATACCGGACCATCATAAATCTCAAATATCTGAACAAGTTCTTGAGAGCCAGAAAATTCAAGATGGAGACTATCAGATCAGCAATATATCTTTTATCTCCAGGGTGTCATATGGCGGTTCGGGATTTAAAAGATGCTTACCATCATATCCCGATCCATTCAGATCACCAGAGATTCCTCCGGGTGGCAGTGAAGACCGAGGTGGGACTTCTTCATTTTCAGTTCCAGGCTCTTCCCTTTGGCCTCTCCATGGCACCTCGGATCTTCACCAAGGTAGTGGCGGAGATGGCTTCCTTCATCAGAAGAGAGGACATCACGTTTTTGCCTTATCTGGACGATTTTTTGGTGATAGCCCAGTCTCGGGAGGAGTGTGCCAGGTCACTGGATCGGGTTATGGGGGTTCTTCAGTCTCTAGGTTGGTTGTTAAACATCCAAAAGTCCAGGTTGGAGCCGTCAACGAGCCAGGTTTTTCTGGGTCTGGTTCTGAATTCCAGACTGGAGAGAACTTTTCTCACAGACGAGAAGGTAGCTGGGGTTCAAGAAAGAGTTCAGAGAGTTCAGTTAGTACAGAACCTGTCTGTAAGAAAAGCTATGTCTCTGTTAGGAGTTCTAACGTCCTGCATACCAGCGGTCCAGTGGGCTCAGAGACATTCCCGCCAGTTACAGGTAGAGATCTTGGCTGCTACAAGACGGGCGGGGGCATCCCTGGAGTCAGTGATGAGCTTGTCAGAGGTGACTCTTTCTTCCCTAGATTGGTGGAAGGAGGCAGGAAATCTGAATCAGGGGCTCCCCTGGGCCTTTCCGGAACCGCTGGTGGTTACTACAGACGCCAGCCCCTGGGGTTGGGGGGCTCATGTGGAGGATCGGATCTTTCAGGGAGAGTGGTCCCAGGGTCAGAGACGGTTTTCATCAAATCGAAAAGAGCTGAGGGCAGTTTTGCTGGCCTTGAGAGCGGTTCTTCCGATGATCCTGAACAGACATGTGAGGGTGATGTCCGACAATCGGACAGTGGTCTCATATCTCAATCGCCAGGGAGGGACCAGGTCAGATTCTTTACTGAGGGAGTCAAGATGGATATTCGAGGAGATAGAGGGGAGAGTGCTACATCTCTCGGCCATTCATATCAGAGGGGTCGAGAATTCTCGAGCAGACTTTCTGAGTCGCCACAGACTGCGTCAGGGAGAGTGGTCTCTAAATCCCAAGATCTTTTCCCAGATAGTAAGATTATGGGGGTTACCTTCGGTAGATATGTTCGCCACAAGGGAGAACAGAAAGGTACAGGAATTTTTCTCCCTCAGTCCAGAGGAGTGCCCATCTGGGGTAGACGCCTTTCTCCAGAAATGGGATTTTCCACTAGGCTATGCCTTTCCTCCGCTTCAGCTGATTCCTCTGGTAGTAAGGAAGATCAGGTACGAAGGAGCCAGGGTGATCGTGATAGCCCCCTTCTGGCCGAAGAGGGCGTGGTTCTCCCTGTTGAGAGCGATGTCAGTCTCGGATCCATGGATCCTCCCAGAAATTCCAGATCTATTATCTCAGGGTCCGGTGTTCCACCCAGAAGTAGGGTCCCTACATCTTTCAGCATGGAATTTGAGAGGTCATTTTTAGCCAGTCAGGGATTCTCTGAGGAAGTAGTTTCCACTTTGATGAAGAGTAGGAAGGAGGTAACAAATGTTATCTATGCTAGAGTGTGGAGAAAGTTCCTGTCCTTTATAGGCACGGAAGGGGTTTCCTGGCCGTTAGAATTTTCCATAATTCAGGTGTTGGAATTTTTACAGAGGGGATTGTCCCTTGGTTTAGCAAAAAGTACACTGAAGGTGCAGGTGTCAGCCTTATCAGTTCTGGGGAGAAGAAGTTTGGCCATGGACCCTTGGGTGGTTAGGTTTTTCAAGGCAGTAGATAGAATTACACCAGTAGCAGTCCCTAGGTTTCCTCCCTGGGACCTTAACTTAGTGCTTAATGCCCTTACCAAACATCCCTTTGAACCTCTGACATCTTGCCCGGTTAAGATACTTTCCCTTAAGCTAGTTTTGCTGGTAGCTTTAACTTCAGCTAAGAGAGTTGGGGAAATTCAGGCCCTCTCTATTAACCCCCCTTTTATGTCCATCAGGGAGGACAGAGTGGTTCTTAGACCAGATCCTGGGTTTATGCCAAAGGTTCTGTCCAGGGTTAATAGGGCTCAGGAGGTAGTTCTCCCAGCTTTCTTTGCAGAGCCTAAGGATGATAGAGAGAAGGAGTTGCATTCTTTGGATGTCAGGAGGTGCATTTTGCAGTACCTGGAGGTGACTAAAGACTGGAGGAAGTCCTCTGCTTTGTTTGTTCTGTTCGGTGGGGCAAGAAAAGGTAATACTGCCTCGAAGGCTTCTATTGCCCGGTGGATTAGAGAAGCTATATCCCTGGCATATTCAGTAGCCGGCGTGTCTCCCTCTATTTCTGTGAGGGCTCACTCCACGAGGGCAGTATCCACGTCTTGGGCAGAGAGGGCTAGCGTATCTATTGAACAGATCTGTCGGGCAGCCACCTGGTCTTCTCCGTCCACCTTCTATAAGTACTATAGGCTTCAGCTCGATTCTGTCTCTGACCTTCTTTTTGGCACTAAGGTTTTGAGTTCTGTCACCCACCCTAGGGATAATCTCTGAAATCTCTCTCTAAGGTGCTGTCGTGGGGGAGGGGAAAAATGATGATTACACTTACCGGTAATCGGATTTTCCTGACCCCACGACAGCACCTCTTTATTCCCTCCCTTTTGGTGTAAGTCTGTGTGTTCACGGGTGTTGCAAAAAAAAAATTGTATATACAGTATGTGAATTAAACTAACGTAAGGGGGAGTCCCTCTCATGCTCTGGAAACTCACTGAGGTGGGAGAGCGGCTCCACCTTTTTTATGCTGCAGGTTTTCTGTCCTGGGGCGGAGCCATCTCTCTAAGGTGCTGTCGTGGGGTCAGGAAAATCTGATTACCGGTAAGTGTAATCATCATTTTCCCTGAGACTACCCAAGAATAAAAGCAAGCCTGTCTTACAAATGGGAGTCTAGCGAAGTACCGGAGGCCGCTGCAATTGATAAAAAATATAAAAACAGATTTTTTTTTTTTTATCGCCGCAGCGCTTGTAAAGTGATTGTGCAGTGATCAAAAAAATTATAATTTTTTATCACTGGGGTGGGCGTGGCTGAACGCACGTATGCGTGACCGATCAGGACTGATCGGGCAAACACTACATTTTGGGTGGAGGGCGAGCTAAGGTGACACTAATACTATTATAGAACTGACTGTGATCAGTTCTGATCACTTACAGATACTATAACAGTACAAATGCTGATTAGCGATACGCGATTAAACACAAATAAAAGAAGATAAATATGTGGCAAAAAAAAAAATATAGAAAATTATGGTATAAAATAAAAAATAAAAAGCAAAAATAAGTGTTCACTGTCCACCAACAGTCTTTTTATGACCCTTTTGGCAAAAAT
Source organism: Bufo gargarizans (assembly GCF_014858855.1). Taxonomy (NCBI): domain Eukaryota; kingdom Metazoa; phylum Chordata; class Amphibia; order Anura; family Bufonidae; genus Bufo; species Bufo gargarizans. Next base: position 423,678,525 of record NC_058081.1, on the reverse strand, counting down.
ATATAAAAAATAGAAAATTCTAAAAATTAAAATAATTACTAATAAAATTTTTTAAAAAAAGGAAATAAAATACAAATTAAATTAAAAGGAAAAAGTGCAATATAGAGTGTTCATTGTCCCCCAACATACTTTTTATGACCTCTTTATGTGTCAAAAATATATATATAAAAAAAGTAATAAACCAATTATAAAAAAATACAATAAAATATTAATAAAATACAAATAAAAGTAAAGTGCAAAAAAATAAAAATTAAAATGTTACACCGTTCCCTTAAATGTCTTTTTATGACCTCTTAGGCAAAATATCATGTAGCAGAAATGTTAAAGGGGTTCTGCACTTTCAATTAACTGATGATCTATCCTCTGGATAGATTATCAGCTTCTGATCGGCGGGGGTCTGACACCCGGGACCCCCGCCGATCAGCTGTTTGAGAAGGCAGCGGCGCTTCAGCAGCGCCGCGGCCTTCTCACTGTTTACCGCCGGGCCGCCCGCCCACTGACGTCACGACTTGTATCAACTAGAGTGGGCGCAGCTAAGCTCCATTCAAGTGAACAGAGCTTAGCCGCGCCACTCTAGTTGATACAAGTTGTGACGTCAGTGGGCGGGCGGCCCGGCGGTAAACAGTGAGAAGGCCGCGGCGCTGCTGGAGCGCCGCTGCCTTCTCAAACAGCTGATCGGCGGGGGTCCCGGGTGTCGGACCCCCGCCGATCAGAAGCTGATGATCTATCCAGAGGATAGATCATCAGTTAATTGAAAGTGCAGAACCCCTTTAAATGTTTAAAAAATAAAATACATAAAAGAAAACCACCCAAACCACCAAAACTGTCAACATTACTGCCCCATTCACATGAAACATGAATATAACGGACACAAAAGTGCTGCATACAGTATAAGGCTTTTTTGTCTGGTCTTTCGACCACACGCAGCCTCCAACGCTCACATGTGCCCTAGTAAGTTAAAGTGCTTACTGGTTACTGCAGGGCCCCTATAACTGGGGGTAGGAGGCGGTAATAACCAGTGAGCGACGGCCTCTGCAGTGAAGGAAAGTGCTTGCTGGTTATTGCGGGGCCTAATAACTGGAGGGAAGTAGGCGGTAATAACCAGTGAGCACTCTCCCCGCTAGTAAGGTAAAGTGCTTACCAGTTACTGCAGGGCCCCTATAAGGAGGCGTTAATAACCAGTGAACGCTGGGCTCTGTAGTGAAGGAAAGGGCTTACTGGTTATTACATGGCGACTGTTACTTGGGGGCAGGAGGTGGTAATAACCATTGAGTGCCATCCTCTGCACTGAAGAAAAATGGCAGGTTTATGAATAGGAGACAGGATGGAAGGAAATGTAGTTACTTTTCTGGTAAAAAATAATTATATTTAACAAGTTTCTGCAGTATGGTCCCTGAAATAGAAGTTTCACCACTCTGGTCCTCTACACTGCCCTCGCTGCCTCCATCTCCCGGTCCTTGCGCTGTTTACACCTGGCAGTGCATAGCCATGGTCACATACACTGCTCCAGTCAATGACTGGCTTCAGCAGTGACATGCTGCGTGTGCCACATCACTGCTGACGCCAGTCATTGGCTGGATAGGTGCATGTGAACATGGCCATGCATTGCCACGTGTAACCAGAGCAGGGACTGGAAGATGAAGGCAATGCAGAGGACCAAAGAGACGAGGAGCAGGTAAGTATAACTATTTGGTTTCAGGGGCCATGCTGCAGCACAGTATTCAGGACAATTACTGGAAACAAGTGTTCATAGTAACGCTCATAAATTATATCTGGCCAGTATAGTCTTGCACCTGATCAGTCGATAAACAAGGAATTGTTTGTCAGCTGATTTGCATATTTTATCAGGATGAAAAGTTTACAATTATCGGCAGCACATCTCTCTGTGTAATTAGGGATGGGCTACCAATTTTCAATAGAACTGAATGAAGGCGGAAGGACTGTAGTAGTGATCATACCTCCCCATTCACTTTGCATTGGTTTGTAATACGCCGATGCAAATGAGTCCCGATTTTAAATTATTATTTTTATTTTATTTTATGGCCCTTTGAGCTATGTGACAATGCGGGCCCCAGACCAAAAAAGGTTGTGCACTCGTGCTCTATAGCATGGTGGTTTCAGACTGCATTGCATTTTTGGTGACATGTCCTATTTAACCTCTTATGGACACAGGGCGTACAGGTGCGCCCTGATGTCCCAGTACTTAAAGACACAGGGCGTACCTTTACACCCTGTGTATTTCGGAACTAGGTGCCTGCTTAAATCCATCAGTCCTGTGACCCCCCTGTATCTGCAATTATTGCGGATTAACCCTTTCTATGCCGCTGACCGCGACATAGAAGGGGTTTGTGTTTGAGAGAGCCCATAGAGTCCCAGCGCTGCTGTGGCTTGAATGGCATCGGGACCTTCTACGGGAGCTGAGGAGATCCAGCCTCAGTCTGGGTCTCCTAGGCAACCTGTTAGTGCATTACACAGAGTAATACACGAACAGGCAATGCATTATAATACAGATGTATTGTAATGAATTGCAGAGGGGATCAGACCCCCAAAAGTGAACATCAGAAATAAAGTTAAAAAAAAGTTTAAAAAAAGTGTTTAATAGATTAATAAAGTAATAAAATTAATAAAGTAAAAAAAGAAAAAAAAATGCCCCTTTCTCTTTATTTTGTAATAAAAAGCAAACAAAACCCACACATATTGGGTATCGCAGCGTTCGTAGTGACCCGTACTGACTAATATATCACATGATCCACCCTGTTTGATAAATACCATTAAAAATAAATAAAACCGTGTAAAAAAACAAAACAATTTTTGTCAATTAACATCACAAAAAGTGCAACACCAAGTGATCAAAAAGGCGTGTGCCCCCCAATAGTACCAATCTAACCGTCGCCTTAACCCCCAAAAAATGAGCCCCTACCTAAGACAATAGCCCAAAAAGTAAAAAAATAACAAAAAAAACTATGGCTCAGAATATGGAGAAAAAACATCATTTTATTTTTTGTTTAAGAAATCCGGGTATTGTGTAAAACTTAAGTAAAAAAAAAAAAAAAAAAAAGTACACATATTGGGTATCGTCGCGTCCTTAACCACCTCCCGACCGCATAACGCACGGATGCGTCCGGGAGGTGGTTGATTTACTACTCCTGGACGCATCCGTGCGTCATCTCGCGAGTCGCGAGATTTCGTTCACAGCCGGCCCGCGCATGCGCATCACGGGCCGGCAAAAGTTCAAGGAGCATTTCGTCAGCAACCTGCCAGCCAATGATCGCGGCTGGCAGGTTGCTGATTTAAAAAAAAAAAACAATGACAAGCCAGATAGCAGATCATATTTGTAAATATGATCTGTTATAGGGCTGCCCTGCTCCTCTGCTGGTCCTTTTCGTCGGTTGGATCCAGCAGAGGAGCAGGCTTAACAGTGAGTACACCAAACACCACATACTAGCCCCAGATCACCCCCCTTAACCCCAATTAACCCTTTGATCACCCCTTAGCGTATCGCTAATCAGCATTTGTACTTCTATAGTATCTGGAAGTGATCAAAACTGATCACGGTCAGATCTATAATTGTATTAGTGTCACTTTAGTTCGCCCTCCACCCAAAACGCAGTGTTTGCCCGATCAGGCATGATCGCTCGCCCACATGTGCGTTCACCCACGCCTGCCCCACCGCAGTGACAAAAAATATATATTTTTAAATCACTGCACATTCACTTTACACGCGCTGCGGCGATAAAAAAAATAATCAGTTTTGATATTTTTTATCAACCACAGCGGCCTCCGGTACTTCGCTAGCCTCCCATTTGTAAGACAGGCTTGCTTTTTTTTTCTTGGGTCGTCTCAGGGAATACCCCTAAATTTAGTTGCCCACATGTCAAACAGGGGGTATTCTTCTGAAGAGGCCTACAGGCTTCTGACCCAGTCGGATGAGGAGTGGGAACCCTCATCTGATGAATCCAGCGGGTCAGAATACGAACCTGTAGAAAGCAGTGGCTCTCTGACCCAAAGTTCGGACGAGGAGGCTGAGGTCCCTGATAGCACCAGGCGTACCCGGCCCCGTGTCGCTAGACCGCAGGTTGCGCTGGATCCGCTTCAAGAGCAGCAGAGTGGGGCTGGTGCTGTCGGATTACGTGGTGAGGCATACACCAGCAGCGCAGCCCTTCCTGGACCTAGTTCCAGCACTGCCGTAGAACATGGTGAAGTAGCGAGCACCAGAAGGGCAGTTGAAGCTGGTACGGTGGCACGAGCAGTAGTGACCCTGTCGCATCCACCGCAAAGATGTGCCCGTAGAGCCCCTAGAATCCCTGAGGTGCTGGCAAACCCTGATTGGCAGTCCCCAACTTCAGCCGCACCTGTAGTTCCCCCTTTCACCGCCCAGTCTGGAGTTCGGGTTGAGACAGCTCAGATCGGTTCGGCCCTGGGATTTTTTGAGCTGTTCTTGACTGCGGAGCTCTTAGACTTAGTTGTGGCAGAAACAAATCGGTATGCCACACAATTTATAACCGCTAACCCGGGAAGCTTTTATGCCCAGCCTTTCCGGTGGAAACCAGTCCACGTTTCCGAAATTAAATTTTTTTTTGGGCCTTCTCCTCAACATGGGTCTAACTAAAAAGCATGAATTTCGGTCATATTGGTCCACGAACCCAATTTATCATATGCCCATGTTCTCTGCTGCTATGTCCAGGACACGATTTGAGACCATCCTGCGTTTCCTGCACTTTAGCGACAGCACCGCCTCCCGTCCCAGGGGCCACCCTGCTTTTGACCGGCTCCACAAAATTCGGCCCCTCATAGACCATTTCAACCTGAAATTTGCAGATTTGTATACCCCAGAGCAAAACATCTGCGTAGACGAGTCCCTGATACATTTTACCGGGTGCCTTGGCTTCAAACAATACATCCCAAGCAAGCGCGCCCGGTATGGGGTCAAATTGTATAAGCTCTGTGAAAGGGCCACAGGCTATACCCACAAATTTCGTGTCTATGAGGGTAAAGATCAGACCCTGGAGCCGGTCGGTTGCCCTGACTACCTGGGGAGCAGTGGGAAGATAGTCTGGGACTTGGTGTCACCCTTATTCGGCAAGGGGTAACATCTTTATGTGGACAATTTCTACACAAGTGTGGCCCTCTTTAGGCATTTGTTTCTAGAACGGATTGGCGCCTGTGGTACCGCGCTAACTAGTCGCGCGGGCTTCCCCCAACGGCTAGTTAGCACCCGTCTTGCAAGGCGGCAGAGGGCCGCACTGTGTAAAGAAGAACTGCTCGCGGTGAAATGGAGAGACAAGCGTGACGTTTACATGCTCTCCTCCATTCACGCAGACACGAAAATACAAATTGAGCGAGCAACCCGTGTCATTGAAAAGCCCCTCTCAGTCCACGACTATAACCTTCACATGGGAGGGGTGGACTTCAATGACCAGATGTTGTCTCCGTATTTAGTTTCCCGCGGAACCAGACGCTGGTATAAGGTGTCTGTATATTTGATTCAATTGGCTCTGTATAATCGTTTTGTTCTCTACAGTAAGGCTGGGAGAACACGATCCTTCCTCAAATTTCAGGAAGAGTTCGAGAGCCTCCTATACCCAGGAGGTTCCGTGGCCCCATCCACCAGTGTAGTTAGCCGTCTACACGAGCGACATTTCCCCAATGCCGTTGCTGGTACCTCAACTCAAAAAGATGTCGTGTCTGTAGCAGGAGTGGAATAAGGCGTGACACCCGCTATTTCTGTCCTGACTGTCCTGACCACCCTGCCCTATGCTTAGGGGAGTGTTTCCAGAAGTACCACACACAGGTACACCTAGCATAGGGATCATCTCACCAGGACAGGCACAGCTGCTGCAAACATCTCTTTTCACCTGGGACAAAGTGCATAACGCACTTCGCCACATCTGTGGGCGATTTGCGCTTTGCACATTGACCCATGGGGATGGAGAGGTTTGTTCTATAAAGGTAAAAAACAAAACAAAAAAACTGTAAGAAAAAAAGGTTAATGTTTAGTTCAAAAAGTTAAAGTTTATATGTTCTGTTCCAAAGTTAATAAAATTATTGCGTTGCGGCCAGTTTTTTTTTTTTTTTTTTTTTTTACCTTCCAGGTGGACCAACCGATCGACTAGCTGCAGCACTGATGTGCATTCTGACAGAAGCATTGCGCTGCTGTCATATTACACGCAAGTGGGTGTATGCGGCACTGCAAGACGAGATTTCTACTCTGCAGTAACAGATACGTTTGCCAAGGCATTCGAGCTGAGGAGGAGGCGGCATTCCTATGCTTTGGCAAACACTTTGTATATAAAAAATAAAATAAAAAATTCCCGGCAATGATTTATTCATCCACATCGATTGATGTGAATGGAGAAATCTGGTTTGCCAGGGCATACGAGCTAAGTGGGTATGGGTGTTGGGCGGAGCTCCTATGTCCTGGCAGACTCCTTTCCCCTCCTTTTTTTTTTTTTTTTGGCAGAGATTTTTTCATCCACATTGATCGATGCGAATGAAGAAATCTGTGCCGTTCATGTTTTTCTTTCAGCCCAGAGGCTGAACGGAAAAAAAAAATCTCATTACCTGTATGCTCAATATAAGGAGAATAGCAGAAACTCCTAATGCTGGCCATACATATAATGATTGTGGAGACCCTTAAATGCCAGGGCAGTACAAACACCACACAACTGACCCCATTTTGGAAAGAAGACACCCCAAGGTATTCGCTGAGGAGCATATTGAGTCCATGAAAGATTTAAATTTTTGTCCCAAGTTAGCGGAAAGTGAGACTTTGTGAGAAAAAAAATAAAAAATCAATTTCCGCTAACTTATGCCAAAATAAAAAAAAATTCTATGAACTCGCCAGGCCCCTCATTGAATACCTTGGGGTGTCTTCTTTCCAAAGTGGGGTCACATGTGGGGTATTTATACTGCCCTGGCTTTTTAGGGGCCCTAAAGCGTGAGAAGAAGTCTGGGATCCAAATGTCTAAAAATGCCCTCCTAAAAGGAATTTGGGCACCTTTGCGCATCTAGGCTGCAAAAAAGTGTCACACATGTGGTATCGCCGTACTCAGGAGAAGCTGGGGAATGTGTTTTGGGGTGTCATTTTACATATACCCATGCTGGGTGAGATAAATATCTTGGTCAAATGCCAACTTTGTATAAAAAAAAAATTGGAAAAGTTGTCTTTTGCCAAGATATTTCTCTCACCCAGCATGGTTATATGTAAAATGACACCCCAAAACACATTCCCCAACTTCTCCTGAGTACGGCGATACCAGATGTGTGACACTTTTTTGCAGCCTAGGTGGGCAAAGGGGCACACATTCTAAAGAGCACCTTTCGGATTTCACCGGTCATTTTTTTTACAGATTTTGATTGCAAAGTACTTCTTACACATTTGGGCCTCTAGAATGCCAGGGCAGTATAACTACGCCACAAGTACCCCATTTTGGAAAGAAGACACCCCAAGGTATTCCGTGAGAGGCATGGCGAGTTCCTAGAATTTTTTATTTTTTGTCGCAAGTAAGTGGAATATGAGACTTTGTAAGAAAAAAATAAATCATCATTTTCCGCTAACTTGTGACAAAAATTAAAAAGTTCTATGAACTCACTATGCCCATCAGCGAATGCCTTAGGGTGTCTACTTTCAGAAATGGGGTTATTTGTGGGGTTTTTCTACTGTTTGGGCATTGTAGAACCTCAGGAAACATGACAGGTGATCAGAAAGTCAGAGCTGCTTCAAAAAGCGGAAATTCACATTTTTGTACCATAGTGTGTAAACGCTATAACTTTTACCCAAACAATTTTTTTTTTTTGCCCAAACATTTTTTTTTATCAAAGAGATGCAGAACAATATGGATGTCGTTTTTTTTGCAAAATTTTACAGCTAAAAGTGAAAAATTTCATTTTTTGGCAAAAAAATCGTTACATTTTGATTAATTTCCAAAAATGTAAAAATGTCAGCAGCAATGAAATACCACCAAATGAAAGCTCTATTAGTGAGAAGAAAAGTAGGTAAAATTCATTTGGGTGGTAAGTTGCATGACCGAGCGATAAACGGTGAAAGTAGTGTAGTGCAGAAGTGTATAAAGTGGCCTGGTCATTAAGGGGTTTTTAGCTAGCGGGGTTGAAGTGGTTAAGAACCGGCTCTATAAAAATATCACGTGACCTAAAGAAAGACATTTTTTTGTCACTTTACATCCCAAAAAGTGTAATAGCAAACGATCAAAAAGTCAAACGCATCCCAAAATGGTGTCAATCAAACCTTCATCTCATCCCGCAAAAATCATACCCTACCTAAATTAATCGCCCAAAAACTGAACAAATTTTGTCTCTCAGACTATGGAGACACTAAAACATGAATTATTATTTTTTTGGTTCTAAAATGAAATCATTGTGTGAAACTTGCATAAATAAAAAAGTAGACATATTGGGTATCGCTGCGTCCGTAAAAACATACTCTATAAAATATCACATGACCTAACCCCTCAGGTGAATACCGTACATTTTTTCTTTTAAAATAAAAACTGTGTAAAAACAATTTTTTTTTTGTCACCTTACATCACAAAAAGTGCAATAGCAAGCGATCAAGAAGTCATACGCACCACAAAATAGTACCAATCAAACTGTCATCTCATCCCAAAAAAAATAAGCCCCTACACAAGACAGTCGCCCCAAAAATAAATAAAACTACGGCTTTCAGAATGTGGAGATACTAAAAAAAATAATTAAAAAAAAATTGGCTTTGTTATGTAAAACTATAACAAACAACCCCAAAAAGTAGTCATATTTGGTATTGTCGCATCCGTGACAACCTGCTCTATGAAAATACCACATAATCTAGCCTGTCAGGTGAATGTTGTAAATAACAAAAAATAAAAACGGTGCCAAAACAGCTATTTCTTGTTACCTTGCCTCACAAAGTGTAATGTAGAGCAACCAAAAATCATATGTACCCTAAAATATTACTAACAAAACTGCCACCTTATCCCATAGTTTCCAAAATGGGGTCACTTTTTTGAAGTTTCTACTCTAGGGGTGCATCAGGGGGTTTCAAATGGGACATGGTGTCAAAAAAAAACAGTCCAGTAAAATCTGCCTTTCAAAAACCGTATGGCGTTCCTTTCCTTCTGCACCCTGCCGTGTGCCCGTACAGCAGTTTACGACCACATAATGGGGTGTTTCTGTACACTACAGAATTAGGGCCATAAATATTGAGTTTTGTTTCGCTGTTAACCCTTGCTTTGTAACTGGAAAAAATTTATTCAAATGGAAAATCTGCCAAAAAAGTGAAATTTTATTATTTCATTTTCCATTAATTCTTGTGGAACACCTAAAGGGTTAACAAAGTTTGTAATCAGTTTTGAATACCTTGAGGGGTGTAGTTTGTAAAATGGCGTCATTTTTGGGTGGTTTCTATTATGTAAGCCTCACAAAGTGACTTCAGACCTGAACTCGTCGTGAAAAAGTGGGTTTTAGAAATTTTCTGAAAAATTTCAAGATTTGCTTCTAAACTTCTAACCCTTGTAACGTCCCCACAAAATGATCCAAACATGAAGTAAACATATGGGGAATTTAAAGTAATAACTATTTTTGGAGGTATTACTATCTATTATAAAAGTAGAGAAATTGACATTTGAAATTTGCTATTTTTTTTCCAAATTTTTGGTACATTTGAAGTTTTCATTTTATTTAATTTTTTTGACTCAATTTTGCCACTGTCATGAAGTACAATATGTGACGAGAAAACAATCTCAGAATGGCCTGGATAAGTAAAAGAGTTTCAAAGTTGTCACCATATAAAGTGACACATGTCAGATTTGCAACAAATGGCCTGGTTCTTAAAGGGAACCTGCCACCTGGATTTTGGGTATAGAGCTGAGGACATGGGTTGCTAGATGGCCGCTAGCACATCCGCAATACCCAGTCCCCATAGCTCTGTGTGCTTTTATTGTGTATAAAAACCGATTTGATACATATGCAAATTAACCGGCGATGAGTCAGAACTTGAAAATATGACTCTTCTCTGGTCACACAAGTAAGATATGACTCTTTTATGTTAATTTGCATATGTATCAAATCGTTTTTTTTTACACAATAAAAGCACACAGAGCTATGGGGACTGGATATTGCGGTTGTGCTAGTGGGCATCTAGCAACCCATGTCCTCAGCTCTATACCCCAAATCCTGGTGACAGGTTCCCTTTAAGGCCCCATGCACACGGCCGTGTTTCACGGCTGTGTGCGGGCCGTGGAACCGCGGCCTGGATCCCTCCTGAGAGCAGGAGCGCACGGCGTCACTGGTTGCTATGACGCCGTGCACTCCCTGCTGCCGGCACAGTACAGTAATACACTGGTATAGATCATACCAGTGTATTACTGTATTGCAGCGGCAGCAGGGAGCGCACGGCGTCATAGCAACCAGTGACGCCGTGCGCTCCTGCTCTCAGGAGGGATCCATGCCACGGTAACACGGCCGTGTGCATGGGGCCTAAGAGTTATGTCCTGCTCTCAAGTCAGGTAGTGTGTGATCTACTCCAAAAAGCAACCATGCTCCCTTACGAAACCCCATGCTAGCCTTGTACTGCAAAAGTTGCTCAGAATGAAAAACGGTTTGTTTCAGAAGAACTTTAAGGGTTTTTTTTTTTACAATCTTTGCAAAAATCAACAGTACGGGTGAATATAAGAATCTTTTAATGTTATCAGAGAAAAATGTTTTTTTTTTGTATTCATAGATTTCTATCAGTATTATGTACCGTAAGGTTATCCTTCAGTGAGCTGAAGGATAGATTAGCAAGCTTACTACTTTTTGCACCCTAGGCATCAGCTGTTTGCAGGAGCTCTGATGCTTGAACCTGGCATTGGAGCTTCTATCCATTGCTTCCTCCAATGTGTTGTGTAGCCTGGCCAATGCAGCTCTGCTCCCATTTACTTCAATAATTAAGTCCAGGAGAATCCTTTTGATGCCTTGATCTGAGAAGAAATGAATCCTCACTTGAAGCCCTCCATCCTTCAAGCACCAGTATAAGGCTACTTTCACACTAGCGTTCGGGCGGATCCGTTCAGAACGGATCCGCTCATAATAATGCAGACGGAGGCTCCGTTCAGAACGGATCCGTCTGCATTATATTAGCTAAAAAAAGCTAAGTGTGAAAATAGCCTCGGACGGATCCGTCCAGACTTTCAATGTAAAGTCAATGGGGGACGGATCCGCCTGAAGATTGAGCCACAGGGTGACATCTTCAAACGGATCCGTCCCCATTGACTTACATTGTAAGTCTGGGCGGATCCGCACGCCTCCGCACAGCCAGGCGGACACCCGAACGCTGCAAGCAGCGTTCAGCTGTCCGCCTGTCCGTGCGGAGGCGAGCGGAGCGGAGGCTGAACGCCGCCAGACTGATGCAGTCTGAGCGGATCCGCTCCATTCAGACTGCATCAGGGCTGGACGGCTGCATTCGGGTCCGCTCGTGAGCCCCTTCAAACGGAGCTCACGAACGGACCAGCGAACGCTAGTGTGAAAGCAGCCTAAGAGCTAAGGCTAGAACAAGGGCCTGATTTTTTGTTTCTTCCAACAAAGGGACATTCACAATAATCTCAAAAGTTTGATACTGGAAGAATGAGAGGAAGGTGGTAATTCCTAATTAATGTAAAACTTTTGTTTCAGGTTGTCGTTGATTTCTCTTCTCCAAATATTGCCAAAGAAATGCATGTGGGTCATTTACGCTCTACCATTATAGGAGACAGCATATGCCGATTATTTGAATTTGTTGGACACAATGTACTCCGGTAAGATTATTTGGTAAATTAGTTAACATGTCTTTTTTTTGTAACAAATATAGCTAACTAACGAGAGCACTAAACTGTGTGTATAATTATTAGTATGAGTATTTTGACCATATCATGATTTTATGCACCTTTTAATTACTCCACGCTGATTAAACTTGAATGCTTATTGGATTGAAGCATATCAGGTGATGTGTAGTGAGGGAAGGTTTTGCCTAAGGAGATCAAGACGCTATATCATGGTGTGCATAATTATTAAGCAACTTGTTTTCCTCTGGGAAAATGGGCCAAAAAGATTTTACTGATCCTGAAAAGTAAAAAATGATTTCAAATTAAATTGCTATCATATTGGGACGTGATCACAGAGCCATCAAATGGTCAACAGGGTCACAAGAAACATGTTGAGAGAAAAAGACACACATTAACTGCCAAAGATTTGAAAATAATCAAACATGAAGCAACCAGGAACCCATTATCCTTCAGTGCTGTCACATTACACAACTGCAGCCTCCCTAGAGTGCCCCGAAGTACAAGGTGTTAAGTGCTCAGAGACATGGCCAGGGTAAGAAAGCCTGAAACCTGACTACCACTGAACAAGACACATACGTTGAAACATCAAGACTGGGCCAAATTCTTCAACGGTTTTATGGAGCAATGACATGAGAATGACTCCTAATAGATCAGATGGATGGGCCTGTGGCTGGATCAATAATGGACACAGAGCTCCACTTCTACTTAGACACCAACAAGGTGGTGGTGGGTTACTGCTATACGCTGGTATTATTAACCACTTCAACCCCGCTAGCTGAAACCCCCTTAATGACCAGGCCACTTTATACACTTCTGCACTACACTACTTTCACCGTTTATTGCTCGGTCATGAAACTTACCTCCTTTTCTTCTCACTAATAGAGCTTTCATTTGGTGGTATTTCATTGCTGCTGACATTTTTACTTTTTTTGTTATTAATCAAAATTTTACTATTTTTTGCCAAAAAAGGACATTTTTCACTTTCAGTTGTAAAATTTTGAAAAAAAAAGAACGACATCCATATAGAAATTTTTAGATAAATTTATTGTTCTACATGTCTTTGATAAAAAAATAATTTTTGGGTCCCAAAAAAAATGGTTTGGATAAAAGTTATAGCATTTACAAACTATGGTACAAAAATGTGAATTTCTGCTTTTTGAAGCAGCTCTGACTTTCTGAGCACCTGTCATGTTTCCTGAAGTTCTACAATGCCCAGGCAGTACAAACACCCCACAAATGACCTCATTTCGGAAAGTAGACATCCTAAGGTATTCACTGATGGGCATAGTGAGTTCATAGAAATCTTTATTTTTTGTCACAAGTTAGCGGAAAATGATTATTTTTCTTTTTTTTTCTTACAAAGTCTCATATTCCACTAACTTGTGACAAAAAATAAACTTCCATGAACTCACTATGCCCATCACAAAATACCTTGGGGTGTCTTCTTTCCAAAATGGGGTCACTTATGGGGTAGTTATACTGCTCTGGCATTCTAGGGGCCCAGATGTGTGAGAAGAAGTTTGCAATCAAAATCTGTAAAAAATGACCGGTGAAATCCGAAAGGTGCACTTTGGAATGTGTGCCTCTTTGCCCACCTAGGCTGCAAAAAAGTGTCACACATCTGGTATTGCCGTACTCAGGAGAAGTTGGGGAATGTGTTTTGGGGTGTAATTTTACATATACCCATGCTGGGTGAGAGAAATATCTTGGCAAACGACAACTTTTCCCATTTTTTTAATACAAAGTTGAATTTTGACCAAGATATTTATCTCACCCAGCATGGGTATATGTAAAATGACACCCCAAAACACATTCCCCAGCTTCTCCTGAGAACGGTGATACCACATGTGTGACACTTTTTTGCAGCCTAGATGTGCAAAGCGGCCCAAATTCCTTTTAGGAGGGCATTTTTAGACATTTGGATCCCAGACTTCTTCTCACGCTTTAGGGGATCCTAAGCCAGGGCAGTATAAATACCCCACATGTGACCCCACTTTGGAAAGAAGACACCCCAAGGTATTCAATGAGTGGCCTGGCGAGTTCATAGAATTTTTTTTTTTTTTTGGCATAAGTTAGCGGAAATTGATATATTTTTTTTTTATTTTATTTTTTTTTAGTTTTTTATCACAAAGTCTCACTTTCCGCTAACTTGGGACAAAAATGTCAATCTTTCATGGACTCAATATGCCCCTCAGCGAATACCTTGGGGTGTCTTCTTTCCAAAATGGGGTCAGTTGTGGGGTGTTTGTACTGCCCTGGCATTTGAGGGTCTCCGCAATCATTACATGTATGGCCAGCATTAGGAGTTTCTGCTATTCTCCTTATATTGAGCATACAGGTAATGAGATTTTTTTTTTCAGTTTCCGTTCCTCTGGGCTGAAAGAAAAAAAATTAACGGCACAGATTTCTTCATTCGCATCGATCAATGTGGATGAAAAAATCTCTGCCAAAAAAAAGAGGGGAAAGGCGTCTGCCAGGACATAGGAGCTCCGCCCAACATCCATACCCACTTAGCTTGTATGCCCTGGCAAACCAGATTTCTCCATTCAAATCAATCGATGTGGATGAATAAATTATTTCCGGGATTTTTTTATTAATTTTTTATATACAAAGTGTTTGCCAAAGCATAGGAACACAGTCTCCTCCTCAGCTCATATGCCTCGGCAAACGTATCTTTTACTGCAGAGGAGAAATCTCGTCTTGCAGCGCCGCATACACCGACTTGTGTGTAATCTGACAGCAGCGCAATGCTTCTGTCAGAATGCACATCAGTGCTGCAGCTAGTCGATCGGTTGGTCCACCTGGAAGGTAAAAAGAAAAAAACAGGTCGCAACGCAACAATTTTATTAACTTTTGAACAGAACATATAAACTTTAACTTTTTGAACTGAACAACCTTTTTGCTTACTGGTGATTTTTTTATTTTTTTTGTTTTTTACCTTTATAGGACAAACCTCTCCTTCCCCATGGGACAATGTGCAAAGCGCAATGCGCCCAAAGATTTGGCGAAGTATATTATGCACTTTATCCCAGGTGAAAGGAGAGGTTTGCAGCAGCTGTATGTGAATGGGCCCTGTGTGCCTGTCCTGGTGCGATGTGATCCCTATGCTAGGTGTACCTGTGTGTGGTACTTCCGGAAACACTCCCCTAAGCATAGGGCAGGGTGGTCAGGACAGAAATAGCGGGTGTCACGCCTTATTCCACTCCTGCTACAGACACAACATCTTTTTCGGGTTGACTGTTGGGTTGAGGTACCGGCAACGACATTGGGGAAATGTCGCTCGTGTAGACGGCTAACTACACTGGTGGATGGGGCCACGGAACCTCCTGGGTACAGGAGCTTCTCGATGATCTCTTCCTGAAATTTGAGGAAGGATCGTGTACTCCCAGCCTTACTGTAGAGAACAAAACGATTATACAGAGCCAATTGAATCAAATATACAGACACCTTCTTATACCAGCGTCTGGTTCTGCGGGACACCTAAATACGGAGACAACATCTGGTCATTGAAGGCCACCCCTCCCATGTGAAGGTTATAGTCGTGGACTGAGAGGGGCTTTTCAATGACACGAGTTGCTCGCTCAATTTGGATTGTCGTGTCTGCGTGAATGGAGGAGAGCATTTAAACGTCACGCTTGTCTCTCCATTTCACCGCGAGCAGTTCTTCGTTACACAAGGCAGCCCTCTCCCCCCTTGCAAGATGGGTGGTAACGAGCCGTTGGGGAAGCCCACGCGACTAAAACGCGCGGTGCCACAGGCGCCTATCTGTTCTAGAAACAAATGCCTAAAGAGGGCCACACTTGTGTAGAAATTGTCCACATAAAGATGGTACCCTTTGCCGAATAAGGGTGACACCAAGTCCCAGACTGTCTTCCCACTGCTCCCCAGGTAGTCAGGGCAACCGACCGGCTCCAGGGTCTGATCTTTTCCCTCATAGACACGAAATTTCTGGGTATAGCCTGTGGCCCTTTCACAGAGCTTATACAATTTGACCCCATACCGGGCGTGCTTTCTTGGGATGTATTGTTTGAAGCCAAGGGACTCGTCTATGCAGATGTTTTGCTCTGGGGTATACAAATCTGCAAATTTCTGGTTGAAATGGTCTATGAGGGGCAGTGCTCCAGACTAAAAAAAATACCTGGTAGCCATTGGCTCCTGAACTGAAAAATTTAGGAGCCAAATCTAATTTTTAGTCGCCAAATCGAAACCGAATCAAAATTTTGGTATCGTGACAACGCTTCTCCGATCAGATCGGCATAGGGTTGTTTTGATACCAAAATTTTGAAATTTTGATTCGCTTTCATCACCATAAAGTATTGCGATACTCAATACCGCGCAAAAAAACACCAAAAAAAGCCGCGTGCATTTTGCATATTATGAAATGTTCGGCCCATAATAGAGCAGTCCTATCCTATTTTTTGGGGTGACAAGGTGACAAAAAAATGGCGAATGCTCACCGCATAGGAGATATTTTTTAATAATTTAATAGTTTGGACAGCGCTATGTAATATGTTTATTTATTCTTTATATATTTTATATGTAAAATTGGGAAAGGGGGGATTTAAACTTAATATTTTAGGGTACTTTCACACTAGCGGTTTTCTTTTTCGGCATAGAGTTCCGTCACAGGGGCTCTAAACCGGAAAAGAACTGATCAGGCATATCCCCATGCATTCTGAATGGAGAGAAATCCGTTCAGAATGCATCAGGATGTCTTCAGTTCAGTCATTTTGACTGATCAGGCAAAAGAGAAAACTGCAGCATGCTACGGTTATATCTCCGGCGAAAAAAACCTGAAGATTTGCCTGAATGCCGGATCCAGCATTTTTTCCCATAGGAATGTATCAGTGCCGGATCTGGCATTCAAAATACCGGAATGCACCCGCACTAAATCCGGACCCATTCACTTCTATGGGGCTGTGCACATGAGCGGTGATTTTCACACATCACTTGTGCATTGCGTTAAAATCGCAGCATGTTCTATGTTGTGCGTTTTTCACGCAACGCAGGCCCCATAGAAGTGAATGGGGCTGCGTGAAAATCGCAAGCAAGTGCGGATGCGGTGCGATTTTCACTCATGGTTGCTAGGATGAAAGTCTATTCACTGTATTATTTTCCCTTATAACATGGTTCTAAGGGAAAATAATAGCATTCTTTAATACAGAATGCTTAGTAGAAGGTCAATATAATAAACATTGGTGGCGCAGTGCGCCCCCCCATCACCCCAGTATGATAAACATTGGTGGCGCAGTGTGCGCCCCCAATATAATAAACATTGGTGGCGTAGTGCCCCCCCCCCAGTTTGATAAACATTGGTGGCGCAGTGTGCCCCCCCCCCAACACCCCAGTATAATAAACATTGGTGGCGCAGTGTGCCCCCCTTAATATAATAAACATTGGTGGCGTAGTGCGCACCCCCCCAACACCCCAGTATAATAAACATTGGTGGCGTAGTGCGCACCCCCCCAACACCCCAGTATAATAAACATTGGTGGCACAGTGTGCCCCCCTCAATATAATAAACATTGGTGGCGCAGTGCGCCCCCCCCAATATAATAAACATTGGTGGCGCAGTGTGCACCCCCCCCCCCCAACACCCCAGTATAATAAACATTGGTGGTGCAGTGTGCCCCCCTCAATATAATAAACATTGGTGGCGCAGTGGGCAGTGCAAATGAGGGTTAAAAAAATAAAATAAAAATTAACTCACCTCCTCCAATTGATCGTCTCCTGTTCTTTCTTCATGACCTTTCAAAGGACCTGTGGTGACATCACTTTGCTCATCACATGATACATCACATGATACATCACATGATTCATCACCATGGTAATGGACCATGTGATGAGCTCAGTGACATCACCACAGGTCCTCAAGCAAGAACAGGAGACCGGCAGCTACTCGATCAACTGGAGGAGGTGAGTTAATTTTTTAAAATTATTCTTTAACCCTCATTGGCACTTCCCACTGTGCCACCAATGTTTCTTATACTGTGGGGTGGGGGGGGCGCACACTGTGCCACCAATGTTTCTTATACTGGGGTGATGGGGGGGAGCACACTGTGCCACCAATGTTTCTTATACTGGGGTGATGGGGGGGAGCACACTGTGCCACCAATGTTTCTTATACTGGGGTGATGGGGGGGCACACTGTGCCACCAATGTTTCTGATACTGAAGTGTTGGGGGGGGGGGGGGCACACAGTTCAGGGAGAGAATCGAATGAGTCACTAACTAAGTCAGATCTTTAGTTCTTTTCACCTGTGACTCATTCGATTCTTTCTCCCTGTACTTGTCAGTGACTCAGAGCTGCTAGTGCTCGCCTTGCCTTTCCTCAGCTCTGATTGGTTGGTGGGAGGGGAGGGGCTGGCAGAAGCAGCCTCCACTCTAGGATCAGATTACACTGCTCCCCAGCCCCTCCCCTCCCTGCTGCCAGCGTCTGTGTGCTGTGACCGAGCTGACTCAGGCTGAGAAGAACATCGGCGGCGGGGCAGAGAACTATCAGCTCCTGTGCCCGCCGCTGTTCTACTGCAGAGCTGCCGCGTAGGGTCTAGTCGCAAATGGCGACAAGACTAAAAAGTCTTGTCGCCATTTGTAAATTCTTAGTTGCATTGGCGACCATTTTGGTCGCCATCTGGAGCCCTGAGGGGCCGAATTTTGTGGAGCCGGTCAAAAGCTGGGTGGCCTGGGACTGGAGGTGGTGTTGTCGCTAAAGTGCAGGAAACGCAGGATGGTCTCAAATAGTGTCCTGGACATAGCAGCAGAGAACATGGGCATGTGATGAATTGGGTTCGTGGACCAATATGACCGCAATTCATGCTTTTTAGTTAGACCCATGTTCAGGAGAAGGCCCATAAATATTTTAATTTCGGAAACTTGGACTGGTTTCCACCGGAAAGGCTGGGCATAAAAGCTTCCCGGGTTGGCGGTTATAAATTGTGTGGCATACCGATTTGTTTCTGCCTCAACTAAGTCTAAGAGCTCTGCAGTGAAGAACAGCTCAAAAAATCCCAGGGCCGAACCGATCTGAGCTGTCTCAACCCGAACTCCAGACTGGGCGGTGAAAGGGGGAACTACAGGTGCGGCTGAAGTTGGGGACTGCCAATCAGGGTTTGCCAGCACCTCAGGGATTCTAGGGGCTCTACGGGCCTGTCTTTGCGGTGGCTGCGACGGGGTAACTACTGCACGTGCCATCTTACCAGCTTCAACTGCCCTTCTGGTGCTCGCCACTACACCATGTTGTACGGCAGTGCTGGTACTAGGCCCAGGATGGGCTGCGCTGCTGGTGTATGCCTCACCACGTAATCAGACAGCGCCAGCCCCACTCTGCTGCCCTTGAAGCGGATCCTGCGCAACCTGTGGTCTAGCGACACGGGGCCGGGTACGCCTGGTGCTATCAGGGATCTCAGCCTCCTCGTCCGAACTTTGGGTCAGAGTGCCACTGCTTTCTACAGGTTCATATTCTGACCCGCTAGATTCATCAGATGAGGGTCCCCATTCCTCATCCGACTGGGTCAGAAGCCTGTAGGCCTCTTCAGAAGAATACCCCCTGTTTGACATTTGGGCAAATAAATTTAGGGGTTTTCCCTGAGACTACCCAAGAAAAAAAGCAAGCCTGTCTTACAAATGGGAGGCTAGCGAAGTATCGGAGGCTGCTGCGGTTGATAAAAAATATCAAAACTGATATTTTTTTTTTATCGCCGCAGCACGTGTAAAGTGAATGTGCAGTGATGAAAAAAAAAAATTAAATTTTTGTCACTGCGGTGGGGCGGGCGTGGGCGAACGCACGTGTGGGCGACTGATCAGGCCTGATCGGGCAAACACTGCGTTTTGGGTGGAGGGCGAACTAAAGTGACACTAATACTATTATAGATCTGACCGTGATCAGTTTTGATCACTTACATATAGTATAAAAGTACAAATGCTGATTAGCGATACCCTAATCAGCGAATAAGGGACTGCGGTGCGGTGGGCTGGGCGCTAACTGATCCCTGAACTACCTAACCAAGGGGCCTAAACTATCCCTAAAACCTAACAGTCAATACCAGTGAAAAAAAAAAGGTGACAGTTTACACTGATCACTTTTTTTTTCCTTTCACTAGTGATTGACAGTGGTGATCAAAGGGTTAATTGGGGTGCAGGGGGTGATCTGGGGCTAAAGTGTAGTGTTGGTGCTACTCACTGTGAAGCCTGCTGGATCCAACCGACGAAAAGGACCAGCAGAGGAGCAGGGAAGCCATATAACACATCATATTTCCGAATATGATCTGTTATCTGGCTTCTGATTCGATTTCTTTTTTATTTAAAATCAGCAACCTGCCAGCGACTATCATTGGCTGGCAGGTTGCTGACGAAATACTCCTTTAACTTTTGCCGGCCCAAAAGTTAAAGGATGCGTCAAGGAGGAATGAATCAACCACCTTCCGGACGCATCCGTGCGTTAGACGGTGGTTAAAGATGAGCTAGTTTGACCTTTTTGTGTTGAAGATGGTCTTAAAATCAACTTTCAAGTCTCCTGCCAGTTTTAGAAGATACTTTCTACACTGGATACGGGAAAAAGTCTGCATCTTTCAAGAATTATAAGAATTGTACATAATCTGGTTCCATAACTTTTTTTTTTTTTATAGTTGTATCTCCTGAGCTGTATCGGGCCTGATTTTTTTTGCAGGATGATCTGTAGTTTTTATCTATATTATGTTGGAGCGGAGTGTGTGTGACTTTTTGATCACATTTATAAAAAAATTGGGGGGGTAAGAGAAGCGATGAAAAAATAGCGAAGCTGTCATTTTGACCCTTTTCCCATTACGCTATTTGCCGCATTGGAAATGTATTTTTATATTTTTATAGTGAGGGTTTTTTTCGATGTGGTGCCCATGATGTTTATATTTTTAAAAAATGTTATTTTTTTTAATGGTTTTGTAGCTTGTATTTGATGCTACAAGACTCATAATTTATTTTTTATTTTTTATTCTGTACCGTTATATTTAACCACTTCAGCCCCGCTAGGTGAAACCCCCTTCATGACCAGGCCACTTTTTACACTTCGGCACTACACTCCTTTCACCGTTTATCGCTCGGTCATGCAACTTACCACCCAAATGAATTTTACCTCCTTTTCTTCTCACTAATGGAGCTTTCATTGGGTGGTATTTTATTGCTGCTGACATTTTTACATTTTTTGTTATTAATCAAAATGTAACGATTTTTTTGCAAAAAAATGACATTTTTCACTTTCAGCTGTGAAATTTTGCAAAAAAAACGACATCCATATATAAATTTTTCGCTAAATTTATAGTTCTACATGTCTTTGATAAAAAAAAAATGTTTGGGCAAAAAATAAATGGTTTGGCTAAAATTTATAGCATTTACAAACTATGGTACAAAAATGTGAATTTCCGCTTTTTGAAACGGCTCTGATTTTCTGAGCACCTGTCATGTTTCCTGAGGTTCTACAATGCCCAAACAGTACAAACACCCCACAAATGACCCCATTTCGGAAAGTAGACACCCTAAGGTATTCGCTGATGGGCATAGTGATGATGATTTTTTATTTTTAATTTTTTCTTACAAAGTCTCATATTCCACTAATTTGCGACAAAAAATAAAAAATTCTAGTAACTCACCATGCCCCTCACAGAATACCTTGGGGTGTCTTCTTTCCAAAATGGGGTCACTTGTGGGGTAGTTATACTGCCCTGGCAATTTAGGGGCCCCATATGTGTGAGAAGTACTTTGCAATCAAAATCTGTAAAAAAAATGACCGGTGAAATACGAAAGGTGCACTTTAGAATATGTGCCCCTTTGCCCACCTTGGCATAAAAAAAGTGTCACACATCTGGTATCGCCGTACTCAGGAGAAGTTGGGGAATGTGTTTTGGGGTGTCATTTTACATATACCCATGCTGGGTGAGAGAAATATCTTGGCAAACAACAACTTTTCCCATTTTTTTTATACAAAGTTGGCATTTGACCAAGATATTTTTCTCACCCAGCATGGGTATATGTAAAATGACACCCCAAAACACATTCCCCAACTTCTCCTGAGTACGGCGATACCAGATGTGTCACACTTTTTTGCTGCCAAGGTGGGCAAAGGGGCACATATTCCAAAGTGCACCTTTCGGATTTTGCAGGGCATTTTTTACACATTTTGATTGCAAGGTACTTCTCACACATTTGGGCCCCTAAATTGCCAGGGCAGTATAACTACGCCACAAGTGACCCCATTTTGGAAAGAAGACACCCTAAGGTATTCCGTGAGGGGCACTGAGAGTTCCTAGAATTTTTTTTTTTGTCACAAGTTAGCGGAAAATGATGTTTTTTTTTTTTTCTTACAAAGTCTGATATTCCACTAACTTGCGACAAAAAATAAAAAATTCTAGGAACTCGCCATGCCCCTCACAGAACACCTTGGGGTGTCTTCTTTCCAAAATGGGGTCACTTGTGGGGTAGTTATACTGCCCTGGCAATTTAGGGGCCCATATGTGTGAGAAGTACTTTGCAATCAAAATGTGTAAAAAATGCCCTGCAAAATCCGAAAGGTGCACTTTGGAATATGTGCCCCTTTTCCCACCTTGGCATCAAAAAAGTGTCACACATCTGGTATCGCCGTACTCAGGAGAAGTTGGGGAATGTGTTTTGGGGTGCCATTTTACATATACCCATGCTGGGTGAGAGAAATATGTTGGCAAAAGACAACTTTTCCCATTTTTTTATACAAAGTTGGCATTTGACCAAGATATTTATCTCACCCAGCATGGGTATATGTAAAATGACACCCCAAAACACATTCCCCAACTTCTTCTGAGTACGGCGATACCAGATGTGTCACACTTTTTTGCAGCCTAGATGCGCAAAGGGGCTCAAATTCCTTTTAGGAGGGCAATTTTAGACATTTGGATCCCAGACTTCTTCTCACGCTTTAGGGCCCCTAAAAAGCCAGGGCAGTATAAATACCCCACATGTGACCCCACTTTGGAAAGAAGACACCCCAAGGTATCCAATGAGGGGCCTGGCAAGTTCATAGAATTTTTTTTTTTTTCGCATAAGTTAGCGGAAATTGATTTTTTTTTTTTTTTTTCTCACAAAGTCTCACTTTCCGCTAACTTAGGACAAAAATTTCAATCTTTCATGGACTCAATATGCCCCTCAGCAAATACCTTGGGGTGTCTTCTTTCCAAAATGGGGTCAGTTGTGGGGTGTTTGTACTGCCCTGGCATTTGAGGGTCTCCGCAATCATTACATGTATGGCCAGCATTAGGAGTTTCTGCTATTCTCCTTATATTGAGCATACAGGTAATGAGATTTTTTTTTTCCGTTCAGCCTCTGGGCTGAAAGAAAAAAATGAACGGCACAGATTTCTTCATTCGCATCGATCAATGTGGATGAAAAAATCTCTGCCAAAAAAAAAAATGGAGGGGAAAGGCGTTTGCCAGGACATAGGAGCTCCGCCCTACATCCATACCCACTTAGCTCGTATGCCCTGGCAAACCAGATTTCTCCATTCGCATCAATCGATGTGGATGAATAAATCATTGCCGGGATTTTTTTTTTTTATATAAATATATATATATATATATATATATATATATATATATATATATATATATATAATATATATACAAAGTGCTTGCCAAAGCATAGGAACGCCGCCTCCTCCTCAGCTCGTATGCCTCGGCAAATGTATCTGTCACTGCAGAGGAGAAAATCCCGTCTTGCAGCGCCGCATACACCGACTTGCGTGTAATCTGACAGCAGCGCAATGCTTCTGTCAGAATGCACATCGGTGCTGCAGCTAGTAGATCGGTTGGTCCACCTGGAAGGTAAAAAGACAATAAAATAAAAAAGAAAAAGAAAAAACCAGGCCACAACGCAATAATTTTATTAACTTTGGAACAGAACATGTAACTTTAACTTTTGGAACTAAACATTAACCTGTTTGCTTACCTGTTTTTTTTTTGTTTTTTTACCTTTATAGAATAAACCTCTCCTTCCCCATGGGTCAATGTGCAAAGCGCAAATCGCCCAAAGATGTGGCGATGTGCGTTATGCACTTTGTCCCATGTGAAAGGAGACGTTTGCAGCAGCTGTGAGTGAATGGGCCCTAATAGCCCTGTGTGCCTATCCTGGTGAGATGTGATCCCTATGCTAGGTGTACCTGTGTGTGGTACTTTCGGAAACACTCCCCTAAGCATAGGGCAGGGTGGTCGGGACAGTCAGGACAGAAATAGCGGGTGTCACGCCTTATTCCACTCCTGCTACAGACACAACATTTTTTTCGGGGTGGCGGTCGGTTTGAGGTACCAGCAACGACACTGGGGAAGTGTCGCTCGTGTAGACGGCTAACTACACTGGTGGATGGGGCCACGGAACCACCTGGATACAGGAGATTCGCGATGATCTCTTCCTGAAATTTGAGGAAGGATCCAGTTCTCCCAGCCTTACTGTAGAGAACAAAACTATTGTACAGAGCCAATTGAATTAAATATACAGACACCTTCTTATACCAGCGTCTGGTGCGTCGGGAAACTAAATACGGAGCCAACATCTGGTCATTGAAGTCGACCCCTCCCATGTGGAGGTTATAGTCGTGGACTGAGAGGGGCTTTTCAATGACACGGGTTGCTCGCTCAATTTGTATTGTCGTGTCTGCGTGAATGGAGGAGAGCATGTAAACGTCACGCTTGTCTCTCCATTTCACCGCGAGCAGTTCTTCGTTACACAGTGCGGCCCTCTGCCCCCTTGCAAGACGGGTGCTAACGAGCCGTTGGGGGAAGCCTGCGCGACTAGTTCGCGCGGTACCACAGGCGCCAATCCGTTCTAGAAACAAATGCCTAAAGAGGGCCACACTTGTGTAGAAATTGTCCACATAAAGATGGTACCCCTTGCCGAGTAAGGGTGACACCAAGTCCCAAACTGTCTTCCCACTGCTCCCCAGGTAGTCAGGGCAACCGACCGGCTCCAGGGTCTGATCTTTTCCCTCATAGACCCGAAATTTGTGGGTATAGCCTGTGGCCCTTTCACAGAGCTTATACAATTTGACCCCATACCGGGCGCGCTTGCTTGGGATGTATTGTTTGAAGCCAAGGCGCCCGGTAAAATGTATCAGGGACTCGTCTATGCAGATGTTTTGCTCAGGGGTATACAAATCTGCAAATTTCTGGTTGAAATGGTCTATGAGGGGCCGAATTTTGTGGAGCCGGTCAAAAGCAGGGTGGCCCCTGGGACGGGAGGCGGTGTTGTCGCTAAAGTGCAGGAAACGCAGGATGACCTCAAATCGTGTCCTGGACATAGCAGCAGAGAACATGGGCATGTGATGAATCGGGTTCGTGGACCAATATGACCTCAATTCATGCTTTTTTGTCAGTCCCATGTTGAGGAGGAGGCCCAGAAAAGTTTTAAATTCGGAAACTTGGACTGGTTTCCACCGGAAATGCTGGTCATAAAAGATTTCCGGGTTAGCGGTGATAAATTGTGTGGCATACCTGTTTGTCTCTGCCACGACTAAGTCTAAAAGCTCCGCAGTCAAGAACAGCTCAAAAAATCCCAGGGCCGAATCGATCTGAGCTGTCTCAACCCGAACTCCAGACTGAGCGGTGAAAGGGAAAACTACGGGTGCGGCTGAAGTTGGGGACTGCCAATCAGGGTTTGCCAGCACCTCTGGGATTCTAGGGGCTCTACGGGCACGTCTTTGCGGTGGCTGCGACGGGGTCACTACTGCACGTGCCACCGTACCAGCTTCAACTGCCCTTTTGGTGCTCGCTACTTCACCAGGTTGTACGGCAGTGCTGGTACTAGGTCCAGGAAGGGCTGGGCTGCTGGTGTATGCCTCACCACGTAATCCGACAGCACCAGCCCCACTCTGCTGCTCTTGAAGCGGATCCTGCGCAACCTGCGGTCTAGCGACACGGGGCCGGGTACGCCTGGTGCTATCAGGGACCTCAGCCTCCTCGTCCGAACTTTGGGTCAGAGAGCCACTGCTTTCTACAGGTTCGTATTCTGACCCGCTGGATTCATCAGATGAGGGTTCCCACTCCTCATCCGACTGGGTCAGAAGCCTGTAGGCCTCTTCAGAAGAATACCCCCTGTTAGACATGTGGGCAACTAAATTTCGGGGTACGCCGCAGTGCGTGTAAAGTGAATGTGCAGCGATCAAAAAAAAAAATTTTTTTTTTGTTACTGCGGTGGGGCGGGCGTGGGTGTACGCACGTGTGGGCGACCGATCAGGCCTGATCGGGCAAACACTGCGTTTTGGGTGGAGGGCGAACTAAAGTGACACTAGTACAATTATAGATCTGACCGTGATCAGTTTTGATCACTTCCAGATACTATAAAAGTACAAATGCTGATTAGCGATACGCTAATCAGCGAATAACGGACTGCGGTGCAGTGGGCTGGGCGCTAACCGATCCCTAAACTACCTAACCAAGGGGCCTAAACTATACTGAAACCTAACGGTCAATACCAGTGAAAAAAAAAGTGACAGTTTGCACTGATCACTTTTTTCCTTTCACTAGTGATTGACAGGGGGGGATAAAAGGGGTGATCAAAGGGTTAATTGGGGTGATCTGGGGGCTAAATGTGGTGTGGTGGGTACTCACAGTAATGATGTGCTCCTCTGCTGGAACCAACCGACCAAAAGAAGGAGCAGAGGAGCACAGCAGCCATATAACCCCATCATATTTACTAATATGTGGGGTTATATGGCTGCTGATTGGTTTTTTTGAAAATCAGCAGCCTGCCAGCCAATGATCGTGGCCGGCAGGCTGCTGACGAAATACTCTGCTGCGAAATGCCGGCCCGCGATGCGCGGGCCGGCTGTGACGTAATCTCGCGTCTCGCGAGAGGACGCGCCGATGCGTCCAGGAGGAACTAATCAACCACCTCCCGGACGCATCGGTGCGTACAGCGGTCGGGAGGTGGTTAATATAGATCCATAATGGTATTAGAATTGCTAATTTCTGCTGTTTACCTGCCACCCGCTGGCCAAAATAAGAATTGCAGCTCTAGTATCCTCGGTCTCTTCAGAGAGACCCAGCACGTTGAAACCAATTACAGGCATCCTCATTGGCCATAGTGGATGGCGGTAGCGGATTTTTTAGCCTTTAGATGGCGTGATAACACTTTATAACGCCATATAAAGGCTTTAATCACAGCAATTGGCATTATTGCCAGTTGTGATCATTAGCTGCAGGTCTCCAGCTATGGCGCTGGTAGCAAATGGGTTATAGGGGAAATTTTTCAGTAAAGGAAAACAGTCCGAACAGTATGAACTTTTTGTGCAGCAGCAACCATAGCCTCAGCCTCTTGGCTGAGGCTATGGTTGCTGCTGCACAAAAAGTTCATCATCAACAGATTTTGAAACCGACAGACTCCATGGATGGAAGAGTTGATTGGACACCTGGATGTTCGGGTGTGTCTGGTTCGGCCGAACTTAACAAAAAAGTTTGCATTCGGGACCTGAGCTTGACCCCGAACCCCATTGAACTTTTGAGCACTAAAATGGCTCTAAAAATGTCAGGAAAGGGGCTAGAGGGCTGCAAATGCCAGCAAAATGTGGTTACGAGCATAGCAAGTGCTCTGCAAACAAATAGATAGGGAAATGACTTCAAATAACATAAAATAAGTAAAAAGAAAAAATTATAATCTTGATCTAGGTGGACGAGGTCCATAAGTAGTAGGAGGTTGAGGAGGCGTGGAAGTGGTGGAGGAGGAGGGAGCCTACACTGATTTTTTTTTATTTTTTGTTTTAAATTTTATTTTTTAAATTGGGGTACACCCCAAAACATTGGGAAATATAACCTGTTATAACCCCCTCCAACCGTGCTAAACAAACGTTCAGACAATACACTGGCTGCAGGGCAGGCCAGCACCTCCAAGACGTAAAGGGCAAGCTCAGGCCATGTGCCCAATTTGGAGACCCAGATCCATGAGTTAGTTCGTGTAGGCGTGTGCACACATACTGCCCCACCATGTCACACGTCCCTGTGATTTTCATGATCCAATTTATTTGCTCTATCAAATTTCTATGTTCTTTTCTGCACCTACCTTGTTGATCACGGTTATCGGCGAATCAGGGTTCCACGCCGTAAAGGGAGCGTGAGAAAGGGATAGCACATCCAAGAAAGATCAATGGATGAAATTTTAATTGTGATCGAAATGTGTGGGAGAAGTTATTAAAACAGAAGAATCAAAGGAAAGGAGGGGGCGTGCAGCAATTACCCACTCCAGACTTGGGGAGGTAGTGACGATAAATAACAATACAGGACTCTTAAGATGCCCTGTTATTGGAATGATTAATAAAAATTATAGGGAATGTCACTTGGGTATGATTTGGAAACGTTGGACAGTAGAGGCCCTGTTGCTTTGTTGACTCTAGATAACTTCTGCCTGATCGCACGTCAATGTGACGTCCACGATCCATTTGGATATCTTCTCTATAAACTTTCCGATGTTCTTTTCTGAGCCTACCATGTTGATCACGGTTTTCGGCGAATCAGGGTTCCACGCGGGAGAGGGAGCGGGAGAATGAGAGACCACATCCAAGGGAGGTTCATTTTTTTTAAATTAAATATGATCGAGCGGAAAAGTGGGACAAATTATTGAAGCGCAAATGTGGGACAAGTTGGTAAAGTTTAAGCATTGAATGAAAGGAAGAATTTTTTTTAAATTTAATTCCCTGTCACCCATGCAGAGTAGGGGTTTGTATACGGAAAATTGGTAAAATGTCACCTGACAAAGTAACAGACGATTTTTTTTTAAATGTATGTTCATATCACCTATGCAGAGCAGGGGTTTAATCGAGGCAAAAATTGTGAAATGTCACCCAAGAATGTTACTGACAAATTATTGAAATTTGTTTACATGTCTACTAGGTACAGCAGGGGTATATCACACCCAAAAATTTGTGAATTTAACCCGAATATGTAACAGACAAATTAATGAAATTTATTTTATTTATATTTTTTATTAGGGTACACTCCAAAAGAGTGTGAAATATCCAAAATACAACAATGAGCAATTGCGCTGTAGTATAACAATGGCTGGTTAAGGCCGGTATATATGTCTATTCTGCACAAGTTACGGACAAGTCCTGTGGGTTCATTTTAATCAGGCATCCTCAAACTGCTGCCCTCCAGCTGTTGTAAAACTACAACTCCCACAATGCCCTGCTGTAGGCTGATACCTGTAGACTGTTCAGGCATGCTGGGAGTTGTAGTTTTGCAACGGCTGGAGGGTCGCAGTTTGAGGATGCCTGATTTTAATGAATGTGAGGTTGTCCACATTGGCTGTGGACCGGCGGCTGGGCTTGTCTGTGATAACGCCCCCTGCCGTGCTAAACACACATTTAGAAAATACACTGGCTGCAGAACAGGCCAGCTTCTCGAAGGCGTAAAGGGCAAGCTCAGGCCATGTGCCCAATTTGGAGACCCAGAAATTGAAGGGTGTAGACCAGTCATTCAGTACGTGTAGGCGTGTGCACACGTATTGCTCCACCATGTTGCTGAAATGCTGCATCCTGTTAAGAAGTTCCATATCAGCTGGTGGTGCTGATTGTTGTGGCGTGCTGACAATGCTTTTTCACATTTCGGCCTTCTGAGGTGCTGGTGGTGCCCCAGCTGCGTTTGTGACCTCTTTCTCCTCCTGCCTTCGCCTTGTGATTCAACTGTGCCCCCGCTGTTAGGTGGTAATGCCACCAGCAGCACGTCTACCAGCGTGCGCTTGTACTGGCGCATCTTACGATTACGCTCCAGTGACAGATTTTAGGACGGTACATTGTCCTTGTAAGTGGTATCCAGCAGCATGGCCACCCAGTAGCACAAGTTAGAATGTGAGCAACTCGGCGGTCATTGCAGAGACACTGCAGAATGTAATCGCTCATGTGTGCCTGGTTGCCCAGAGGCAACGAAAAGCTGTCCTCTGTGGGAGGTGTATCGTCTGTGTCCTCTGTATCCCCTCAGCCAGGCACCAGTGATGGCCATGAGCTGGTTTGGGTGCCACCCTGCTGTGAATACTGTTCCTCCTCATCCTCCACTTCGTCATCCTCCAGAACTGTGCCTTGGCTGGACAATTGTGTACCTGGCGTTTGTGGGTGCAGGAACCCACCCTCGAAGTCACTTGTGAATGACTGGCCGGAAACCCTATGAAATGGGAGGTGTATCGTCTGTGTCCTCTGTATCCCCTCAGCCAGGCACCAGTGATGGCCATGAGCTGGTTTGGGTGCCACCCTGCTGTGAACACGGTTCCTCCTCATCTCTCCTCCTCATCCTCCACCTCGTCATCCTCCAGAACTGTGCCTTGGCTGGACAATTGTGTACCTGGCGTTTGTGGGTGCAGGAACCCACCCTCGAAGTCGCTTGTGAATGACTGGCCGGAAACCCTATGAAATGATCCCTCTTCCTCCTCCTGTGCAACATCCTCTTCCATTATCGCCAGCATCGTTTTTTCAAGGATGCATAGAAGTGGGATAGTAACGCTGAGAACGGCGTTATCGGCACTGGCCATGTTGGCAGAGTAGTCGAAACAGCTTATATAATGGCTGGGTCACATGCTGCACTGGCCAATCACAGCCATGCCATTAGTAGGCATGGCTGTGATGGCTTCTAAGGGCACACGAGTCAAACGCTTGTTGATTGGCTGCTCTGCAGCCTTTCAAAAAGCACCATTAACTCGCCGAACACCGAACATTTACTGAAATGTCTGGGTCCACGGTCCAAAAATCCTAAAGTTCACTCAACCCTACTTATGACTGTTATTGAAAAAGGTGGCTATATTTGTCACTTAATTTTTATTTTTTTAGCTGTCAAATGTTTTATTCATTCAATTTTGTTTATTATTCCTACTTAAACCCCTTCTACCCTTCGTCAGTTTTCACCTTCCTGCCCAGGCAATTTTTTTGCAAATCTGATGGGTCATTTTATGTGGTAATAACTTTGGAACACTTTTACTTATCTAAGCCATTCTGAGATTTTTTTTTTCTGGTGACACATTGTTCTTCATGGTATTGGTATAAATTTAAGTAGATATGTCAACTTTATTTGTAACAATAAAATTAGAAATTTGGGAAAAAAAATGTGCGATGTTCAAAATTTCACTTTCTCTGCTTTTAAAATTGATAATCTTAGTTCATAAAATGTGTATTACTTAACATTTCCCATATGTCTTATTTTTTTAGGACATTAGAAAGCTTAGAAATGTTTAAGCATTTCTTAACATTTTTCAGAAAATTTCCAAAACACACTTTTTAAGGACCAGTTCAGTTATGAAGTCACTTTGTGGGGCTTAATGCTCTTTCACGCTTGCGTTCTTTTCTTCCGGCATAGAGTTCCGTTGTCGGGGCTCTATGCCAGAAGAATCCTGATCAGGATTATCCCCATGCATTCTGAATAGAGAAATCCGTTCAGGATGCATCAGGATGTTTTCAGTTCAGGACCGGAACGTTTTTTGGCCAGAGAAAATACCGCAGCATGCTGCGCTTTTTGCTCCGGCCAAAAATCCTGAACACTTGCCGCAAGGCCAGATCCGGAATTAATGCCCATTGAAAGGCATTGATCCGAATCCGGCCTTAAGCTAAACGTCGTTTTGGCGCATTGCCGGATCCGACGTTTAGCTTTTTTTGAATGGTTACCATGGCTGCCGGGACGCTAAAGTCCTGGCAGCCATGGTAAAGTGTAGTGAGGAGCGGGGGAGTCTGTGAGGCTCCCGGGGCGCTTCAGAGTGACGTCAGGGCGCCCCACGCGCATGGATGACGTGATCGCATGGCACGTCATCCATGCTCATGGGGCGCTCTGACGTCATTCTGGAGCGCCCCGGGAGCCGCACGGACTGTAAGTATACCGCTCCCTACTACTACTATGGCAACCAGGACTTTAAGAACGTCCTAGCTGCCATAGTAACACTGAACGCATTTTGAAGACGGATCCGTCTTCAAATGCTTTCAGTTCACTTGCGTTTCTCCGTATTCGGCGTGTAATTCCGGCAAATGAGGTACACGCCGGATCCGGACAACGCAAGTGTGAAAGAGCCCTAAAATAATAGAACCCACCATTTTAGAAACTACACCCCTCAAGTTATTCAAAAATGATTTTACAAACTTTGTTAACCCTTTAGGTATTCCACAAGATTTAAAGGTAAATGGAGATGAAATTTCAATTTCCATTTTAATCAATTTTTAATCCAGCTAGATATGTACTTTCCAGTGGCTCAAACCTCACTCCAACACGGTACGGTGCACACTACAGCAGACACACCCCTGTCTTTTTGTAAAAATTAATATTATTCATAAAGTCTTTATAATTATAAAATCTTAAAATATAACACATAATATACAACAAGATATCAAATATACAAAATACTGCGCAGTATACAGTTACACCTCCAGATGTCACTTTGGTGCTCTCTAGTAATAATCTCACTTTCAAGAGAAATGGTTTTTATTTTCCTAAAAACAATATTGCATTATATCCAATGCCTAATGTTAGTACAAACCAGATTCCCAAAAAGTTGGGACACTAAACTAATTGTGAATAAAAACTGAATGCAATGATGTGGAGATGGCAAATGTCAATAGTTTATTTGTAATAGAACGTAGATGACAGATCAAACGTTTAATCCGAGTAAATTTATCATTTTAAAGGAAAAATACGTTGATTAATTTTCACGGTGTCAATAAATCCCCAAAAAGTTGGGACAAGTAGCAATAGGAGGCTGGAAAAAGTAAATTTGAGCATAACAAAAAGCTGGAAGACCAATTAACACTAATTAGGTCAATTGGCAACATGATTGGGTATAAAAAGAGCTTCTCAGAGTGGCAGTGTCTCTCAGAAGCCAAGATGGGTAGAGGATCTCCAATTCCCACAATGTTACGCAGAAAGATAGTGAAAGAAAAGATAGTGGAGCACTATCCTTTCTGATAGAAAATTTGAATCAACGTATTTTTCCTTTAAAAAGACTTTGCATCTATCTTCATCAACTGTGCATAACATCATCCGAAGATTCAGAGAATCTGGAACAATCTCTGTGCGTAAGGGTCAAGGCCGTAAAACCATACTGGATGCCCGTGATCTCCGGGCCCTTAAACGACACTGCACCACAAACAGGAATGCTACTGTAAAGGAAATCACAGAATGGGCTCAGGAATACTTCCAGAAACCATTGTCAGTGAACACAATCCACCGTGCCATCCGCCGTTGCCAGCTGAAACTCTACAGTGCAAAGAAGAAGCCATTTCTAAGCAAGATCCACAAGCTCAGGCGTTTTCACTGGGCCAGGGATCATTTAAAATGGAGTGTGGCAAAATGGAAGACTGTTCTGTGGTCAGACGAGTCACGATTCAAAGTTCTTTTTGGAAATCTGGGACGCCATGTCATCCGGACCAAAGAGGATAAGGACAACCCAAGTTGTTATCAACGCTCAGTTCAGAAGCCTGCATCTCTGATGGTATGGGGTTGCATGAGTGCATGTGGCATGGGCAGCTTGCATGTCTGGAAAGGCACCATCAATGCAGAAAAATATATTCAGGTTCTAGAACAACATATGCTCCCATCCAGACGTCATCTCTTTCAGGGAAGACCCTGCATTTTTCAACAAGCAAATGCCAGACCACATTCTGCAACAATCACAACATCATGGCTGCATAGGAGAAGGATCTGGGTACTGAAATGGCCAGTCTGCAGTCCAGATCTTTCACCTATAGAGAACATTTGTCGCATCATAAAGAGGAAGGTGCAACAAAGAAGGCCCAAGACGATTGAACAGTTAGAGGCCTGTATTAGACAAGAATGGGAGAGCATTCCTATTTCTAAACTTGAGAAACTGGTCTCCTCGGTCCCCAGACGTCTGTTGAGTGTTGTAAGAAGAAGGGGAGTGGTGAAAATGGCCTTGTCCCAACTTTTTGGGGATTTGTTGACACCATGAAATTCTGTTTCAACATATTTTTCCCTTAAAATGGTACATTTAAACAGTTTAAACTTTTTTGTTCTGTGATTTATGTTCTATTCTGAATAAAATATTAGAAGTTGGCACCTCCACATCATTGCATTTAGTTTTTATTCACGATTTTTGGAATCCGGTTTGTATTTTAGTTCTCCGTTAGTTGTTGTTGTTCACAGGTAGCTCCTTGTTATATTGCATTAATAGTCCTTCATTGGTTTTCAGCAGCACTAGCAGACACATGCATAGAATGGCGGGTTAACATGGTTAGTCTTTGTTATGTGAAAAGTGCAAATAGTGCTTTAGACACAATTTTTCATGCCAGTACGTTACCCGCTTCTGTGTTTGTGATGCTGTCCACTTAGCCAGTGTTGCTCTCTCACTCTGCCATTCGTGTTGGATCCGTCTAGACGGCAGTTCACTTTCCCTGCAGCGCCTCACGTGTCTGGGGAGTGCCACGTGATCAGGAAGTGGATTGTTGTTTGTTGCCGTCAGGTCCTAGGGAGAGTTCGAGGAGTGGCTTTTGTTACAGTAGTTTAATGCAATATTTTCAGTCTCCCATATCTGTGATGTTCCTTTTCGTATTTTCATTACTGTACTAACGGAAATGCGTTTCGGATATAGTTTTCTCCTTCCTTAGTGGTACTACAGTAATGGCAACTCTTCTTTTGTATGGTTGAAGTTTAATTGCGCTCAAGGCAAATAGTCGACATGGAATACTGTGGATTACATCAAATCAAATATTTCTTTCCCCATTCTTGCAAACAGACATTTTTTTTAAAAGCTTTCAATCCTTAAATACACATTGCTTCATCATATATCCTACCTATGTTCCTATAAATGGAGTGTTGATAACTACCCATTGATGTTGCTACATTTTCAATCTACTAAATCACAGTAGATTTATCAATGCGTTTCATGTGTATTTTTTGTGCGGCTCAAATCTACCAGTCCTGAAAATACATATATCCTTATTTTTCACTTATATGCGTCAATATTTTCCATATATTTTCCAAGCATTATATTTAGTGCAAACTTTCTTATTCATAAAACTTCATACGTGTATTATGTTGATTGAATGGTGAGGGATGGAGGTCTGACAGGAAGGGGAACCGGCGTCTATTTATATGAACGTCTGTTTACCGTCACCGTCGGACTTCCATCCTATCAGAGAAAACTGAAAAGTAACCTAATTTTGGAACCTACTTCATAAGGTAACAGTTTTATTGATACTATTTTGGGGTACATAAGATTTTTGATAGCTTTATATTATGCTTTTTGTGAGGCAAGGTAACAAAAAAATGGCTGATCTGGCACTGTTTACATTTTTTGCTATTTAGTGTTCATCTGACAGGTTAGATCATGCACTTTTTTTTATAGAGCAAGTTGTTACAGATGTGACTATCAAATATGTCTACTTTCTTTTTGTAGTTTTACATAATAAAGCATTATATATTTTTTTTAAATCCTGTTTTTATGTCTCCATTTTATGAAAGCCTTTTTTTCTGCCAATCGTCTTGTGTAGAGGCTTGTATTTTGTGGCAAGAGTTGACGTTTTTATTGGTATCATTTTTGGGTACTTATCATTTTTTGATTTTCTAATATTACACTTTGGTGACAAAAAAAATAGTTGTGGCAGTTTATTAAATTTTTTGGACGGGATTCACCTCATGTGATATTTTTATAGCACAGGTCGTTACAGACGCAGTGATGGCTAATATGTCTCCTTTTTTTGTAATATTTTTGTTTTACACGTTAAAAAAACATTTATGAAACCATAAAATGAGGCTTTAATTACTTGAATTTTTTTTTGTCATTATGAAAAACACTTTTTTTTATTAACTAGATCTTTGTCCCTCTCTGGAACTTAAACTTTTAGAGGTTTAATCCCCTCTGCAATGCATTACAATACATCTATATTGTAATGTCTGTCAATGTATAACACTGTGAGTTGCCTAGGAGACGGATCTCCTAGGCTTCCATAGAAGGCAAGCCTTGATGCCTCTGCAAGGCATTGGGCTGCTTTTTCATCCATCTGGTCCCTGTCACTGCAGCTCCCAATGGAGACCCTGACTGTCCGAAAAGAATCTCTACAACCGTGGCATAAAAGGTGTTAATCCACCAACATTGGCTTTTGCAGTGATGCAGGCGGATACAACAGGGGCTCGGCTATCAGTGACTGTCAGGACTTTGAACTGATCGGGCATACTAGTATGTCAATTCCCGCTATGAGGTACTAGTATGTCATATGTCGGGAAGAGGTTAACCAGTTTCCAACTGCCACTTACTATAAACGTCCGGGCGGTCGGCCTGCATCTGTAAATGGACGTTCTGAAACATCCTGCAGCTTTGCACAGCCCCTATGCATAGCAGTTCTATGACTTGGCTGTCTCCTTACAGTCAAGAACATGGAGCTTTACCCTGTGACCGTTTTTCATGGTCTTCCATGGTCTTGTAATCGCACAAGCTTGTACCATCTTCCTCTCATTACCACCAGTCAGACAGTGCTCCAGACAAAAAAAAAATATCAAGGAGCCATTGGCTCCTAATCTGAAAAATTTAGGAGCCAAATTGCATTTTTTAGTCGCCAAATTTTTGTTGTAACATAAGAGTCAGAGACGGGGTTTTCTTTAGCCTCTTGGCTATTCATTTTTCCATTCATAAACCTTCACATTGAGCTGTCAGCAGCAGATAGAAGCGTGGTGCGACATCACCTGGGGACATGGTCTTTGCTCAGCAGAGGTTCCATTCCCGCCATGCTGTCCCTTGCACTTCATGAGCAGTCGGCAGTGGCGTGTGCTCTCCTGCTCCATAAATGGCAGTTAAATTAAGGAAGTGATTTACATTTGCTTTGTTTTGCAGGAGCCTTGAAAAATGTACTTAGAGCTGTTTTTAGCAGACTCTGGCACTTGGCGGGACTGTGCTAGACCGGAGACTGCAAATTGTAATGAGCGGAGCATTGCAATCTGCTGGGGGGATGTAACTCCGGATCAGTACAGGATAAGTAATGTAACGTACACAGTGACTCCATCAGCAGAATAGTGAATGCAGCTCTGGAGCATAATACAGGATCAGTGCAAGTTCTACATGTACTTCTAGGACAGGTCTGATGTAGCAGTTGTGGATGCAGGGTTAACCTCTAGGGGCACTCTACCACCAGTTCTTAACCTCTTCAGGACACGCACGTAATGTATGGTTCCGATCATCGCCACCTTCTCAGGCAACCTGATGTCCATGGTGCTGAACAGATCTGTGCTAAAGGCATAGATCTGTTGAAAGTGTAAGTAAAATACAGTACAATACACTATATAGTGTGCTGTACTGTATTATACAGACATCAGATCCACTGGATCTTGGAGAACCAAGTGGGTCTGGGTAAAAAAAAAAGTTAAAATCAAAAAACACATTTATCACTGATCAAAAGTCACTGCGTCCGTAACGACCGGATCTAAAAAACGGTTGTTACTTTACCCGAACGATAACGCCATAAAAATAAAAAACTATGATGAAATTGAAATTTTGCCCACCTTACTTCCCAAAAAAGGTAATAAAAGTGATCCAAAAAGTCACCTCATCCCGCAAAAAATTAGACCTTACCTAAGATAATCGCCAAAAAACTGAAAAAACTATTGCTCTCAGAATATGGAGACACTAAAACTTGATTTTTGGGTTTTGTTTCAAAATAACATGCTCTATAAAAATATCACATGACCTAACCCCTCAGGTGAATACCGTAAAAAAATAAAATAAAATAAGGATAAAAAATTGTAAGAAAAAGCTATTTTTTGTCACCTTAAATCACAAAAAGTGTAATAGCAAGCGATCAAAAAGTCATACGCACCCCAAAATAGTGCCAATTAAATTGTCATCTCATCCCGCAAAAATTATACCCTACCCAAGATATTTGCCCAAAAACTGAAAAAAAAACTATGGCTCTCAGACTATGGAGACACCAAAACATAATTTATTTATTTTTTGTTTCAAAAATGAAATTATTGTGTAAAACTTAACACATAAATAAAAAAAAATAGTATACATATTGGGTATCGCCGCGTCTGTGACAACCTGCTCTATAAAAATATTACATGACCTGTCAAAAACCTGTCAAAATCTAAAAAGGTTGCCAAAACACCTATTTCCTGTTACCTTGCCTCACAAAAAGGGTAATATAGAGCAACCAAAAATCATATGTACCCTAAGCTAGTACCAACAATACTGCCACCCTATCCCGTAGTTTCTAAAATGGGGTCACTTTTTCTGAGTTTCTACTCTGGGGTGCATCAGGGTGGCTTCAAATGGGACATTGTGTCAAAAAAAAACGGTCCAGCAAAATCTGCCTTCCAAAACCGTATAGCATTCCTTTCCTTCTGCACACTGCAGTGTGCCCGTACAGTGGTTTACGACCACATATGGGGTGTTTCTGTAAACTACAGAATCAGAGCCATAAATATTGAGTTTTGTTTGGCTGTTAACCCTTGCTTTGTTACTGGAAAAAATTGATTAAAATGGAAAATTTGCCAAAAAATCAAAATTCTGAAATGTTATCACCATTTGCCATTAACTCTTCTGGAACACCTAAAAGGTTAACGACGTTTGTAAAAATCAGTTTTGAATACCTTGAGGGGTGTAGTTACTAGAATGGGGTCATTTTTGGGTGGTTTCTTTTATGTAAGCCTCACAAAGTGACTTCAGACCTGAACTGGTCCCTAAAAAGTGGGTTTTTGAAAATTTCTGAAAAATTTCAAGATTTGCTTTGAAATTTCTAAGCCTTGTAACATCCCCCAAAAATAAAATATCATTCCCAAATTGATCCAAACATGAAGTAGACATATGGGGAATGTAAAGTAGTAACTATTTTTGTAGGTATTGCTATGTATTATGGAAGTAGAAAAATTGAAACTTTGAAAAAAGATAACTTTGGTAATATTTTTTTAAATAAAAATTATTTATTTTACTTCATTTTACCAGTGTCATGAAGTACAATATGTGACAAAAAAATGGCCTGGATAAGGCTACTTTCACACTTGCATTTGTGGTTCCGCTTGTGAGTTCTGTTTGAAGGCTCTCACATGCGGAGCCAAACGGATCCGTCCAGACTTACAATGTAAGTCAATGGGGACGGCTCCGTTTGTTGACACAATATGGTGCAATTTCAAACGGATCCGTTCCCCCCTGACTTTCAATGTAAAGTCTGGACGGATCCGTCTGACTAACAATTAGACTTAGACTTTTTTCTGAAATATAATGCAGACGGATCCGTTCTGAACGGATACCATCGTTTGCATTATAGGAGCGGATCCGTCTGTGCAGATACCAGACGGATCCGCTCCGAATGCAAGTGTGAAAGTAGCCTAAGTCAAAGCGTTTTAAAGTTATCAGCACTTAAAGTGACACTGCTCAGATTTGCAAAAAATGTTCTGGTTCTTAAGGTGAAATATGGCTGTGTCCGAAAGGGGTTAAGGAAGGGCTCACGTCCTTTGTATTGGGGACAGGTGATGACCAGTAACTTCAGAGCAATTACTAAGCAGGCATACAAGTCTTTTTAGGGTACCCTTTACATACACCCCCGTTGTGAAATTCCTGTCCTCTGCCGGCAGTCTCATCTGGATTGTGGGTCTCTTGGTCCCAGTATTGGTCTCCCAGTCCTCTGTGCAGGGGACAGTGTTAACAGTCTCCGGTCTGACAGTCTGGAATACACGGTGCAGTGAAAGCAGACTGGGGTGATAATAATATATTACGCAGTTTGGCATGCTGCCCAGGTGTGGCACGGCACTGTAGGGGCCATCCCTTGCGGCTCTTCAGTGTACGGGGCCCCAGTGAACACTGAACAGATGCATTCACTCTGGGGTTCACCTAAACCCCTACTTCTTTGGTGTAAGAGCGGCTCAGCCCCAGTTCCGGCCCTAGCTGGCTGTGCAAGGCCTACAGCTGAGCCCACCGGTAGTTATCCAGGCAGTCAAAGGGAAGGGCAGACTTCATGGGCCCTGGGGCCCCCTTGTAGAGAGTCTTCAAGTAGGGCCCCTTGGGTTTTTAGTAGGGGGGCTGCTGCCGGTAAGTGGGCCCATGGTTCAGGAAGGACAGGTAGGGAGGGTACATGACTCCAGCCATAGTACATGTGCATAGCAGGTGGGCTGCGCGGCTGCCCCTTATATCAGCCCGTTATAGCAGGCTTGTTACTTTAACGACAGGCAGCCTTAAGCCCTTCACTGCCAGCCACACCTGACACGCGTCCCCAGCATGGTGGCATCTCCGTACCATAGACAGTACAAATGGCGGAGTGCGCCAACCGACGGAACTGGTCACAATCGCACTTCTATCAGGCTCACACCAGAAAAGCCCCCCCACATTTCAGCATGAAATTGGAGGTGCGCAGAGAGAGGTAGGTGGGGGGGGGGGGGGGGTATACTGGGCAGCGGCAGCCATTAGCAAGTAAAGTGGCAGGGTGATCATCAGCCACTTGCTAATGTTTAGTGTGTGCTGAAAAACTTGTCAAGCTAACCTGTTCTATGGAGCGGGCTCCCCGTTTTCATAACTGAAAAGCAAGCTGGTGCTGTGTTCAGTGCGGAAGAATGGGGGTGGTGTGAGAGGAGCAGCCAATGGCAGTGCAGCCCGCGGATGCTATGACCAATCAGCAGCCTCCTCACTAATAACAGAGCTCTGTACTGTGCGGAGCTCTGTTATCGGATTGCTGTGTGTCTGCTGTATGAAATCCCGTTCTTATTAAAGCGTCTGAGCAGTGAAGGGTCTGGGCGCAAATCGCGACAAAACTACAAAGTCTTGTCGCCATTTTGCAATTCTAAGTCGCATTGGCGACCATTTTGGTCGCCATCATCTGGAGCAGTTTCAGAGAGGGAGATCAGTATTTCAACAGCATAAATGATCCCGCTGACTGAGTTTTTTACCCTGGAAACCAATCAGTCACCAAGGCGTGTGAACGCTGTAATATCCAGTTACAGTATTTGAGTGATTTCCCTCTGCTTAGTGCTGTTTGGAGAGGGAGATCGAAATAGCCGCATAATACCTCTGTAACTTCTGCTGTCTTAAGAGGTACTCCATCTGAGGTTTACCCCAGAGACTAATCATTTTGATCCCCAGGACATGTGATTACTTTGACATGCAGTCATATTAATTATATTAAAAGTTTGTATATAAATAATAAACTTATACAAGTTGATCCAGATGAAGGCAAAAAAAAAAAAACTTTTAGGTAAAAGTCAGTAGGGGAAAAAAAAATCCTTCCCGACTCCAATCAGGTAATCAGAATAACTCACCACCTCTTAAGACAGGGAGTTCCATAGTCTCACTGCTATTACCGTAAAGAATCCTCTTTTTGTACACAAAAAATAAATAAATCTTATTTTCTCAGGACGCAGAGGGTGTCCCCTCATCACAGTCACGTCCTGGGGATAAATTTGTAAAGTGGCAGGACTATGTTCTCATCACGGGCATCTATGCCCCTTTTAATGCAACTCATTGTCCTTGCTGCCTGACACTGGTTTCTACAGCTTAGTTTGCGGTTCACTAAAATTCCTAGGTCCTTTTCAATGTCGGTGTTACCCAGTGTTTTACCGGTAAGTATGTATTGGTGACTTGCATTATTCCTTCCCATGTGCATAACCATCTGCCACTTAACTTCCCAAGCCTCCAATTTATCCAGATCCATCTGCAGCCATATACTGTCCTCTTCCGTTTTAATTACTTTACACAGTTTAGTGTTGTGACGGTCTGAATATAAGTTACCGTCTGTCAATATTGCTGGTGTCAGATAATCAACATTGGAGCCAAAGCTTCATGCTGGAACAAAACACGTTTAATGGAAAACAAGGGCATTCAATTTAAACAGTATCAAACTCCTCCTCTGAGCCCGCGAGACAATGGAGTCCTGGAAACTCATTCCACAAAACAGGGGCTTGGTCACATGACTTACAAGCAAGAACTGTGTCTTTTCCGAAACAATGGCCAAAGTGTTATCTTGTGTATTTTCACTAAGTAGATCAGTCTTGTGGCCAGAAGCAGACGGAGTGTCTGGAAGTGTGTACACATGTCCTTGATACACAAAGATGTCTACACCCATTGTTAGGAGTAGGTATCCATGGGGATTAAGTAGCAGGGAGGTAAAACGGATACTGGGGAGTTCTTCACAAGTGTCATCTGCAAAAATGTATATTTTACTGTGCAAGCCTTTCTACAAGATCATTCATAAATATATTGAAGAGACTAGGGCCTAATACTGACCCCTGTGGTACTCCACTAGGGACAGTGACCCTATCTTAGTGTGTGCCATTAATAACCACCCTCTGTTTTCTATAACTGAGCCAGTTACTTACCCACATAAGACATTTCCCCCAGTCCAAACATTAAGATTTTTATATACTTTTATGTGGTACAGTGTCAAATGCTTTGGAGAAGTCCACATATACAACATCCATTGACTCGCAGCTGTCAAGTCTAGAACCTGCCTCCTCATAGAAACTGATTAAATTAGTTGGACATGACCGATCCCTCATGAAGCCAATGCTGATATGGCGTTATTTGCTTATTTTCATTGAGATACTCCAAGATGGCATCTCTTAGAAAATCTTCAAACAGTTAACCTGTGACAGATATTAAACTTACCGGCCTATAGCTTCTGGGCTCTGTTTTTGGACCCTTTTGAATATTGGCACCACATTTGCTATGCACCAATCCTGTGGAACACTACCTGTCAATATAGAGTCCTTAAATATTAGAAATAAGGGTCTAGCGATGACATTGCTTAAAGGGAACCTGTCATGTGGTTATTTGATTATAATCTAACTAATTATATACAATCATTATCAACTACTAAAAAGTACCTTAGATGTATTCACTTACTGGTGTGACAGATGGTTACCTCATAATATACACACAAAGATGCCACATGGCGCATGCTAATGAGCTGTTTTGAGTCCAGCGTGATGTCATTGAGTCCAGCGTTTATTTAATTCAGAGCTTTAGCCACTCCCCTGCCCACCTGCTGCTAATTTATATGGAAAAAAACTGTCATTCAGCAGCCGGTAGGCGGGGAGAGTCAGGAGCTCATAAATTATTCATGACTCATCATTATCAGCTGGAGCTTTTCATTACAAGATGATGGCAGATTGACTGGGTCAATTAAAGAAAGTGACCCAGCATTTTGCTAAGAGATTCAGTCACTTATTCATGTTGCCCTTAGTTAGGACACCATAAAACTGGTGACAGGTTCACTTTAATTCTCTTAGGATACAGGGGTGTATGCCATGTGGTCCCGACGATTTTATCTATTTTTAATCTTTTTAAGATGCAGCTGTACTTCTTCCTGGGTCAGACAGGACACTTTTTTAATGGGGAATTTACCTTCTACATTTCATCTACAAAACATATTTTTATTACTTTCTGCAAAGTCAAAAGTTTGCATACATTTCATTAATATTTGGTACCATTGCCCTTAAGGCCACTTTCACACTAGCGTTCGATCGGATCCGTTCTGAACGGATCCGATCATAATAATGCAGACGGAGGCTCCGTTCAGAACGGATCCGTCTGCATTATATTGGCATATAAAAGCTAAGTGTGAAAATAGCCTCGGACGGATCCGTCCAGACTTTCAATGTAAAGTCAATGGCGGACGGATCCGCTTGAAGATTGAGCCATATTGTGGCATCTTCAAACGGATCCGTCCCCATTGACTTACATTGTAAGTCTGGACGGATCCGCACGCCTCCGCACGGCCAGGCGGACACCCGAACGCTGCAAGCAGCGTTCAGCTGTCCGCCTGTCCGTGCGGAGGTGAGCGGAGCGGAGGCTGAATGACGCCAGACTGATGCGGTCTGAGCGGATCCGCATCCATTCAGACTGCATCAGGGCTGGACGGAAGCGTTCGGGTCCGCTCGTGAGCCCCTTCAAACGGAGCTCACGAGCTGAAAGTAAACTGTATTACTTGGGTCAAACGTTTTGGTATCCTTTTGGATATTCAAGCTTCTCATAATAGTTGGTCGGAATTTTGGCCCATTCCTCCTGACATAACTGGTGTAACTGAGCCATGTTGGTCGCCTTGCTCGCACCTGCCCTTTCAGCTTTTCCCATAAATTTTCAATAGGATTGATATCAGCTGCCGGAGTTCCACGTTATAGATAGTTGGTCAATTTT
Source organism: Bufo gargarizans (assembly GCF_014858855.1). Classification (NCBI taxonomy): domain Eukaryota; kingdom Metazoa; phylum Chordata; class Amphibia; order Anura; family Bufonidae; genus Bufo; species Bufo gargarizans. Next base: position 423,634,661 of record NC_058081.1, on the reverse strand, counting down.
CGTGAGTTGAATTAAATTCCTCTTGGAGCGCTCCAGCTGTATGATTCCAATTTTTGTATGCTTGTTCACCCAAACATGTTTCAGAGCTCAAACTCGCTCCTTCCTCAGTGGTCAAGCATACTTCACATAATGTCTTCTTTTTATCCTGTGCCAATCTATCAGGAGAGCCAGAAGCTGATCCAGATTTAACTCTTTGTATGTTCAATTATGTGAACTTCCAATTCAGATTCAACTCTTTGTGTGTTCCATTATGTGACTTTCCAGTTTTCTATTATAGAGATATTTAGATCTCTTATTTCATGCTTTACTAATATTAAGTTGCTTGAAATAGTTATTTATAAATAATTATTTAAAACTCTAATATATATTATAATAAAATATTCCAGAGGTATATATAATGTCAAAATTATTTACTAATTTCCAGAGGTATATATAATGTCAATACATCAATTATTCAAGAGTGTAAATAGTTATAAAATATATTTTCAAATATAAAATTATAGAGACCCTTAATGAAGAATGGGATACTTTGCTATTGACACAATCACTATCTCTGACTAAACTAATAGTGAAAAGAAGGGGTCAAATATTGGAACATATAAACGAGAAAATAAATCAAATAAAAATAGACAAATTCCCCAAAAATGAAGAATATAATAGATGGCAAGAGAGGCTATGTAGAAGCCTTGATAAAACAGAACAAGAAATTTTGAATAAAAAGTTGAAAAAATACAATTATAATACGAGGACAGAACCTGTTAGAGAAGAAAACAAAATCTGGAAAACAAAGGTAATACTCAGAGAAGAGAGGAAAAAAGAAAAAACACAAGAAAACATCCAAAAAGCACAACAGACTAGATATACTATACCAGTCACAAACAAATATGAAGCCCTCTCTAATGAACATTTTTTAGATGGAACCCCCCCCTCGCCACAGAATAAGGACACGGTACAGATCACAAGAACATCAACACTCACCACCAATGAGGAGACACTATTCACCCCCACCATTGAGACACCCATACAATTTACGTCAGATATCAGCACTACAGAAATCACCAACCGAACAGAGCACAACACCCACAAGACATACAATGGTTGACACCGACACGGGACAATGGGGAAACACATTATCACAAAGAAAAGACACAAGGCAAAAACAGAAGGAAACACGGAGAGGACAAAAGAAACAATCACCACAGGATATAAAAGAATTAGATGCTATTATAAATTTGAGTGACACAAAATTGTCTGATCCACAAATTAGGGTGTTAAAGGGTTAAAATTTGCACCGACACCAAAAGTCAGTAAATTTGAGGCTTATATCGGGGTAGAAAAATTTATAAGAAAAATTTTGTCTGAAAAAATATTTTTAAAAAAATCAGATTTTAGAACAGACTGAGAAATTATAAATATATGCACACAGAGTTAAAAGAAACCTCAAAAAAATTTCCTAGACAAGAAATAGGCCAGAAAATTGCAGCTTTTAGACAATGTGTCAGTTCAGATATAAGGAAACTGAAAAATGGACGAAACGCTAAAAACAATATTACAAATCAAGAAAGGCAGGCAATCAAAACTTAAAAAAACAAGAAAATCTGATAATACGGCCAGCTGATAAAGGAGGAGCTGTAGTAATAATGGATGCAGAAAAATATAACAACGAATGTCTGAGACAATTGACAGACGTTAATACCTACACTAAATTAAAAGGAGATCCAGGAGAACAATTTTATCAGGAACTCCTACAGCACTGTAAAAAGGGATTGGAGAGCAATATTTTATTTCAGCAGGAACACTATTTTATTATTAAAACGCAACGAAGATTGCCAGTGTTTTATTGTCTCCCTAAAGTCCACAAGGACTCTAAAAAAAAAAAAAAAAAAAAACCCCCGGTCGCCCTATAATTCCAGGGATCGGATCTTTGACCTCAAACCTATTGCAGTATATAGACAGAATGTTACAGCCATCAGTGGAAAAAAAGTGCCTCATATATAAAAGACACCACCCAGATTATTGAAACCTTGGAGAAATTAGAGTGCAATCCGAATTGGATTATGGGGACGCTAGATGTGAACTCCCTATACACAATTATAAGTCATGAACAGGGAGTCGCAGCAATGAAAAACCAATTAGAGAAAAATAGTGGAATTCATACTGAACAGATAGGGTTTTTTTTTTTTGTTTTTTTTTTTGAGCATGGGGTAAATTTTATTTTATCACGTAATTATAATTTTTTTTGATCCGATTTTTATCTCCAAACAAGGGGGACTGCCATGGGCACCAGGATTGCCCCCAGTTACGCAAATTTATTTATGACAAACTGGGAGGATATCCACATTGGCCCAAGACTGGGGACAGACCTGGTGCTCTGGCAACGTTTAATAGATGATGTAATTTTTATTTGGAAAAGTGGGAGAGAGGAACTTTTAACCTTTTTAGAGGATATAAATACGTTTAATTTAAAGTTCACTAGCAATGTGAATAATATAGAGACTGAATATTTGGATCTACTAATTAGAAACGAAGGGGGAAGATATATTTGCAGTACTTTTGAAAAACCGATGTCGAGAAACAGTTTTATATTTTATTTAACAGCTGCCATCTCCCTAGATGGCTGCTGAATATCCCAACAGGACAATTCGGCAGGCTCAAACGCAATTGTACGAAAACGGAGAAGTTTGAGAAGGAAGCTGAGGATATGTAAATCTAAAATAAGAGAAAAGGATAGAAATACCTTCTTTGAAACTAAAGATGGGGACAATAAAAGTAAAAATAAAGAGAGATAAAAATAGGAAGTGAGAATCTTAAAGATGGAACACCAAGATTGATCTTACCTTTTAACCCTGAATACAAGAAAGTGGAACAAATCATTAAACGCTATTGGCATCACATCCTGGAGGATAAGACCATAGGTACACTAATAACAAAAAACCCACAATTCGTGTACACAAAAGCACAAAGTCTAGGATGTAAAATAGCGCCAACAACAAAACAAACCATAATAAAAAAGAGAGGAATCTCACAACATTGGAACCACTTAAAAGGGTTCTACAAATGCGGGAGGTGTTCAAATTGTAAACAAACCACTTTCCCAAGAAAAACAACAGAAGTTCAAGCCACACAAAATAACTTTAAAATTTAGATAAATGAATTACTTACATGTAATTCGGATAATGTATTGTATTTGATCCAATGCCCTTGTGGCAAACAATACATAGGTCGAACGAAAAGACTTCTGAAAACCAGGATAGCTGAACATATCGGAAATATAAAGAAAGGTTATGAGAAACATGTCCTGTCGAGACACTTCAAACACCATCATAATCAGAACCCCTCAGGTCTAATGTTCACAGCATTTGAAAAAATAAACGAACACTGGAGGGGTGGCGATCATATATCTAGGATGTCTCGACAGGAATCAAGAAGAATCTTTGAGTTCGATTCCATTCAACCTAATGGTTTGAATGCGGAACTCAAAATTTTCGGCTTCCTGTAAAATGGGGTGCCCTTGGTTGACGGACAACGGTGGTTTCTGTTTTGAATCCAGCACCCCTGTCTTCCCTTAACTAGGGTCCCCCATAAAACTGCATCTTCTCCAAGGGTCTCTATAATTTTATATTTGAAAATATATATTTGAACATATATTTTATAACTATTTACACTCTTGAATAATTGATGTATTGACATTATATATACCTCTGGAAATTAGTAAATAATTTTGACATTATATATACCTCTGGAATATTTTATATTATATATTTTATAGTTTTAAATAATTATTTATGAATAATTGTATTTCAAGCAACTTAATAATATTTATAAACGGTAAAGTTGGAAAGCAGCATGAAATAAGAGATCTAAATATCTCTATAATAGAGAACTGGAAAATCACACAATGGAACACAGAGTTAAATCTGAATTGGAAGTTCACATAATTGAACATACAAAGAGTTAAATCTGGATCAGCTTCCGGCTCTCCTGATAGATTGGCACAGGATAAAAAGAAGACATTATGTGAAGTATGCTTGTCCACTGAGGAAGGAGCGAGTTTGAGCTCTGAAACATGTTTGGGTGAACAAGCATACAAAAATTGGAATCATACAGCTGGAGCGCTCCAAGAGGAATTTAATTCAACTCACGAAAATTGACCAACTATGTATAAAGTGGAACTCCGGCAGCTGGAACATACAAGTTAAGAGGCGACTGAAACATTAAATAGAGACGCCGCCATAGCATGTGGCACGCCGACTCTTAAGAAACAAGCTGCGATCGGAAGGTCCGAATCATAAAGGTCAGTCTGTTCTCAGAATAGGAACGGGACGCCGCACCAGAAAACAACTGAATCGTGAGTAGACCAAACACTTAATGTGTAGAATAGAGGATCCGCATTTTTATTTTAAGCATGTGCATTGCACAAAAGGAATATAAGGAGACATTCAGCAACTAATTGCAAGTTTTTTCAATAACTGCTACAACCAAGAAAATTGTTGTTACATTGCTGTCACACATTGCGTCCATAGGAATAGTGGCGCATACACATGGAATAATTGCCACAAATCCAATCATATAAGAAAGTCTTTTGCTGCATATTATTACCAACTGCTGCTAACAATTTTGCTACGGACTAATTGTGATATACTTTTGATACTGCTACCATTGTTGCTATATATTATCAACTGGTGAATTGCTGCTATATTATCATTTGTTATATTATTTATCATTGTTACATTGTTCTTAATTGTCGTTATATTGTTGCTATCTATTGTCTTACATATCCATGTTATTTTTAATGAATAAAATTGCCTTTCCATGAACCCATAAATAGAGTGCCTGCTCACTATCTTTATAAATTTGTTATCCTTAAGCCACTTTATTATTTTACAGTATGCTTTGGGTCATTGTCTATTTGGAAGACCCATTTCCGCCCAGCTTTAACTTCCTGGCTGATGTCTTGATGTTGCTTCTGTATTTCCACATAATATTCTTTCCTCATAATGCCATCTATTTTGTGAAGTGCACTAGTCCCACCTGCAGAAAAACAACCCCACAACATGATGCTGCCACCCCCGTGTTTCACAGTTAAGATTATGGCCAAAATGTTCAATTTAAATTTTGTCACACCACAGGACATGTCTCCAAAAATGTAGGTCTTAGTTCCTGTGTGCATTTGCAAACATTAAGCTGTCTTTTTTTTTTTTTTTTAATGTTTCTTTTGGAGTAATGGCTTCTTCCTGGCAGAGTAGCCTTTCAGCCCATGTTGATACAGTACTAGTTTCACTGTGGATATTGACACAATCTTACCAGCTTACGCCATCATCTTCACAGGGTCTTTTTCTTGTCGGACCAATGCACATTCATCCCTCCTGTATCCTAAGAATAAAAAAATAAAAAAACGGTATCCTAAGGATTAAATAAATTCCAATTAAAAAAAAAATGCTTTTTTCATTGAAAAAATGCATTTCAGCTCAAATAAAATCTCCACATGTAAATATCATGCAAATAATTCCATACGGTGAACGCCATAAAAATCAACCTAAAAAATTTCAGAATTGCTGTTTTTTGTTTAGTTGCCACCCAAAAAAATGAAATAAAAAGTAATCAAAACATGTTATGATAACAATGAAAACTACAAGTCATCCCACAACAATTAAGCGCCCAAACAGCTCTGTAGAAAGAAAACTAAAAAGTTATGAGTCTTTGGATGTGGCAATGCAAAAACATATATATTTTTTTAAAGGGTTTTTATTGCGGAAAAAATTATAAAACGTAAAAAAGCTATTTATTTGGTATCGCTGTAATTGTCCTGACAGAGAGAATAAAGTTATAATGTTAGGGTTCTTTAACACTTGCGTTCTTTTCTTCCGGCATAGAGTTCCGTCATCGGGGCTCTATGCCGGAAGAATCCTGATCAGTTTTATCCTAATGCATTCTGAATGGAGTGAAATCCGTTCAGGATGCATCAGGATGTCTTCAGTTCCGGAACGGAACGGTTTTTGGTCGGAGAAAATACTGCAGCATGCTGCGCTTTTTGCTCCGGCCAAAAATCCTGAAGACTTGCCGCAAGCCCGGATCCGGAATGAATGCCTATTGAAAGGCATTGATCCGGATCCGGCCTTAAGCTAAACGTCGTTTCGGCGCATTGCCGGATTCGACATTTAGCTTTTTCTGAATGGTTACCATGGCTGCCGGGACGCTAAAGTCCTGGCAGCCATGGTAAAGTGTAGTGGGGAGCGGGGGAGCAGCATACTTGGCGTCCGTGCGGCTCCCGGGCGCTCCAGAGTGACGTCAGGGTGCCCAAAGCGCATGGATCATGTGAGTATACCGCTCCCCCGCTATCCGCTCCTACTATGGCAACCAGGACTTTAATAGCGTCCTGGCTGCCATAGTAACACTGAAAGCATTTTGAAGACGGATCAGTCTTCAAATGCTTTCAGTACACTTGCGTTTTTCCGGATGCGGCGTGTAATTCCGGCAAGTGGAGTACACGCTGGATCCGGACAACGCAAGTGGGAAAGAGGCCTTACACACGTTAAAGTTTTCCGGTATTGAGTTCCGTCACAGGGGCTCAATATCAGGAAAAAAAACTTCAGTTTTATCCTAATTCTGAATGTAAAGCATTCCATTCAGTATGTATCAGGATGTCTTCAGTTCAGTCACTCTTAGGCCTCTTTCACACGGGCGTCAGTTTTTTTTTGCCCGGATAAGAGCCGGGTGCGTTGCGGGAAAATGCACGATTTTCCCGCGAGAGTGCAAAACATTGTCATGCGTTGCACTCGCGTGAGAAAAATCGCGCATGTTTGGTACCCAAACCCGAACTTCTTCACAGAATTTCGGGCTTGGGATTGATGTTCTGAAGATTGTATTATTTTCCCTTTATAACATGGTCATAAGGGAAAATAATAGCGTTCTGAATACAGAATGCATAGTAAAACAGCGCTAGAGGGGTTACAAAAATAAAATAAAATTTAACTCACCTTAGTCCACTTGATCGCGAAGCCGGCATCTCCTTGTGTCTCCTCTGCGCTGAACAGGACCTGGGGTGAGCTCCTCCATTAAATACCGGTTAAGGACCTTCGATGACGTCACTCCGGTCATCACATGGTGCGTCACATGTGACGCACCATGTGATGACCGGAGTGACGTCATCGAAGGTCCTTAACCGGTATTTAATGGAGGAGCTCACCCCAGGTCCTGTTCAGCGCAGAGGAGACACAAGGAGATGCCGGCTTCGCGATCAAGTGGACTAAGGTGAGTTAAATTATTTTGTTTGTTTTTTTAACCCCTCTAGCGCTGTTTTACGATCGTTCTGTATTCAGAATGCTATTATTTTCCCTTATAACCATGTTATAAGGGAAAATTGCACCGCATCCGTACTTGCTTGCGGATGCTATGCGATTTTCACGCTTCCCATTCACTTCTATGGGGCCTGCGTCGCGTGAAAATCGGACAATATAGAGCATGCTGCGATTTTCACTTAACGCACAAGTGATGCGTGAAAATCACCGCTCATGTGCACAGCCCCATAGAAATGAATGGGTCAGGATTCAGTGCGGGTGCAATACGTTCACCGCACGCATCGCACGGAAAACTTGCCCGTCTGAAAGGGGCCTTAGGGTTTTTGGCCGGGGAAAATGCAGCAGCATGCTGCAGTATTTTCTCCGGCTAAAATTCCAGAACACTTGCTTGAATGCCGGATCCGGCATTCATTTTCATTGAAATGTATTAATGTCTGATCCAGTACCAAGTGTTCTGGAAAACCGTAGAGACGGTGTTTCAATGCATTTGTCAGACTGATCCGGATCCAGAAACAAATGCTATCTGTTTGCATACGCATTTCCGGATCCGCCAGGCAGTTCTGGCAACAGAACTGCCTGCCGGAATCCAACAATTCAAGTGTGAAAGTACCCTTATTTGTGCCAATAAATGTATAAAGTAAAAACTCAGTGTCGGTATTGCTGTTTTCCCTCTCCCTGAAAGAGTTAATAAAAGTTAATGAGTAAGTTAAGTGTACCCCAAAATGACACTATTAAAAACTACAGCTTTTCCAGCAAACACGCCCTCATACAGCAACATAAATGGAAAAATAAGTCATAGCTCTTGGAAACTGACAATGAAAAGATGAAAAAAATGTTTCACCCGCGATGTTAGGGATGCTTGTCATCGCCTGCTATTGGCTGCTCCCCCCTGACACTGGTGCAGGGACCAGGAGCAGTGTGGGGAGCCAGGTAAGTAGTTTCAGTGTGAGGGGTCCAGGCATATGGGGGACATTTTTTTGGTCATTTTGGATTGACCGGCAGCACTGTAGTTCAATAATAAAATTAATTCACAGAAATGCATCCCTAATAATTGTGCATATAGTGCAAACTTTCCTAAGGCTAATTTCACACCAGCGTTTTTGCTGGATCAGTCATGGATGGGCAAAAACGCTTCCGTCACAATAATACAACAGTCTGCATCCGTTATGAAAGGATCTGTCATGAACACCATAGAAAGTCAATGGGGGACGGATCCATTTTCTATTGTGTCTGAGAAAATGGATACGTCCCTATTGAATTACACTGTGAGTCATGACGGATCTGTCTTGCTCCGCACAACATTGCGGACAGAAGAACTGAGCTTGCAGCATTATTCTGTCCGCGATGGGACGCAACTAAACGGAACGGAATGCATTATGTTGCACTCCGTTTCATACAGTTTAGTTTTGTCCCCATTGACAATGAATGGGGACGAAACTGTTTTCCCCGCTATTGAGATCAAGCGCAGATGTGAAAGTAGGCTAATTTGTGTAATAATTTGACATTTTAGAACATGCTGTTTGGTTAGAAATAAAGCCAGAGTTAAAGGGTCTGAAATAGTTAGACTATCTCTAGCCAAATTTTTGGGGTCATTTACTTTGCACTCTTACTCATGTGCTATTAGCTTTTTGTACTAGGAATGTTGTTTTCCCCATGTCAATTTCTAGCATTTGTCCATATCTGTGTGATGTGCTGAAATTCCCAGTTTCACCTCCCTCCTCCCCTCCATTCACACTTATCTGTCTGTCAGTCTGCTTTTATGTTGTTCTTCATCATACGTAGTCATTGCGTCAAATATTAGGGGCAACATTTTAAAATATTATTAATGGGGCATTACTGAACGTATTTTTTGCTCTGTAAGACACACCTGACCATAAGATTTTAGAGGAGACGAATAAGATTTTTTTATTTTTTCAACATAAATCTTTTCCTTTTTATTGGTGAAAATGGTCATACAAGTCATAAAAAAGCAGATGTTACAATGTATTAGAGCTCAACAGCTCTAGCAAGAGCATACATATTGGAAGAAATGATTATGAACTACAATATTATGTTTCATAATGTAGCAAAATACATTACATACAATTAAGTAAACAAAACAAACTAATCCTTTGAAGAAAAGGTCTCCAACCAAAAGGGAAGAATAGATACATCTCGGTAGAGAGGGTGGCATCTAATCTAAGAGTTCCATTGTTTAAGGAAAGAACATAATGACTGTCGCTGGAGTTCCGATAATCGTTCATATACAGATCATTTCTATTAGACGATGAACTTTCAGGGCCTCAGGGGACTTCCAGTGTGTCGCTATTAGAAGTTTCACAGCTGACAAAATGTGGCTCATAAGTTTTCTAAACTAAAAAGGGAATTGTTCTATCCCTACGGAAAACAAACGTAGCTCCAGAGTCATAGTTACCAGAGTCCAGATGATATTTTGAAGTAAAAGTTAAACACTGGACCAAAACGGAGTTAAGATCGGAGATTCCCAGAATGTGTATTAGGGTACCTGATGATCAATCACATCTCCAGCATCTATGGTCTGCTTTAGCAAATATTTGGGCCAATCGAGGGGGGTAAAGTACAATTTAACTAGTAGCTTATGATAAACTTCTAATAGATTGGAACATGAGGTGGCCCTAATTGTTGCGTGCAAAGCTACCTGGCATTCTTTGGGAGTATAAGAGGTTTGCAGATCTTTTTCAGTTCAATATGTGGGTTTTCTTATTCACCTCTGTATCAATTATGAGAACTGTGTAGATAAGTCTGGTAGAGGTAGAGACTCCTCCAGAGGGCGAGAAAAGAATATTGTACAAGGGTAGGGAAGTAGATGCCCCTGCCAAAGGGTTGTTTATGAGATATTGGGTGAACCTAATGTAGTCAAAGTATTTAGAAGTAGGAAATAAAACTTGTAAATAGGAGAAGGGTCTAAGTGTAGCCCCCTCATAATTTAATCTAGCTCCTCTATTCCTCTAAAAGACATAGACAAATTAGGGATCACAATCTTTAGTATGGGGAGGGGCATTTCCTTTTTTAGTATATTCCCCTGGGATCTTTTGAGCAGCTTTTTCCAGGCCAAAATATAAACTTTTATAGGAGGAGAGAATGGTAGAGGATGATTAGGAGATAATGTATGTATCAGAAGTAATGCTTTAAGAGATTTTCCTTCATGTAACTCCGCCTTAGTTTGAGGCCAACTTACAGCAACATCTCGTTGCCACCAATATCTCAGTTGTTTAATAAGTAATGCATTGTAATAACTTTGTATATTAGAAACTCCCATTCCTCCTCTACTCCTATGGCCATATAGAATAGAGGCTGCTACTGGAGGTCATCCCTTCTATGTAAATGAGAACACTTGACGCTGAAAGCTACGAAGAACCCTTTTTGGAAGGGGTATGGCTAGTGTTCTAAAGTAACATTTTTTGGGTAGTACCATCATCTTATAGATGATAATGCAGCCCAACCATGATGGTTCTACTTGAGAATATTTATCCAGTTCCTTTTGTAGTGAGGTAAGAAGAGTATCATAGTTTTGTGAGAATAGTTTGTTGAGAGGAAAACACAACTGTATTCATAGATTATGGAGGATAAGGACCATTGAAAAGTATACTCCTCCCATATTATTGTTTGTAAAGGGGAAGGTACATTAATTGCTAAGATCTGCGACATAGCCTCATTAATCTTATGATGGGACACCCTGCCAAACAAATCAATAATAAAGGATGCTGACGGCAAAGAAACCAGGAAACACATGAGCAATATAACATTATCAGCAAAGAGATCCAATTTGTGTTGGTGGCGTCCCCCCCTCCCCCTTTCCCCTGCAGGTATACCTCTAACTGTTCCAGACTTTATAATTTTCTCAGCAAAGGGTCCCATCACCATTAAAAGTAAGAGGCGACGAGGGGCAATGCTGCCTCGTCCCATTCGTAAAGGGGGACGAAAGAGTATAATTTACTAGTACACTAGCTGATAAATGGGAGTATAGGACTTGAATGGCTTGCCGTATTAGACCTTGAGAGAACAGCAAAAGCGAACCCCCCCCCCCCCAATGTATCCGGTCTAACACCTTCTCTGCATCCAATGTTAGAAGGCGCCCGTAGTCTCCTCGCTATTTCAATTAATCCCAAGATCTGTCTAGTACCATCCAGGACTTGTCTTTCCATAGTGAACCCTACCTGTTTGCTGTGGATAATTGAAGGGAGAACCTGTAAAAGGCAGTGCGAAAGGACTTTAGCATAGAGCTTTACATCACAATTTAAAAGAGAGATGGGACGGGATGTCCACAAATTTGGCAGATCTAGCTTTTTTTATATTGTGAGCTCAGTTGCATTAATGTGCCCCTGATTGTGGCCTTATGAGCTAGCCATAGTACGAAGGGGTCTACCTCACCATTGTCATTAAAGGAAAAATAATCCTTCAAATGATTCTATCACATCTTTTTATTGGGGTGACGCAGCAGATAAGTGCTATTCCGCCATGCCTTGTAGGAAGGTGGGTTCGGAGAGCTGTTAAAGGAGCAGAATATTGTGGCATGGTCAGACCATAAAGACACTATTGTTTAGACCAGGGGTGCACAACCTGTGGCCCAGGTGCCACATGCGGCCCTCTAAGCCATTTTGTGCGGCCCCCAACCATCTGGTAACAGATGTTTGTCTGGTTGCTGCTCACATCTATCTTTGATGCATTCTCTCGTTAGATGGGAGTCCTGGACCTGTAACTATACATTAATGGTATGTTCAATATGCCTTAAATACAGTATTTCATTTTTTAATACCCCTTTAAAATGTATTTTCGGCCCTCGTCATTGGTTTAGTCTGCCAATGTGGCCCCAAACCAGAAAATGTTGTGCACCTTTGGTTTGGACGAACAGATCGAGAGCAATAGGGATTTATCCACAACGACCAGATCTATGCTGGAAAAGGACCTATGGTTCGGGGAATAGAAAGTATATTCTCTTGAGCCTACATTAACCGCCTCTGGACCGCCTAATGCAGGATTGTTCTGCAGGTGGTCGATTCATTCCTCCTTCACGCTTCGCTTCATCTTGCGAGATGTGAGATTACGCGCATAGCCGGCCCGCGCATAAGCGGTGCGGGCCGGCAAACGTTAAAGGAGGAGTTCGTCACCAGCCTGCCAGCCAATGATCATCGCTGGCAGGCTGGTGATTTTCAAAAAATCGAATCACAAGCCAGTTAACACATTATTTTTTAATAATTTTATTTATATAATGTGTTAACTGGCTTCTGTGCTCCTCTGTTGGTCCTTTTCGTCGGTTGGTCTCTGCAGAGGAGTACAGATCACTGTAAGTACACAAGACAACACATTTAGCCCTTGATCACCCCTGTCAATCACTAGTGAAAGGGAAAAAAGTGATCAGTGTAAACTGTCACATTTTTTTTTTCACGAGTATTGACTGTTAGGTTTTAGGTTAGGTTGAGGCCCCTTTGGTAGGTAGTTAGCGTCAGTTAGTGCCCAGCCCACTGCACCGCTGTCACGGATTCGCTGATTAGCGTATCGCTAATCAGCTTTGGTACTTTTATAGTATCTGTAAGTGATCGGAACTGATCACAGTCAGATCTATAATAGTATTAGTGTCACCTTAGCTCGCCCTCCACCCAAAACGCAGTGTTTGCCTGATCAGTCGCCCACACGTGCGTTCACCCACGCCCGTGTCGCTGCAGTGACAACATTTTTATTTTTTTATCATTGCACAATCACTTCACAAGCGCTGCGGCGATAAAAAAAAACAAACAGTATTGATATTTTTTATCAATCGCAGCGGCTTCCTGTACTTCGCTAGTCTCCCATTTGTAAGACAGGCTTGCTTTTTTTCTTTGGTAGTCTCAGGGAATACCCCCTAAATTTAGTTGACCAAATGGCAAGTAAGAGGTATTCTTCTGAAGAGGCCTACAGGCTTCTGACCCAGTCGGATGAGGAATGGGAACCCTCATCTGACGAATCCAGTGGGTCAGAATACGAACCTGTAGAAAGCAGTGGCAGTCTGACCCAAAGTTCGGACGATGAGGTTGAGGTCCCTGATACCACCAGGCGTACCCGGCCCCATGTTGCTACACCACAGGTTGCACAGGATTTGCTTCAAGGGCAGCAGAGTGGGGCTGGCGCTGTCGGATTGCGTGGTGAGGCATACACCAGCAGCGCAGCCCATCCTGGACCTTGTACCAGTACTGCCGTAGAACATGGTGAAGCGGCAAGCACCAGAAGGGCAGTTGAAGCTGGTACGGTGGCACGTGCATTAGTTCCCCCGTCGCAGCCACCGCACAGACAGGCCCGTAGAGCCCCTAGAGTCCCTGAGGTGCTGGCAAACCCTGATTTTCAGCCCCCAACTTCAGCCACACAAGTAGTTCCCCCTTTCACCGCTCAGTCTGGAGTTCGGGTTGAGACAGCTCAGATCGGATCGTCACTGGGATTTTTTGAGCCTTTCTTGACTGCGGTATGGAAACAAAACGGTATGCCACTCAATTTATAGCCCCCAACCCGGGAAGCTTTTATGCCCAGACTTAACGGTGGAAACCCATCCAAGTTTACACATTTAAAACTTTTCTGGGCCTTCTCCTCAACATGGGCCTGACAAAAAAGCGTGAAATGAACCCAATTCATCACATGCCCATGTTCTCTGCTGCCATGTCCAGGACACGATTTGAGACCATCCTGCGTTTCCTGCACTTTAGCGACAACAGCACCTCATCCCAGATGCCACCCAGCTTTTGACCGGCTCCACAAAATTCGGCCCCCCATAGACCACCGTAACACCAAATTTGCAGATTTGTATACTTTTTGAGCAAAACATCTGCATAGACAAGTCCCTGATACATTTTACTGGGCACCTTGGCTTCAAACAATACATCCCAAGCAAGCGCGCCTGGTATGGGGTCAAATTGTATAAGCTCTGTGAAAGGGCCACCAGCTATACCCACAAATTTCAGATCTATGAGGGTAAAGATCAGACCCTGGAGCCGGTCTGTTGCCCTGACTACCTGTCCCCCAACGGCTCATTACCACCCATCTTGCAAGGGGGGAGAGGGCTGCCTTGTGTAACGAAGAACTGCTCGCGGTGAAATGGAGAGACAAGCGTGACGTTTATGTGCTCTTCTCCATTCACGCAGACACGACAATCCAAATGGAACTAGCAACCAGTGTCATTGAAAAGCCCCTCTCAGTCCACGACTATAATTTGCTCATGGGAGGGGTGGACTTCAATGACCAGATGTTGGCTCCTTATTTAGTGTCCTGCCACACCAGATGCTGGTATAAGAAGGTGTCTATATATTTAATTCAATTGACTATGTACAGGTCCTTCTAAAAAAATTAGCATATTGTGATACAGTTCATTATTTTCTGTAATGTACTGATAAACATTAGACTTTCATATACTTTAGATTCATTACACACCAACTGAAGTAGTTAAAGCCTTTTATTGTTTTAATATTGATGATTTTGGCATACAGCTCATGAAAACCCAAATTTCCTATCTAAAAAAATTAGCATATTTCATCCGACCAATAAAAGAAAAGTGTTTTTAATACAAAAAAGTTAACCTTCAAATAATTATGTTCAGTTCTGCACTCAATACTTGGTCGGGAATCCTTTTGCAGAAATCACTGCTTCAATGCGGCGTGGCATGGAGGCAATCAGCCTGTGGCACTGCTGAGGTGTTATGGAGGCCCAGGATGCTTTGATAGCAACCTTAAGCTCATCCAGAGTGTTGGGTCTTGCGTCTCTCAACTTTCTCTTCCCAATATCCCACAGATTCTCTATGGGGTTCAGGTCAGGAGAGTTGGCAGGCCAATTGAGCACAGTAATACCATGGTCAGTAAACCATTTACCAGTGGTTTTGGCACTGTGAGCAGGTGCCAGGTTGTGCTGAAAAATGAAATCTTCATCTCCATAAAGCTTTTCATCAGATGGAAGCATGAAGTGCTCCAAAATCTCCTGATAGCTAGCTGCATTGACCCTGCCCTTGATAAAACACAGTGGACCAACACCAGCAGCTGACATGGCACCCCAGACCATCACTGACTGTGGGTACTTGACACTGGACTTCAGGCATTTTGGCATTTCCCTCTCCCCAGTCTTCCTCCAGACTCTGGCACCTTGATTTCCGAATGACATGCAACAGTCCAGTGCTGCTTCTCTGTAGCCCAGGTCAGGCGCTTCTGCCGCTGTTTCTGGTTCAAAAGTGGCTTGACCTGGGGAATGCGGCACCTGTAGCCCATTTCCTGCACACGCCTGTACACGGTGGCTCTGGATGTTTCTACTCCAGACTCAGTCCACTGCTTCCGCAGGTCCCCCAAGGTCTGGAATCGGTCCTTCTCCACAATCTTCCTCAGGGTCCGGTCACCTCTTCTCGTTGTGCAGCGTTTTCTCCCACACTTTTTCCTTCCCACAGACTTCCCACTGAGGTGCCTTGATACAGCACTCTGGGAACAGCCTATTCGTTCAGAAATTTCTTTGTGTCTTACCCTCTTGCTTGAGGGTGTCAATGATGGCCTTCTGGACAGCAGTCAGGTCGGCAGTCTTACCCATGATTGCGGTTTTGAGTAATGAACCAGGCTGGGAGTTTTTAAAAGCCTCAGGAATCTTTTGCAGGTGTTTAGAGTTAATTAGTTGATTCAGATGATTAGGTTAATAGCTTGTTTAGAGAACCTTTTCATGATATGCTAATTTTTTGAGATAGGAATTTTGGGTTTTCATGAGCTGTATGCCAAAATCATCAATATTAAAACAATAAAAGGCTTGAACTACTTCAGTTGGTGTGTAATGAATCTAAAATATATGAAAGTCTAATGTTTATCAGTACATTACAGAAAATAATGAACTTTATCACAATATGCTAATTTTTTGAGAAGGACCTGTACAATAGTTTTGTTCTCTACAGTAAGGCTGGGAGAACAGGATCCTTCCTCACATTTCAGGAATAGATCATCGAGAACATCCATCCACCAGTGTAGTGAGCCATCTACACGAGCGACATTTCCCCAATGTCATTGCTGGTACCTCAACCCAAGCACCACCCCAAAAAAGATGTTGTGTCTGTAGCAGGAGTGGAATAAGGCGTGACATCTGCTATTTCTGTCCTGACCACCCTACCCTATGCTTAGGGGAGTGTTTCCAGAAGTACCACACACAGGTACACTATTAGCATAGGGATTGCGTGACACAGGACAGGCTCACAGGGCTCTTGGGGCCCTTTCACTCACAGCTGCTGCAAACCTCTCCTTTCACCTGGGACAAAGTGCATAATGTACTTCGCCACAGCTCATAGCCTGTCTGAGCTGTGCGCTGTGATTGGCCAGCACTGCAGCAAGGGACACGCCTCCTACAAAAAATCAGTCCAATACAACAGACGGAGCTGAGACACCGGAGCCTATCTCGGGTGAACGGAGCGGCGCCCAGGCATACTAGTAAGTGCATGGGGACCCCTGGGCGCCGCTCTGCCCACAGATAGTAAGTTTTTAGTTTGTATAGGAGTGAAAGGTCCTCTTTAAGCTAGAGGAGCTGAGGTGGTTAAGACATCATACAGTTCCTCCTTCCCCAGCCACATTATTGGTGCTGGAGAAGGCACCCTGCCCCTGCCAGTAGAATCCAAGTCCCATCAGGAATGATGTTGAAATCTCCCCAGAGCATTAACACTCTTTTTTTTGTATTTTAACCCTTCATGACCAAGGGTCATTGATGCCCCAGTGACCAGGTCAAAATGTACAAATCTGACATGCGTCATTTTATGTGGTAATAGCTTTGGAACACTTTTATTTATCCAAGCCATTCTGAGATTTTCTCGTGACATATTGTACTTTGAAAAAATCCCATATTTATTTAAAAAAAATAGAAAAATTCACAATTTTCAAAATTTCAATTTCTTTGCTTCTAAAACAGAAAGTGATACCTAATAAAATATTTATTACTTTACATTTCCAAAATGATGCCAACATAAAGTAGGCATATAGAAAATGTTATTTTATTTTTTTAGGACGTTAGAAGTTTAGAAGTAATTCTTAAAATTTTAAAGAAAATTTCCAAAACCCACTGTTTAAGGACCAGTTCAGGTCTGAAGTCACTTTGTGGGGCTTACATAGTGGAAACCCCCCATAAATGACCCCATTGTAGAAACTACACCCCTCAAGTTACTCAAAACTGATTTTACAAACTTTAACCCTTTAGGTTTTCCACAAGAATTAAAGGAAAATGGAGATGACATTTTCAAAATTTCACTTTTTTGGCAGATTTTCCATTTTATTACATTATTTTTCTTTAACACATTGAGGGTTAACAGCCAAACAAAACTCAATATTTATTACCCTGATTCCGCGGTTTACAGAAACACCCCACATGTGGTCGTAAACTGATGTAAGGTTGCACGGCATGGCGCAGAAGGAAAGGAATGCCATATGGTTTTTGGAATGCAGATTTTGCTAAACTGGTTTTAGATGTCATCTCTCATTTAAAACACCCCTGATGCACCCTTATAGAAGAAACTCCCAAAAAGTGACCCTATTTTGGTAACTAGGGGATAAGGTGCCAGTTTTATTGGTACGATTTTGGGGTACATATGATTTTTAATTGCCCTATATTAAGTTTTTTGTGAGCCAATTTTTTTTTTTTTTTTTTTTACAAGATTCATCTGAAAGGGTAGATCATGTGCTATTTTTTTTATAGAGCAGGTTGTTACGAACACAATTATATCAAATATGTCTACTTTAGTTGGTTGTTTTAGTTTTAAATAATGTATTTTTTAAAATTGCTTAATTTTTTGTGTCCATTTTCTGAACGCCAATTTTTTTTTTTTTTTCTGCCGATCGTCTTATGCAGGGGCTCTTTTTTTTTGCAGAAGGAGTTGAGGTTTTTATTGGTACCATTTGTGGGTACAAAGGATTTTTTGATCATTCATTAATTAGACTTTATGGGGCAAGGTGACAAAAAAAATTGTCTGTTTTGGAACAGTTTTATTTATTTATCTTTACAGCGTTAGGTCATGTGACAGTTTTATAGAGCAGATCGTTACGGATAAGGCAATACCTAATATGTATACTTTTTCTTATTTAAGTTTTACACAATAATAGCATTTCTGAAACCAAAAAATTTTAGTTTTAGTGTCTCCATAGTCTGAGAGCCATGGCTTTTTTATTTTTTGTGTGATTGTCTTAACTAGGGTATCATTTTATGCGAGATGAGGTGATGGTTTGATTGGTACTATTTTGGGGGTCATAAGCCTTTTTGATCGCTTGCTGTTGCACTTTTTGTGATGTAAGGTGACAAAAATGGCTTTTTTTTTTTTACACAGTTTTTATTTTTTTATGTTTATCGGACGGGGTATATCATGTGATATACTTATAGAGACGGTCGTTACGGACGCGGTGATACCTAATATGTGTAGTGGTTTTTTTCCATTTTTTTATAGGAAAAGGCAATTTATTTTTGTTAATTTTACATTTTTATTTATTTTTACTTTTTATTTTATTTTTTCACATTATTTTTTTTATCAAGTCCCTCTTGGATCTTGAGAATCCAGTGGGGCTGATGGCTGTACTATACTTTGCAATGCTCTTGCATTGCAGAGTATAATACAATTAGATGCCCTGTAGGTGGCAACAGCGGACGCTTTTGTAAAGTGTCCGGCTGCCATGGCAACCATCGAGGTTGTCATCGCAGTGCGCCATCTCCCTCTATTAACTCCATGGATGCCGCTGCTGCGGCATCTATGGGGTTACAGCAGAGTGTCAGCATAGAGCTGACACTCTGCTTATGGCGGCAGCTCAGGAATGGAGCCGCCGCTATCACACACAGCAGGGGGACCAAACCGTATCGGGAGGAGGGGGGGTGTCACTGAATGTATGGGCCGGGGAGGGGGCGGACGCATCAGGGCACTGTGCAGGCTGATTCAACGTGCACAGTGTAGACAGCTTCAGGTGCAGGGGCACAGATCGGGATGGGGGGGGGGGGGGGCACGAGGACTCCATGTGATTTCAGGCTCTGATCTGCAGAGCGCAGATCAGAGCCTGAAATCGGCATTTTATCACTGCCGTGAGCCGATTTGGTTAGTCTGCACAGACTAACCAATCTGATCGATTGCCGGCAAGGGGCCACTCTGATTGGTCCCTTGCCGGCATTACTGCACTGTATGATGTCCGTGACAGCAGCAGGGCAGGGGCAGAAACTTTAATCCAAGCGCTGCTGCCAGAACGTTTATATACGTGGTAGCTGCACGGGGTATGTGTAGCTATCACGTATATATACGGATTGCGGTCATGAAGGGGTTAAGTAGTTCAAAAACCGTACCTGTGATTTATTTGGAGCATAGATATTGGCAATGGTTAGGACTGTGGACCAGGACAAGGTACCTACCACATCATCACCTCAATACTCTATCTGAAACTGGAGAGAATCCTTTACTGCTAAAGAAAAAGGTACAAACGGAATAGCAAACAACCACGTGCTAGATCACGTGAGACGCCAACCCGGCAGGAAAGAGTGCGCAACACACAACGTGGACAAGTAAACCACCGGGAAGATTACAACAGCTACTGCTCCATCAATACAGGTACAACTTGGACCACAGGGTGAGTACAAATATTTGCTGTGTGGGACGCCACCAGCATTTAACATCACAAAGTGAACACTGTACAAAATACCCTTTGACGGCAGACAACATCACCTGTATTTATGAACACGTACCGTACCTAAAAATATCATTTAAATGATACTGGATTAATACCAAAATCCTTCTTGATATATACAGCCTTTATGACATTATTATCTTGGATAAACATTGCTGTATTCCTCAGAAATCTTGGACGATCTTGGACTATTTCTAATAAAAAATAAAATAAAAATTTAATATATATTTTTTATATATATTTTTCCATTTTTATATATATATATATTATTATTTTTTTTCATTTTTTTTTTTATACCATAAGACCTCTACTGACTCATATTATCAACCACTACTATCGATTATTTTCCATCACTATATCCTGTGTGTTTTTTATCGAATATTTGACTCATCGAATATATTTGCTTATCGCTATCGATTATATATCCTTTTTCTTTTTATTGACCAAAATATATATATACCCTTTCTCACGGAACATTTTTTATCACCTCGATTATTAATATATTTCGATCATCTATCGAATACCCACCCCAACAGATTTAATTATCGATTAGACATTCGCAATTCCAACACACTTATACCTCACTACCCCTTCACTCTTCCCTACACTATCCGGGTGATAACCCCAACACAGTCCCACTACCCAATATAAATCAACAAGAAAACAACCAATCAATAGACTTTGTATAATAAAAGAACTAATAAAAAAAACTCCTTATAATAACCAGATATAGAGTGCCTGTCAATTTCTTTACTTCGATTCTCTATACCTACCAGTGGTCAGGTGAACCACTCCAGACAAGAGCACCACTTCAGGGACTCCAGCCACTATTATTCTTCTTTTTGTCTGAATTAGCAAGGAATACCTGAGAAAAGCCTCTATGTGAAAAGTCGGGATGTTTGTCTTTAAAGTGGGTTTCTTGAACGCAAAGCATATCAAATATCAGACGGATTCTGGTCCACCACAATTTCAAATTATTCCTTCTGTTTATGTCTTCAATATCAGCCAATTATGCTCTTAAGGCCGCTACCTCATCCTCCAAGGAGTTAGTGAGCATCTATCAAATCGTTGTGAGATTTGGTTTGTTCTCCCATTTTATTTTCAATATGACCCATGCCCCACTTTATCAAGGGAAGATGTGATATTGGTTGCCACTTGCTGCAGATGAGTTTTAATAGATCGATGCATCGCTGACATTATGGTTTTAATAAATGTCTTTGACGCATATTGGTTAATTGTGGTAAACTCTATAGGATGGTCATATATTGTGGAGACATCAGTATCATCCGGGGCCGAGGGGTCAGGTTCACATCTCTGCTCTTGTTTGGAAGGGCTGGTGGCCAGTGTATGAGCTAGATTAAATCCACAGGATTTACTTTATGCTGTTGAAGATAAAACAGGGCGCACCATAGGGCAATACCGTTGGTAGACAGGTAAAATAAAATAAATGGTTCCAGTACAAGGCTCACCTTTAATTGTTGTGCTACCTGTAGGCACAACTCTAGTGAAAGCTTGTCAAGCCGTGTACTGGAGTCACAATTCGATGGTGGATCTGCAACTGCGAAGGGATGACGTCTTGTCGGAGATACCTGATGTATCCAAGAAGTTGTAGGATACAGAGGTAAATAGATAAGATATCCCAGGGTGCAAGAATCCAGTCCAGATGGTGATAGTGAAAAGATACTTTTATTGCAGAAGTACAAGAAGTTTCGGGGAGTAGTTCCCCTTCATCAGGTACATAACACTACTGTACGGCCACACAGCGGGGCTTAGAGGGAAAGGTGCGCCGTTTGGTTTTTGGAGGGCTGATTTTTATGGACCGGTTTATTTACACAGTGTCCTGTGCTCCCGTGACGGCGCCGTCCACAGTGCTCCCGTGAGGGAGCCTGTACACTCGTAAGACGACTGGCTGTCCCGACGCATGCGCAGTAGTGTGCAAGTAATGGGACCGAGGGAGAACAGCAGGAGGCAGTGATGACGTTGCGTCTCCTGCCTCAGGCAGGAAAAGAAGAAAACTGCGCTGGACTGGTAGACTTGAAAATGCTTCAGGAGTGGTCACTTGACCCAGAAA
The DNA here is from genome assembly GCF_014858855.1 of Bufo gargarizans. NCBI lineage: Eukaryota > Metazoa > Chordata > Amphibia > Anura > Bufonidae > Bufo > Bufo gargarizans. The sequence goes on along the minus strand of NC_058081.1, from coordinate 423,612,660 downwards.
AGAATCATAGGAAGGGCTGCGCTGTGGAGGGTAAGTATTGGTGTAATAACCTTCTCTTCACAGGTAATGAACATGGGCAATTTTCAAGTAGGGACCAGAAAACCCCTTTAATTGTTACATCTTATGGAGCCCTGCTTGAGGTGACATTCGCACAGATGATTGCCTAAGTCCAACCTGGAGAAGCACACTGCCAAAATACGGATTAAAGTCCAATATTTCTTTGATGAATATTCATTGGTATGGGTTTTTATATAAGACCCCTTCTGCAGGTTAAGGTTTCCTCAGCCTGACCTTTCGAATGGCTCCACCAGGTCTAGGGGGTTTTGAGGAAAACCTGATACCAGGAAAGTTTTTATGAGTGGTCATCTCCTGTCTGTGTGAAGTTGTTCTGCTTCCCTGGTTTTATTTAGACAGACCATGTGTTTTGGTTTTGGGAATAAGACATTGACAATTTTATGTCCAGCTTCAAGAATGTCTCAGGGGGTTTTGTATCTAAAACTCATTTTGATATCTATATACCACCACAGAAGGGCTCATTAGTATTTGCGTTATAAGACGCCCACTTTCAAAGATAAAAAAATTGTGTCTTATAAAAGAAAAAACACAGTAATTCCCTAGTACATTTTTAGGTCCATGACTGAAGGTACACTTTAAAATTAGAATTATATGTATGTTCAATGTAAATGATTAGTGTTTTCATTTATGTCAAACAATAAATAAAATGTGTTTTAATGATCATTCTGTCTGTTTGCCATTTACAGGATAAATCATTTAGGAGATTGGGGTACTCAGTTTGGCATGCTGATTGCCCACCTGCAAGATAAATTCCCAAACTATCTGTCAGTCTCTCCACCTATTGGGGATCTCCAGTTATTTTACAAGGTAGGATTGTTTTAATGTTCCAGGACATATTTTAAATATTAGCATTATGGGCCTACTCGAGCTGGTTCTGGCAACTGAAAGGCAAGTTTCCAAGGTGCTCTCTACAGCTTAGGCTACTTTCACACCTGCATTCGATCGGATCCGTTCTGAATGGACCCGCTCATATTAACCACTTCAGCCCCGCTAGCTGAAACCCCCTTCATGACCAGAGCACTTTTTACACTTCGGCACTACACTCCTTTCACCGTTTATCGCTCGGTCATGCAACTTACCACCCAAATGAATTTTACCTCCTTTTCTTCTCACTAATAGAGCTTTCATTTGGTGGTATTTTATTGCTGCTGACATTGTTACTTTTTTTGTTATTAATCAAAATGTAACGATTTTTTTGCAAAAAAAAAAATTTTTCGCCAAATTTATTGTTCTACATGTCTTTGATAAAAAAAAAAAAATGTTTGGGCAAAAAAAAATGGTTTGGGTAAAAGTTATAGCGTTTACACACTATGGTAACAGGTCTGATTTTCTGAGCACCTGTCATAATTCCTGAGGTTCTACAATGCCCAAACAGTAGAAAAAACCCACAAATGACCCCATTTCGGAAAGTAGACACCCTAAGGTATTCGCTGATGGGCATAGTGAGTTCATAGAACTTTTTATTTTTTGTCACAAGTTAGCGGAAAATGATGATTTTTTTTCTCCCCTCTTTTTTCCTTACAAAGTCTCATATTCCACTAACTTGCGACAAAAAATAAAAAATTCTAGGAACTCACCATGCCCCTCACAGAATACCTTGGGGTGTCTTCTTTCCAAAATGGGGTCACTTGTGGGGTAGTTATACTGCCCTGGCAATTTAGGGGCCCATATGTGTGAGAAGTACTTTTGCAATCAAAATGTGTAAAAAATGACCGGTGAAATCCGAAAGGTGCACTTTGGAATATGTGCCCCTTTGCCCACCTTGGCAGCAAAAAAGTGTCACACATCTGGTATCGCCGTACTCAGGAGAAGTTGGGGAATGTGTTTTGGGGTGTCATTTTACAAATAACCTTGCTGGGTGAGAGAAATATCTTGGCAAAAGACAACTTTTCCCATTTTTTAATAGAAAGTTGGCATTTGACCAAGATATTTTTCTCACCCAGCATGGGTATATGTAAAATGACACCCCAAAACACATTCCCCAACTTCTCCTGAGTACGGCGATACCAGATGTGTTGCACTTTTTTGCTGCCAAGGTGGGCAAAGGGGCACATATTCCAAAGTGCACCTTTCGGATTTTGCAGGCCATTTTTTACACATTTTGATTGCAAGGTACTTCTCACACATTTGGGCCCCTAAATTGCCAGGGCAGTATAACTACCCCACAAGTGACCCCATTTTGGAAAGAAGACACCCCAAGGTATGTCGTGAGGGGCACAGCGAGTTCCTAGAATTTTTATTTTTTTGTCATAAGTTAGTGGAAAATGATGATTATTTTTTTTTTCCTCTTTTTTTCCTTACAAAGTCTCATATTCCACTAACTTGCGACAAAAAATTCTAGGAACTCGCCATGCCCCTCACGGAATACCTTGGGGTGTCTTCTTTCCAAAATGGGGTCACTTGTGGCGTAGTTATACTGCCCTGGCAATTTAGGGGCCCAAATGTGTGAGAAGTACTTTGCAATCAAAATGTGTAAAAAATGGCCTGCGAAATCCGAAAGGTGCACTTTGGAATATGTGCCCCTTTGCCCACCTTGGCTGCAAAAAAGTGTCACACATCTGGTATCGCCGTACTCAGGAGAAGTTGGGGAATGTGTTTTGGGGTGTCATTTTACATATGCCCATGCTGGGTGAGAGAAATATCCTGGCAAAAGACAACTTTTCCAATATTTTTTATACAAAGTTGCCATTTGACCAAGATGTTTATCTCACCCAGCATGGGTATATGTAAAATGACACCGCAAAACACATTCCCCAACTTCTCCTGAGTACGGCGATACCAGATGTGTGACACTTTTTTGCAGCCTAGATGCGCAAAGGTGCCCAAATTCCTTTTAGGAGGGCATTTTTAGACATTTGGATCCCAGACTTCTTCTCACGCTTTAGGGCCCCTAAAAAGCCAGGGCAGTATAAATACCCCACATGTGACCCCACTTTGCAAAGAAGACACCCCAAGGTATCCAATGAGGGGCCTGGCAAGTTAATGGAATTTTTTATTTTTTTTGCATAAGTTAGCGGAAATTGTGTTTTTTTTTTTTTTTCTCACAAAGTCTCACTTTCCGCTAACTTAGGACAAAAATGTAAATCTTTCATGGACTCAATATGCCCCTCAGCAAATACCTTGGGGTGTCTTCTTTCCAAAATGGGGTCAGTTGTGGGGTGTTTGTACTGCCCTGGCATTTGAGGGTCTCCGCAATCATTACATGTATGGCCAGCATTAGGAGTTTCTGCTATTCTCCTTATATTGAGCATACAGGTAATGAGATTTTTTTTCCCGTTCAGCCTCTGGGCTGAAAGAAAAAAATGAACGGCACAGATTTCTTCATTCGCATCGATCAACGTGGATGAAAAAAGAGGGGAAAGGCGTCTGCCAGGACATAGGAGCTCCGCCCAACATCCATACCCACTTAGCTCGTATGCCCTGGCAAACCAGATTTCTCCATTCACATCAATCGATGTGGATAAATAAATCATTGCCGGGATTTTTATTTTTATATATATATATATACATACAAAGTGTTTGCCAAAGGATAGGAACGCCGCCTCCTCCTCAGCTCGTATGCCTTGGCAAACGTATCTGTTACTGCAGAGTAGAAATCTCGTCTTGCAGCGCCGCATACACCGACTTGCGTGTAATCTGACAGCAGCGCAATGCTTCTGTCAGAATGCACATCAGTGCTGCAGCTAGTAGATCAGTTGGTCCACCTGGAAGGTAAAAAAAGACAACAAAAAAAAGAAAAAACCAGGCCGCAACGCAATAATTTTATTAACTTTGGAACAGAACATGTAAACTTTAACTTTTTGAACTAAACATTAACGTGTTTGCTTACCGGTGTTTTTTTTAGTTTTTTTTACCTTTTATGGAACAAACCTCTCCTTCCCCATGGGTCAATGTGCAAAGCGCAAATCGCCCAAAGATGTGGCGAAGTGCGTTATGCACTTTGTCCCAGGTGAAAGGAGACGTTTGCAGCAGCAGTGAGTGAATGGGCCCTAATAGCCCTGTGTGCCTGTCCTGGTGAGATGATCCCTATGCTAGGTGTACCTGTGTGTGGTACTTCCGGAAACACTCCCCTAAGCATAGGGTAGGGTGGTTAGGACAGTCAGGACAGAAATAGCGGGTGTCACGCCTTATTCCACTCCTGCTACAGACACGACATCTTTTTCGGGGTGACGGGTGGGTTGAGGTACCAGCAACGACATTGGGGAAATGTTGCTCGTGTAGACGGCTAACTACACTGGTGGATGGGGCCACGGAACCTCCTGGGTACAGCAGGTTCATGATGATCTCTTCCTGAAATTTGAGGAAGGATCCAGTTCTCCCAGCCTTACTGTAGAGAACAAAACTATTATACAGAGCCAATTGAATTAAATATACAGACACCTTCTTATACCAGCGTCTGGTTCTGCGGGAAACTAAATACGGAGACAACATCTGGTCATTGAAGTCCACCCCTCCCATGTGATGGTTATAGTCGTGGACTGAGAGGGGCTTTTCAATGACATGGGTTGCTCGCTCAATTTGGATTGTCGTGTCTGCGTGAATGGAGGAGAGCATGTAAACGTCACGCTTGTCTCTCCATTTCACCGCGAGCAGTTCTTCGTTACACAGTGCGGCCCTCTGCCCCCTTGCAAGACGGGTGCTAACGAGCCATAGGGGGAAGCCTGCGTGACTTGTTCGCGCGGTACCACAGGCGCCAATCCGTTCTAGAAACAAATGCCTAAAGAGGGCCACACTTGTGTAAAAATTGTCCACATAAAGATGGTACCCCTTGCCGAATAAGGGTGACACCAAGTCCCAGACTATCTTCCCACTGCTCCCCAGGTTGTCAGGGCAACCGACCGACTCCAGGGTCTGATCTTTTCCCTCATAGACACAAAATTTGTGTGTATAGCCTGTGGCCCTTTCACAGAGCTTATACAATTTGACCCCATACCGGGCGCGCTTGCTTGGGATGTATTGTTTGAAGCCAAGGCGCCCGGTAAAATGTATAAGGGACTCGTCTACGCAGATGTTTTGCTCTGGGGTATACATATCTGCAAATTTCAGGTTGAAATGGTCTATGAGGGGCCGAATTTTGTGGAGCCGGTCAAAAGCAGGGTGGCCTCTGGGACAGGAGGTGCTGTTATCACTAAAGTGCAGGAAACGCAGGATGGTCTCAAATCGTGTCCTGGACATAGCAGCAGAGAACATGGGCATGTGATGAATTGGGTTTGTGGACCAATATGACCGCAATTCATGCTTTTTAGTTAGACCCATGTTGAGGAGGAGGCCCCAAAAAGTTTTAATTTCGGAAACTTGGACTGGTTTCCACCGGAAAGGCTGGGCATAATAGTTTCTCGGGTTAGCGGTTATAAATTGTGTGGCATACCGGTTTGTCTCTGCCACAACTAAGTCTAAGAGCTCCGCAGTCAAGAACAGCTCAAAAAATCCCAGGGCCGAACCAATCTGAGCTGTCTCAACCCGAACTCCAGACTGGGCGGTGAAAAGGGGTACTACAGGTGCGGCTGAAGTTGGGGACTGCCAATCAGGGTTTGCCAGCACCTCTGGGATTCTAGGGGCTCTACGGGCACGTCTTTGCGGTGGCTGCGACGGGGTTACTACTGCACGTGCCACTGTACCAGCTTCAACTGCCCTTCTGGTGCTCGCTACTTCACCATGTTCTACGGCAGTGCTGGTACTAGGTCCAGGAAGGGCTGGGCTGCTGGTGTATGCCTCACCACGTAATCCGACAGCACCAGCCCCACTCTGCTGCTCTTGAAGCGGATCCTGCGCAACATGCGTTCTAGCGACACGGGGCCGGGTACGCCTGGTGCTATCAGGGACCTCAGCCTCCTCGTCCGAACTTTGGGTCAGAGAGCCACTGCTTTCTACAGGTTCGTATTCTGACCCGCTGGATTCATCAGATGAGGGTTCCCACTCCTCATCCGACTGGGTCAGAAGCCTGTAGGCCTCTTCAGAAGAATACCCCCTGTTTGACATGTGGGCAACTAAATTCAGGGGTATTCCCTGAGACTACCCAAGAAAAAAAAAGCAAGCCTGTCTTACAAATGGGAGGCTAGCGAAGTACCGGAGGCCGCTGCGGTTGATAAAAAAAAATCAAAACTGATTTTTTTATCGCCGCAGTGCGTGTAAAGTGAATGTGCAGCGATCAAAAAATAATAATTTTTTGGGTCACTGCGGTGGGGCGGGCGTGGGCGAACGCACGTGTGGGCGACCGATCAGGCCTGATCGGGCAAACACTGCGTTTTGGGTGGAGGGAGAACTAAAGTGACACTAATACAATTATAGATCTGACCGTGATCAGTTTTGGTCACTTCCAGATACTATAAAAGTACAAATGCTGATTAGCGATACGCTAATCAGCGAATAACTGACTGCGGTGCGGTGGGCTGGGCGCTAACTGATCCCTAAACTACCTAACCAAGGGGCCTAAACTATACCTAAAACCTAACGGTCAATACCAGTGGAAAAAAAAAGTGACAGTTTGCACTGATGACTTTTTTTCCTTTCATTAGTGATTGACAGGGGCAAGAAAGGGTGATCAAAGGGTTAATAGGGGTGATCTGGGGGCTAAGTGTGGTGTAGTGGGTACACACAGTGATGTGTGCTCCTCTGCTGGAACCAACCGACCAAAAGAAGGAGCAGAGGAGCACAGCAGCCATATAACCCCATCATATTTACTAAGCCATATGGTGTCATCTTCAAGCGGATCCGTCCCCATTGACTTACATTGTAAGTCGGAACGGATCCGCTCGCCTCCGCATGGCCAAGCGGACACCCGAACGCTGCTTGCAGCGTTCAGGTGTCCACTCACTGAGCGGAGCGGAGGCTGAGCGCTGGCAGGTGGATGCATTCTCAGTGGATCTGCCTCCACTGAGAATGAATTAGGGCCAGACGGCTGCGTTCAGGGCCGCTCGTGAGCCCCTTCAAACAGAGCTCACGAGCGGACACCTGAACGCAGGTGTTAAAGGAGCCTTAGTATAGTATGGAACTTCAGTTGTGTTTGCACGCATCACTTTGCAGCCTCCTGCATGTGTCTCTGCCATATACATTAGGCTTTAAGTTTTCAAGAGAAACATTTAGAGTATTTTCACATGCTATAGCTCTGCTGTAGTGTGTTATTGCAGCAGATACATGTTATTTTATTGTAAACTGGATTTATAAAAATCACACATTCTAGCTGAAAGGGACAATTTTCAAGGCATGCTGCAATTTTATCCTAAGGCTCCATTCAAACGTCCGCGATTTCGTTCTGCATTTTGCAGAACGGATGTGCGGACCCATTCATTCCTATGGTGGCAGCAATATGTGCTGCCCGGACACGGAATTGCGGATCCGCACTTCCGAGTTCGCACTTTCGTTCCGCAAAAAAATAGAACATGTCCTATTCTTGTCCGCAATTGTGGACAAGAACAGGCATATTCTATTAGTGCCGGGAAAGTGCGGTCTGCAAAATGCAGAACGCACATTGCCGCTTTTTGTTCTTTGCGGATCCGCGGCTCCGTGGATCCACAAAACACGTTGCAGACGTGTGAATGGAGCCTAAAGGGAATCTGTCAGCTATGAACCATTTGCCTTGCCTTCAACTAGAGTAAGAAATTTGTAGTGTAAATTATGCGGAGTCCAATTATTTAATATGTATTTTTATACACCCTTGAATTGCAATGCTATGTTCCCACAGACTGGTTTAAAATTAATTGTGAGGACACCTAGAATCCTTTCTATTACATGTGCAGGAGTCCTATAAATGCGTTTTACTGCCAGTTTGTGTGGGCACAGTATCAGAGTTCGAATGAGTATGAAGATACATATTGCATAATCAGACTTGGCGTCATTTATGTTGTACACCACTTACTCTAGTTGGATTCCCTATAAAGGGAACATGTCGGTCCTGTTTCTGAAGGCAGCATAAAGTAGGGCCAAACAGCAGATAACATGTTGGTTATTCCTTGCAGCACACAAGGGGCTGACAGGCTCCCTTTAAGATCACAGCATGACTTTTACATAGTGGCTTTGGTGAAGATTATCCTTAGGCTGGGTTTAAATTACAGGGTTTTCCATCAGGGTTATATATCTGACTGCCGGAAAACTTAGTTTGACCTGCTTTCTATTTGTTTTCGGCTTTATTCTGTCTAGTGAAAAAGCTGGAAACAGCAGGTTAAACAGAATTAAAAGATAAATCCTTTGAACTTCCTTTGACCCATTGAAGTGAATGTATCCATTGTGGTATACATTATATGTTTGAATAAAATTTTGGGGTATTCCGATATATTAGGGCAGGGTAGAAGGTTAGAAAACTATGTGAACCCAGCCTTAGTTTGACTTTATTTTAACTTTGCTGACTTTAATTAAAAACAGCATGTAAAGGCTATCATGGTGTGAAAAGCAATTTTAGGAGCATGTCCTTGGACTGCTCCTTTAAAAGGATTGTCCCATGAAAAGTGGCAAATATAGTATAGCTGCTAAGTTATCCAATAAATAAAACATATCTGGCGCCACCATCTTATAGCGCCACCTGCCGTTTGTTAATTTAATTTTCTTTTTCATTTTTTTTGGTTGGCTTACTGAGAAAGTTGTGATGGGAAAAACATGGACACTAGTGTTGACTCAAGTCAGTGTATTTAAATCTAATTTAGCCTCTCTCTCTCTGAAAAGTTTCTGCCAGGATTTGAACTCGCAACCTTCTACATTAGAGGCAAGAACCTTAACCATTCAGCTATAAAGCTGAATGATAAACTTCTTTGCTCTAATGTAGAAGGGTATGAGTTCAAATGCCGGCAGAAACATTTCAGAAATAGAGGCTAAATTAAATTTATATATGTTATATTTTTTTTAGTAATTGTAAAAAATATATGGCACAAAATTAATGTGTAATTATAAAAAATAAAATCCTGGCAAAAACTTTTCAGAAATAGAGGCTAAATTAGATTTAATTACACTGGGTGTCCCCAAGCACTTACTCCATATATGGACATAGCTATGGACAGAACACGGACTCACACTGGTGGATTCCCCCACTGTACAGCTTCTGCATAGACCTGGAACCCTCCCCTCTTCAGAGCAGGGGGTGCCTGGTTTAATGCTCAGGTTCTCCCATTGACCTCCATTGTGATCGGGTGCTCTATAGAGCACCCAAGTATCCCAAAGTGTTCTACTCGAGCACCAGAGCTCCCGAGCACTAATGGACACACACCCTTAGCTGCAGCAGAAAAGACACTCCACTTGAGCGTCCAGCTTGATATAAATTTAGCATAGTGATGAATGGGAGATCTCTGGATCCATGTGAGGTACATGGCTGATTCTACTTTTGTTAAAAATTGTTTTTTGTGTATTATTAGGATCTCTGATTTTGATTTTTTTAAATTAGTAATGGGGACCACATCAGGAAGTGAAGACATGTTTTCCCTTTACAAGAATCGCCTAGATTTTAGAGGAGGATAATAAGAAAAAAGTATTTTTCAACGGGTCCCCAATGTCAGATCATCAGACCTCCATGTCAGATCCTCACATCAGATCCTCACATCTGACCTCCATGTCAGAACACCCCCCATATCAGACCTCCATGTCAGAACACCCCCCATATCAGACCTCCATGTCAGAACACCCCCCATATCAGACCTCCATGTCAGAACACCCCCATATCTGACCTTAGCTCAGACCCCATAAGAGCTAAAATAAATTAACTTACCTCTCCTGCTCCACTGCCACTCTGCAGGTCTGGCAATCTTTCCTACAGTCATGCTCACTGGTCTTCTCTGGATCTCCGCTGCACTGTGACCTGACCACGTACAGCATCAGGTCATAGAACGCACAATACGTCCTGAAACCCAGCATATTAGAAGTGCAGTTTCTATGTTGGCCAGCAGGTGGCAGGTCAACATAAGAAATCATGATGTTGAAATGATTCATGTATTACTATACACCAGGGATGGCCAACCTGAGGATCTCCAGCAGTTGTAAAACTATAACTCCCAGCATGTCCAGACTGCCTACAGCATGGCATGGTGGCAGTTGTAATTTTACAACTGCTGGAGAGCCTTAGGTTGGCCATGCCTTCTATGCACCTTATGGGTGTATAGAAATGATCTTTAAAAAAAAAACTGTAAAAAAAAAATATATGTGCATACAGTCGTGGCCAAAAGTTTTGAGAATGACACAAATATTAGTTTTCACAAAGTTTGCTGCTAAACTGCTTTTAGATCTTTGTTTCAGTTGATTCTGTGATGTAATGAAATATAATAGCACACACTTAATACGTTTCAAAGCCTTTTATCGACAATTACAAGACATTTATGCAAAGAGTCAGTATTTGCAGTGTTGGCCCTTCTTTTTCAGGACCTCTGCAATTCGACTGGGCATGCTCTCAATCAACTTCTGGGCCAATTCCTGATTGATAGCAACCCATTCTTTCATAATCACTTCTTGGAGTTTGTCAGAATTACTGGGTTTTTGTTTGTCCACACGCCTCTTGAGGATTGACCACAAGTTCTCAATGGGATTAAGATCTGGGGAGTTTCCAGGCCATGGACCCAAAATGTCAACGTTTTGGTCCCCGAGCCACTTAGTTATCACTTTTGCCTTATGGCACAGTGCTCCATCGTGCTGGAAAATGCATTGTTCTTGACCAAATTGTTGTTAGGTTGTTGGAAGAAGTTGCTGTTGGAGGGTGTTTTTGGTACCATTCTTTATTCATGGCTGTGTTTTGGGGCAAAATTGTGAATGAGCTCACTCCCTTGGATGAGAAGCAACCCCACACATGAATGGTTTCAGGATGCTTTATTGTTGGCATGACACAGGACTGATGGTAGCGCTCACCTTTTCTTCTCCGGACAAGCCTTTTTCCTGATGCCCCAAACAATGGGAAATAGGCTTCATAGGAGAATATGACTTTGCCCCAGTCCTCAGAAGTCCATTCACCATATTTTCTGCAGAAGATCAATCTGTCCCTGATGTTTTTTTTTGGAGAGAAGTGTCTTCTTTGCTGCCCTTCTTGACACCAGGCCATCTTCCAAACGTCTTCGCCTCACTGTGCGTGCAGATGCGCTCACACCTGCCTGCTGCCATTCCTGAGCAAGCTCTGCAATGGTGTCACTCCGATTCCGCAGCTGAATCCTCTTTAGGAGATGATTCTGGCGCTTGCTGGACTTTCTTGGACACCCTGAAGCCTTCTTAACAAGAATTGAACCTCTTTCCTTGAAGTTCTTGATGATCCTATAAATTGTTGATTGAGATGCAATCTTAGGAGCCACAATATCCTTGCCTGTGAAGCCATTTTTATGCAATGCGATGGCTGCACGTGTTTCTTTGCAGGTCACCATGGTTAACAATGGAAGAACAATGATTTCAAGCATCACCCTCCTTTTAACAGGTCAAGTCTGCCATTTTAGCCCAATCAGCCTGACATAATGATCTCCAGCCTTGTGCTCGTATCATTCTCAGACGATTACTGAAATGATCTCAGCAGGTCCTTTAATGACAGCAATGAAATGCAGTGGAAAGTTTTTTGGGGGATTAAGTTAATTTTCATGCCAAAGGAGGACTATGCAATTCATCTGATCACTCTTCATAACATTCTGGAGTATATGCAAATTGTTATTAAAAAAAACTTTCAAGCAGCAACTTTTCCAATATTTATGTAATTCTCAAAACTTTTGGCCACGACTGTATGTTAAAATATAAAAATTGAAATCACGCCCCTTTCCTTAGCATAAAAAAGTGCATTCATTAATAATATTAATATCATGGGCATTACTGTTTCCGAAAGTGCCCGTACTATTAAAATGTACCGTATTTTTCGCCGTATAAGACGCACTTTTTCTTCCCCCAAAATGGGGGAGAAATGCCCCTGCGTCTTATACGGCGAATGCAGTCAGTTTTACATCGCTGGATGCGATGTAAAGCGAGCGGGGACTCGGGGAGGGACTGGGAGGAGGAGCTGGGGCCGGCAATAGCGGCGGGGCGGTGCAGTCACTGTACTAAAGGCCCGCCCCGCCGCTCCGGTGTACTAATAAAATGTCATATTCAATTAATGGTTACTAAATATGCCCCTTTATGCCTAATGGTACCTTAAATCCTAAGCGCATCCGTACAATGCAGGCCGGGCGGGCGGCAGCGTAACTCCCTGATGTCACGTGCCTGCGCCGCCTACTTTATGAATGAAGCAGGCGGCGCAGGCAAGTGACGTCAGTGAGTGACGCGCCGCACCGGCTGCCCGGCCTGCCGGCATTGTACTGAAGCGCTTAGGATTTAAGGTACTTTTAGGAATAAAGAGGCATATTTAATAACTATTAACTGAATAAGACATATTATATTAGTATACTGGAGCGGCGGGGATCTGTGGATGGCACAGTTATGGGCTGGGAGGGTCTGTGGATGACACATGTATAACAGTGCCATCCACAGATCCCCCCCCTGTAACAGTGCCATCCACAGATCCCCCCCCTGTAACAGTGCCAGCCACAGATCCCCCCCATAACAGTGTCTGTCATCCACAGTTCCCTCATAACAGTGTCCGTCATCCACAGTTCCCCCCATAAGTGTCCGTCATTCACAGATCCCCCCCCCCATAAGTGTCCGTCATCTACAGATCCCCCCATAACAGTGTCAGTCATCCACAGATCCCCCCCATAACAGTGTCCGTCATCCACAGATCCCCCCATAACAGTGTCCGTCATCCACAGATCCCCCCATAACAGTGCCCGTCATCCACAGATCCCCAGTAATAGTGCCATCCACAGACCACCTAGTTCCAAACCCACAGCACACCTTTTGGTTAAAAATATTTTTTTTCTTATTTTCCTCCCCAAAAACCTAGGTGCGTCTTATACGCCGGTGTGTCTTATACGGCGAAAAATACGGTATATATTTTTTCAATATGGCAAATGGCACAACGGAAATTTATCAAAATGACCGATTCGCCATTTTTTCCATCTCTTCTCGTAAATATATTATATGCTCAAAAAGTCACGCACACTTCAAAATGGTATTAATAAAAACTACAGATTGGTAATGAGCCCCCACACAGCTCAGTAGACATAAGTATAAAAATGTAATGGAAGTCAGAATATGGTGATGTACACCTTTTTCAACGTTATTCATTTATTTTTACAGTATTGAGACATATAAAACCTATACAGATGTGGTATTGTTGTAATTGTACTGACCCAAAGAATGACTGGAACGCCGTAGGGACAAAGCCTATAAAACTGTGGAGGAATTGCATTTTTATATTTTTTTCTAATTCCACCACATTTTACATTTTTTTCCTGCTTCCCACCACATTAAATGGTGACATTAAAAAATACAACTTGTCCCGCAAAAAACAAGCCCTTATATGGATATTGAACAGAAAAAATAAACGTTATAGCTCCAGGAAGACGGGGAAGAAAAATAAAACTGAAAAAACCTCCTGTATCCTAAGGGTTAAAAACATCAGTGATGTCAGTTTTTGATATTTAAAAATATTTACAATACAGAGCGATTGTGACACATAAACCTCATATATAAAAAAGCTGTTTTTAATCAGGTTTTTGTTTTGTTTTTGTTTTTTGCAGCACAGAAATGGTATGGTGCTCAGTTGCACCTCTTCTGATACATGAAATCGTACTTTATTCTGAAAGACAAGTGCTATATAAACATTACCAAGTGTCTACAAACATATGCATGTTCTTCAGAAGCTGCTTTCTTATTGTTGTGTACAAGTCATATACTATAGTAATGTCAAGAGTAGTTATGTCCGTGTCAGACTTGTAACTGAAGAACATTTTTTACCAGGAGTCCAAAAAGAGATTTGATGAAGAAGATGACTTTAAGAAAAGGGCTTATCAATGTGTAGTGCAGCTGCAGAGCAAGAGTCCTGACTTCATCAAAGCCTGGAACCTGATCTGTGATGTATCCAGAAAAGGTAACTTTGCCCCCATATAATACTGTATATATGGATTTAAAGAAGAACATCATTAATGTTTGGAATCTGTTTTACTGCTCCATGTGTCATACATTTTGCTGTGTCAAAAGTTATAATTACTGTATGGTCCATTTTCCTATTAAGTTATCCTGAAGTGATAAAACCACCCCTCATTTTTTGCTTGTTCTTGATTAGGAAATTTGTATTTTTATCTTCCTAAAAGGCAACCTGTCACATTGAAAAGCATTTGAGTTACAGGCAATCTATCATAGAGCAGGAGGAGCTGAGCAGATTGATATATAGTTTTGTTAGAAAAGATTCAGTATAATGTCTATTTTATTTATATAAATTCCTTCCCATTCTGGACTTTGAAGTTAAGGTGGCGACCCTATCAGTGATTGACAGTCTGCCCTCCATAACTGTGTATACTTAGATAGCTGTCAATCACTGATAGGACCGCCTGCTTGGCCTCAGAGCCCATAATGAGCAGGAATATAAATGAAGGAAACAGAAATTTTTACAGAATTTTCCCCCACAAAACTATATATCAATCTGCTTGGCTCCTCCTGTGCTATAACAAGATGCCTGCAAACGATTTAGCATTTTCATAGTGACATTTTCTCTTTAACCGCCTCCGGACCGCCTAACACAGGATCGCGGTCCGGAGGCAGCTCTCCCAGGCACAGCGACGCATATACGCGTCATCTCGTGAGACGCGAGATTTCCTGTGACCGCACGCACACGGGCGCGCACGTTCACAGGAACTGCAGGTAAGCGATCGTTCGCTGGCAGGCTGTAGATGCGAATCCAAATGCGTAAAAAAATTTTGACATTTATATTCCATTCTTCTTCTCACGCTTTAGGGCCCCTAAAATCCCAGGGCAGTGTAAATACCCCACATGTGACCCCATTTCGGAAAGTAGACACCCCAAGGGGGTGAGGGGCATATTGAGTCCATGAAAGATTGAAATTTTTGTCCCAAGTTAGCGGAAAGGGAGACTTTGTGAGAAAAAAAACAAAAAAAAAAAATCAATTTCCGCTAAATTGTGCCAAAAAACAAATAAAAATCTATGAACTCGCCATGCCCCTCATTAAATTCCTTGGGGTGTCTTCTTTCCAAAATGGGGTCACATGTGTGGTATTTATACTGCCCTGGCATTTTTGGGGCCCGAAAGCATGAGAAAAAGTCTGGGATCCAAATGTCTAAAGTTGGGGAATGTGTTTTGGGGTGTCATTTTACATATACCCATGCTGGATGAGATAAATATCTTGGTCAAATGGCAACTTTGTATAAAAAAATTGGAAAAGTTGTCTTTTGCCGAGATATTTCTCTCACCCAGCATGGGTATATGTAAAATGACACCCCAAAACACATTGCCCTACTTCTTCTGAGTATGGCGATACCACATGTGTGACGCTTTTTTGCAGCCTAGGTGGGTAAATGGGCCCACATTCCAAAGAGCACCTTTTGGATTTCACAGGACATTTTGTTTACAGATTTTGATTTCAAACTACTTTGCACGCATTTGGGCCCTTAAAATGCCAGGGCAGTATAACTACCCCACAAGTGATCTCATTTTGGAAAGAAGACACCCCAAGGTATTTCATGATGGGCATAGTGAGTTCATGGAAGTTTTTATTTTTTGTCACAAGTTAGTGGAATATGAGACTTTGTAAGGAAAAAAATAAAAATAAATAAAAATCATAATTTTCCGCTAACTTGTGACAAAAAATAAAAAGTTCTATGAACTCACTATGCCCATCAGCGAATACCTTAGGGTGTCTACTTTCCGAAATGGGGTCATTTGTGGGGTTTTTCTACTGTCTGGGCATTGTAGAACCTCAGGAAACATGACAGGTGCTCAGAAAGTCATAGCTGCTTCAAAAAGCAGAAATTCACATTTTTGTACCATAGTTTGTAAACGCTATAACCTTTACCCAAACCATTATTTTATTTATTTTTTTACCCAAACATTTTTTTTTTTATCAAAGACATGTAGAACAATAAATTTGGAGAAAAATTTATATATAGATGTTTTTTTTTGTGAAAAATTTAACAACTGAAAGTGAAAATTTTTATTTTTTTTGCAAAAAGTTCGGTAAATTTCGATTAATAACCCAAAAAGTTAAAATGTCAGCAGCAATGAAATACCACCAAATGAAAGCTCTATTAGTGAGAAGAAAAGGAGGTAAAATTAATTTGGGTGGCAAGTTGCATGACCGAGCAATAAACGGTGAAAGTAGTGTAGTGCAGAATTGTAAAAAGTGGCAGCTGCAGGTATCTGTGTTGGTCCCATGTTCATTTGTGCCCACATTTCTGGGAAAAATGATGTTTTAGTATATGAATATGAGCCTCCAGGTGCAACGGGGATGTTGCTGTTATTTCTAGAGGCTCAGCTGTCTCTGCAGGCGATGCACCCGCTGCACTTTGATTACCAGGACCACTTTACTTGCCGTGCCATCGCCAAGTAAAGTGGCGATGGCACGGCAGTTGCAGAGAGAGCAGAGCCTTTAAGTGTAACAGACTGGCCTCTGTTGCTCCTAGAGGCTCATGTGCATATATCAAAACATCATTTTTTCCACTTCATTCTCCATGGTAGCACTACAGTGAGAGATGACTCCTCCTCAGCTCCTCCTCAGTGTGTTCCTGTTCCTTCCAGGTAGGGTTGCACTGAGTGTAAAGTCTTGATACTTGCTCAATACTTTGATACCTAGTTCGATACCATGCTAGTTTTTGCATTTTTATTGATACTTAGCTTTGCTATCTTAGTGTCAGTCACTATTACAGAACATTGCGAACGCAAAGTGCAGTGCGCGCTGTGTTCTTATAAGTGCCCTCACATTGGAGAAGGGGAGAGAGCCTCCCTCCTCATTGCAACGTGGCCAGCCACTGCCACCAATGAAAAAACTTAGTGGCCCAGTATAAGAGTGTTAGGGAGAAAGGGAAGGGGGGGGGGGGATAGTACATAGTTAATATGGTTGAAAAAACACATAAGTCCTTCAAGTTCAACCAACGGATAGGTGGGGACGTGAATCCCAGAAGGAAGTGTGACTCAGATTTCTACACATTTTCATAAGCATTAATGTCATTTTCTTTAAAGAATTCATCTATACTCTTTTTAAAACTGTCCACTGTCCCTGATATCACCACGTCCTGAGGAAGTCTCTTCTACAGTACTTACAGTAAAGAAGTTTTGACGCTTCTGGAGACTGAACTTTTTCTTCTCCAGTCGGAGGCGGTGCTCCCCTGTCTTTTGAGAGGGCATTTGATATGGAACAGTTTTTCAACGTGTTTTTTGTATGGCCCATTTATATATTTGTATAGGTTAATCATCTCCCCCCCTTACATGTTTCTTCTCAAGACTAAATACATTTAATTATTTTAATCTTTCTTTATAACTAAGACCCTCTGTGCCCCTATCAGTTTAGTCGCTCTCCTCTGTACTTTTTCCAGCTGCAGAGCATCCTTTCCATGGGCTGGTGCCCAGAACTGCATATTCCAGATGAGGCCACACCAACGCTTTGTAGTGGTAGTATTACATCCCTTCTTCGTGAGTCCGTGCCTCATTTAATGCATAACAATTTCCTGGTAGCCTTAGAAGCAGGAAATTGTATGCTGTTGTTTGACATTGTATGCTGTTGTTTAATCTACCATCTACAAGGACACCCAAATCCTTCTCTATAAGTGGCTCTCCCAGTGTTACATCCCCTAGGACATATGATGCACAGAGATTATTACTACCAACTTTACATTTATCCACATTAAACCTCATTAAAGCCCAATCACTTGGAGTGTTCAAGTCGGCTTGTATTTTATGGACATCTTCCATACACTGCATAGTACTTCACAGCTTAGTGTCCTCTGCAGAAATAGAAATGGTGCTATTAATCCTGTCCTCTATATCATTAATACATAAATTAAATAATAGAGGACCCAACACTGAACCTTAAAATTACAAACTAACTTTGCAAGCCTATAGACCTTTACCTATTAAACGTTTATGAAGGACAGTATCAAAAGCCGTTGCAAAATCCAGAAACACTACATCCACAGACGCCCCTCTATCCAGGCTTTTACTCACCTCATAAAAATAAATCAGGTTAGGCTACTTTCACACTTGCGTTCGGGGTTCCGCTTGTGAGTTCCGTTTGAAGGCTCTCACAAGCGGCCCGGAACGGATCCGTACAGCCCCAATGCATTCTGAGTGGATGCGAATCCGCCCAGAATGCATCAGTATGGCTCCGTTTGGCCTCCGTTCCGCTCAGCAGGCGGACACCCGAACACAGCTTGCAGCGTTTTCGTGTCCGCCTGGCCGTGCAGAGCCAAACGGATCCGTCCAGACTTACAATGCAAGTCAATGGGGACGGATCCGTTTGACGTTGACACAATATGGTGCAATTGCAAACGGATCTGTCCCCCCATTGACTTTAAATGTAAAGTCAGGAGTCCGTATTAATATACCATCGGATTTGAGTTAGATCTGAAAACTCAGATCCGACAGTATATTCTAAAACAGAGGCATTCCCATGGTGATGGGGACGCTTCAAGTTAGAATATACTAAGAACTGTGTACATAACTGCCCCCTGCTGCCTGGCAGCA
Source organism: Bufo gargarizans (assembly GCF_014858855.1). Taxonomy (NCBI): domain Eukaryota; kingdom Metazoa; phylum Chordata; class Amphibia; order Anura; family Bufonidae; genus Bufo; species Bufo gargarizans. The sequence goes on along the minus strand of NC_058081.1, from coordinate 423,594,081 downwards.
CCCGATCTCTTACAGGGGGCTGTGATCTGCACAATTAACCCCTCAGGTGCCGCACCTGAGGGGTTAATTGTGCGGATCTCACCCCTCTGATCGGGTGCTGCCAGGCAGCAGGGGCCAGATCCACCTCCCTCCTCAGTATTAAATTCATTGGTGGCCAGTATGGCCCCCTCTCCCTCCCTCCCCAGTATTAAATTCATTGGTGACCAGTGCGGCCCCCCCCCTCCCCCCCTCCCTCCCCAGTATTAAATTCATTTGTGGCCCCCCCCCCTCCCTCCCTCCCCAGTATTAAATTCATTGGTGGCCAGTGCGGCCCCCCCCCTCCCTCCCTTCCCAATATTAAATTAATTAGTGGCCACCAATGAATTTAATACTGGGGAGGGAGGGGGGGCCACACTGGCCACAAATGAACTTAATACTGGGGAGGGAGGGAGGGGGGGCCGCACTGGCCACCAATGAATTTAATACTGGGGAGGGAGGGAGAGGGGGCCGTACTGGCCAACAATGAATTTAATAATGAAATTGCTAAGTAACCATGGCAGCCAGAACTGCAGTAGCATTCTGACTGCTATGGTAACCGATCGGAGCCCCAGCGATTAAACTGGGACTCCGATCAAAATTCTCCGCTGCCACCAATGATGATGGGGGGGGGGGGCCGCACTGGCCACCAATGAATTTAATACTGGGGGGGGCGCACTGGCCACCAATAAATTTAAAACTACGGCGCCTGAGGGGTTAATTGTGTGGATCACAGTCCCCTGTAAGAGATCGGGTGCTGCCAGGCAGCAGGGGGCAGTTATGTACACAGTTCTTAGTATATTCTAACTTGAAGCGTCCCCATCACCATGGGAGCGCCTCAGTGTTAGAATATACTGTCGGATCCGTTCTGAACGGATGCAAGCGTTTGCATTATAGGTGCGGATCATTCTGTTCAGATACCAGACGGATCCGCACCTAACGCAAGTATGTATCAAATCGTTTTTTTTACACAATAAAAGCACACAGAGCTATGGGGACTGGATATTGCAGATGTGCTAGCGGCCATCTAGCAACCCACGTCATCAGCTCTATACCCAAAATCCTGGTGACAGGTTCCCTTTAATGACCAGGCCACTTTTTACACTTCTGCACTACACTACTTTCACCGTTTATTGCTCGGTCATGCAACTTACCAACCAAATGAATTTTACCTCCTTTTCTACTCACTAATAGAGCTTTCATTTGGTGGTATTTCATTGCTGCTGACATTTATACACTTTTTTTGTTATTAATCAAAATTTAACGATTTTTTTTGCAAAAAAAAATTTAATTTTTCACTTTCAGTTGTAAAATTTTGCAAAAAAAATGACATCCATATATAAAGTTTTCGCTAAATTTATTGTTCTACATGTCTTAGATAAAAAAAATGTTTGGGTAAAAAAAAATGGTTTGGGTAAAAGTTATAGCGTTTACAAACTATGGTACAAAAATGTGAATTTCCGCTTTTTGAAGCAGCTCTGACTTTCTGAGCACCTGTCATGTTTCCTGAGGTTCTACAATGCCCAGACAGTACAATCACCCCACAAATGACCCCATTTCGGAAAGTAGACACCCTAAGGTATTCACTGATGGACATAGTGAGTTTATAGAACTTTTTATTTTTTGTCACAAGTTAGCGGAAAATGATTTTTTCTTTTTTCTTTTTTTTCTTACAAAGTCTCATATTCCACTAACTCGTGACAAAAAATAAAAACTTCCATGAACTCACTATGCCCATCACAAAATACCTTGGGGTGTCGTCTTTCCAAAAATGGGGTCACTTGTGGGGTAGTTATACTACCCTGGCATTCTAAGGGCCCTAATGTGTGGTAAGTAGTTTGAAATCAAAATGTGTAAAAAAATTACCTGTAAAATCCTAAAGGTGCTCTTTGGAATGTGTGCCCCTTTGCCCACCTAGGCTGCAAAAAAGTGTCACACGTGGTATCGCCGTACTCGGGAGAAGTTGGGGAATGTGTTTTGGGGTGTCATTTTACGTATACCCATGCTGGGTGAGAGAAATATCTTGGCAAAAGACAACTTTTCCCATTTTTTTATACAAAGTTGGCATTTGACCAAGATATTTATCTCACCCAGCATGGGTATATGTAAAATGACACCCCAAAACACATTCCCCAACTTCTTCTGAGTATGGCAATACCACATGTGTGACACTTTTTTGCAGCCTAGATGCGCAAAGGGGCCGAAATTCCTTTTAGGAGGGCATTTTTAGACATTTGGATCCCAGACTTCTTCTCACGCTTTAGGGCCCCTAAAAAGCCAGGGCTTTTGGAAAGAAGACACCCCAAGGTATTCAATGAGGGGCATGGCGAGTTCATAAAAAAAAATTTTTTGGGCACAAGTTAGCGGAAATATTTTTTTTTTTTCTCACAAAGTCTCCCTTTCTCGTGCATGGCATTGGGGGACACAGCACCATGGGTATATGTCCAACTACCACTAGGAGGCACTAGACACAAAAAGTGTTGGCTCCTCCCAGGTGGGCTATACCCTCTCCACAGGCACGAGGCTATTCAGTTTTAGTCTAGTGTCCGTAGGAGGCAGACCTGTCGTGCTTTTTTGCAGGTTCTGCTGTTTATTTTTATTCTTTTTCTTTTTTTTTTTTTCTCTCTTCCGCAGGTCGGTTTTTTTCCACAGTTATACCTGCTGCAGGCTGGGGCTCCATCGTGTTCCACTTTAGTTGCCCCCCCCTGCGGGCGCGTACTTCGGTACCATCGCCGGTCACCCAGTCCCCACGGACTGCATCCGCAGTGGCTTGCCGGCATTCCCACGGTTCCCGTGTTGAGTCTGCCGAAGGGGTGACCGTGCTGCGCCCGAAGACATCGGATGGTGAGTATATCGGATGGTGAGTATACTCCCCTGTCCCTGTGTCCCTGCCCCAGGGTTAGGTTCCCTTCTGTGGCCAGGGGGATGGGATCCACCTTAGCTGGGGGTCCTGGGGAGCCTCTTCTTTCCTCCTAGCCAACCCCCCCCCCCCTCCCTCCTGGGGGGGTTTATATTCATGGTTTTTCCTCCCTTCTTTTCCCCCTCGGTTGGTCTTTTCTCTCCTCCCTGGCCACACAGTCTCTCCCTGGCTTCCCCGCTACTTTAGTCCCCGGCTTCTGCCGGGACTAGGCCTCATCTTCTATGGCCTGTCCCCGGCTCCCAGGTGCTCCGTTTGCCCTGATCTGCCTATCCCCAGGTGTCGCTTCCCCCCCCCCTACCCTACTCACCTATTTTTATGGTCCGGTGGGCCCTCTGTCGGCCGCGGTTCACCCCGCCCCCCTTGCTCCATTCCCGGCCGCCTCATAAATCGAGGCCCCGGCTTTTGGGCCTGCTAGGCCGCAATCTTCCCGGCCCCTCCCCCTTGCTTCCCGGGCTTTTCTGAGCCCCGCCCGGCCCTCGGGAGGAGCTATCTCCTCTCCCTTTCCTGGGCTAACGTGTTTTTTCTGTTGGAGGGGGTGGTTAACCCCTCGATTGCTTCATGTCCCCTGCAGCCCTACTGACCACCTCTTTTTAGGGAACAAGCTGCTGCTGCACCTCTTTGGGGGAACACTGCGTCCGGGTCAGGATAGACAGCCTCTGCTGGCTGCTTTTTGAGCATCTCTTCTCCCAACAGCTCCTCGGTCGCCACGTGTTTTCACGTGCGTTCGCTGTCTACAATGGCTGCCATGTGGTCAGCCTGTCCCTGCTGGTGTGCAGTACCTCTTCCCAGATCCCATTGTTTTCCCTGAACAATCTTTTTGTGTAGGTTCCCCATGAATGGGTCCCTCCGTGTCAATGCCATGGGAACCTTGGCCGACTCTCCCTAGCAGTGTCGCTGGCACGCTACCAACCCATATTGCGGCCACCTCTGCCCTCCAGGGTCCTCCCTGCAGATGGGGCATGCTCAGTTAGGGGTACCTGCACCCGGGTTCGGCGAGGGGTAGCTCACAGTACACCCTCGGGTGGTCTCAACGGGGTCCCACCCCTCCTCGGCATCCTCGGATCCCCCCCAGGACAGGCCTGAGGCTGGTGACGAATCCTTCCTGTCACCCCATCCGTTGCCTCTGGGGACACCTCTGCACCGATTCCCTCGGAACAGAGCATCAGGCGGTCTTCCTCCATATAGAAGCCCTCTGGGAGGTCAAGACTACGTGCACAGAGGAACCTCTCCTACCTAAATAGGGTTGGTATCACCTCTAGTGGATTTTCGGATGGTGCTCCCCTGACCGCACAGGTATTCAACCGCACAGGTAAGGCAGCCGTCCCCGTGTTTAGCATACTGAGTCACCTACCCGGTGTCTGATACGTACGCCTTCTCCTTAACAGGGTGGTTCCTGCACCACTGCCATAGGCTGTCACTGACAAGCCTTCCTGGTTCCCCTATACCAGGGGTTATCCTCTACACATTTGAGAGTGTTTCCGTGGGGTCCCCATCCTGGTGTTGGTGTTCGCCACTCTACCTTATTGCAGGGAGTTCCTGTTCTGGGCAAGCGGTTAGCTCGGCTATCGCCTCCTGTAGGTTGGTGAGTTCAGGGCAATTGTACAGCCGCCTTGCCCCTTTGCTTAGGTAGTGTACCTACAGAAGCCATTACTCCTGGCTGGCTCTATGGTGTTCCATACAGCACTATTCTCCCTTCCGGGTGAGATATACAGGCCGCTTCAATTGCCGTTGCAATTGCACCTGTCTGTTCCCAGCCACTTTGCTCCTGTCATAGGTGGAGTACCTACACCATCTCCTGATGCTGTAGCCGATTCCCCTGGCTGGCGCTATGGTGTTCCATGCGACACTATTTCTCCCTTCCTGGCGAGAGATACAGGCTGCCTTTAATTGCCGCTGCAATTGCGCCTGTCTGTTCCCAGCCAATTTGCTCCCTTCACAGGTAGAGTACCTACGCCATCTCCGGTGCTGTAGCCGATACCCCTGGCGGGCTCTGTTGTGTTCCATGCGGCAACATTTCTCCCTACGGGCGGAATGTAGAGGCCACTTTCAATTGCCTTAGAATTGCCCCTGTCCGGTTCAGTTACCTGTCTGTTCCCTGCTGCCTTGATCCCTTAACAGGTGGAGTACCTGAGCCATCTCCGGATGCGGTAGCCGTTCCTCCTGTCCGGCTTTATGGTGTTCCATGTGGCATTTTCTTTCCTTACAGGACGAGATATTGAGGCCTCCTCCAATTGCCGTGGCCATTGCACCTACCTCATCATAGTGTGCACCAAACGGCCATCTTACTCCCTTCATGGGTAGAGTCCCTGAACCGTCTCCGATGCTGCAGCCGTTCAACCTGTCTGGCTTCTAGGGTGTACTATGCGGCCCTGTTTCTGTTGCCATTGCACCTACCTGATTGTGGTGTGCACCTGTCTTGTTCTTTGTGGTACCGTGCGGCCCTACTGGGTTCCATTCTTAACGCGGTTGCTGTTGCACCTCTCTGGGTCTAGGGTGCACCATGCGGCCACATTGCTTCGATCTTAAATGTAGTTCCTCTAACACAGCCATATTTCTACTTTACAGGTTGTGTACCTGTACCCTCCGAATGCTGTCTCATTCCCAGATGCTGTGGCTATGTTTCCACTCTCCTTAGTTGGCAACATGCAGCCACTTTACCCATATTTTAGGCGTGTGTTTGTAGTACCCCAAGCGCTGGGCCCTGTGGTGCGGTCTGTAGCTCAGACAGTTTCTGTATTACTGGGTGTTTTCTGCCCACGAGTTCTAATCTGTGCTGCGGTTGTTGGTTCCATCCATTTGGTTCTTCCATACATCTGCCACTCCTTTACTGTCGCGCTCATTGGTCTCCTTGTACCTCTCAACGCACTGTCTGCACCAGGCCCCCTTCGTTCAGCATGTGCATGGTTACCATGTCTGGCAGGTGTGGGCCAGCCCAACCCCCACCTTGTCGGTCTACTGCTACTTCTGGTAGCTCCAGTATATGACCGATCTGTCTGATCCGGCGGGTGGTCCTCATTCAACCACGCTCCCTACTCCGTGGCCAGGTGGTTGTTGGCCTTTGTGCTGTAGTTGCTCTTGCCTTCTCTTTACGGTACTACGGTATGCTGTGCTCCGCGTTACCCCATGTTATAGGGGAGTACTCGCGTTGTTTCCTAATTGCTGAGCGGCCCATTCCTGGTGAAGTACAAGGATCTCCACTGGATCTTCTACCTTGTTTGGACACGTAGCTGGTGGCATCGGCCGCGGTTGCGGTTTTCTGTCATCGCTGGATGTCCGCCACACGGAATCCTTCTGGGTCCACGGCTTTTATCATTGCTGGACGTCCTCCCTGACGGGTCAAGGACAGGACCTCTGAGCGCCACACACACCTGTCTGAATTTTCAGCTGATTGCTCTGGTATCGGACAGGGCCCCGTAGTTCCTTCTGGGTCCAGGTGTTTTCGGTATTCCCTTGTATTTTCTGCTTAGTTGTGCTACATGGCGAAAGGGCAGTCCTCTTGGACCTTGCCGTCGTCTGCACCTGTCTGGTACTTTCTCCCCCCTGGAAGTTTTCTGTATGCCGGTCGCAGCTGGTTTCTACATTTCTATGTAGGCTACCCCGGTTTTTTCATGGCGACTTCTGCATTCCTTATGCATATGGATGTCTGTCGTTTTGTGGTACATCCCGAGCTGCTGTTCTTGCCCTCTCTGGGACAATGTTTAAGGTTTGCTGGTCAATATTCTTGGTACGGCTAGTTGTCCATGGCCAATGCCCCTTCCCCTATGGTGGTTTCTTTTCGCCTTTCCTGGATATTCTGGCTTGCGTTGTCTTCTGGTGGTTCAGCTCCTGGTTCCTTGTGAGCCCATACTGGGTACTCCTTTCGGGAGTCCCTGTTCATTTGAGGTCCTCTTTGAATTTGTGTCTCTTTTTTTCCATCCTCCCACGTCAAGTACCTGGTATTGAGTGGTTTAGTGCTGCGGTTTGCAGTTCCACCGTATGGTCTCCTTCGGGAGGGACCTCCTCCTGTTGTAGGACCTTTCCTCTTTAGGTTTTTTGGAGTGCTCTCCTTCTACTCCCATGTCTCTCAGTCCAGTGTGTCCTGCCGAGGTTGCCTGGCCTGTATCTGGCTTCTTTTTTCCATGATACTTCACATGCCCAGAGTTTCCTCTGGTCTTACGCTTCACGGTGATATCTTGTTTCGGAGGCTTGTGCCTCGTCTCCTGTTTTTGGGGACGCAGGAGCTATCGTTCTTTTCCTGGTTTTTTACCTACAACCCCCTCCTTCTCCAGGGTTGGCGGTTTCCTCTAGCAGCCTTGGGTTCACCTTTACATGGGGCGCTTAGCTTCTTTCCTGGCCTTGCGGTGAGGGGAGTCCCCTCCCTTCACATGTGAGCCTTGCTATGGCTTCCCCCACTCGTTTGGTTTTCAGTGCTTCCCTGTTTCTTTTCTCCCCTGGCCTTTCAGGGGATGGCCACAGGTTTTTTGGGTCTGAGACAATGTAGAGCGTTGGGTAGTTTCACCACGCGGTGCTGTCCTAATTTTTTCTCCAGCCCTTGGCGGCGCTCTGTTTCCTTTTGCCACCTTCTTGCATTTGGAATTTTCTTCCAGTCATTTGTCCTGGGGTGCTGGCAGTCTTCCCTGCTTCTTCTGAGGTTTCTTCCTTGTTATGGAACCTCTTGCCCATCTCGTGTTTTTTCCCGTTGGGTCACATGGTTCTCCTGCACCTGTATGCCCAACCGGTGGCGCGTCTCTTCTTTTCCCTCCCTCAGGGACTGCTTTGGGACGTCCCATGGTGCTGTGTCCCCCAATGCCATGCACGAGAAAATTGGATTTTTTGTACTCACCGTAAAATCCTTTTCTCGTAGTAGGCATTGGGGGACACAGATCCCACCCTATGTTTTTTCTTCCGCTTCTCCGGGCTGGTCTCTTGATCTTTCCCGGTACGGGAGTTGTTGGTTCCTTGCTTTTCTTCTCTCTCCTACTGCTTTTGGTACAAACTGAATAGCCTCGTGCCTGTGGAGAGGGTATAGCCCACCTGGGAGGAGCCAACACTTTTTGTGTCTAGTGCCTCCTAGTGGTAGTTGGACATATACCCATGGTGCTGTGTCCCCCAATGCCTACTACGAGAAAAGGATTTTACGGTGAGTACAAAAAATCCAATTTTCCGCTAACTTGGGACAAAAATTTAAATCTTTCATGGACTCAATATGCCCCTCACGGAATACCTTGGGGTGTCTTCTTTCCGAAATTTGGTCACATGTGGGGTATTTATACTGCCCTGGCATTTTAGGGGCACTAAAGTGTGAGAAGAAGTCTGGAATCTAAATGTCTAAAAAATTTTACACATTTGGATTCCGTGAGGGGAATGGTGAGTTCATGTGAGATTTTATTTTTTGACACAAGTTAGTGGAATATGAGACTTTGTAAGAGAAAAAAAAAAATAAAAAAATTTCTGCTAACTTGGGCCAAAAAAATGTCTGAATGGAGCCTTACAGGGGGGGGGTGATCACCCATATAGACTCCCTGATCACCCCCCTGTCATTGATCACCCCCCCTATAAGGTTCCATTCAGACGTCCGTATGATTTTTACGGATCCACGGATACATGGATCGGATCCGCAAAACACATACGGACGTCTGAATGGAGCCTTACAGGGGGGGTGATCAATGACAGGGGGTGATCAGGGAGTGTATATGAGGTGATCAACCCCCTGTCATTGATCACCCCCCTCTAAGGCTCCATTCAGACGCCCGTATGTGTTTTGCGGATCCGATCCGTAAAAATCATACGGACGTCTGAATGGAGCCTTACAGGGGGGTGATCAATGACAGGGGATGATCAGGGAGTGTATATGAGGTGATCACCCCCCTGTCATTGATCACCCCCCTGTAAGGCTCCATTCAGACGTCCGTATGCGTTTTGCGTATCCGATCCATGTATCCGTGGATCCGTAAAAATCATACGGACCTCTGAATGGAGTCTTACAGGGGGGTGATCAATGACAGGGGGGTGATCAGAGAGTCTATATGAGGTGATCAGTGGTTCATAAAGGGTTAATAAGTGACAGGGGGGGGGGGGTGCAGTGTAGTGGTGTTTGGTGCTACTTTACTGAGCTGCCTGTGTCCTCTGGTGGTCGATCCAAACAAAAGGGACCACCAGAGGACCCGGTAGCAGGTATATTAGACGCTGTTATCAAAACAGCGTCTAATCTACCTGTTAGGGGTTAAAAAAGATCACATCTCCAGCCTGCCAGCGAACGATCGCCGCTGGCAGGCTGGAGATCCACTCGCTTACCTTCCGTTCTTGTGAGCGCGCGCGCCTGTGTGCGCGCGTTCACAGGAAATCTCGGCTATCGCGAGATGACGCACGGATGCGTCCAGGAGGAGTGAATCAACCACCTTCCGGACGCATCCGTGCGTTAGGCGGTCCGGAGGTGATTAAAGAACCATCTTTTTTCTTAACAAAGAATAAACCAGCGGCAACAGGCGACTTCAAGGGTCGTATGTGTCCCTTTCTTAGTCTCTCAGATATATAAGCATGCATAGCGACCCTTTCAGGTTGCGAGAGATTGTATAAACGAGATTTAGGCAGCTTGGTACCTGAGATGAGATTAATAGGGCAATCTTACTCCCTGTGAGGGGGCAGCTCCTGAACACCACTCTCATAAAACGCATCCGAAAATTCTGAGAGAAAAGATGGTACAGTCTTAGTAGAAACCTCTGAAGCAGATGTTGAGAGGCAATTCTCTCTGCAAAAGTCACTCCAACCATTTATTTGTTTCGCTTGCCAATCAATGGTGGGGTTATGTTTAGTGAGCCAGGGTAGCCCCAATACTAGAGGAGTAGGTAACCCGCTTAGGACAAAACATGACACATCTTCAACATGATTTTCGCTCACAATCAAACGGATATTGTGAACTATGCCTTTTAACGATTTTTTAGAAAGAATCAATAGCAAAAACAGGTATGTCCTTTCCCAAAGTGCATACCTGGAAACCATGTGTAATCGCAAATTGATTATCAATTAGATTGACAGCTGCTCCACTCTCTACAAAAATCTCACAAAGAATGTTCTTGCTCTCTAGCGCCACCCTGGCAGGTAGGACAAAACGGGAACTACAAGCAAACCGAATACCTTTAATTTCCGCATCAACCTTGCTAATAGTATCAGATGGAACGTTTTTAGAGGACTTTTTCCTTTTTGTTACTTTATTACTGTCAAAAAACTGCCTGAATCTCCTAGAGGGACAAACATTAGCCAAATGATTTATACCTCCACAACAGAAACAAACCCTCCTCTGAGAGCTGAATCCTCTGTTGTTAGAGGCAAGCAAACCCAGCTGCATGGGCTCTTGCTCAGAGGGGAATGAGAGAGACTGAAACCCCTGCACACTGAATGAGACCGCCGCACTGTCCTTGGACTGAGTATGACAGGAACGAGTGATCTCTCCTCTCTCTAAAACGCCTGTCAATACGAACGGCCCGAGACATGGCACACTCCAAGCAGGTAGGTCTCTCATGAAAGGCAAATGCATCTTTCAATCCCTCTGAAAGAGCATGGCAAAATTGACTTCGGAGTGCAGCATCATTCCAACCAGTATCAGCTGCCCATCTCCGAAATTCTAAACAGTATATCTCTGCGGACTGTTTACCCTGGTGTAAAAGACGTAGTCTAGATTCAGCCAGAGCAATACGATCTGGATCATCATATATCTGACCCAAGGCAAAAAAATTAATCCACTGAACGGAGGGGCTGTGCCCCCACCGGCAGCGAAAAGGCCCAAGACTTGAGCGTTATCCCTGAGCAGCGAGATGATGATCCCCACCCTCTGCTCCTCATCACCAGAGGAATGGGAAGTAGGCGAAAATGGAGTTTGCAAGCCTCTCTAAAACTAACACAATTCTCACTACCCCCGGAGAACGTATCAGGGAGCGAGATCTTAGGCTCCGAACAAACTCCATGACCGCAAGCTGAACCGGTCACCTGAAACTGAGATACAGTTTTACGGAGATATGCTACCGCCAATGAAAGACCCTGCATGCGTTCAGTCAAAAGTGAAACCAGATCCATGCTTGAGACGGTTTATAATGTCACGGATGGTGTTGCAGAAAACTAGAAGACACAAATGAAGATCCGACTGACTTGATCCAAAACTAAGGAACAAGAGGGTAAGCCCTGTAACAGCCCTAGCACTCTCCCTTACTGCTCAGCCTATGCAAAAATCTCTATGGTAGATAATTGCATACCCTCGTTCCTCGACTGTATGACACCTGAACACCCTATAATAGTGAGGGGACACGACCAATGGCTCCCTACACTAAATACGGATTGAGTCAGGGTCACCTAGGATCAAGACCACAGGAAAACAGAAATAAAGGAACAGACTTATCTTGTGGATGCAGCAGTAGCAGCTTCTAGCATCAGCACAGTCCAGGAAGTTGTATAAACCGCAAGGTGAGACAGTATGGGGAGGAGATATATAGGGAGGCAATCACTGCTAATTTATGACAGCTGGGAGAGGGAGGAGAGATGTCAAAACGAAAGCAAAACAAAAGATCATGCAGGAAGTACTGAAGAACGTCTATCAGAACTTCTCAAAGATCTGGTGGTGACAATCTGCTATCAACTAGAACATTTGTGAACTTATCTGCTATGAACTAGAACACTTGTGGCACATACTATTTGCCACCACCCAATCAACGTTCATTGGGAATACATTGTCTCTATTTACAGACACCTATGTAACTCTTCTTTTGTGAACAGCTTTTTATATGAAGAGAGAGCCACCCAACCAGGGGCTGTTGTTTCCTATCAACATAATACTATATTTCATCCTATCATGAAATATATTAAATTTTTACCTATTGATATCCCTTTTTATTTTTTTTTTACACTTTTTTTTTTTATACACTTACCTCCCCTTTTATATAACATAGTACATAAGGCCGAAAAAAGACATTTGTCCATCCAGTTCGGCCTGTCATCCTGCAAGTTGATCCAGAGGAAGGCAAAAAACCCCTGTGAGGTAGAAGCCAATTTTCCTCACTTTAGGGGAATAAAAATTACTTCCCGACTCCAATCAGGCAATCAGAATAAATCCCTGGATCAACGATATCTCTCTAGTAGCTATAGCCTGTAATATTATTACGCTCCAGAAATACATCCAGGCCCCTCTTGAATTCCTTTATTGTACTCACCATCACCACCTCCTCAGGCAGAGAGTTCCATAGTCTCACTGCTCTTACCGTAAAGAATCCTCTTCTATGTTTGTGTACAAACCTTCTTTCCTCCAGACGCATAGGATGTCCCCTCGTCACAGTCACCGTCCTGGGAATAAATAGATGACGGGATAGATCTCTGTACTGACCCATAATATATTTATACATATTAATTAGATCTCCTCTCAGTCGTCTTTTTTCTAAAGTGAGTAACCCTAATTTTGATAATCTTTCAGGGTACTGTAGTTGTCCCATTCCAGTAATTACTTTAGTTGCCCTCCTCTGGACCCTCTCCAGCTCTATGTCTGCTTTGTTCACTGGAGCCCAGAACTGTACACAGTACTCCATGTGTGGTCTGACTAATGATTTGTAAAGTGGTAGGACTATGTTCTCATCACGGGCATCTATGCCCCTTTTGATGCAACCCATTATCTTATTTGCCTTGGCAGCAGCTGCCTGACACTGTTTTTTGCAGCTTAGTTTGCTGTTTATGAAAATTCCTAGATCTTTTTCCATGTCAGTGTTACGGAGTGTTTTACCACTTAATAAGTACGGGTGACTTGCATTATTCCTTCCCATGTGCATAACTTTACATTTGTCAGTGTTAAACCTCATCTGCCACTTATCTGCCCAAGCCTCCAATCTATCCAGATCACTCTGTAGTAGTATACTGTCCTCTTCAGTGTTAATTACTTTACACAGTTTAGTGTCATCTGCAAAAATGTATATTTTACTATGCAAGCCTTCTACAAGATCATTAATAAATATATTGAAGAGAATAGGGCCCAATACTGACCCCTGAGGTACTCCACTAGTGACAGTGACCCAATCTGAGTATTTACCATTAATAACCACCCTCTGTTTTCTATCACTGAGCCAGTTACTTACCCACTTACAGACGTTTTCTCCCAGTCCGAGCATTCTCATTTTATATACTAACCTTTTATGTGGTACAGTGTCAAATGCTTTGGAGAAGTCCAGATACACGACATCCATTGATTCGCCGCTGTCAAGTCTAGAACTTACCTCCTCATAGAAACTGATTAAATTAGTCTGACATGACCGATCCCTCACGAAGCCATGCTGATATGGCGTTATTTGCTTATTTCCGTTAAGATGCTCTAACATAGCATCTCTCAGAAAACCTTCAAACAGTTTACCCACAACAGATGTTAAACTTACCGGCCTATAGTTTCCAGGCTCTGTTTTTGGACCCTTTTTGAATATTGGCACCACATTTGCCATGCGCCAATCCTGTGGGACATTCCCTGTCAATATAGAATCTGCAAATATCAGAAATAAGGGTCTGGCTATGACATTACTTAATTCCCTTAGGATACGAGGGTGTATGCCATCCGGTCCTGGAGATTTGTCTATTTTAATCTTTTTAAGTCGCTGATGTACTTCTTCCTGGGTCAGCCAGGACACTTTTAATGGGGAATTTATTTCAACATTCGGCATGTCATCTGACAGTTTATTTTCCTCAGTGAATACATTGGAGAAAAAAAATATTTAACAGCTTTGCTTTCTCCTCGTCGCTCTCTGCGACTCCACCCTCATTACTTTTTAACGGGCCGACACCTTCAGATTTATACTTTTTAACATTTATATAATTGAAGAACATTTTAGGGTTAGTTTTACTCTCTTTGGCAATTAATCTCTCGGTCTCTAGTTTGGCCGCTTTTATTAGTTTTTTACATGTTCTATTTTTTTCCTTTATAGTTTTTCAGTGCTTCCGTGCTACCTTCCTGTTTTAGTGTTTTATATGCTTTCTTTTTGTCATTTATTGCTTTCTTTACAGTTCTGTTTATCCACATTGGTTTCTTTTTGTTCCTTAACCTTTTATTCCCATACGGTATGTACCTCTCACAATGAGATTTTAGGATGCTTTTAAAGATATCCCATTTTGTGGCTGTATATACCATATTTATATACTATATTTTTATATTCTTCTATACACTATTAATAAACATATTCTTTTACCTACATATCTGTGTCATGCCAGTTGATGAGTGCCTGACCAATACCAATACATTTTTATTGCATTAAATAAATATTTGATCACCTACCAACCAGTAAGAATTTCCATTTATACGACCGGGGTGAGTCGTACTGGTCAGAGCACCAACCTATAGCGATAGGGGAGGAGAGTCGCCAAACACCACTTACCTGTTTTTCAAACATGCCAACTCCTTTACAGGTTGGGTGAATAATAAACTGGGAGAATTTAAATCCCTTGCAATCCCAGAAAATATTTTTTGTGGTGATAGTAACATAGTTTGTAAGGCTAAAAAAAGATGACGTAAGGACGTCACGCCCGCCACTCCCCCCACTGCTCGGCTTCCCCACTGACCGCTGATTTCGGGGTCTCTCGCCTCTTCCTGCGGCCTCCTATGTCTGCGCGTCTCCTGTGTCTGCATGCCGCGATCGTGGATCTGAACGGTCTGAGCGGTGACGGCGTTCCTGCTCCTTCCTTCCTCCTCCTGCTGCCCGGTACCTCCTGAGCCAGCCCCCATGGTCCATCGGCGTTTGGAAGGCTCCTGCTGCTGCGTGCTGCACGCTCTATTGGGACATCGGGGCTTGAGTGGTCGCTTCTCTGGCTGTTCCTCACCGGTCCTTCGGCCCTCCATTTGATCCTCCGCCTGTCTGCAGCTTGTGATCCTCCGGAAAGCGTTCCCCTGCTTTCTACAGCAGGGGACCTGGGCACGTCTACAGGGAACCGAAGATTGGTGAGATTGTTCCTGTATCCCCCCCATCCACCCCCCACTAATATGAAGTAACCAGCTAATGTAATCAATTTCCTAACCATCAACTAAATTATTAATTGATCAAAAGGACATTAACGTGGTCTGATTTGATACTCCATATGGGATACTGTACCCACCGAAATTGGCGGACTTTGCGGGAGGAAAAAAAAAATCTGCTTGTGGTGGCAGAGAGAGGGGGGGGCTGCCTGGGAAAGAAAATATCTTAGAGGAGAGAGAGGGGGAAAGAAAGAGGAAGAGAGAATAGAAAGGAAAAGGAGAGGGGGAAATAAAAAGGAGAAAGATACTAAAGGGAGAAAAAGAAGAAAAAAGGTGAAGTGGAAAAAAGAAAAGGGGAAATGGCACCTAAGGCAAGCAGGCGCTCTGTGGATCTTTCTTGGCAGAAATCGGCCGTTAAACCCTCCGAAGGAGGAAAAATAAACCAATTTTTGAGGGTCCCTAGGGTCAATACTAGAGGCGGGCAGAAGGATATTAGTTCTAAAAAGAATAACTCTGAAGTGATGGAACCTGAATTACAAAACGACTCAGGGTACTCCCAAGGGGAGGAGGGACTAGACAGAGAAGATGTTACTAATCCCAATCCCTCACCGTTAAAATAAATCTTATTGGCAGTAAAACAGAATGGGGACCTAATACAACCCAGCTTGGCGCAATTCAAGTTGATGTGGGACTGATAAGGGATAATCTGTTTAAAATCCGAAATAGGGTTAATAATGTGGAGATCTCTATGGCTATTATGCAGAATTAATACAAATAAATAAATACTGAGATGTCCACGTTCAAGACAGATTTTAATCTCCTTAAAAAAAAAGGTGGCAGATTTGGAAGATGGATCACAAAGGTGCAATGTAAGAATCCTGGGGATCCCAGAGGGTGCGGAAGACAGGAACCCTACTCAATTCATACAGACGTTGATTCTTGCAAATTTTGGGAGACAACATTTTTCACCCTTGTTTCTAGTGGAAAGAGCCCATCGCGTCCCAGGCGGTAAAATAATTCCTGGCGGACAACCACAGACCCTCCTGGTAAAAATGCTGATTTCAAGAGACAGAGACACAGTACTAAGGCGGGCGAGGGAATGTCCCTCTGTTCTCCATGATGGAAATAGACTGGCCTCTTTTCCAGACTTTTCAAAAGATGTTAAAGAAAAGAGACGCTCGTTTAATACCGTTAAAAAGAGATTAAGAGAAAGGGATATTAAGTATTCACTTGTCTTCCCAGCGAAACTCCGGATTATTTTTAATGATACAACTTTATTTTTTGATACGCCGGATAAAGCTGCGGAGTGGCTTGAACAAAATGATATGTGATCTGTTTAAGGCCCTGTTGGGAACAACAGATCAATAGCTGACAGGTTATGTTTTTTACCTTTCCCCTTCTCTGTTTAATTAGCGGGCAGGCTGTCGAGTGGAGTGGTGGTGGGGGGGAGGGGGGGGGTGATCATAGGCTAGAGATCTGCTGCTTTATGCGGTGGATTATTTGGATTGGGGGCTGTGATGTGTCTAGTATGGGGAAGAGATGTGTTTTATGTTTTATTATTCTTTATAATGTCAATTATAATTCTTACTTGGAATGTCAGGGGCCTGGGGATACAACAAAGAGACAAGCGGTTTTTGATCTGATGCGCTTACACCTCCCAGCCATTGTATGTTTGATAGAAACACATTTTACTGGGGAGACCTCCAGGGTGGCCACCAGGGGATGGGCTGCGCACACCATTCTACCTTCTCTAGCCATTCTAGGGGAGTGACTGTTTTTATTCATAGAATGATTGATTTTAAGTGCGAGGCATCCTCTGTTGACCACCAGGGGAGATTTGTCTTCCTATATTGTAAGTTGGCGGGGAAGATGTGTATTCTGGCCTTTGTCTATATTCCACCTCCATTTGCTTTTTCAGTCCTTAATTCTCTGCCAAAATGTATGGATAAATGGCCAGAATGTCTTAAATTGATTATGGGAGACTTTAACTGTGTTATGAATCCTGCAGTCGACAGGGTCTCTAATGGGTGGCAGGGAAAACGCCTCTTGGGACGCTTTTGCCTGAAGGCCGGGTTCGAGGATGTTTGGGGAAGTTTGGGACAGGGGAGAAGGGCTTTTTGGCTTTTTCATGCATCAGTAAATTAGGAAGATCTACGTCCAGAATAGATCATGCTCTGATTAATAAAAAAAAATATGTACGATGTGTTAAACAAATGAAGTATGAGACCAGGTCACTCTCGGATCATCTTCCCCTACTACTCGAACTTTGCCTGACCCATGATAAACAAACAGGAAGGTCTCCATTTAGACTTAACCCCTATTGGTTATCAGTAATAAAGAATTATGAAACAATACAAAAGGAAATTAACCAATTCTAGGAGGCTAATTATACTTCAGCAAAAACACAATTGTTATGGGACACCTTCAAGGGGTATATAAGGGGAATAATGGTTAGTAATATTGCCAACCTGAGAAAGGAGTAAGGGGAAAAGGAGGAAAATTTAAAAGAACAAGCTTCCTCAGCTACACAAATCCTTCTATATAAATAGGACAGAGAAAAACAGGGAAACTATGCAGAAGACCACACAATCATACTCTAACTTTTTGCTGGAGAAGGCCCAACAGAGTTTATTCTTTACGGGTCAAAAATATTTCACCGAATCGGGGCGACCGGGGAAACTTCTATCCAGAGTTATCTAGAATCAGGAACCCAAGAAAAATATAGGTAGTATCCGACTGGCCAATGGGAGGATAGTTACTGGACAAAACCCTATAGAGAGAGTTTTCTTGGACTACTTCTCAGATCTTTATAGATTGTAGGATAACGGATGAAAGTATGGATGTCTATCTTGATGGTATTATTTTTCCCACTATTACTTTGGCCCAAAGGAGGGTACTCGAGGCCGATCTCTCAATTCAGGAGCTTGAAAGGGCAATCAAGCTCTGTTCGGGTAACGCCACCCCTGGTTCAGACGGACTCCCATATGAATTCTATAGTAAATATAAGGAGGTTATTTTTCCCAAATTGTTGGGGGTCTTTGCTACCTCGGTGGAGGAGGGGACCCTTCCGGGTTCAATGTCGGAAGCCGTGATAATATTCCCCAAAAAAGTAAGGACCCCATAGATCTGGGAACCTACAGACTGATTTTACTGTTGAACGCGGACGTAAAGCTCCTGGCAAGGATTCTGGCCACAAGACTCGCTTGTGTTATCTCTTCCGTTGTTCATCCAGATCAGAATGGTTTTATCCAAAATAAGGGTACTCGCCACAATCTTCACCGGCTTTTTGCCAACATACAGGCACCTGGGGGGGCTTCTCGCTCCATCCTGTCATTGGATGCCTCTAAGGCCTTTGACAGGATGGAGTGGCGATTCCTGTGGAGGGTCCTGGCCAGGATGGGTTTTGGGGAGAGATTCATAAACATGATTAAATTACTGTTCACATCCCCCACAGCCAAGTTGAGTTGGGAGCCTTACTAGCAGTTTTAACTTAAATAGGGGTACTTGTCAGGGCTGTCCACTATCACTACTCCTATTTGATATTTATATTGAGCCTCTGGCTATTAGACAGGACGCTTAAATGAAAGGATTTGGAATATTAGGTGTGGAGGATCGTATTTCTCTATATGCCGACGATGTCTTTTTTTTTTTTTTAGATAGTACAGAAATAATTCTACCAAGAATTATTCGGATGGTAAAACTATTTGGTGAGGTATTAGGCCTAGACATAAATTGGTCGATGACAATTTTGATGCCATTAGACCCGGTCTTCCAAAAGGAGTCCTTGATTGCCCACTTAGATGTCGTTGACCCTTATAAATACTTGGGTATGATTATATCTCCCAAGGTTGAAAATTGTGTTCAAATCAATCTGATCCCATTGATAACGAAAATTAGGGCAAAAATAGGGATTTGGTTGAGACTTCCCTTATCTAGGGCGTATTGCGTTTCACTGGTCAAGATGGTGATTCTACCCCAAATCCTCTATGTTCTTAAGAATACACTTATCTGGATAGAGGATAAATATTTTAAACTTATGGAAAGAATAATGACCTAGTGTGGGGAAGGAAAAGTGTGCGCCTCAAACTGGAATATTTATACAAACCCTTGGAGCAGGGGGGATTAAATCTCCCCTACTTGAAGGGTTACTTTATTGCTGCACAGCTATGGATGTGCCATGAATGGCAAAATAGTACCTTTTTTAAGTAGGTTAGTGAGAAGCTCCTCGCATAATAACATATTTACGCTTTTGGAATCCGGGTTATTGATAGAGACCAGGGCCATAAAGAGACTATAAAATCACTACTGAAAATTTGGGCTACTACTAGAGTTTGGTTGGGGGTAAAGGGATCACTTACATGTTACATGTTATGCCTCTTTGGCATAATATTCACTTGGGAATGGGATTCTTTATATTACACAGGTTGTTAAGAATAGAATGGAACTATCACATAATATAGTTAATCTTTCATGGCTTAGGTATTTTCAGCTTCGGTCGGCACTTTTTAGTTTGAATGATAAATCGGTCTTAGAAATAAATAATAATTCTCTGTTAAATGGGTGGGTAGGGAATATATCACAAAAAATTAAGATTTCAAATATATATAAATTATTACTTAAGTCAAGTTTTGGAGAGACACAATCGCCGGGACAAAGGGCCTGGGGAGATGGATTGCCCAAATATACAATCGGTAGGGTGGGGAAGCATTTTTATTAACTTCTACCTACTATCTCATAACTTTAATCATGTTTTAATACAGTTCAATATTTTCCACAGATTATATATTACTCCCATTTGGTTAAATAAGTGTGTCACATTGTATGATTTTTAAATACCGTATTTTTCGCCGTATAAGACGCACTTTTTTCCCCCCAAAAGTGGGGGGAAAATAGCAGTGCGTCTTATACGGCGAATGTAGCTTATTTTGCCCAGTTTTCAATGATACACCCGCCGCGATGCCGCGCGGCGGGTGTATCAGCTGTGAGGGAGGAGGGGCTGGGGGCGGCATCTGCATTTATAATGACAGCGGGGCCCGTGCAGTGACTATTCTACTACACGGCCCCGCTCACTGTATAATCATATCTCTCTAATAGTTAATTGTTCTATGCATGTAATCGCCTAATGAGCGCTGTGTATTACCGTACTTAAAACTAGCAGCGCTCGCCGTTCGGAGCAGAGAGGAGGCAGGAGGCAGGCCGGGAGGACGGGCACTTGCAGCGTGAGTCATACATCACGCGCCTGCACCGCCCACTTATGAATGAAGCAGGCGGCGCAGGCGCGTGACGTATGACTCATGTTGCAAGCGCCCGTCCTCCCGGCCTGCCTCCTGCCTCCTCTCTGCTCCGAACGGCGAGCGCTGCTAGTTTTAAGTACGGTAATACACAGCGCTCATTAGCGCTCATTATGCGATTACATGCATAGAACAATTAACTATTAGAGAGATATGATTATACAGTAAGCGGGGCCCGTGTAGTAGAATAGTCACTGCACGGGCCCCGCTGTCATTAAAGCAGATGCGACCCCCACCCCCTGTATTTAGGGTCATTCACTACAGGGACACTTATGGAGGGGATCTGTGGATGACAGCATAAGATGCTATATATGTGTCATCCACAGATCCCCCCCATAACTGTCATTCACAGATCCTCATAACAGTGCCATCCAGAAAGGATCCCCCATAAGTGTCACCCACGGATCCCCCATAAGTGTCACCCACAGATCCCCCATAAGTGTCACCCACGGATCCCCCATAAGTGTCACCCACAGATCCCCCATAAGTGTCACCCACAGATCCCCCATAAGTGTCACCCACAGATCCCCCATAAGTGTCACCCACAGATCCCCCATAAGTGTCACCCACAGATCCCCCATAAGTGTCACCCACAGATCCCCCATAAGTGTCACCCACAGATCCCCCATAAGTGTCACCCACAGATCCCCCATAAGTGTCACCCACAGATCCCCCATAAGTGTCACCCACAGATCCCCCATAAGTGTCACCCACAGATCCCCCATAAGTGTCACCCACAGATCCCCCATAAGTGTCACCCACAGATCCCCCATAAGTGTCACCCACAGATCCCCCATAAGTGTCACCCACAGATCCCCCATAAGTGTCACCCACAGATCCCCCATAAGTGTCACCCACAGATCCCCCATAAGTGTCACCCACAGATCCCCCATAAGTGTCACCCACAGATCCCCCATAAGTGTCACCCACAGATCCCCCATAAGTGTCACCCACAGATCCCCCATAAGTGTCACCCACAGATCCCCCATAAGTGTCACCCACAGATCCCCCATAAGTGTCACCCACAGATCCCCCATAAGTGTCACCCACAGATCCCCCATAAGTGTCACCCACAGATCCCCCATAAGTGTCACCCACAGATCCCCCATAAGTGTCACCCACAGATCCCCCATAAGTGTCACCCACAGATCCCCCATAAGTGTCACCCACAGATCCCCCATAAGTGTCACCCACAGATCCCCCATAAGTGCCACCCACAGATCCCCCATAAGTGCCACCCACAGATCCCCCATAACAGTGCCACCCACAGATCCCCCATAACAGTGCGTCACCCACAGACCACAATTAGTTCAAAACCCACCAAAAGTGCACCTTTTTGGTTCAAAATATTTTTTTTCTTATTTTCCTCCTCAAAAACCTAGGTGCGTCTTATAGGCCGGTGCGTCTTATACGGCGAAAAATACGGTAAATAATTTGCATTTTATTGCATGAAATAAGTCTTTGATCGCCTACCAACCAGTAAGCATTCTGAAGTGCTCTGGAATTTTAAGTCCTTTGGGTCCTTCTCGGGGTTTGGGTTTAACTGGGAAAAAAACTCTCTTCTGGCTCAAGATGTATAGGTGGGTGATGTGACGCTTCCATGTCCTCTACGCTGGGTAGACAACACAAACTATTTGGGGGTTCGAGTAAGTAGACAAGTAATCGTTTATTATGTTGACAATGCAGTATGTGCCACTTATTGCAGTTAGTAAAGGACATGTCCCAGAAATTGAAATCTCTCCCTCTTACCCTGGTGGGAAGAATCAATGTAATTAAAATGAAGCTGGTCCCTAAATTTCTGTATCTCTTCCATGGCTCTCCTACCCCAATTCCCCGTTCTTCTTTTCTCTCCGAAGATATTTATTGGACATTTTGTGGACAGAATCTGTCCCTAGGATTAAAGGGGTTAATACAAGCCACTTAATAATGTATTGTTATTATCCATATTGCTTCCTTTGTGGCAGGATTAATTTTTCCATCAAATTATACACTGCTTGTTTCCATGGTTACAAACCCCCTGCTTGCACACTATAGGAAAAAGCATCAGCCTCTCTGGTGGTCGGGACCATGGGGGCGCACATAGGCTAGTGCTTTTTCCTATACTGTGCAAGCACAACCACCACTGATGAATTGCAGGGTGCTCTGTAACCATGGAAACGAGCAGTGTATAATGCGATAGAAAAACGAATCCAGCCAGCAAAGGTAGCAATATGGATAATAACAATATATTAGCAAGTGGCTTGTATTAACTTTCTCTACATGATAAATGACACTTTCTGAAGTGAGACAACCGTTTTAAATTAGAGACTCTTTGTCTTCCAGCAGATTGGGGAGGGTAAGCACTGTCACGTTTTTATAATTATTATTTGGCCACTTAGCTACTGTATGACCATTGGTGGCTTACAGCTACTGATTACAATCCAGCTGTACGTATGGAAAGCATGGTGCTTGGCCCAGCTAGATCCCTCCAGACGATTATTTTGAGGGACAGTCTTTCTCTGCCTGAACCATGATAGTAACTCTCAGGCTGTGGGACCGTTCACTTAAATTAGTCCAAGAGGAGGGACAAGATGGTCTTCACACACCCGCTTTGACTTAACCCCCGACTTCCCCACTTTGTGGGGTTCCCTAAATATGCAGATATGGAGAAGGCATGGTATTACTGCTCTTGCACATATGACAGATAGGGGGTCCCTTTGTCCCTTCCAATATTTACAGGATACTTATAACTTTCCTAGTGATGCGCTTTATAATTATGAGGTGAAACATGCCTTCCGGGTCCGTGATCTGTTTTTCATGACTCCACTCCTTCGGGGCATGGCAAATTTTTTTTTTTTCTGTTCTCTTGTTGGTTTGTTTTATTGTTTTTTTAAAAGTTACAAAGCTATTGTTGGTTACGATTGGGCTGCTTGTTGATCTAGATCACATGCAAGTAACCTCTTACGTATGCTATTACTTTGATGCACAATCACATAATGTTTAGTTCATTTACATACAGTTGCAAGAAAAAGTATGTGAACCCTTTGGAATGATATGGATTTCTGCACAAATTGGTCATAAAATGTGATCTGATCTTCATCTAAGTCACAACAATAGACAATTAGAGTCTGCTTAAACTAATAACACATAAAGAATTAAATGTTACCATGTTTTTATTGAACACACCATGTAAACATTCATAGTGCAGGGGGAAAAAGTGTGTGAACTCTTGGATTTAATAACTGGTTGAACCTCCTTTGGTAGCAATAACTTCAAACAAACGTTTCCTGTAGTTGCAGATCAAATGCGCAAAACTGTCAGGAGTAATTCTTGACTATTACTCTTTACAGAACTGTTTCAGTTCAGCAATATTTTTGGGATGTCTGGTGTGAATCACTTTCTTGAGGTCATGCCACAGCATCTCAATCGGGTTGAGGTCAGGACTCTGACTGGGCCACTCCAGAAGGCGTATTGTCTCCGGTTTAAGCTATTCTGTTGTTGATTTACTAATATGCTTTGGGTCGTTGTCCTGTTGCAACACCCATCTTCTGTTGAGCTTCAGCTGGTGGGCACATGGCCCCTTAAGTTCTCCTGAAAAATGTCTTGATAAACTTGGGAATTTATTTTTCCTTTGATGGCAATCCGTCCAGGCCCTGATGCAGCAAAGCAGCCCCAAACCATGATACCCCCACCACCATACTTCACAGTTGGGATAAGGTTTTGATGTTGGTGTGTGGTGCCTATTTTTCTCCACATATAGTGTTGTGTGTTTCTTCCAAACAACTCAACTTTGGTTTCATCTGTCCACAGAATATTTTGCCAGTACTGATGTGGAACATCCAGGTGCTCTTGTGCAAACTGTAAACGTGCAGCAATGTTTTTTTTGGGACAGCAGTGGCTTCCTCTGTGGTATCCTTGCATCCATTCTTTTTAGTGTTTTACATATCGTAGATTCGCTAACAGGGATGTTAGCATATGCCAGAGACTTTTGTAAGTCTTTAGCTGACACTCTAGAATTCTTCTTCACCTCATTGAGCGGTCTGCGCTTTGCTCTTGCAGTCATCTTTACAGGACGGCCACTCCTAGGGAGAGTAGCTGCAGTGCTCAACTTTCTCCATTTATAGACAATTTGTCTTACCGTGGACTGATGAACAGCAAGGCTTTTGGAGATACTTTTATAACCCTTTCCAGCTTTATGCAAGTCAACAATTCTTAATCGTAGGTCTTCTGAGAGCTCTTTTGTGTGAGGCATCATTCACATCAGGCAATGCTTCTTGTGAAAAGCAAACCCAGAACTGGTGTGTGTTTTTTATAGGGCAGGGTAGCTGTAACCAACACATCTCATCTCATTGATTCCAGTTGGCTGACATCTCACTCCAATTAGCTTTTGGAGATGTCATTAGTCTAGGGGTTCACATACTTTTTTCACCTGCACTGTGAATGTTTACTTGGTGTTTTCAATAAAAACATGGTAACATTTAATTCTTTGTGTGTTATTAGTTTAAGCAGACTGTGATTGTCTATTGTTGTGACTTAGATGAAGATCAGATCACATTTTATGACCAATTTGTGCAGAAATCCATATCATTCCAAAGGGTTCACATACTTTTCTTGCAACTGTATATTTGGGATGAGATAAAGTTTAAGGAAATGGTGTCTTTACTATTGGTGGCCAAATGTCCTGTTGTCTGGAAATGGACGACTGCACCGTATTCAAGGGAAGATGGATGGTGCCATGTATGGTGAGTTTTTGGCCAACAACCTCCTTTCCTCAGTGAGAGCATTTAAGATGGGTTGTGGCTGGGTCTTCCAGCATGACAATGACCCAAAACACTCAGCTAGGTCCTGGAGTGGCCTAGCCAGTCTCCAGACCTAAACCCAAATCGAAAATCTTTGGAGGAAGCTGAAACTCAATGTAGCCCCGGGCCAAAATCCCTGCTACAGTGTGTACAAACTTGGTCAAGAACCACAGGAAACGTCTGACCTCTGTAATTACAAACAAAGGTTACTGTGCCCAATATAACATTTTGTTTTTCTATTGTATTAAATACTTATTTCATGCAATAAAATGCAAATTCATTATTTCAAAATCATAGAATGTGATTTTATGGATTTTTTTTTTCTTTTTTTCCTTTTAGATTATGTCTCTCACAGTTGAAGTGCACTTACGTTAAAAATTGCAGACCTTTTTATTCTTTGTAGGTGGGAAAACTTGCAATATCGCCAGTGTATCAAAGACTTATTTTCCCCACTGTAGATCCTGGGAAACATCTCTGTACTGGCCCCTGATAAATTTATACATAGTTATTAGATCTCCCCTCAGTCGTCTTTTTTCTAAACCGAATAACCCCAATTTTGATAATCTTTCTGGGTATTGTAGTCCACCCATTCCAGTTTTTACTTTAGTTGCCCTCCTCTAAACTCTCTCCAGCTCTGCTTTATCTGTCTTGTTCACAGGAGCCCAGAATGTTCACAATTCTCCATTTGTGGTATGACTAGTGATTTGTGAAGTGGCAGGACTATTGGGGTCATTTATCAAAGTGGTGTAAAATAGAGCTGGCTTAGTTGCCCATAGCAACTAATCAGATTCCACCTTTCATTTTTGAAAGCTCTTTTTGAAAATAAAAGGTGGAATCTGGTTGCTATGGGCAACTAAGCCAGGTCTTAATTTTAAACCAGTTTGATAAATGACCTCATATGTTCTCGTCATGTGCATCTATACTCTTTTGATGCAACCTATTATCTTATCGGCCTTGGCAGCTGCTGCCTGACACTCATTTCTACAGTTTAGTTTGCGGTCCACTAAAATTCCTAAGTCCTTTTAAGTCAGTGTTAGGCCCCTTTCACACTTGCGTTGTCCGGATCCGGCATAGAGTTCCGTCGTCGGGGCTCTATGCCGAAAGAATCCTGATCAGGATTATCCCCATCCATTCTGAATGGAGAGAAATCCATTCAGGATGCATCAGGACGTCTTCCGTTCCGGAACGGAACATTTTTTGGCCGGAGAAAATACCGCAGCATGCTGTACTTTTTGCTCCGGCCAAAAATCCTGACCACTTGCCTTAAGGCCGGATCCGGAATTAATGCCCATTGAAAGGCATTGATCCGGATCCGGCCTTAAGCTAAACGTCGTTTCGGCGCATTGCCGGATCCAACGTTTAGCTTTTTCTCAATGGTTACCATGGCTGCCGGGACGCTAAAGTGTAGTGGGGAGCGGGGGAGCAGCATACTTACCGTCCGTGCGGCTCCCGGGGTGCTCCAGAGTGACGTCAGGGCGCCCCAGGCGCATGGATGACGTGATCGCATGGCACGTCATCCATGCTCATGGGGCGCTCTGACGTCATTCTGGAGCGCCCCGGGAGCCGCACGGACTGTAAGTATGCCGCTCCCCCGCTCCTACTATGGCAACCAGGACTTTAATAGCGTCCTGGCTGCCATAGTAACACTGAAAGCATTTTGAAGACAGATCCGTCTTCAAATGCTTTCCGCACACTTGCGTTTTTCCGGATCCGGCGTGTACCTCCGGCAAGTGGAGTACACGCCGGATCCGGACAATGCAAGTGTGAAAGGGCCCTTGCCTAATGTTTTACCATTTAGTATGTACAGATAACTTGCATTATTCCTTCCCATGTGCATAACCTTACATTTGTCAGTGTTAAACCTCATCTGCCTCTTCTCTGCCCTAGCCTCAAACATAGCCAGATCCCTCTGTAGCAGTATACTGTCCTTTTCAGTGTTAATTACTTTACACAGTTTAGTGTCACAGTTTAGGTTTTTGGAAAGCACATTTTGCTAGATTTTTCATAGCTAAGGGGGGCTATATGCTAGATTTGATGATTTGATCACCAGTATGTTTAGAAATTTAAGTAGACTGAGTAGTAGTGGTGATTTGAGTTAAAACTTAACTTTTAATTATTAGAGGTAGAATAAGTCCCTAAATGTGATATTAAGTACAAATAAAAGGTGTATAATAACACAGGGGATACAAAAAATTGCTTGGTGCACGGCGGCACCTTTAAATTCGCAAACGATTAGTGCACGGCGGCACCTTATATAACCGGTGTTCTTACCGTTTTCAGCCACGGTCCTCTGGTTTTGGTGATGTCCAACGCAAGCGGATGTGCTGTGAAAGAAAGTGCAATTTGGGCCCGGCAGGGGTCTTATGGGTTACAGGGTACCTAGACAGCCCTAATTAATGGGTGCTATCTCGGCTCTAGCGTCCTATCTACGGAGCACCCGCTGTAATAAGAACGACCCCGTCCGGAACCTGACCCTTTCGCTACTTGGCCCTATTGTGCCCTAGTGTAGCTAGTCCCTACACGCATGTTTCGTCTTTGGAACTCATCAGGGGAATTTAGGCACACAAAGGAGGGCAATGTGATGTGGCGACATATAGTATTAGTATCTTCTATTGATTAGCAACACATATGTCAATACAGTTTTGGTAATGTAATATATGACACAATTTGACACTTTGGAATGGTAGCCTTTAGGTTTGGGTTCCATTCAGGTATCAGGGCTGGTTACTTGCCTGGTGATGTGCAGACAGAGTGGAGGGGGTTGCCTAATGATGGCCCGGTCCCTCATATGGAGCTTAGCGGCGTGTGCAGAGGCTGTGATGAAGCCTACTGACAGAGGATCGCCCGCTCCTATTTGAACATCGTTCAGCCTCAAAGCGAGGCTTGGATTGCAGCGCGATGACGTCAGTGGGCACGCCGACGCGCTCGCAATGCTGTAGGCAGGCACTGTTTTGCCTCAGAAAGAGGCTTGAGGCGCGGTGATGTCAGCGGGACGGCCGACAAACCCGCGCCTGCGCTTTTTCACACCGAAGGTAGCCAGCATGATAATAGGTATAGTGACGTCGTCCAATTGGGGAGACCTCATTTCACTAGGCTGAGGGTTATATCGTTAGCCTGGGATGCATATCCCAGCAGCCATTGTTATCTTGGTTGCCTAGTAACCGGGACTTGGTGTGGCAACCGTAATTATAACACCGTCTATAGCAACAGCGGTGTATATTAATGTGACATTTCTTGCAGTGCAATAAACTATAAGTATTCTGGTCGGTACAAAATAGACACGGACGCATGGATAGCCACCCATAATTTTGTCCATTCTTGTTGTCAGAGGCATAGGGGGTGCCATATATGGGGTAAGTTTCTCGTGCCCTGCAATATATATGGTATAGCTTTTGCTCATTATCTTTTTGGTGAGACCATACATTCTGATTAGGAGAATATTATCAAGAGGGTGTTGTTATATTCCGTCTATCTCTAGGCATATATTGATGTCTTGGCGGTATTCTTATCATATCTACTTAAGCCACTCTGACCCGATCATATGGGGGGATGCAACATTTTGAGTTCGTTGGTTCCTCAGATGAAGCAACCGAAACATAGTTGCTCATTTAGCCCTTGGGGGGCTGTCGTGCGCAGCGCGTGGATCCAGCGTGCTTCGTGTTGTAGTAGCATGCGGTCCCAGTCTCCTCCACGTAAGGGGGGGTAACCACCTCGATACCCATCGCTTTGATACTCCGTGGGTTACCGTCATGGTATTCATGTACAGGTCCTTCTCAAAAAATTAGCATATTGTGATAAAGTTCATTATTTTCTGTAATGTACTGATAAACATTAGACTTTCATATATTTTAGATTCATTGCACACCAACTGAAGTAGTTCAAGCCTTTTATTGTTTTAATATTGATGATTTTGGCATACAGCTCATGAAAACCCAAAATTCCTATCTAAAAAAATTAGCATATCATGAAAAGGTTCTCTAAACGAGCTATTAATACAAAAAAAGTCAACCTTCAAATAATTATGTTCAGTTATGCACTCAATACTTGGTCGGGAATCCTTTTGCAGAAATGACTGCTTCAATGCGGCGTGGCATGGAGGCAATCAGCCTGTGGCACTGCTGAGGTGTTATGGAGGCCCAGGATGCTTCGATAGCGGCCTTAAGCTCATCCAGAGTGTTGGGTCTTGCGTCTCTCAACTTTCTCTTCCCAATATCCCACAGATTCTCTATGGGGTTCAGGTCAGGAGAGTTGGCAGGCCAATTGAGCACAGTAATACCATGGTCGGTAAACCATTTACCAGTGGTTTTGGCACTGTGAGCAGGTGCCAGGTCGTGCTGAAAAATGAAATCTTCATCTCCATAAAGCTTTTCAGCAGATGGAAGCATGAAGTGCTTCAAAATCTCCTGATAGCTAGCTGCATTGACCCTGCCCTTGATAAAACACAGTGGACCAACACCAGCAGCTGACATGGCACCCCAGACCATCACTGACTGTGGGTACTTGACACTGGACTTCAGGCATTTTGGCATTTCCCTCTCCCCAGTCTTCCTCCAGACTCTGGCACCTTGATTTCCGAATGACATGCAACAGTCCAGTGCTGCTTCTCTGTAGCCCAGGTCAGGCGCTTCTGCCGCTGTTTCTGGTTCAAAAGTGGCTTGACCTGGGGAATGCGGCACCTGTAGCCCATTTCCTGCACACGCCTGTACACGGTGGCTCTGGATGTTTCTACTCCAGACTCAGGCCACTGCTTCCGCAGGTCCCCCAAGGTCTGGAATCGGTCCTTCTCCACAATCTTCCTCAGGGTCCGGTCACCTCTTCTCGTTGTGCAGCATTTTCTGCCACACTTTTTCCTTCCCACAGACTTCCCACTGAGGTGCCTTGATACAGCACTCTGGGAACAGCCTATTCGTTCAGAAATTTCTTTCTGTGTCTTACCCTCTTGCTTGAGGGTGTCAATGATGGCCTTCTGGACAGCAATCAGGTCAGCAGTCTTACCCATGATTGCGGTTTTGAGTAATGAACCAGGCTGGGAGTTTTTAAAAGCCTCAGGAATCTTTTGCAGGTGTTTAGAGTTAATTAGTTGATTCAGATGATTAGGTTAATAGCTCGTTTAGAGAACCTTTTCATGATATGCTAATTTTTTGAGATAGGAATTTTGGGTTTTCATGAGCTGTATGCCAAAATCATCAATATTAAAACAATAAAAGGCTTGAACTACTTCAGTTGGTGTGTAATGAATCAAAAATATATGAAAGTCTAATGTTTATCAGTACATTACAGAAAATAATGAACTTTATCACAATATGCTAATTTTTTGAGAATGACCTGTATATGGCGTGATACGGCCGTATCTTTTCTGTTGGTGATGTCCCCCAGGTGTTCGCCAATCCGTCTGCGCAGTTCTCGCTTTGTCTTGCCTATATATTCCAAGGGGCATTCACAGGTGATTTTATAAATGACCCCCTGGTACGGCAGTTTATAAAGTCCTCAATCTTGAAGGATTTTTGAAGATTGACATTCGAGAATTCTTTGCCTGTTTGTATTGTGCTACAGGCTATACATCCGCTGCATCTGAAGCACTCTCGTTGTTTTCTGTCTAACCAGGTTCCTTTTCTATTTGCTTTATGATGGCAAAGTACCAGTAGATCCCTAAGGCTATTTCCCCTCCTGACAGGTGATCTGAGGGTAGTCAAAGATCTTTTCTTTGATGTCTGGATCCATCGTCAGTATGGGCCAGTGCTTTTGTAGAATACTCCTTACGTCCCTCGCAGCCTCGTCAAAGGTCCCAATTACCCTAATCTTTTGTGCAGTATCTGGGGGTTTATTTCTGGGTACCAATAGTTCGGTTTGTGACAATGTTAGTGCCAATTGGTATGCTGCTCTCAGTACTGGGTCAGGGTATCCTCTAGAGAGGAATCTGGTCCTTAGGATCCTGGCCTGTTTCACAAACTCTTAGACGCAAATACTGTCCCCTTGGTATTCCCTTCTTAAGGGGTAGGGGATGGTTGCTGCTCCAATGTAAAACCTCCAAAGAGTTTACCCACAACAGATGTTAAACTTACCGGCCCATAGTTTCCAAGCTCTGTTTTTGGACCATTTTTGAATATTGGCACCACGTTTGCCATGCCCCAATCCTGTGGGACATTCCCTGTCAGTATATCCGCAAATATCAGAAATAAGGGTCTGGCTATGACATTACTTAATTCTCTTAGGATACGGGGGTGTATGCCATCCGGTCCTGGCGATTTGTCTGTTTTTATCTTTTTAGGTCGCTGTTGTACTTCTTCCTGGGTCAGACAGGACACTTTTAATGGGGAATTTATTTTTTTACATTCAACATTTCATCTGACAATTTATTTTCCTCAGTGAATACATTGGTGAAAAAAATATTTAACATCTTTGCTTTCTCCTAGTCTCTCTATGCGACTCACCCCTCATTACTCTTTAAAGGGCCGACACCTTCAGATTTATACTATATTAACATTTATATAATTGAAGAACATTTTAGGGTTAGTTTTACCCTCTTTGGCAATTAATCTCTCGAAACAACTCATTAAACATCATTCAATATCCTATAAACCCTATATCTTTTCAAATTGAGATTTATTTCATAAATTTGGATTTGGTCTTACGAGTTTCTTTAGCATGATCCGTCATAGAATTGTGTTATTGTCCGTAGTAACTGAATCCATAATGCAATTCACCTTTTACCATTAAGCGTGTCACTGGTCACAGACGCCTGGGCCTCTATATTCAGATAGGCTTAGATATACTGGATAAATAGCCCTGTCATATGCCGTATTAGTAGCCATACTATGCTGCTAGTCTTGTGTATTTGAAACAGTGCTATTTATTCAGTATATCTAAGCCTATAATGTGTAATGAATGCCATGCTGCAAAGCCAATATGGCAGATTTATTATTAATATATGGTGTAAAAAGTTTTATAAATATATCTAATCCAAATAAATGTAACGAGGCACTCCTTAGATAAAAAGTGAAAAAAAAATGTATTTAACACCTGTTGATACAGGCAACGTTTCAGCTCTCACAGAGCCATTATCAAGCCAAGTGAAACACATAATAAAGTGACTGTGCATATATAGAGACATTTCAGGAAGTAATCTGTGCTAATTTCCTGTTAACATACTGGTGCATATAAAAACTCCATAAAAAAACTATTTATTCTCTTGTGACATTTCATAGTGTAGCAGCCATCGAATCCCCTCAGGTATAGTGTATCACATCTCCGTGATTATCTTCAATTTCATAGTGCTTCATGTAATATGTACTCTTGTTTTCCCAAATAGTGTTCACCCTGTTATATACATGTGATGCATGGGCGGGAGGATGAGTTAGGTATCCGCGTGTTGCGACATTGATCCTCCCTGAGTGTCGGGTTCGTGATGCGCTGCAGTGCGATGGTAGCGCAGGCGTAGTAAGCAGGGAGACACGCCGAGGTGGGGGGAATGCTCCATCTTTAATATAGCACTGTGGGAGTATGCTGCGAGATTGACCTGCCTCTAATGCCAGGTGATGATGCACGACGTTATGAGGGCAGCGCAGTATACAGAGAGACACGCCGAGATGGGGGAACGCTCCATCTTTGATATAGTGCCGTGAGAGCATAAGGTAACTGAAATTTATGGATTACTGTGTTGCGGTTTTCTTACAGGTGTGAATTGTGTTAGAGCAAGCCATGGATGTAGGCAGAACTGACATCAAGGGGACTTGTCTTATATGAACTTTCAAATGTGTGTAAAGTAACACCAAGATGTACTTTCCATTGTGTGTGAAGTAAACACCAAGACTGCAAAGTAACTCATTGTTTTGTGCATTTGCCTCAAGTGTGAATAAACACTGAAGTTTTGCATTAAAAACTTGTCTTTTGCCTCTGTACTGGGTCCGCTTAACATATTTACCAGAATGAAACCCCCAATTGGTGGAGGATGCGTGTAACATTGGGGGGGCTAACAGGCAACAGCAAGAAACAAACCAGCTGCTGTTACAACACGTGATGGCTATACAGACGGCAGGAACATCCCAAAGCGTCCATGATGTCCGAAAAGCGGTCCGTGATGCGAATCCCCAAGATGACACCCTTAGATGACGTCGAAACCTATCTGGCGATGGGTGAGAAGGGGGAAACTACCCTGAGACCAGTGGGCTGAGATTGTCGCTCCGTTCCTGGCATCTAATTCTCATAGTGTGTATTAAGACTTGCCCGGACGATCAAGCGGCCGATTACCAAAAAGTAAAGGGTGAGATTTTGGCAAGACTGGGGGTAAATGTATTTGTCCAGGCCCGTTTAACCCGACTGAGCGCACAAGACCCCAGTATTATGACTTATTTTACCTCTTGCAAAAGTGGCTATTAGCTGATATGTTCTGGAGGGCTTTGCCACCCCCTCTCTAGCACTGGAGCGGCCAGGTGTCTCCTGGCAATGCCCTGGAGATGGTGGACCGCTATGAGGCTACTAAGAATCTTCAAGAGGGTTCTTTTGGGAGGGGGCAGTCAAACCCCGGAAATCTCCACCCTAGACCCGGAGATTTGAGCCGATGAAACCCATCTGGGATGTACCCACTATGGGCCTGGCACTGTTAGTCTGCTGGCTGTGTCAGGAGCCTGGCCATGTAAGGGCTGACTGTCCTCATCAGGTTGAGCCCATGGACACTAATTGTGGTTACCGTCATTCGCTCTATGCCAGGAAATTGTGTGCAACAGGTACCCTGGAATCTCTAGACCACTTGTGCCAGGTGGAAGTTGGAGACACTCAAGCGGAGGCACTGCTGGACTCCGGGAGCCTGGCGACCCTAGTGGGTTGCACTAAGTATACTGGCCGGAAAGTCGGGGTGATGTGCATCCATGGAGACTTAAAAGACTATCCCACCGCGCTGGTGTCTTTAACCATGGTAGCTGGCAGGTGGACCCACGAGGTGGCAGTCGCCACAAATCGACACTGCGAACTCATAATAGGGAGAGACTTTCTGGGCCGGTTGTGAGAGTTACTTGTAAACCCAAGAGATTGGCCTTGTTCAGGAGGTAAGCCAGAACCCTGGAAACCTGAGTCCGAAGGGCCCAGCAGTAGGGTAGACCGCCATTTCGGTCGAAGAGGGGGAGACAACCCCGCTGTGTGTAATGGTGGGAGACGAGGAGGACTTGCCACTGGGTCCTGAGTTGGCAGACCTCAACGTTTCTGGGGAAAATTTTGGTACAGCACAACACCGGGACCCAACCCTATCCCGAGCCTGGGAGAATGTGGTAATAATTGATGGTGAACCACAACAACCGGGGGCCCGAGTCGTTTCCCCGTTTTGTGGTTCATCCAAATATGCTGTATCGGGAAAACCAGCTGCAGGGTGAACATGTTGAACAGTTGGTGGTGGCCCAGGCTTATCAGAAACTCGTGTTAGAGTTAGCCTACCAATATGTTCTCGGGGGTCATCTGGTAATGCAGAAAACACCAGAACGGATATTACAACTGTTTTATTGGCCTAGTGTGTTTAGAGAGTTGGACGAGTTTTGCAAGTATTGACTGACCTGCCAAACACCTAGCCCCAAGCACATTTTCCGCAGTCCCTTAGTACCTCTCCTGACCATCAAGGTACCGTTTGAGCGAATCGCTATGGACCTCATAGGTCCAATACCGAAGTCTGCTAGTGGACACCAACACATTTTGGTCGTCCTAGATTACGCCACTCGGGATCTGGAGGCGGTGCCACTCCGAGATACATCGACCAAACTTGTAGCTAAAGAATTAATGGAGAGGTTTTCCCGAGTGGGGCTACCTAAAGAGGTTCTGACTGACCAGGGGACACCTTTTATGTCCAAGGTAATGAGGGAACTCCTGTAAGCTGCTGCACATTAAACAGCTACGGATGTCCATTTATCATCCACAAACTGACGGTCTGGTAGAAAGGTTTAACCAAACATTAAAAAACATGTTAAAAAGAGTGGTGTCTAAGGATGGGAAGGACTGGTACCTCCTTCTGCCCTGTCTTATGTTTGCAGTGCGAGAGGTGCCCCAGGCCTCAACTGGGTTCTCGACCTTCAATCTACTATATGGCAGACATCCTCATGGTCTGTTGGACAGAGCAACAACCCACCCCCTATAAAAGTATTATTGAATACGTCACCCAGATGCAGGAACGTATAGAGACAGTGTTGCCTCTTGTAAGAGAGCATATGGAGGCGGCTCAGCGAGCTCAAAGTAGGGTCTATAATTGGCAGGTTTTGGTCCGGATCTTTAACCAGGGAGATCAGGTTTCGGTTCTGGTACCGACCATGGTACTTACCCTACGAAGTAATCGAAAAAGTTGGAGAGGTAAACTACAAAGTACACCAGCCAGGGTGGCGAAAGCCGGGGCAGGTGTACCGTGTGAATTTACTTAAACATTGGAAAGATAGGGACACTGGTACTGACGAGTTTTCTAGGGGAAGAGGTTCCGGCCCCTCGGTCTGATGCAAGGTAAGCGGTTGCCACAGTGAAGGTTGGTGACAGCCTCTCCTCTAAACAGACTCAGGAGACTAGTGAATTCGACAGAAGGAACACTGATATGTTCTCGGACCTCCCCGGACGCACTTCCACAATTCAGCATGACATTGTCACTGAGCCTCAGTCAAAAGTCTGGTTAAAACCATACCGGGTACCCAAGGCTCGGCGACAAGCCATCTCTGAGGAAGTGCAGCTAATGCTGCAACTAGACATTATTGAGGAGTCTAAAAGAGAGTGGTCCACTCCTATAGTTTTAATACCTAAACCGGACGGGACGTTACGGTTCTGTAACAATTTTCGTTAACTAAACGATTTCCAAATTCGATGCGCATCCCATGCCCCGGGTGGATGAGCTTATCGAGAGGTTAGGACAAGACCGGTATTTTTCGGTTTTGGACCTCACCAAAGGGTACTGGCAGGTACTTTTAATGTAGGGTGCCAAAGAGAAAGCTGCCTTCATCACACCAGAGGGGCTGTACCAATATAAGGTGTTACTCTTTGGTCTG
Source organism: Bufo gargarizans (assembly GCF_014858855.1). NCBI lineage: Eukaryota > Metazoa > Chordata > Amphibia > Anura > Bufonidae > Bufo > Bufo gargarizans. Next base: position 423,558,136 of record NC_058081.1, on the reverse strand, counting down.
CCTACCCAAAGTACAGGCCGTAGTGGACTCCCTTTGGAAGGCTGGACTAACCGCTAACCCCAAAAAATGTGCGATAGGGTTAGAGGAGACTAAATATCTGGGGTATTTCATTGGGCGCGGAGTCATCAAATCCCAAGTGAACAAAATAGAGGCGATATGGAATTGACCCTGAACTATCACTACTAGGCAAGTAAATTCATTCTTTGGAATGGTGGGCTATTACATGAGGTTTGTCCCCCCACTTTGCTACGGTGGCTGTGCCATTGACAGTTCTCTTGAAGGGACACAGGTCGGTGTTGGTTCGCTGGGATGATCAGGCGGAAGGGGCTTTCTCCACTTTGAAGTCGGCCCTGTGCGGGTCCCCGGTTTTGGTGTTGCCCTACTTCAAAATGGAATTTATAGTACAGACTGATGCCTTCGGTAGGCTTCGGTGCTGTACTGTCTTAGAAGATCAACGGGGAGGAGCATCCCATTGTCTTCCTCAGCCGTAAGCTCATCCCAGCTGAGACCAATAACTGTATAGTGGAGAGAGAGTGCCTGGTTATCAAGTGGGCACTAGAGTCTTTGTTGGGTAGAAAATTTCGCCTGGTAACCGACCACTCCCCTCTCAAGTGGATGAGCCAGGCCAAAGACAGTCTGGCGAGTGTTCACCCGCTAGGGTCAAACAAAGGAAGGGGGGGGGGGGTGTGTGTATGTGACACAGTAAGGGGAGTGGTCTGGGAAAACATGTATTTTCCTCCCAGCGTGTGCTCCTGGGCTGATTTGCGTCCAGGTGGAGTCAAATACTGGACTGGATTTTAATTCACTTGGTCCGGGTTTTTGGCAGCGCCTGGTTGTCCTTAAACAGGCAGCTGGGATCTGAGGCTTGGTGCCAGGTTGGAGAGCTGAGACCTATGGGCCGAGGATACAAGCCCCCTAAAGCCTGCTGTAGACTGCTGAAGGGAAAACTGACATCAAGGTGACTTGTTTTATATGAACTTTCCAATTTGCATGAAGTAACACCAAGATGTACTTTCCATTGTGTGTGAAGTAAACACCAAGACTGCAAAGTAACACATTGTTTTGTGCATTTGCCTTAAGGGTGAATAAACACTGAAGTTTTGCATTAAGAACTTGTCTTTTTTTTTTTTTTTAACCCTTGAAAGGTATATCAGAAGCTGTTTTGTTAACAGCGTCTGATATACCTGGTCCTCTGGTGGTCCCTTTTGCTTGGATCAACCACCAGAGGACACAGGCAGCTCTGTAATAAGTAGCACTACACTACACCCCCCTCCCCTTCCCCCCGTCACTTATTAACCCCTGATCACCCCCCTGTCATTGATCACCCCCATGTAAGGCTCCATTCAGACGTCCGTATGTGTTTTGCGGATCCGCAAAACACGGACACCGCCAATGTGCTTTCAGCATTTTGCGGATCCGCACATTCCCAGAACTATATAGAAAATGCCTTTTCTTGTCCGCAATTGCGGACAAGAATAGGACATGTTCTATAGGCTATACAAAAAACGCAGTGTTTGCCCAATCAGGCCTGATCTTGTGCACACACTTGCGTTCAGTCGGCCCCAACGCAGTGACAGAATTGTTTTTTTCTGATCACTGCAAAAACGCAGTAAAATCGCTGCGGCTCTATAAAGATCACTTTTGAGGGGCATGGTGAGTTCATAGATTTTTTTTTTTGGCACAAGTTAGTTATTTATTTATTTTTTTGTTCTTTCTTACAAAGTCTCATATTCCACTAACATGTGACAAAAAATAAAATCTCACATGAACTCACCATACCCCAAATGCGTGAAAATTTTTAGACATTTATATTCCAGACTTCTTCTCACGCTTTAGGGCCCCTAAAATGCCAGGGCAATATAAATACCCCATAAGTGACCCCATTTTGGAAAGAAGACTCCCCAAGGTATTCTGTGAGGAGCATGGCGAGGCACAAGTTAGCGGAAATTTTATTTTTTTTCTCTTATAAAATCCTTTTCCGCTAACTTGTGCCCAAAAAAATATGTTCTAAGAACTCGCCATGCCCCTCGCGGAATACCTTGGGGTGTCTTCTTTCCAAAATGGGGTCACATGTGGGGTATTTATACTGCCCTGGTATTTTAGGGGCCCTAAAGCGTGAGAAGAAGTCTGGAATCCAAATGCCTAAAAATTCCCTCCTAAAAGGTACTCATTGGAATTTGGGCCCCTTTGCGCACCTAGGCTGCAAAAAAGTGTCACATGTGGTATCTCCATACTCAGGAGAAGTAGGGCAATGTATTTTGGGGTGTATTTTTACATATAACCATACTGTGTGTGAGAAATATCTCTGTAAATGACAACTTTTTTACTTTTTTTTATTTTTTATACAAAGTTGTCACTTTACAGAGATATTTCTCTTACCCAGCATGGGTATATGTAAAAATACACCCTAAAACACATTGCCCTACTTCTCCTGAGTACAGCGATACCACATGTGTGACACTTTTGGCAGCCTAGGTGCGTAAAGGGGCCGAAAGTCCAACGAGTACCTTTAGGCTTTACAGGGTTGTTCACAATTTAGCAATTCGCCCAAAATGCCAGAACAGTAAACACACCCCACAAATGACCCCATTTCGGAAAGTAGACACCCCCAAGGTATTCGCTGAGGGGCATATTGAGTCCATGAAAGATTGAACTTTTTGTCCCGTTAGCGGAAAGGGAAACTTGGTGAGAAAAAAAATAAATAAAACATGCTAACTTGTGCCCCAAAAAAATGAAAACTTCCATTAACTTCCTATGCCCCTCACGAAATACCTTGGGGTGTCTTCTTTCCAAAATGGGGGCACATGTGGGGTATTTATACTGCCCTGGCATTTTAGGGGCCCTAAAGTGTGAGAATCCAAATGCCTAAAAATGCCCTCTAAATAATAATCATTGGAATTTGGGCCCCTTTGCGCACCTAGGCTGCAAAAAAGTGTCCCATGTGGTATCGCCGTACTCAGGAGAAGTAGGGCAATGTGTTTCGGGGTGTATTTTTACATATACCCATGCTGGGTGAGAAAATGTCTCTGTAAAATGACAACTTTGTATAAAAAAAAATGGAAAAGTTGTCTTTTACAGAGATATTTATCTCGCCCAGCATGGGTATATGTAAAAATACACCCCAAAACACATTGCCCTACTTCTCAGTACAGAGATACCACGTTTTAGGTGTGCAAAGGAGCCCAAATTCTAAAGAGCACCTTTAGGATTTCACAGGGCATTTTTTACGCATTTGGATTCCAAACTACTTCTCACGCTTTAGGTCCCCTAAAATGCCCGGGCAGTATAAACACCCCACAAATGACCCCATTTTGGAAAGAAGACACCCCAAGGTATTCCGTGAGAGGTATGGTGAGTTCATGTAAAATTGTATTTTTTTTGTCACAAGTTAGTGGAATATAAGACTTTGTAAGAAAAATCGTTTTCTGCTAACTTGTGACAAAAAATAAAAACTTCCATGAACTCACTATGCCCATCAGCGAATACCTTAGGGTGTCTACTTTCCGAAATGGGGTCATTTGTGGGGTGTTTCTACTGTCTAGACATTGTAGAACCTCAGGAAACATGACAGGTGCTCAGAAAGTCCAAGTGCGTAAATTCACATTTTTGCACCATAGTTTGTAAACGCTATAACTTTTACCCAAATCAATAAATATACACTTATTGCATTTTTTTTTCAAAGACATGTAGAACAATCAATTTAGAGAAAAATGTATATAGAAATGAAGTTTTAATTGAAAAGAAAAAATGTCGTTTTTTGCTAAACTTTTGGTCAATTTCGATTAATAAAAAATAAAAAAAATTAAAATATCAGCAGCAATGAAATACCACCAAATGAAATCTCTATTAGTGAGAAGAAAAGGAGGCAAAATTCATTTGGGTGGTAAGTTGTATGACCGAGCAATAAACCGTGAAAGTAGTGTAGTGCAGAATTGTGAAAAGTGGTCTGGTCATTAAGAGGGTTTAAGCTAGGGGGGCTGAAGTGGTTAAAAGGGAGTCTGTCACCTCCATATTGCCATATACAGTGCTTACATGGCTCTGTAGCACACCTATACAGGATTGTCTTTAGACTTGCACCAGCAGGAAAAACAAAGTTTAATTCATATGCAAATGAGCACTCGCAAGTGCCCAGGGGAGGAGTTAGTGTGTAGGTGCCCAGGCTGTTCTGCCTTCTTTTTACTTTACCCCTCCTCAGCCTCTTCCTTTGCCCGCCCTCCAAGTCTCTTGCCATATTGATAGGTCCGGACTTGGAGGGTGGGCAAAGGCAGAGACTGGGGAGGAGTAAAGGGAAAAGGCAGAGCAGCCTGGGCACCTACACATTGAACTCCTCCCATGGGCACTTGCGAGTGCTCATTTGCATATGAATTAAACTTCGTTTTTCCTGCTGGTGCAAGTCTAAAGACAAAGGTTCCATTGCGATCCTGTATAAGTGTACTACAGAGCCATGTAAGCACTGTATATGGCCATATGGAGGTGACGGACTACCTTTAAGAGTGACCTCCACAGTGGCCAACCCCTTCAGTTACCCCAAAATGCCTAACCCCCATAAAAGTAACTTCTACAGTGCCCCACCCTCTTAACAATGACTTTCACAATGTCCGCCCCCTAAACAGTGACCTCCACAGTGGCCCATCCCCTTAAGTGACCTCCCACAATGACCTGCACAGTGGCCTGCCCCCTTAACCTTGACCGGCACATGGTCCATCCACATTAACAGTGACCCCCACACAGAAGTCCACCCCCTTAACATTGACCTCCACAGTGCCCCTCTCCTTTAAAAGTGACATTCCCCCACTGCACTATGACCCCTTGATATAAGACCTCCACAACACCCTGTCCCCTTAATTACAGACTTCCACAGCAACCGCCTCCTTCAAATGTGACATCCATAGCACCTCGTCCCCTTAACAGTGACCTAACAGTGAAAAAAATGGTTGAATTGTTATGGAAACCTGATGTAGCAGTGTATGTCAAGACTAAGAGTTTCTATTGGATAATAAGGGTCATGTGACTGTGTGAATAGCATTTAGAATGTGAGTGAAGCTGCAAGCTCCTATTGGCTAATACATTTTTGGGGAATATCTCGGGAACAGTGCGTCCTAGAGAGCTAAGAACTTAAACCTTACCGGACACCTCATGTACCTATGTGCCAAATTTGGTGCAGATCGGTCCAGTAGTTCGGCCGTGCATAAAGAACAGGCAGATATGTATATATATTCTACACACATCACTCCTCATACACGCATACGCAGTTGTACATCAACAAACATGCACACAGGCATATAACACTGTATACATTCATATAAGTCCACATAAAGCTGACATATCACTCATGTTTTCACACTTAAAGGGAACCTGTCACCAGTTTTGTCACCAGTTTTAACTAAGGGAAACATAAATAAGTGACTGATTCTTTTAGCAAAATGCTGGGTCACTTTCTTTAATTGACCCGGTCAATCTGCCAACATCTTGTATTGAAAAGCTCCAGCTGAGTCATGAATATTTTTGAGCTCCTGACGCTCCCTGCCTACCTGCTGCTGAGTGACAGTTTTTTTTTCTATATGAATCAGCAGCAGGTGTGCAGGGGAGTGGCTATAGCTGTTTAATTAAATAAGCGCTGGACTCAATGACATCACGCTGAACTAAAATCAGCTCATTAGCATGCAGCATCTTTGTGTGTATATTATGAGGTAACCATCTGTCACACCAGTAAGTGAATACATCTAAGGTGCTTTTTAGTAGTTAATGATTGTATATAATTAGTTAGATTATAATCAAATATTCACACGACAGGTTCTCTTTAAACTTGTTGTAGCAGCCTGGTAGCGGTAGAGGAGAAAGCAGGAACAGAGTAGGAATTTTCCTAAGCTCTCTGATGAAGTGCTGTCAGCCTTATATACTGACTGCAGGAGACTCCTCTCCTTTTGCAAACAGAGGAAGCAGTAGCTGCTCTGTGGAAGCATGGGAAGATGGATTAGTGTGTACACTGCAGGGGAAGGAGCTGTAAGTCAGTCTACATTGTACAAGGAAGTTCATAGCAGGGTTGCTCACTATGAGACGCTGTATCTCAGTTTTTCAGTGATCTTGCTCTGAACCTCCATGGGCAAGGGAGTGACGTCACAGCACTAAACATGCCAGGAGCTTTTTGTCAGGCTGCCTGGCGGGGACTTTTTCAGGGGAGTCAGCCTACTTACCACACACACTTCAATTACTGTTGTAATTTTTCATTTTTTTTAAATTATATTTAGAGATTTGATTAGGTTACCAAAGCATCATTTTTTAAAATATTTTCTTTTGGGATAGGGTCTTTTTTAAAGGCTTCATATCTCGCCATCCACTACAGCTTCGAATGTGAGACTCCCATCATTTTGTAGATAATCATCTTGACTATCTTGTACATAATTAGGACTTGCAACTATTTAGCATATGATTAGTTATGCAGATTCTTATGTACCTGCATAATTACTGTTTTACTCCTAAAATTCTAAATTTTAATGTTTATTGTTTTGTTAGTATTTTGTAAATCCACATTTGGCTTTCAGCACTGCCTGAATCCTTCTAGGCATGATCTCAATTAGATTGGACAAATATCTCTTCCCAGGACTCTTCTACACGTTCACAATGTTGGTGCATACTGGTCGGCTCACTTGAGTATGAATACAGCTTTTTCTTGAACTGCACCCACAAGTGTTCGATTGGGTTGAGGTCTGGGGACTGTGGGGGTTAAACCATTTCTTCGCCAATCTCGATGTATGCTTCCGGTCGTTGTCTTTCTGGAACAAGGTTTTTTTTCACACCCATAGTACGCAAGTGCACAAAGTAAAGCCTCATTCACAAGTCAGTGTTCCACGGATGTGTGCTGTATATGTTCTCCACGGACAGCACACGTTCCCATTCATTTTAATTTGTGTATTCACACATCAGTGTTTTAGCCCGGTCCGTGTTTTTAGCACGGATGCATCACGCCCATTATAGTCTATGGGTCTGTGAAAACCACGAATGCCATCCGTGTTGTATACGTATTTCACGGATCATTAGGAAGAGATGCTTCGAAAATTATTTTTTAGCTGTTCAGTGTCAGTGAAACATGGATGGCACACCGACAGCAAAAAACAGACACACCGACCACCTTCTCACGGATTTGAACAGATATGTGAAAGAGGCTTAACCCATCTTGTAGGATACTCGCCTATAGCTCAGCATTTAGAAAACCATTAATTCTGGTCTAGTATGCAACATATTTGGCTGTAAAACAATCCCCTATCATCAGACTTCCTCCACCAAACTTTACAGTTCCTTTTCCCTTGTTTTTTCCAGACCCATTTGCAACCATGAGAGCCCAGTCTATTGACTTTCGTCGCTTCAAATCACCCCCATGAACTTCTGTGAACTCACTATTACAAAGCATACGAGCCATCTCCACTGCCGTGTTTGTTGCCCCAGAACTGATAGACCTTGTGATGAGCAGACTTGTTGTCTCCGATATTTTGCCTGGACATCCACCTCTTGGCTTTGAAATGGATGGACGGACTTCGTACTTTTGTATTCTTCCAAATGTCATTGCACTCACATGATGCAGTTTGGCATAATAATCACATATCAAACTTTCACTTTTTAATACTTGGTTGCAAATCCTTTGCAGTCAATTACAGCCTGAGGTCTGGAACGCATAGACGACATCAGACACTGGGTTTCATCCCTGGTGATGCTCTACCAGGCCTCTACTGCAATGGTCTTTAGTTCCTGCTTGTTCTTGGGGCATTTTCCCTTCAGTCATGTCTTCAGCAAGTAAAATGCATGCTCAATTGGATTCAGGTCAGGTGATTGACTTGGCCATTGCATAACATTCCACTTCTTTCCCTTTAAAAAAACTATTTTGGTTTCTTTTGCTGTATGTTTTGGGTCATTGTCCATCTGCACTATGAAGCACTGTCCAATGAGTTCTGAAGCATTTGGCTGAATATGAGCCCGATGTTGCCCGAAACACTTTAGAATTCATCCTGTTGCTTTTGTCAGCAGTCACATCATCAATAAATACAAGAGAACCAGTTCCATTGGCAGCCATACATGCCCATGCCATGACATTAACACCACCATGCTTCACTGATGAGGTGGTATGCTTAGGATCATGAGCAGTTCCTTTCCTTCTCCATACTCTTCTGTTCCCATCACTCTGGTACAAGTTGATCTTGGTCTCATCTGTCCATATGATGATGTTCTAGAACTGTGAAGGCTTTTTTAGATGTCGTTTGGCAAACTCTAATCTGGCCTTCCTGTTTTTAAGGCTCACCAGTGGTTTACATCTTTTGGTGAACCCTCTGTATTCACTCTGGTGAAGTCTGCTCTTGATTGTTGACTTTGACACACATACACCTACCTCCTGGAGAGTGTTTTTGATCTGGCAGACTGTTGTGAAGGGTGTTTTCTTCACCAGGGAAATAATTCTTCGGTCATCCACCACAGTTGTTTTCCGTGGTCTTCTGGGTCTTTTGGTGTTGCTGAGCTCACCGGTGCGTTCCTTCTTTTTAAGAATGTTCCAAACAGTTGTTTTGGCCACGCCTAATGTTTTTTCTATCTCTCTGATGGGTTTGTTTTGTTTTTTCAGCCTAATGTGGCTTGCTTCACTGATACTGACAGCTCTTTGGATCTCATCTTGAGAGTTGACAGCAACAGATTCCAATTGCAAATGGCACACTTGAAATAAACTCTGGACCCTTTATCTGCTCATTGTAATTGGGATAATGAGGGAATAACACACACCTGGCCATGGACTAGCTGTGAAGCTGATTGTCCCATTACTTTTGGTCCCTTAACAAGTGGGAGGCACATATGCAAACTGTTGTAATTCCTACACCGTTCACCTGATTTGGATGTAAATACCCTCAAATTAAAGCTCACAGTCTGCCGTTAAAGCACATCTTGTTAGTTTCATTTTAAATCCATTGTGGTGCTGTATAGAGCCATAAATTTGACTTGCACCCTGCACTGGAACCAGCTACACTATCTAACCTACACTGACTATCTCCCACTAACTAGATATATTATATATATTAGCTAACTAATGTAATTGGATAAGGAATAGGATCCAGACAAAAGCACAGAGTACAGCAATGTAATTGCTCTTTCTCTCAGAACTGCAAAAAAAACTCCAGAAAATGGCTGCTGGGGAGTTTTTTATATAGTAACGGGGGTAGGCAACTTTCTTATTGGTTGCTAGGGATGTTGCTAAGCTCTGAGAAAGATATTACAGCCTTCTCAGTGGCCTACAAGCAAGAAAGGAGGTTACTGATGAAAAATAAAAAATCTAGAATATTTGCCATTACAAATATGTCGCACTATATTCTACATCTTCACGAATTCTCGAAGTGCCGATATTCGCGCTAAAAATTTTCTATTAGAATATTCGCGATCAAAACTGGTAGTGAATGGTAAGATATGCCTGAAAGACAAATGTTCAAAACATTGTTACCTTTTTGTTCTGCAGTGTAGATACACTAGGTCCATTGCTAAAACTGAAAATGTGAAAAGTAGAAATATATATGCAAAGGAATGAAAAACCCTTAATAAGTGCTCTCAAACACTAGCTGTGCTTAACATCTACCCAACCTCTGCCTTACATTTATGGCACGCCTGGAAGTAACTACCCAACCCCCTCTATAATAATACGGGCCACTGATCAGGTAGGCGTAGGAGCAGCGCTTGCTCAGTCAGCAGAAAGGGCCCGGCTGTGTCTGCTGACATCACTGAATGATGCTCTGATGCCTGTGGATAAACAGATGCAGCTGTCAGTGTTGACCGCACCATCTAAAGTGTTTGCAGATGGAAGGGGCTCCCTCTGTTTTCTCAATCAGCCCCCCACTATGTGATTGCTATGGGCCGATGCTTGCCATGGCAGCTCCAGGCGGCCTGGCAAAGGCCTTGGGGTCTGCCAGCTTTGTTATCCTATAAGGCTTTGCCCCCGGGCTGGGTCTCATAGGCAATTCTCAGTGTGGTACTGATAGTTCAATGCAGTACAATACAACATGTGCTGTACTGCATTGAAACAGGGATCAAAACCTCAAACGTTGAGGTTTTGATCCCTGAGATAAAAAGATAAAAAAAAAAGTGAAAAAAAAACCATAAAAAAAATAATAATTGATGTTAAAAAGGATCCCTTTTCCCCCTCATCAAGCCATTTACAATAAAAAAAAGTATTGCCGTATCTATAACGACTGGCTCTATAAAAATATCACATGATCTACCTCATCAGGTGAATGCTGTGAAAGTAAACGCATAAATAATAACACTGCCTAAACCATCATTTGCCTCGCAAAAAGCGTAATAGCCAGTGATCAAAAAGTCACATCCACCCCAAAATGGTATCAATGAAAACACCAACTCATCCCGCAAAAAACAAGACAAATCGGAAAAAAAAGGTTTCAGTAAATTTGGACAAAAAAAATATTATATCACTGCGTTATAAAGACCAGCTCTATAAACATATAATATGATCTACCCCGTCAGACGAACGCTGTAAGAAAAAAAAATTATAATTGGTCCCCTCATTTTACAAAAAGTGTAATAGCGAGCTACTGTATCAAAATGTGATATGTAGCCCAAAATGACATCAATAAAAAGTCGCCTAATTTTGCAAAAAATGAATCCTCAAAGACCTCTGTCAAAAAAATGTTTTAAAAAAAATACAGGTTTCAGAAAATAGCAACACAAAAAACATGATTTTTTTTTTTCTTCAAAAAATGTCTAAAAGTGGAAAAACATTCATAAATGTAATACAACATAAAATTGATATCTCTGTAATAATATTAACCAGCAGAATAGAGAGAACATTTTTCCTGCAATTATCACTTTTATTATTGTACCCTACTATATGTTCCTCGAACTAATACAGCAAATACCCTACAGTATAATCTACAATACCTATATATGTATCACTGTTTGGGGGGATTATATTTTAACCATTTAGTATTAAAAGTTCAGTTTTAAATAGTAGGTTTTCTCTTTCAGTAATAACTGCTTCCGAAAAAAAACTAAATAAAAAGCAATCAAAAAGTCGTATGTATCCCAAAATAGAACCAACCATGTTGGCAAGTCATCCCACAAAAAAATAAGCCCTCACACAGCCCTGTCAAGAGAGAGATAGATATATGGTTCTCAGAAAATAGCTATACAGGTATCTCAGTGGTTGCAACATGGTGCACTTAATTATCAAAATCTGCCCTTCAAAAGCCAAAAAGTAGTCTTTCCCTTTTGAATCCTGTAGTGTAGCCAAATGGCATTTTACGGTCACATTTATGGCATTTTTAATACCTAATAGAACTCGCTTAACAATTTAAAGGATGTGGTGTATATCAGATGGCATGAGCTGAGAACAACATGTTGGGCCCTGATAAGCCATATCTGTGGAAAACTTTCAATTTTCATTTTGTACCATCCGCTGCTCATTCACTTATGCAAAACACCTGTGGGGTTAAAATGCACACTTTACCCCATAATAAATAACATTAGGAATGTAGTTTCCAAAATGTTGTCAATTCTCAGGGTTCCATTTATTATTTCACGCCAGAGCCTTTACATTTGTCAGCACAAGATGCTTAAATCACCACATTAGGCCTCACATGTGCATGAGCCCTGTTGTCCAGGCAAGAGAATAGAGCCATATGCAGTATGCTTATAAAAACAGGAAGCAAAGCATTATAGCATAATAATAAGAGGGCTTGCTTTTCAGACTGGCATATGCTTGGCACAACAAATTGGGCACAAAAAGTGCACTTTTCATTTTGCACAATCTACTGTGAATTGATTTTTGCCGAACACATTGGTAAATTATTTAAGTGGTGTGGTTTGTAAATTTGGGTCACTTCTTGGGGATGTCATATTTTTTTTAATTCAACCTCAGAGCCTCTGCAGTTATCAGCCAGTGCTGTATAAATCAGGCCTCATATGCACATGGTGATCTAATGAACCCTGTGATGTGCCCATACAGCACTTTACGAGCACATATGGGGTCTTGCTGTTTTCATGAGAAAATGGGTAACATTGTGGTATTAAAAAAGCCATTATTGGCACAAGTGACAACCTGGGATCATCTTATGTGCACTGCTTGGTCTGGTTTTCGTGAGCGGTCTTTAACCACTTAAGTACCACAGGTTTATACCCCCCTAGTGACCAGGCTTTTTTTTTACAAATTCGCACTTCACAACTTTAACGGTTTGTTGCTCGGTCATGCAACTTTGCACCCAAATTAATTTTACCTCCTTTTCTTTTTACAATTACAGCTTTCTTTAGGTGGTATTTGATTGCTGCTAAGATTTTTAGTTTTTCTGATATTAATCAAAATAGGCCGCAATTTTCAAAAAAAAAAAAAGTGTATTTTTAACTTTCTCTGGTTAAATTGTTCAAATATAATTTGAATTTCTGCATTTTGAAGCAGCTCTGACTTTTTGAGCACCTGTCATGTTTCTTGAGGTGCTAGAATGCCAGGATAGTATAAATACCCCCCAAATGACCCCATTTTAGAAAGAAGACACCCCAAAGTATTCGAGGAGGGGCATGGTGAGTTCGTGTATGATTTAATTTTTTTTTTCACAAGTTAGCAGAAAATGACACTTTCTGAGGAAAAAAAAAAGTTTCCATTTCTGCTAACTTCTGGCAAAAAAAAAAAACTCCCACGGACACACTATGCACCTCAGTGAATACCTTGGGATGTCTACTTTCCGAAATGGGGTCATTTGTGGGGTGTGTTTGCTGTTCTGGCATTTTGGACGGGGCTAAATTGTGAGCAACCCTGTAAAGCCTAAAGGTACTCGTTGGACTTTCAGCCCCTTTACGCACCTAGGCTGCAAAAAAGTTTCACACATGTGGTATCGCCGTACTCAGAAGAAGTAGGGCAATGTGTTTTGGGGTGTATTTTTACATATACCCATGCTAGGTGAGAGAAATATCTCTGTAAAGTGACAACTTTGTATAACATTTTTTTTAAAGTTGTCATTTACAGAGATATTTCTCACACACAGTATGGGTATATGTAAAAAAAATACACCCCAAAACACATTGCCCTCCTTCTCTTGAGTACGGCGATACCACATGTGTGACACTTTTTGCAGCCTAGGATTTCACAGGGCATTTTTTGCGCATTTGGATTCCAAACTATTTCTCACGCTTTAGGTCCCCTAAAATGCCAGTGCAGTATAAATACCCCACAAGTGACCCCATTTTAGAAAGAAGACACCCCAAGGTATTCTGTGAGGGGCATGGCGAGTTCCTAGGAATATTTTTTTTTGCACAAGTTAGCGGAAATCAAATTTTTTTTTTTTTTTCCACACAGTCTCCCTTTCCACTAAGTTGAATCTTTCATGGACTCAATATGACCATCAGCCATTACCTTGGGGTGTATTCTTTCCAAAATGGGGTCATTTGTGGGGTGTTTGTACTGCCCTGGCATTTGAGGGTCTCCACAATCATTACATGTATGGCCAGCATTAGGAGTTTCTGCTATTCTCTAAGGAGAATAGCATCTTTACCCGTATGCTCAATATAAGTATTGAGCATACGGGTAATGATGTATTTTTTTCCATTCAGCCTCTTGGCTGAAAGAAATAATGAACGGCACAGATTTCTTCATTCGCATCGATCAATGTGGATGAAAGAATCTCTGCCAAAAAATGTGCAAAAAACAGGACATAGGAGCTCCGCCCAACATCCAAACCCACTCAGCTCGTATGCCCTGACGAACCCGATTTCTCCATTCACATCAACCGATGTGGATGAATAAATCATTGCCAGAATTTATTTATTTATTTTTATAAAAAATGTTTGCCAAAGCATATGAACACCGCCCCTTAGCTCATAAGCCTCGGCAAATTGTTGTGAAGAGGGAAGGAGCATCACCTGTGTGGTAATAACTGCCTACACCATGCAGGTCCCCGAGTTTAGGACCACCAAGTTATGTGGTTATGTACCTGACACTCTCAGGGTACCTATGTTATTGTTGTATGTTGTGTTAATGTATGCTCAAATTTACTCATGTCAAGTATGGCCAAATTCCTCCAACTTATTAGCAGGAAAGGTGCTGATTCATATGGTTCTGGTGCCTGCACTGATGGCACACGCATTGTGTGAGGGGTTATATGTACTTGATCAAACACTGGTGTTACCATGGCCCCCCTAAGAATCATGTCATGAAATATCAGAGGTCTGAGGGGCCCTAAAAAGAGGATTGCAGTATTCTCGCAGATTCGGTCCTTTAACCCACATATACTGGGGCTCCAAGAGACCCACCTCACTCCGGAAATGGGAAATAGGCTTCTAAAATCCTGGGCCCAGCATTTATTTATTTAGCGCCTACGGCAGTTCTCACTCCAGAAGAGTTGCACTCCTGTTTCATAGAAGCCTTAGGTGCGAGATCCATCATTCAGTAGTGGACCCAGGGGGCCAGTATGTTTTCATATTTGCTCATATTGATTGTGTTCCCTATGTGATTGTCAATTTGTATAATTCACCTCCTGCATCTCTCTCCCTGCTGCAGGCAATTGTGGGATTTGTGACCCATTATCCCACTGCTCGCCTCTTGTGTATGGGAGATTTCAACCAGGTTATGAGTGAGGATTTGGACAGATTTAGCAGAGGGGCTGACAGGAGTGGGAGGGGCGGAGACTGCACGACCCTTGCTAGGATCTCCCATGAGATGAGATGGGATGGATAGATATGTGGAGGGCCAGGAATCCACATACTAGAGTACTCCTGTTTTACCCCCTCCAGAGGTGCTCTGTCTAGAATAGACTATTTATTCTGTAATTCCATAGTATACACCGACTTGGTGGATATTCGCCATGGCCCACAAGGGCCCTCTGACTATGCCCCGGTGCTGGCTGAGCTGAAGATCTCAGATTCTCATAGCGCAGGCGGTAAAATGAGTATTCACCCTTTCTGGATCACCTTATTTGGCTTATCCAACAGAATCCCTGACCAGCTGAATGTTTTTTGAGGTCCAGAGTGACTCCACTGATCCCTTACTGTTGTGGGAGACGCTGAAGGCATATCTCAGAGGTTGTCTTAAGTCCTCTATTTCGTATGTCAAGAGGGAGTCGCAGCGTAGAGAGAATACATGTTAGTTGCAGGAAGGCTGAGAGGGAGTTTACTGAATCCCCCACGGAGGAGCGCAGGGTGGAATGGATGTCTAGGGGACGGAGGTACATGTTACACTTGGAGGAAAAGAGTAAGAGAGAACTTTTCTTTCTCAAGCAGCAGGTGTTTGAAACAGGCAATCAGACAGGGAAATTACTTGCGCATATAGCGAGGGCCAATACTATGGCTCCTCCAGTACTTCGCTTATGGGAGGCTGATGGAGGCATAGTAGAGACGGTTGGGGACATTTTGAAATGCCTACACACCTTTTATGCAAATCTATATAGGTCGGCGGCTAGCTATTAGGAGCAGGAGCTAGAATCGTATCTCAATGAGGTATCCTATACTAGACTAAATGATCTGGACAGGGGTATTATGGAGGAAGATATCACGTTAGAGGAGGTGGAGAGGGCTATTTTGGGTCTGCCATCTGGGAAGGCCCCTGGTCCGGACAGCATCCCGGTGGAGGTGTATTCTAGGTATAGGGATAGTTTGGGTCCACAGCTGCTGAAGCTTTACAGAGCGGCACACTCCTGCGGATCATTGCCGGACTCAATGTATGATGCCTCCATTGTTGTGATTTTGAAACCCGGCAAGGATCTGCTGGACTGCGGATCTTATCGTCCAATATCTCTTTTGAATTTGGACTATAAAATCCTGACTAGGATTCTAGCCAACAGACTGAATAAGGTGATAACGTCTGTGATCCACTCTGAACAGTCTGGCTTTATGCCAGCGAGATCCACCTCGGATAACATTAGGAGAGCGCAAGTTATTGCGCAAGTGGGAGTTGCTGAGGAAGCGAGGTGGGCCCTAGCCTCTTTAGATACAGCTAAAGCTTTCGACTCTCTAGAGTGGCCCTTCTTTTTTTTTTTTCTTTTTTTTTTTTTAAATTTTTAAAAGCTTTATTAAGTATGTAAAATTGTTACATATAATTTTGGTCTTAGAAAAAGGAGGAGCAGGCCTCCGATGTACATACATTGTTTAAGTAACAATAGCTGGTAGAACATTCAAAACATATCAACACATAAGGATGTATGTTAACAGAGCAAATGTTAAACAACAATTTAGTAGATGGTGTCCGTGGACAGAACGGAAGTAAAGGGCCAAAATCGGAGGATTGTCTAAGAAGAAGATGGGAGGGGGGGGGGGTATGATAGAGAAGGCAATTTAATGAAAACCTCTAAAGGATCTCCATTTCTCCCAAGTGGCTAGGAATTTGTGGTGGGTCCTGTTTTCCCATGCTGCAAGCTCTTCGAATCTGTATATAGTATCGATTTTGTTAAACCAATGGTCTAGAGAGGGGGGATCTTTTTTTAGCCATTGTGTCGGGATCAAGAGTCGGGCCGATATAAGGAGGAGTTTGAGGAGGGGGAGGGGATTTCCGTGTGATCCGGAGGTAGACCTAATAGGGCCAATGAAGGTGAAAAGATTATATTTGAGTCACAGATTTCATTGCTTTTTTAAAAAATCTTCCTCCACCAGTCGGAAATCAAGGGGCATGACCACCAAATGTGGAACATGGTTCCGCGATCCTTTTCGCACCTCCAGCAGTTATCTGAATTATCGACATGTGATATCAGGCGTTTTGTACCATCTGGTTAACACTTTGTACCCATTCTCCTGAATTCTAATACATCTTGACGAGATATGTGGTGTTCTGAATAATATGGAGAGTTCTTCAGGTGAAAAATGTACATTTAGGTCCTTTTCCCATGAATTTATGAAAGAGGGCTTAGGAGGTAGGATAATTGTACTAATGTATCTGTAAATTGAGGAAATGGGTTTCCTCGGGGGGGGGGGAGGAGTTATGGATAAGGCTTTCAAACCACGTAAGGGGTCTGAGGAGAGAGGACACAGGGATGTGTTTATTTATATAGGTCACCAAAAAAGAGAGCATATAAGGGAAGAACTCGATTCCCGGTAATGAGGAGACAAGGACCTCTCTGTCTAATGCGCCTCCCACGCTCCTATGTAATAAGGAGAGGATGGGGATGTCTGATGAGCGAAGGGCTTTGGGAACACTTTGTATCAGTTCTAGAGGAGCTAAGCTGATTATGTCTCTGATCTCTATAAGAGGGGAGGGGGACGGGAAACCCCATTTCGAATTTTGGAACCATCTCCAAGTTTCGACAGTAGCTAATGTCAAGAGGTTGTGTTTAAAGAGTAATAGTATATTAATATGAGGATCTACCAAAAGGGCTCTGAAGGTTGTAAGATGAGGAGGGGTTTCCATGCTAATCCATGATTTGTTGTCAGGTTTCCGAAACCAATCCAAGGCTCTAGAGAGGAGCATGGCCTTATTGTATAGTAGGGGGTTTGGGAGACCTATGCCACCTTGGGTTCTAGGTCTATGTAAGGTGTTTATATTAATTCTTGCCTTTTTCCCATTCCAAATAAAGGAGCGGATGTATTTTTCCAAAGTTTGAAAAAAGGAATTAGGAACCGGAATGGGGAGGACCTGAAGGAGGTAATTTAACCTGGGCAGGATGAGAGATAATACCATGTTTTTACGTCCGAACCAGGACAATAAGGGGGGATTTAGGGCCTCTAATTGATCTTTAATCGAGCTCAATAAAGGGGGATAGTTTAGTTTATATAGCATATTTGTGTCAGCATGAATCTTAACACCTAAGTACGTTATATAGGGAGAATCCCAGTTAAAGGGGGAGGAGAGGATTAGGTTGGATCTAAGTTTGTGATTGAGTCCTATACTGAGAATATGAGATTTTTTCATATTTATTTTAAAGTTGGAGAGATAGCTGAATTTTTCCAAGATAGGATAAATGTGCTTAAGAGAGGATTCAGGGTTGGAAGATATTATCAAGAGATCGTCAGCGAAAGCAGCAATTTTGTGTTCCTGTTCGCCTAGTTTGAGACCCTTGATGGTCTCCTCAGAGCGTATTTGGATAAGGAGGGGTTCTAATATCAAAACAAATAACAGGGGGGAAAGGGGGCACCCCTGTCTAGTCCCATTTTTTATGGGAAAGGGATTTGAGGTAGAATCATTGACCAGCACCGACGCCGAGGCACTAGTATACATGGCCTGGACCGAGCGTATAAAGGCGCCGGGGATACCAAAATGTTCTAAAGTGCTGTGCATGAAGTTCCAGTGAACTCGATCGAATGCTTTTTCGGCGTCGGTGCTGATCATGACCAGGGGTAGGTGAAATTTGGAGGCATGAAGTAAAATGTTTATTACCCTAGCAGTGTTGTCTTTACCTTCCCTACCTTTAATGAATCCTGTTTGGTCTCTATGGATAAGTTGAGGTAGTATAGGGGCTAGGCGGTTCGCTAAGAGTTTAGCTAGTAATTTTAAATCTAGGTTTAATAGGGAAATGGGCCGATAATTCCCGCAGTCGGTGGGGTCTTTCCCCTCTTTAGGGATAATAGTGATATTGGCTTTGGTCATCTCTTGGGATAGGGGGTCACCTCGCAAAGTTTGATTACAAACTTTAAGTAGGTATGGTAGAAGAACGGGGCTAAAGGAGCGAAAGTATAAAGCTGGAAACCCATCTGGGCCGGGGGCTTTCCCTTTCGGGAGCTGTTTAATCGCTGAGAGGAGTTCCTCGTTGGTGAAAGGGGAGCTAAGGGAGTTGATCTGAGTTTCTGAGATTTGGGGGATTTTAATGGAGCGGAGGAAAAGTTTTATTGAGTCTTGATGTGAGATGTTCGGATTAATATTTCCCTGGGGGGGGAGATTGTAAAGGGAGTGATAAAATTCAGAGAATCTCCGGGCTATATTTTGTGTGTCAGTAAGCATGTTTCCTTCTTTAGTCCGTATTTTACATATGAAGTTTTGGGTCTTCCTTTTTTTAATGCGGGACATCATAAATTTAGTCACTTTGTCTCCGTGGGCGAAATATTTATATTGGGCATGGAGGAAGTACTTGGCCGATTGGGTATTGAGAAGATTTTTTAAATCTGTCCTGAGAAGTTTTAATTTTGCTAAATGGGTATCTAACATGGAGCTTTTATGGAGGGCTTCTATATCTCTAATGTCCTTCAGGAGGGATTCAATGCGGGCTAACCTATTTTTTTTAATGTAAGAGCCTAGGCTGATAAGTCGACCACGGATATAAGCTTTATGCGTATCCCATAAGGTATAGGGGTGGATGCCAGGGGTATCATTGGAGGAGAAAAAATCTTTTAACCATGTAAGAATCTTTTCTTTATTACCAGGGGATTGGATTAATTGCTCATTAAGCTTCCATCTAAAAGTTCTAGGGGGTCTATCTGGAGTGAGTATATTGATCCAAATGGGGGCATGGTCAGAGAGATTAATAGAACCAATTTGGGCCTTAGTGCAGAGCTGAATATGCTGGGAGGAAATTAAAAGATAATCAAGACGCTGGTAGGACCTATGGGGGTGAGAGTAGAATGTGTAATCCTTAACGTCAGGGTTTAGGGTTCTCCAGATGTCAACCAGGCGGCGGTCATGGAGAGAATTCCTCAATTTGCTGAGGGCCTTATTAGAAATGGAAGACTTTTTGGAGGAGGAGTCTATAGGTGGGACTAACGTAAGGTTAAAATCACCTCCCATGACGGTCACACCTTCACAGAAGTGATCTAGAGTCTGAAGTGTTTTATGAAGCCAAGCGGCCTGGTTGACATTTGGGGCATACACATTAACGAACGTATAAGTTTGGTTAGCAAGCAAGAGTGGGAAAAGGTTAGGATAGTGGTTAAATTTAAAATGTGTCTCCTGGAGGAGTAGGACAGAACATCCCATTTTCTTTAATGTGGAAAGAATTTGACAACGTTTGGATGGGGCATTGAAACCTTTCACGTTGTAAGATGTAATTTGTAGGTTCGCCATGTTACCTTATGGAGAGAGGGAGGGCAATTTCAATGCTCCTTACCACCAGGGACACGCGTCCAAGATCTTTCTGGAAAGACAGATGGGTATGTGACAACCTCCACAGTTTCGTGAAATTAAAGAGTCCACGGAGCGGGATACATCCTGAAACATAATGAGAAACATCAAAACTAGAAACAAACATTACTAGTGTAACTAGCAAGAAGAAAGGCATGTAGATGCCTATGTAGTGTTGGGGGGAAAAAAGAACATGTTAGAGAGATTGCCATAGTGTGGAAAATCTGGCTAATAAGGTGAACATTCAAAGATTGTTAATTGTCCAATGGTAGTCTTCTGGACGTTGTTCTTCTGAAATTTCTGGGGCTTTTTTGACGTCTTGGGGTGCGTTGACGTTCCCAGACATCTGGATGTGGCAATTCGGGTAGGTTAGACAAGTCCTGGATGGGGTCCCAGTTGTCAATCTGGAGGGGCTCAATCTGAAGATGCTCAAAGACTTGATCCAGGTCGGTATAGTTGGAGATGGAAAGTCTGCGGCTCTCGTACATGAAAGACAGGCCAAAGGGGAAGGACCATCTGTAGGGAATCCTGTGTTCCCTCAGCCAGCTTGTGAGGGGTTTCAAGGACCTTCTTTTATCCAGGGTAGATTGTGCTAGGTCTTGGAAAATTTGTATGTCTTGGCCATCCCAGGATACTTTGCCAGACTGTCGCGCCTTGAGTATTATTGCTTCTTTGACAGGAAAGCTTAAGAAATTTGCAGATAATGTCTCTTGGTGGAGCTGAGGGGGCTGGTTTGGGTCTTAGCGCACGGTGAGCCCTTTCCAGGATTACTTCATGCGCGGATTCTGGGCCCAGGAGGGACATACATATTTGCACCACTGTGCTAGCAATATCTCCGGATTCAACAGTTTCAGGGACGCCACGGAATCGTAGATTGTTGCGTCTACCTCTATTTTCTTGGTCTTCCAGGGAATTACAAAGACAGTTCATCTTTTGTTGAATAGCTTGGAAGCGCTGCGCCACTTCAGATTGGTGACGGATAATTGCTTCTTGGGTGATTTCTAGTGTCTCCACCCGTCCTCCCACCTGCGAG
This sequence comes from Bufo gargarizans, assembly GCF_014858855.1. NCBI lineage: Eukaryota > Metazoa > Chordata > Amphibia > Anura > Bufonidae > Bufo > Bufo gargarizans. The sequence goes on along the minus strand of NC_058081.1, from coordinate 423,537,104 downwards.
ATATCCTGCTTAATTGCAGCTAAGTCGGAGCTTAATGGTTCTAAGGCGGAAGCTAAGGAGGATGACAGTAAATCCTTCAGGAAGGAGCGTGAAACTGGCAGGTCGTCTGTATCATCTTCGCCTCCGGTAGCATATTCTGTCAGCTCATTTTGTTTTGAACGCGGGGCGCGAGTTGGAGTCTGCGCCATTTTGGGTTCCTTAGAGACGTGTAGGACGGCAGCTTTTTTAATAAATTTATCCATCTCGCCACTGGTAGGGTTTTTCCTATCCAGTGTGGTTTGATCACCTGGTCTGGGGCCAATTTTTACCATGGTCTGAATGCCAGTTTGTGCTAACAAAGCAGCGGTGGCGATCTCATTTACAGAGCTATAGTCTCAAGTGTTCATGACGATGGACGATAGGGTTCTCTCTTCTTTTAGTATATTTGTGAAGGTATGTTACTGTCCCTTTAAGGGGTGAAAAAGCAGTCGCTGTGGATGTAGACTTGTGTAGGGCTGCGTAAATTTATACGGGATGATCTTGTGTCCCCGTAGAGGATTATTTCTCATTTAACCCTGCAGGTACCACTTTGAGATACTGGTTGCTGTGCCTTTAATTTAAGTTAAGTCACGGTTGGCAGTCCTCATTTAGTGTTGCTCCTCAGTGAACTCTTAATCAGGCAGGTTTGTAACTAAATGCCAGTGTTATTAGGAGCTTTAATGCAGGTGAGTAGAGCTACAGTTTTCAACTTTCAGTATAGCTTAATCTGTTGGGGCTTCTCGCAGGGGTGATCAGTCCCTACAGTAGCTGGCCGCCGATGCAGCTGCAAGCACTGTCTTTGCAGCGCTGGCTACGTCTCCCCTCAGATGCCGGGAAGCCTAGAGTGGCCCTTCTTAACTGCTGTGTTGAGGTGCTTTGGTCCCAATTTTATTAGATGGATTGACATCCTTTATAGTAATCCCTCGGCATATATCCAGCTTAATGGTTCATGCTCTGACAAGATTTCTCTACTTAGGGGTACAAGGCAGGGATACCCGCTCTCGCCTCTTTTGTTTGCAATAGCGATAGAACACCTGGCAATCAGACTTAGACAGGATCCAGTCTACATTGGGGAGTCTGCGGGAGGCAGGGAGGATAGAGTAGGATTGTACGCGGACAACCTGATCCTGTTTATGTCTGATCCGGATGTGTCCCTCCCGAGAGCGATTGAAGTTATAGCGTCCTTTGGGAGATACTCTGGGCTACACATAAATTGGGGAAAGTCAGCCATCATGCCCTTGTGGGCACACGAGTGGTCGGAATGTAATCACAATTTGCCTGTGGTTGATAGGTTTAAGTATTTGGGTGTTATGATCACCAAAGAACCGCAGCTCTCCTATGCCTTGAATATTGAGCCCCTGGAAGCCCTGTTTCACGATAAAGTTAAAACATGGGAGTATCTCCCATTGTCAGTTATGGGAAGATTGAACCTGGTGAAGATGATCTTGCTCCCCAAGGGTCTGTATATGTTGTCTCATGCCTGCATCCCGATTCCTCGAGGATTCTTTAAGCGCATTCATGCTCTGATCACGTCCTATTATACTTCATAAGATAGGGAGGATTGATCATTCCAGGTGTCATAGGTGCAGTGCGGTGGATGCCGATTTTTGGCATATGATTTGGGACTGCCCAATCATTCGTCAGTACTGGATGTCGGTACTGGAGGTTCTCAAAGCCTTGGTCCCTCCGACACTGCAGCTGTGTCCTAAGATGTGTATCCTGGGTGTAGTGGACGAGGAGTCTTGGACACATTACCATAGAATCTTCTTAGAGGAAACATTGTTCCTTGCTAGAAAGGCGATTGCATTGCGATGGCCCTCAAAGACATAATGGCTCTCTCTAGTGAATGATGCGGTCTCCATTGAGAACATTGTCTATAAACACAGGGGTTATCCGCAGAAATTTGATAGGGTGTGGGGTGATTGGTGTTAATCTCCACTCACTTTGCATGCTTCGTATCTGCACTCGACAGCTGACGATCTCTAGGGTTTCCTTACTGCAAGTGGAGTTATATAGCTGGCTTAACAGTGTCTACGTCTAGTGGACCACCTGAATGTGTAACGTACTTGTACTGCATTGATCTACGACTGCATCACCTGTACCTTTGTCACGTAACTTTTGCATGTATGATTCCTGCTACATGTTATCATAGCTTCATATAAGTACTGTAACTGCATCTCTGACTGGCCCCTGCGTGGGTCATCGCGCTGTCATGTATGTGCCATACTTGTCTCATTATCTTTTAATAAAACGAGTTAAAAAAAATTAAAAATAGTGTACCTGTGTGTGGTACTTGTGGAAACACTCCCCTAAGCATAAGGCAGGGTGGTCAGGACAGTCAGGACAAAAAAAGGTGTTACATCAGGGTCTTGGGGCACGGACCCTCCTGGATACAGGATTTCCGAAATGATCTCTTCCTGGAATTTTAGGAAGGATCCTGTTCTCCCAGCCTTACTGTAGACAACAAAACTATTATATGCAGCCAATTGAATTAAATAAACAGACACATTCTTTAACCAGCGTCTGGTGTGGCGGGACACTAAATAGGGAGCCAACATCTGGGCAGTGAAGTCCACCCCTCCAATGTGAAGGTTATAGTCGTGGACAGAGAGGGGTTTCTCAATGACTCTAGTTGTCCTTTCAATTTGCACTGTCGTGTCTGTGTGAATGGTGGCCAGAAGGCAAACGTCCCTCCACTTCACCGTGAGCAGTTCTTGGTCACACAAGGGAGCCCTCTCCCCCCGTGCAAGTCGGGTATTAACGAGCCATTGGGGGAAGCCCCGGCGACTAGGTCGCGCGGTGCCACAGCATTGAATTCCGACTAGATGTAAGTGCCGAAAGAGGGCCACGCTTGAGTAAAAATTGTCCACGTATAAGTGGTACCCCTTTGGAGTAAGGGTGACACCAAGTCCCAGACAATCTTGCCACTGCTCCCCAGGTAGTCAGGACATCCGACCGGCTCCAGTTTTGAGTCTTTTCCCTCATAGACCCTAAAAAGATATTTATAGCCTGTGGCCCTTTCACAGAGCTTATACAGTTTGACCCCATACCGGGCGCGCTTACTGGGGATGTACTGTTTGATGCCAAGGCGCCTGGTAAAATGTACAAGGGACTTGTCTATGCAAATGTTCTGATTGGGCGTATCTGCATCTGCAAATTTGGATGACAAATGGTCTATGAGGGGCCGAATTTTGTGGAGCCGGTCATAAGCAGGGTGGCCTCTTGGATGACTGGTTTTATTGTCAACGAAATGCATAAAGCACATGATGACCTCCAAAACGTGCCCTGGACATTGCAGCAGAGAACATGGGCATGTAATGTATTGGGTCTTTAGACCAATAGGACCGCAATACATTTTTTTTTTTTGTTAGACCCATGCTGAGGATAAGGCCTGTGGCGAAACTAACCTCGCCACTGGCTTTTGAAGGGGCCTGGTTGCCAGCCTCTTGCCCCAGCATTATGGCCCATACTAACTGTGAAGGAGAAGACAGACCGGCCGCACAGCTTAAATCTGTGGAACTGTTTTGGACAGAAAAGCCATGAGTACAGCCAGGCCCAAGAGTCTTTTACAACTAATTTGTGCTATGTTGGGATGTTAAATGTCTATGTGTATTGTAAAGGGTGGGACATTGTATACGTTGAGTAGTGAGGTCTGTTCCATTGTCTCTGTGTATTGGCGATTGCTCTCTGTCCTGAGAGATAATTGAATTACAACTCTGTTGTCTCAAGGACAGAGGACATTGTGTATTCTCCTGCCTGTGATGATTGTTAACCATGGTGTACCATGATTATATCACAGGCAGAGGGGAGGATTCTATGTGGGTTGTAGCCTGTGTGTTATTGGTAATTGTATTTTGTTAATTGCGTCTCAGACAATGCCAGTGTGTTAGTTAATTGCGTCTCGGACAATGCCAGTGTGTTAGTTAATTGCGTCAAAGACAATGCTCATTGTATTTTGTTGATTGTGTTACAGGCAAAAACATGCAATGCGACAATTAACTGCAATATGGAGTACAAAATTGCATAATAATTTCAAGTGCTACACTATAAGTGCGAGATACTTGGCAAATCGTTTTGTACAAAATTATTTGAGCCCGTCTGCCGAGCGTCAAGGCGATCTGTTAGACGGGTTCCTACGCTAAATTCTACCTGTTAGGTGCCATGACGGCTACCATACACTTCAGGGAGTGTAGGTTTCACATTCCTACATTGAATTCTACCTGTTAGGTGCCATGACGGCTACCATACACTTCAGGGAGTGCAGGTTACACAGCAGGCCCACTCCACAACACCACCGGCGCCAAGCGGCTACCAAGGACTGCAGTGAGAGTCCACAAACTATCTCACTCCTGGTGCCGTGACTTCAGTGAGTGAGGGGGAGCAGGCCTGACTGTGTACTAACACTAATTAAAATCAGCCTATAGGGAAGACAGGGTGGTCAGGAGTGCATGACTGAGGAGGCAGCCACATCTCCAGTGCATACAGTTTGTACTGAAGGTGTGGCTGCCTCCTCAGTCATGCACTCCTGACCACCCTGTCTGCCCTATAGGCTGATTTTAATTAGTGTTAGTACACAGTCAGGCCTGCTCCCCCTCACTCACTGAAGCCATGGCACCAGGAGTGAGATAGTTTGTGGACTCTCACTGCAGTCCTTGGTAGCCGATTGGCGCCGGTGGTGTTGTGGAGTGGGCCTGCTGTGTAACCTGCACTCCCTGAAGTGTATGGTAGCCTTCATGGCACCAAACAGGTAGAATTTAGCGTAGGAACCAGTCTAACAGAGATCGCCTTGACGCTCGGCAGACGGGCTCAAATAATTTTGTACAAAACGATTTGCCAAGTATCTCGCACTTATAGTGTAGCACTTGTTATTATTATGCAATTGTGTACTCTATATTGCAGTTAATAGTCGCATTGCATGTTTTTGTCTTTCAATGTTGTTCCCTGCCAATGTGCTCCTGCGGTTTGGTATGTGCTGACTGACCCCCTTTTTTGGTTTTTGATTGTGTTAAAGACAGAGGGAAGGTGGTTTTGTGTAAAATTGCTGAGAAGGTTTCAATACTGTAAAGGCATGTGATTGGCTAAAATATAAACTGTCACAGTCTTCTACAAGGGCCCCAGGGGGAGTGTCCCTTGCTAGGAGACCTGCATAAAAGGCTGGAAAATAACCCATTAAAGAGTTGCTGTTTTACATTCAACATAGAGCCTTGTCTCTTGTGTGTAGGGATTGCTATACGCTGAAAATGTGCTATACTCCCCTGGCTATAACCACTAGCTCTTGTAAGAGCTGTTCCTGGCTCCTGTGGTGGTTTTGGTGTAGAACGGAGTGCTTGGAGTCCTCGGGAAGCACTGGGAGCATCCATTGACGGAAGTACCCGGTTGGGGTGCTAGGAGATTAGTTACATTGGTGGCAAGCAGTGGGATGGCTTCCTAGTGAGAGGAGAAGCAGCTCGGAGACACCGTTCGTGGATTTGCAAAATTGAGGGCAACGCTAGTATCCGTACAGTATCCGTAATTTGGCTAGACAATGCCTACCAGGCACTCTGGTGGTATGTGATTCGGCACTCCCCCTGGATGGCTGAGCACGACAGACCCAAGGGTGAGGATTATAATGGCCATGGCCTGTTGTTTGAGGCCTTCGTAAAACCGGAATTCGGAGATGCTGGAGAGTCCCGGTTCTGGGATATCTATGACTACAGGGAGGCTATGCATGATTGGGCTACAGCGAGAGAGGTGAGACCAGACCTGGCATCTCTAGTGGCAAAGGAGTGGGAGCAGGACAACCAATACTTCTTCAGCTCAATTCGGTCCCAAGATACACTGCCAGAGAGCTGGGTGGCTGTCCCAGATCTACAACCTTACAGCTGGGAAGACTTGACTGAAGTATCCCCTGCTTCAGTACCAGCTACAGAGGTAGGGGACCTTATAGACTGGTCCTGGGGGGAAACCCATATGGCAGGTGGAGATGGGACCGAGATCTCTCCACCGGCCCTACAGGGATGCTGGGCAGTCGGCCCAGATCCCCAGCAGCAGCCGGAGTTTCAGGGAGTAGGGACAGTTGGTCCTGCTCCCCAGCGGCAGTATGTTTTCCAGGAAGAGGAGAGCATCGTCTCCATTCACCAGCGGCAGTGTACCTTGAAGGGAGAGGAGACAATCTGTCTCTCTCCCCAACCACAGGGGGACAGCACCCCTAACTCCGATGGTGCAGATGGGACCACAGTCTTTGCACCAGGCCTACCGGGATGCTGTTATGGATCCCCCACCAACCCCGCAGGAATGCCAGGAGGAGGAGGTAAGCGATCCCTCCTCTCTACAGCTGATCCGCAACAAGGTCTTGGGGGCAGGATTCCCTGACCCCATCCCAGCGGAAGAGCTGGCATCTGGGCAGAGCGCAGTTGGCCTCTGCCCTCCCCTATCCTCTTCTCCAGAGCCGGACTTCCCACAGGCTACCCCAGCAGAAGAGCTGGCATCTGGGCAGAGTGCAGTCGCCCTCTGGCCACCAAGTACCTACAGCTCCAAGCTAGAGAACACCAATAAAGCAAGGAGTAGCAGATGCCCACTCAACAGCTGGGGACGTACAGAACAGAGCCAAGCCCCAAAATTCAACAGGTCCAGTATTTGGTTGTGGGTGGACTGCCAGACTAACTCGGGTACCGACCGGCGTGAGGTCAGGTATCTGGTTAGTCTTCCCTGGGAGGGGGAGATGTGTGATGAAACCAACCTCGCCACTGGGTTTTGGAGGGGCCTGGTTGCCAGCCTCTTGCCCCAGGATTATGGCCCATACTAACTTTGAAGGAGAAGACAGACCTGCCGCACAGCTTAAATCTGTGGAACTGTTTTGGACAGAAAAGCCATGAGTACAGCCAGGCCCAAGAGACTTTTACAACTAATTTGTGCTATGTTGGGATGTAAAATGTCTGTGTATTGTAAAAGGTGGGACATTGTATACGTTGAGTAGTGAGGTCTGTTCCATTGTCTCTCTGTGTGTATTGGGGATTGCTCTCTGTCCTGAGAGATAATTAAATTACAACTCTGTTGTCTCCAGAACAGAGGACATTGTGTATTCTCCTGCCTGTGATGATTATGTTAACCATGGTGTACCATGATTATATCACAGGCAGAGGGGAGGATTCTATGTGGGTTGTAGCCTGTGTGTTATTAGTAATTGTATTTTGTTGATTGCGTCTCAGACAATGCCAGTGTGTTGGTTAATTGCGTCAAAGACAATGCTCATTGTATTTTGATTGCGTTACAGAGGGAAGGTGGTTTTGTGTACAATTGCTGGGAAGGTTTCAATACTGTAAATGCATGTGATTGGCTAAAATATAAACTGTCACAGGGCCCCCAGGGGGAGTGTCCCTTGCTAGGAGACCTGCATAAAAGGCTGGAAAATAACCCATTAAAGAGTTGCTGTTTTGCATTCAACATAGAGCCTCGTCTCTTGTGTGTGGGGATTGCTATACGCTGAAGATTTGCTATACACCCCTGGCTATAACTACTAGCTCTTGTAAGAGCTGCTCCTGGCTCCTGTGGTGGTTTTGGTGTAGAGCGGAGTGCTTGGAGTCCTCGGGAAGCACTGGGAGCATCCATCGACGGAGGTACCCGGTCGGGGTGCTAGGAGATTAGTTACAAGGCCCCAAAAAATGTTTTATTCTGAAACTGTGACTGGTTTCCACAGGTAAGGCTGGGCATAGAAGCTTTCCGGATTGGCGGTAATATACTGTGTGGCGTAGCGGTTGGTTTCTGCCACAACTAAGTCATAGAGAACAGCGGTGAAGAACAGCTCAAAAAACTCAAGGGTTGATCCTAAATGAGCTGTCTCCACGTGAACTCCAGACTGGGCAGTGAAAGGGGGCAATATGGGTGCGGTGGAAACAGGGGAGTGCCAATTGGGATTAGACAGCACCTCTGAGAGACTAAGGGCTCTACGGGCCTGTGAACGTGGTGGCTGCGACAGGGGAGTTACTGCACGTGCCTCCGTACCAGCTTGAACTGCCCTTCTGGTGCTCGCTACTTCACCAGGGAATACGGCAGTGCTGGTAGAGGGTCCAGGATGTGCTGCGCTGCTGGTGTATGCCGCACCATAAAAAAGATCAGCGCAAGCACCACTCTGCTGCAAATGAGTCATCATGCGGAGTATGCAGAACACTGACATGAGATCGGGTACGCCTGACCGTAGCAGGGATCTTAACCTCGTCATCTTCGATAGCGGTTAGAGTGCCACTGCTGTCTACAGGTTCATATTCTGAACCACTGGATTCAGCGGGTGAGGCGTCCCCATCGCTTTCATTCATCACGGCCAGAATCCTGTAGGCCTCTTCAGTGGTTTACCCCTTGTTTGACATTTTGGGCTCACTAAATTTAGGGGGTATTCCTCTGAGACTACCCAGGAAAAAGAGCAAACCTACTAAATAAAAAGGAGTGCTTGCGAAGTAAAGATGCGATCGCTAATAAAGATCCAAAGGCCTGATAGGGCGAACACTGCATTTTTTGTAGAGCCTAAGGTGACCCTAATGTACTATATTGTACTAGTGCTGATTAGCGACAGCAATGACGCTAATCAGCGACTAATCAGTGACTGCGGTGCGGTAGGTTGGGCGCTAACTACCTAGCAAGTAGCTAACTTCCTGGCGGTGACCCTTCCAGGGGAGTGATCAATGACAGGGGGGTGGTGATCAGGGAGTCTAATATGGGTGATCAGGGGTTAATAAGGGGTTAATAAGTGACGGGGGGGGGGGGTGTAGTGTATATTTGGTGATTGGTGCTACTTACAGAGCTGCCTGTGTCTTCTGGTGGTCGATCCAAGCAAAAGGGACCACCAGAGGACCAGGTAGCAGGTATATCAGACACGATTTACAAAATAGCGTCGGACATGCCTCTTTCATTGGATCTTTTAAAAATCTACAGCCTGCCAGCCAATGTTCGCTGCCAGCAGGCTGTAGATGAACGTCTGAACTGCGCGATCCTACGAACGCGCGCTCCTGTGAGCGCGCGTTCACAGGAAATCTCGGGTCTCGCGAGATGATGCATTTCGGCGTTATTGTGACCTGAGAGCCGCCACACTCACGCCTTTTGGCGTTAGTATGTCGGCAAGCGGTTAAATGTGACACGGCACTTATTCCAGGGAAATCTGCCTTCCAAGAGCTAGATGGTGCTCTTTCCCTTCTGAGCCCTGCTATGTGTCCATATAGAAGTGTGTGAATACAAATGGGGTGTTTCTGTAAATTGTAAAATCAGGGTATTAAATATTGAGGTTTACTTGGCTTTTAACCCTTGAAGTGTTACTGGACAAATGGATTAAAATGGAAAATTTAGAAATTTTAATGGTGTCGTTAATAAAATTGGGCAAATTTTCGGTGGATTCTATTATGTAAGACTCATAAAATGACTTAATTACTGAATTGGTCCTTTAAAAAGTCGGTTTTCGAAATTTTCTTGAAAATCTTAAAAAATAAATAAAAAAATTGCTTCTACATTCAGTAGATTCCTGGCTGCTCAGCGTTTGTGGGGTCCTGATCCCTCTGCCTAAGCACTCAGGCTATGGCTTCTGAGGGTTAAACTGCCCAGTATGGAGTTATCTCCACTCCGGCCAGTGACAGCTAGGTGACTGCTGTAGCGATGGAGTTGACCCAGCTCCTGAGCCCGCACCATCACATAACATACTATTGCAGCACAGAGGGGTACAACCTTTCTGCTGTGAAGTAATAGTACATCACTACGCTCAAGGGGTTAAATTTGACATTCAGCTTGCAATATAAATATTGCCACTTTTATTCCAGGGGTAAGTATGAATATGGCAATAACAAATATATAGTAACAGTTTGGGGAATTGGCTCTGGCAAAGAGACGCACTCAGTCCAGGTTTCTTCAGACAAACAAACGCTAGTAGTTTATTTCCCGCCAATCATAAAGTCCATTAAACATAAATGTAGCTTTCTTTAGCTTGAAACAGTTAACAGAAATATGCTTTACTGCAGCACAAAGTCCAAAATAAAAGTATTTTTTCCTTTTAGTAATAAGGCAGAGTTCACACCTTGTGAAGTCTTTGTTCTCACCACGCTAGAGGTATATGGTTTCTCCTGGTTCACAGAGTCAGTATCATCCTATCTCCATGCACTGCTCACCAGAGAAATAATTCTTCGGTCATCCACCACAGTTGTTTTCCGTGGTCTTCCGGGTCTTTTGGTGGTGCTGAGCTCACCAGTGCGTTCCTTCTTTTTAAGAATGTTCCAAACAGTTGTTTTGGCCACGCCTAATGTTTTTTCTATCTCTCTGATGGGTTTGTTTTTGTTTTTTCAGCCTAATGATGGCTTGCTTCACTGATAGTTACAGCTCTTTGGATCTCATCTTGAGAGTTGACAGCAACTGATTCCAAATGCAAATAGCACACTTGAAATTAACTCTGGACCTTTTATCTGCTCATTGTAATTGGGATAATGAGGGAATAACACACAGCTGAGAATTCAATTGTCCCATTACTTTTGGTCCCTTAACAAGTGGGAGGCACATATGCAAACTGTTGTAATTCCTACACACGTTCACCTGATTTGGATGTTAATACCCTCAAATTAAAGCAGACAGTCTGCAGTTAAAGCACATCTTGTTCATTTTTATTTCAAATCCATTGTGGTGGTGTATAGAGCCAAAAATGTTAGAATTGTGTTGGTGTCCCAATATTTATGGACCTGACTGTGTGTGTGTGTGCCTAAAAGGGGGCATACCCTGAGGAGTATGGATAGAAAGGGGAGGGAGGGTGGGGCCCGGGAAACGCACGCAAATGTGGAGAGGGCATGCCTCCTTTTATGTGAGTCTGCGCCCCTCCCACAAATGCAGGCTGACATGTCAGCCTTAAACTGCTTGTGGTCATGGCTACGGCAGAGAGCTGGTGCCACGAAGTACTGGAACTTAACAGAGAAAAGATCTACCTGCCTAACTAAATGGCTGGAGGGGTGCCCTTAGCCATGCCGTGGGTAGGCCTAAAAGGGGGCAAAAACACAACCCAGTAGGAAGAGAGAACCTTTATTGCAGCGGACCAAGTTACAATACCAAACTGTGAAAAGCCTGGGATATCCTGGCCTGAGGGTTCGGTATGTAGCGTGTGAAGCAAGAGGAGCGCCAGCGACTTATTTTGACGTGGCCGGGGACGTTATGCTTTGAAGCCGCGGATGCTGCTCCAATGTGGAAGGAGTGCCCTGAAATGGCCTTGGGGTAGAATCCCAAGCCCGATGCCAGGGTGCGAACGTGCGAGATGAACTGTGCAGACGTGAGGGCCAAGACCTGGAACGGGAGCAACAGACTGGGGCGGAGTCCCTCAGAGCTGCCAGCAAACTCCTGAGTACCTGGACCGGGCACCAAGTGTTGGAGGACTGGTAAAACGTTACCTCCACTGGTGGCCCCACCTGTGCGGTTTTGGAAGTGAGGAGGTATAAAGAGAAATGGTCGTCGTGCCATACCAGCTGACCCCTGGTTAAACCCTTGGACCTGGCTGAACTGTGAGTGAATTTGCCGGGTCTTAAGAACCCGTAGAAACTAAGGTACATGGCAGCCTTGATGACAGTGCTGGAAAGGAGCCCAGAAGGAAGACCATCTAGGGAGGTGGAAAGCTTTCTAAATAATTCCCCTGACACAGGCTGGCTGCTCGGGATGGCCGCGTGACTACTCTTCTGAACACCCCTGAGTGTTGCCCTAACCGCTTAGGACAGAAAAACCGACCTACTTTCGGGGTCCTCCAACATGGAGAAATGTTGGACTCCGGCCAAATACAATTTGATGGTGTTGAAGGATAGTTTGAGGTCAGTATGACAGTAAGCTATGAAAGCTGTGATGTAAGTGGTCTTGTCAGTGTTTTGTCTTGGATGTAGGCACATGAACCTGTTGAAGGTGTTCCAAGCGGTCCTGTAGTTCCTGGCCGTGTTACAAGATAAAGACTTCTGCATCAAAGATTTTGCTGAAGCAATGAAAATGTTTAATCCATCACGAGAGTTTGATACATCGGAGGAGGTAGCCCCACTCGGTCTGCCTCTGGCATGACCTGAAAGAAAGTTTTGAAATTAAAGCGGGACAAGGCGTCTGCGGCCACATTATGGACTCCTTGAATGTGCCTGCATGACACGTGGAAGTTGGATTCCAGCGAGAGCCAGACCAGCCTGCGGACAAAAGACATGATCTGGGGTGACTGTGATCTGCCCTTGGTGATGATTGGTTGTCAGTGACGAACGCCACGAAAGAGTTGGCCCACTGACTACCCCAAACCTGGGCCGCTGCTACGATTGGATAGAATTCCAACAAGGGGGACCATTTTAATGCAGCTCTGGCTGATGAAACCTCCGCTGGCCAGGGGCCCACAAGCCATTGGTTTCCACAGATCGCCGCAAAACCTCCGGAGGTGGAGGCGTCCGAAAAAAACAAGGTGGATGCTGGCCCCAGATGTGGCACAAACAAACAGACTCCATTCCAAGAGGCCATGAAGTCCCTCCACATGGCTAGATCGGCCATGGCTTGGGCATCTAAAGTGATGAGGCTGTCTTGCTCGGGGGCTGAGGGGAGTAGCTGAAGGAGTCTGGACATGAAGGCCCTGCCCTGGGGCATGACTCTGGTGGCAAAATTGAGCATGCCTAGAAGGGAATGCAACTCTACCTTGGTGCACGTCCTGCTGCCTTTGAGATGGCCTCCTTGATTTTTTCTAGCTTCTCAGCTGGTAACCTGGCCTCCATCTTCCCTGTGTCCAGGATTATGCCCAGGAAGGTGATTACCGTCGCGGGGCCTTCTGTTTTTGAGGGCGCCACCGGAACATTGAGTTGAGCAAACAGCTGGAGCAGAGCCTGGAGCTTGCTCGGCTGGCAATCTGGGCTTTCGATTAGAAGAAAGTCATCCAAGTAATGGATGACCAGAGGACAGTCGCATTGGTTGACCAGGATCCAATGCAACGCCTATGCGAACTGGTCGAACAGCCAGGGGATGGATGGGCAGCAATTTAAAGGCATCAGCGTGACGGGCAGCAGATGATCAATAAAAACGTAAGCCTGAAGCGTAACAGGCAACACATGAAAAGTTAAAAACGTAAGCCTGAAACGTAACAGACAACAGATGATGAATTGAAACGTAAGCCTGAAGCGTAACAGGCAACAGATGATAAATTAAAAACGTAAGCCTGAAACGTAACAGGCAACAGATGATACATTGCAATATGTGAGCCGCTTGAAGCGTAACCGGCAACAGATTAGAAATTAAAATCATAAACTTGAAGCATAACCGGCAATAGATGACAGATTGAACGTGAGCTTGAATGTGACAGGCAACAGATGATACACTTGAAAAAACGTGAGCCTGAACCGTGGCAGGCATCCGACATGGTGAGATGTGAACGTAAGCCTGGAGCGCAACAGGCAGCAAATGGCAATAATACGCGAGTCTGAACGTGACAGGCCAATGATGGAAGAAGGAACGGACGCCTGGACAGAACAGGCCGTGGGATGGCAAGAGGCGTATCAATTGATACATAGGCCTGACACGTAACGGCAACAGCGTGTTATTGATGGACATGACAGTGAAGCAAACATGGTGACATGAACAAGAAGTAACTTGAGACGTGACTGGAGACAACCCGGTGACTACGAAGTGACCCTGACGCGGGTGACCAAAAGGAATTGGAAGTTGCATTGCAGTGTGGACTGAGAGACGGCGAATGTGTGGTAAGAAAAAGCAGTTACCGGAAATGTTCGTGGCTGTAGTGAAGTGGAAGAGTGATGGTCGGCTAAGACGGGACAAATGAGAGCAACCTGGCTGACGAGCGCATCTAGAGTGGCGCAGCACCCGGGCGCATCTATGTCATGTTTAATTTGTGCAATGATAGCGTTGTAGTTAACAGACTGGAGGTTACCTAGGGGGAATGTGAGGGATATACCTAAGTAAGGAATACTTCCTTCGGCCCATTTGAAGGGGAATTTGGCTGAGGTGGCACTTTTGGTATCTAGCGAGATCCACATTCCTAGTATAAGCGATTTATGAGAATTTATTTTATAGTAACTCACCCGACTAAACTGATCAATGATATCTGAGACAGCTGTTAAGGAGGTTAAGGGGTCTCTAACTGAAATAATGACATCATCCGCGAAAAGGCCTATTTTGTGGTCTGTTTCACCAATAGTAATACCTTTAATGTTCGGGGACAACCTGATTTGGTGAGCTAGAGGTTCCATCATTAGTGCAAATAGGAGGGGAGAAAGGGGGCACCCCTGTCTTGTGCCATTAGTGATCCCAAAGGGCGAGGAGAGTGCTCCCGAGGAGTATACTCTGGCCGAGGGCTTGGAATATAACACTAAGATGGAGGATAGTAGCCTCGGTGGAAAACCAAATTTGCCCAGTACCGCTTCAAGGTAGCCCCAGTGGATCCGGTCGAACGCCTTTTCGGCATCCAATGATAGAAGCAGAGAAGGCGTCCGACGTTCAGCCACCACCGACATAATATTCAAATACCTGCGGGTGCCATCCACTGTCTGTCGGTCCTTGACAAACCCGACTTGATCAGCGTCAATTAACGTTGGGAGAATATTTGTCAAGCGGGTCGCGATCACCTTAGCGTAGATTTTTAGGTCCACGTTAAGAAGTGATATTGGCCTAAAGTTAGAGGGAACATCTGGGGATTTCCCAGGCTTCGGCAGAGTGACTATCAATGCATTTAGCATTTCTTCAGGTAGAGAGCCTGAGGATGCAGCATCATTAAATAGCCTTGTTAGGTAAGGAACTAGTAGGTCTTTATGAGCCTTATAAAATTCATTGGTGAGACCATCCGGCCCAGATGACTTGCCAATTTTCAGGGTTTTAATTGCTACAGAGATTTCCTCCGGAGAGAAAACAGAGGATGTGTCTAGTTTTTGACTGTCAATGAGGGTAAATTTAGATGGTCTAGAAATGTTTGTATAAAGGGCAAAGAAGGTTGAGGTGTGGACATGTCAGTTGAAAGGTTGTACAAAGATGCATAATACTTAGCAAACTCATTAGCAATGCCCTGCGGATCAAACACCCTAGACCCATCAGAGCAGGATAAGTAAGAAATTCTGTTTTTGGCACTGCGTGATTTTAATTGTTTAGCAAGTAATGCCCCCCCCCCTTTATTACCCTGCCAGTAATGTTGAAGCTTAAGTTTCCTTAGCATCAAGTCGTACTGATAAGAATTTAGTTCATGCAGACGGAATTGAATTAACGTAATTTCTGCTGCTCTATGAGGCGAGTAGGAAGACTTATTTAAGCGGTGTAGTTCAGCTAGCTTAGATTGTAATTGGAGTGACAACTGAGTTCTGCATTTTTTATCATAGGAAGATTGCTTAATAAAATGACCTCTAAGAGTCGCTTTCATAGCACACCACAGAATACCTTCAGAGATTTCACCAGTATCGTTTTCCCTAAAATAATTGTGCAAACACTCAATGGTTTGAGGTGAGTAACGCGGACTCTGCAGGATAAAATTATTAAGCCTCCATATGGAGTGATGTGCAGAAGTGTACTGTTCTGTTATTTCAATTGCAATGGGCGCATGATCTGACCAAGTAATGGTATAGACATTAGAGGAGGCTACGCAGGGCAGTAACTGCCTGTTGACCAAAAAGTAGTCGATCCTAGTGTACACCTTATGGGCAGCAGAAAAAAAGGTGAAATCACGCTCAGTTGGGTGTTGGATCCGCCAGGCATCATACAGATCATGTGATTGTGTAAGTTTAGCCATTGCTGATGGTTCCCTAGCTCCAAGTTGAGGAAGTAGAGTCCATAGAAGGCCACATCACTGTATTAAAGTCCCCTAACACAATTAAACGACCCTTCTGAATTTTGGACACTTTGCGCAGAAGAGAGGTACAAAAGGCAGAAGGGCGTTGATTAGGCGCATATAAAGAGACAATTGTATATTGAACATTGTTAATAAGGCCTATCACAATGACAAATCTCCCACTTTTATCCATCTCAACCTTTTCTACTTGAAGTGCAATCGAATCTTTGAACGCAATGGATACCCCCTTTTTTTCCTCCCAACTGCTGGAGCTGAGAATATATGGGGAAAATTTTTGTGCCTTAATCTAGGAACATCAACAGATAGTAAGTGTGTTTCCTGTACGCAGAGTATGTCAGCTTGAAGGTGCTTAGTTTCTTTCCATAGTAAAGACCGCTTGAAGGGAGAATTTAACCCTTTAGCATTAAGTGAGACAATCTTAAATACCATGGTGAGAAACTTTCAAGGATGTGTTTAGCCGTAGTGTCTTATGCGAGATAATCCCAATCGTATATGCACTAGAGTCATCATAGGAGAGGCGAAGTATACCTGAGAAGATGTAAATGTGGCGCTAAAAACAGATAAATAAGTCAAAACAATAACATAACTAAGAGAGTGTACGGCGGTGGTGACCGCTCTGATACAAAGAAATAGGTATAATATACCAAATTGTTGTAAGAAGGGTATTTGCAACATAGGAGCAATATACAAGAATACTGGACATATTCACGAGCTAGGATCGGCCTTAGTCAGCCGAAGTAGCACCCTGCAAGGAAAATTAGTGGGAGGAAGGGGAGGGAGAAAACAGGCACAAAGTGAATGATAGATGAGGGCGAGGTTTCTCACCCAACCAATATTCACACAGTTTTTCGCTTGCGGCGTTCTACGGTAATCCATTCTTCCTCGACTCGTGAGTTCGGCGAATGTGGATGACGGTCGCCATGGGACTCAGGGTCGGATAGGCCCCATTCTCGACACAGAGTCAGTGCAGACGCAGGAGTCGAGGCCACGTGCATGGAGCCGCTGTAGGTAATAAGCAGCTTAATGGGGAACCCCCATCTGTAAGGGATTCCGTGCTTGCGCAGTAAAGCAGTGCTGGAGGCAAATTCTCGGCGCCTCGCCAAGGTGGCCGCTGATAAATCAGCGAAAATAGAGATGTCCCGAAATTTCTCCGGCAGAACAGGGGAGATTCTTGCTGCTCTCAGGATCTGTTCTTTAGCATGGAAGAAGTGAATGCGCGCAATGGTGTCGCGCGGTGCAGAGGAAGGTAAGGATTTGGGCTTAGGTAGCCTGTGTGCTCTATCGATGAGCAAATCTGCGATTGGAGCCTGAGGTAACAGGCAAACAAAGAAGTCTTTCAGGAAAGCAGCAAGATCATCGCCTTTCACAGTCTCCGGGACTCCGCGGAAACGCAGATTGTTCCTGCGAGAGCGGTCCTCCATGTCTGCGATTTTAAGTTTCAACGCTGCTATTTCTTCTTTGTGCAAATTAGTAGTGTCCACAATCTCATTGTGCGCAGAGGTCAATTCCGCCATTTTAGATTCCACATGTGCGGTTCTAGCCCCCAAAGCTGAAATATCATGCTGAATTTGGGTAATAGCGTCCCTGAGGTCCTGTTTCAAGGACTTTTGTAAATCAGCCATGAGCACTCTCATCCCCTTTAACACTGCTTCAGTGACTGGAGCAGGATCTGTTTCCCCTCCTGCAATTTCAAGCACAGCAGCAGAGGTGAGCTGTTTAGCTGTTTTATGTGAGGCACTGTGTGCCTGACGAGCTGGAGGATCCTGCTGCACAGAAAGGTCATGCTGGGGAGAGTATGTGACCTGTGCAGGGGATTTCGAGGCAGAGGAGGAGGATGGGGATTCCCTGAGCTCTGAGGAGACACTGGCTGCGCTGAGGAGAGAGAAGGTGCCGATCTGACAGCAGCTGCTGAAGCGGAAAAATCGCCATCTTGGAGCGCAGTCACAGCAGGGAAGAAGCTGGTGAGTTTTGCTGGACTGTGGCGTCTCTTACCCCTCGGCATGGCTGAAACTTCCACCACTGGTTGCAGGGTGTTAGGGCACTCCTCCGGTGATCACAGCAGGCAGATGTAAAAACTTGCAGGGCTGTTTTATGCTGGATTTGTGCCGATGGCTCAGGAGCTCAGAACTCAGCCGTCTGTCTCCATGCGCCGCTAGCCACGCCCCCCTATAATATCAGTTTTTAGTCAAAGGGTCCAATCAGATGAATGCAAGTGCTCCATGCGTGTGTTGCGGACCGTATTATTACAGTCACTTCCAGTTCAGGAGAACTGCGCATACAGCTGGCACATGCGCTGTTGGTTAAATGACGCTTACGTGGCTAGAGGGATCTCTGTAGGTCTGGGTGCTCAAGAGACATCTTGTTGTTCCTGCGCAAAATTACAGTGTAGGGTCTGCTTGACATCAGAGGAGCTGGGAGGGGACCTCAGAATGAGGGGAGGTGTGGGGCTCAGTCAGAATGGGCACGGCTGGGCTGTACTAACAATTAGGTTAGTACATTTTAACCTCTTGGGACACATGACGTACCGGTACTTAAGGACACATGACATCCCAGTACGTCATGTATTGTTCCAATCACCGCCGCGCGGGTGGCTGCTGAAATCAATCAGCAGGCACCTTGGGACAATGCGCGGAGGGGACCTTTGAGCCCTCCCGCCGTATCAGCAATCGCGGTAAACCGCAGGTCAATTCAGACCTGCGATTTGCTGCGTTTCCGGGTTATTCGGGTCTCTGGGGACCCGATAACCCGGAACAGGGTGGTGATCGGTGATGTAAGAGCAGTGAGACTATGGAACTCTCTGCCTGAGGAGGTGGTGATGGTGAGTACAATAAAGGAATTCAAGAGGGGCCTGGATGTATTTCTGGAGTGTAATAATATTACAGGATATAGCTACTAGAGAGAGATCGTTGATCCAGGGAGTTATTCTGATTGCCTGATTGGAGTCGGGAAGGAATTTTTTATTCCCCTAAAGTGAGGAAAATTGGCTTCTACCTCACAGTTTTTTTTTTTTGCCTTCCTCTGGATCAACTTGCAGGATGACAGGCCGAACTGGATGGACAAATGTCTTTTTTTGGCCTTATGTACTATGTTACTATGATGTGATAATACCCAACCAATCACCATCCTGCGATTCTGAGAGGTGATGGTGACATCACCTCTCAGGATCGCTTCTGATTGTCTGCAGGGCAGGCGGGAGGTTCAAATTATTGTAGCGCTTCTCTCCTCCTCTTTTCTGTGTCCGGGAGAGAGGAGCCTGCGATCGGATCTCCAGAGCCAGCACCCCCCCTTCTGACCCTCCAAAGTGCCATCTGGCACTAAAAGGTATTAAGGGGCAGGTTAGTTTAGGCAGGGATATTTAAGGAAAGTTTAAGGGGGGGGAAAAGTTTTTCCTAGACCCCCCAGGGGTGCTCCCCTCTCCCATCCCCATTTTTTGGGGGCACAAGCCTTTTTTTTTTCTTTCTGCGTATGCTTACTGTGGCCAGCACTCTTAGCATCCGGCCACTGTTAGCACATCGCACCACTCACCGCTGATCAGCTTCGGACGGCAGATCAGAGAGTAAAATTTTTTTTGGGTGGGGGGGCCTTTTTTTTTTTTTTTTTTTTTTTTTTTCCTGTTTTTGGCCAAAGTCCTCAAACACTCGGGGCCCCACACGCACACACACATTCCCCTATGGCCCGCCGGATGTTCTTGGCCGAGGAGACATACGCCCAGCTTTCCTTTTGTCATCCATGTCCTCCTCATCTAGCGATGATGATGAGCCCCCAAGGTGACGAAGCAAGGGGACCGCCATGCTAGGGACCCTATGGCCTACACTAGTACGTACACTAGTGCGAGAGGCTCTGGGGCTCGTACTAGTTTTACGGCCCACCAATTAAGTCCACTGGAGCCCCCTACCAGTGGACTTGCATGGTGTACCCCAGAGCATTTTGAGCCTGCGATTCCTGATTTTGTTGGTCAAGCAGGAATCCATATTCCCACAGTGGGCTTCACTGAATATGACTATTTTAGTCTAGTCTTTTTTTTTCAGTGGCTACTTTGTGATTCTGATGCAAACTAACGTGTTCGCCCAACAGTTCATTGCTCAACACCTGGGCTCTTTTTTGGCTAGGGCCGGTGGCTGGACTCCGGTCCGTGCAGCCGAGATGAGGACGTTTTGGGGCCTCGTGCTGCACATGTGCCTAGTCAAAAAATCCAGTGTCAGGCATTACTGGAGTGGAGAAGTCCTCTACCAGACCCCACAGTATGGCCATGACACGTACCCAGTTTGAGGCCATCCAGAAATGCCTGCATTATGCAGATAATGCAGCATGTCCCCCCCCCAAGGTGATCCTGCCTATGACCGCCTGTACAAAATCAGGCTGGTCATCGATCACTTTAGGGCCAAGTTTTTTTAGGCCTATGTACCTGGAAGGGAGGTCATGGTTGATGAGTCTCTCATTGCTTTCAAGTGGAAACTTTTTTTCCGCCAGTATGTTCCCTCTAGTGGGCGAGGTATGGCGTGAAGCTGTTCAAACTTTGTGAGAGTACCTCAGGGTACACTTACAAATTTCATGTATACGAGGGGCCAGATTCCTGTATTCAACCCCCAGAATGTCCCCCCACTCTGGGCGTTAGCGGGAAACTTGTGTAGGACCTTATGCACCCACTGCTAGATAAAGGTTACCACCCGTACGTGAATAACTTTTATACTAGTATCCCCTTTTTCCAATCCCTCGACGCCAGATCCACGTCCGCTTGTGGGACCGTGCGGAAAAATCAATGCAGCCTCCCTACCCACCCCCTCAAGGTACCTATTCCCAGGAGTGAGACCCATGCCCTTATCAGTGGAAACCTGTTGCTGGTCAGATATAAGGACAAGAGGGATGTCCTTGTACTGACAACAAATCACGGTAACGGCATCACCCCTGTCCCTGTGCGAGGTACCACGGCAACGGTCCTCAAGCTCGATTGTATCGTTGACTACAATCGATATACGATATCAAGTCCTCAAGCCATATAATGCCATGCTCAAAACCTGGGCATGGTACAAAAAAGTTACGGTCTACTTGGTACAGGTTGCCTTGTACAACTCTTTTGTGTAAATAAACCAGTCCAGCAAAATCTGCCTTCCAAAAATCCACATGGCGCACCTTTCCCTCTACGCCCTACCGTGTGCCCGAACTACAGAATCGGGGCAAAAAATATTGAGTTTTGTTTGGCTGTTAATCCTTGCTTTGTTACTCGAAAAAATTGATTAAAATTGCAAATTTGCCCAAAAATCTAAATTCTGAAATTTTATCTCTACTTGCTATTAACTCCTGTGGAACACGTAAAGGGTTAACGACGTTTTTAAAATCCGTTTTGAATACCTTGAGGGGTGTTTCTAGAATGGGGTCATTTTTGGGTGGTTTCTATTATGTAAGCCTCACAAAGTGACTTCAGACCTGAACTGGTCCTTAAAAAGTGGGTTTTTGAAAATTTGTGAAAAATTTCGAGATTTGCTTCTAAGCCTTCTAACGCCCCCAAAAAATAAAATGTCATTCCCAAAATGATTCAAACCTGAAGTAGACATATGGGGAATGTAAATTAATAACTATTTTTGTTGGTATTACTATGTATTATAGAAGTAGAGAAATTTCAACTTGGAAATGTGAATTTTTTTCCAGAGTTTTGGTAAATTGTGTATTTTTTTTATAAATAAAAATGATTTTTTTTACTCCATTTTACCAGTGTCATGAAGTACAATATGTGTAAAAAAAAAAAATCTCCGAATGGCCTAGATAAGTAAAGGCATTCTAAAGTTATTCATACATAATGTGACACTGGTCAGATTTGCAAAAAATGGCCTGGTCCTTAAGGTAAAAATGAGCCCGGTCCCTAAGGGGTTAAGGCAAACAACTGCATTCATATGTCAGACACAGATATATCTCTAACATACTCAAGGAGGCAATTTGATATGAAAAATTGTGCTGACTGAATCTCTTTAACCCCTTCACGCATTCACATACATGTACGTGAGGGAATGCGGCTTCTTGCCGCATCCTCACGTGCATGTACATAATGTTGGTGTTGGTGTTGGCGACCGTGTAAGATGCTGACAGTTCAATTCAGTACAATACATAATCTATTGTACTGAATTGAAACGGGGATCAAACCTTGAAAAGGTGGGACAAATATAAAAAGTAAAAAAAAGTGTTTTTTAATAATAATAAAGTGTAAGTTTCAAGTAAAATAAAAAGCCTCTTCACCATAAAATCGTGTTTAAAATATATATTTTTTTTAATGTAATGACGCGACATGCTTTATAAAAGTGTCACATAATCTACCACCTCAGGTAAATGCAGTGAAAAATAATAATTTGAGCAAAAAATTCAATTTTTGTCACCTTACATCACAAACAGTGTAATTCCAAGCAATCAAAAAGACATATGTACCCCAAAATAGCACCAATCAAACCATCATCTCTTCCCGCAAAAAATGAGCCCCCACATAAGACGATCTTCTTTTAATGGTAAAAAAAAAAAAAAAAAATGGCTTTTAGAAAATGGAGACACTAAAATATGATTTTTTTTTCTTTTCTTTTAAAAAAGCTTTTATATTGTAAAACTTAAATACATTTTTAAAAAGTAGACATATTGAGTATTGCCACGTCCATTTCAACCAGGTCTATAAAAATATTACGTAACCTAACCCCTCAGGTGAACACCGTCATTTTTTTTACAAATGTACCAAAAATGCAATTTTTTTGTCACCTTACATCACAAAAAGTGTAATTCCAAGCGATCAAAAAGACATCTGTACCCCAATATATTACCAAACAAACTGTCATCTCTTCCCCGCCCAAATTGAGCCCCTATATAAGACAATTGCCCCAAAAATATATAAAAAAACATGGCTTTCAGAAAATGGAGATGCTAAAACATGATTTTGTGAAAATGATGCTTTTATTGTGTAAAACTGAAATACATAAAAAATAGTCATATTAGGTATCGCGTGTCCGTAACAACCTGCTCTATAAAATATCACATGATCTAACCCCTAAAGTGAATTCCATAAAAATAAAAAGCCAAAACAACGAATTTTTTTCGTCACTTTGCCACATAAAGTGTAATATTGACTGATAAAAAAAAAAAATCGGATGTACCCAAAAATAGTACCTATAAAAACGGCAATTCTTTCCGCAAAAAATGAGCCACTACTCAAAATGATTGGCAAAAAAATATAAAAAATGTGGCTTTCAGGAAATGGTGACACAAAATAACATTATTTTTAAATAAAAAATACCCTATTCAATATTGCAACGTCCGTAATGACCAGCTCTATAAAAATAAATCCCCCTTTAGGCGAATGCTGTTAAAAATAAATAAATAAAAACTGCCAAAAAAGCTATTTTTGGGTCATCTTGACTCTAAAATAGTACCAATAAAAATGTCAGTTCTTCCTGCAAAAAAAGCGCCCCTGCACAAGACGATTGGCAGAAAAGTAAAAGAAATGTAGCTTTCAAAAAATGAAGACACAAAAACATTATTCTTGTTTTTTAAAATGCTTTATGTAAAACTGAAACAACAAAAAAACACATATTTGGTATTGTCAAATCTGTATCAACCTGCTCTATAAAAACAACACATGATCTATTCTGAAAACTGGCTTGGTTTTGAAGGGGTTAACAGATATTCTGTTGTCGCTTACCTCATATACATTTTCTCCAGGTGTTTTCTTGAGTCCGGACTCTCCTGACCCATTTTCCCCATGTGAACAAATAACTCTGGTTTGTTTCCATTTTGTATGTAACACTTTACTGAAAGCTATAGAGGACAAACGTGAAAATTTGGAAAAATTACTTTAGTTCAAGATAAGTAGAATGCAATAATAATAGAAAATGCCACTGAAGGTGTCCATAGCCTTAAAGCCAGATGTCTTATAACATCTCTGTTTTGCTTTAAGAATTTCAGAAAATTTATGATTGCCTGGACATTTGCGTCATCAACAGAGGAGAATCCTACTATCAAGATAAAATGATCCAAGTGGTTAAAGAATTTGAAGAGAAAGGTGGGTGTATTAGTTTTTTTTGTTACTTAAGTGCAAAAATAATTTTGCAATACATTTGTTACTAGAAACTATGTAGAAGCTTCTGTCTTGGTAACAGTAGGTAATAAGTAGGTAGACATCTAATAGCTAATCACTGCCTAGATGAAGTGCTAAAAGTAAAATAATAAACAACGTTATTAATATGCTTCTTAAAAACATGAAGCACCACCCAGTTCCAGGCAGAAACCCCCACACCACTATTTGGCTATATAAAAAACAGGTGTGCATGTCTAGACCATACGGAGTCAAACGGAGATATGACAGTAGGGTAATGCCCTGAGTCTAGTGGTGTTGGCTAAAGACGTAAAATACATCATAGATGCAGTGGGGGGAGCCCAAGTGGCTAATGATTGTTAGGGAACCTGAATATCTCCTAGTATTCAAGATGAGGACAGTAAAGGTTTTTCAGGGAAGTATTTAAAGGGAACCTGTCATCAACTTTATGCTGCCCATAATAACGTGAGTGAGTTGATTTCAGCGGTGTGTCATTTAAAAGTTAAAAGTAAGTGGTTGCCGAGAACCAACATTGCAATCCTTGCAGACTGGGCCTGGAAAAGAGTTACGGCCACCTGAGAAGAGTCATGGTTAGTCATAAATTCCTGCTCTCCCTGCCCACCTACTGACCTGATTGACAGTCCTCTACCTAGTTTTCTCCCTTTCTCTCTCGGAGAGAACTGCCAATCTTCAGCAGATGGGTGAGAGAGCAGCAGATTATAAATAACCATGACTCTTCTCAGGTAGACTTGATTCTTTTCAAGGCCTGTGCTGCAATGATTATGATGCTGGTTTTCAGCAACCGCATGAGTGACACACCGCTGAAATCAGCATTTCTATCACTATTTTATGCTGCCCTCAGTGAGGCCAGCATAAAGTTGATGACAGATTCCCTTTAATCACGATTGCGCTTGTATCTGTGATGGAACTGAAGTCACAATAAGTTTCCTTGGAGATAAACGTGTATATAACATAAGAGGACATGTTACATTCATCATAAAAATTTGGCATGCATTTGTAACCGGTGCGGGTTAAAACCTGCACCCGCCCATTTAAAAAAAATGGGTAAAGGGTAAAGGAAGGGGAGGGAGCACCGACAATAGTGCCTGGGTGCTCAAGTATGAACCAGGGCACTATCTAGGGGTGCACCACGAGTGAGGCGATCACCTCAGGCAGCACCAGGTAAGGGCAAGAGGGGGTCAGCAGAAGGGCCATGGGCAATCAGTGCTTTCATTGTGGAAACGCTCATCTCTACATATTCAACTGCATCGCTGTACTCAGGACAGCAATACAGTGCAATGGGGCTTGGGACCGATGTCTCCCTGGCCCACCATTTCATCTAGAAGGCTTTAGTCCTAGTTCCTGTAGCCTATCTGAGGCCGGTGTCGTCATTCTCTCACTCCCTGAGCCAAGTTGCATAGATCTCAGGACAGAGAAGCTTGTGTCTTGCACTGCATCGCTGACAGCAGAATGGAAGTATTTTAGTTTATTTTTATTTGGCAGCATGGTATTTGGTCACAGTGCGGTTTGGGTCATTATTTTGTAATTGGAATAAGCACAATGTCCCATTGCAGCTGTAAAAGGGAGAATTTTTATACTGGCACACATTATAAGGGAGCATTTTTTCTACTGGCACATAAGCAGGCATGTTTTGCACTTTAGTGCCAGTGCTGTACCTCTAATATAGGCTGACCACCCAGGTGCTATGAAGCCTGTGGGAAGAGGGGGCCCAGAGAGGATGAAGTCCCCACCCCCTGATTATACTACAACAATAGGCCCCGCCCCTACCTGGGGCTCTGGTGGGCCCTGCTTCCCCTGTGCTCAGGGCCCCCACCACCTTACAAACTTTGTGTATGTTGCTGCCACAGTTACAGACTGTTCCCACTGTAAACCGAAGCGAGAGCTCTCTCTCCTCTGTCAGCTGAGCACTGAACTGGCCAATCAGCACAGCCGACAGATAAAGAAGTCAGCCGGCGGGAGTGGGGACTTCTGCTGCTCCTGTGTGTGAAACCATGCTGGCTCTGTGAAGGCTGACTGCCAAACTGGATACACAGCACAGCCAGAGACTGATTGAGTTAGTAACAAAAAGTCTTCCTTCAACAGCAGTGACCAGATTTTTTTTTTTTCCGAAGGGGGGGAGACACTTCTCTACATAAGCATCAGAAACAAGCAGTGTCTGCTAGGTTAAAAAAAAAAATATTATAATAATTAACGTACTACTTTATTCCTTAAAATATCAGGATTTGTGTGTTTTTTTCTGTGTTTTTTTTAATTTATATTTATAATTTAGGAACAGTGTTGAGTGAACTTAAGATTTCAAGTTCAGCATACAAGGTTTGGGTTATCTAAGAATTCTGTTATGGATTCCACTACAACGGACCATAACTTATGGTCTGTGGTACTGGAATCCATAACGGAATTCTTTGATAACTTGAACCTAGTACACTGAATTTGAAACCATAAGTTCGCTCAACACCATTTAGGAATTGTAACCAGTTGGAAATATATATATATATATATATATATATATATATATATATATATAATTTTTTTTTTTTTTTTTTTTCCAGCAAAGTCAATAGACATTGATATAATGGGGTACAATTATGTCAACAGGTCCAGCATAGGAAATACCTTAAAAGGATCCTACTAGGGTCCACTATACATAACAACAGATATATATATATATATATATATATATATAAATAAAGACTTAGACGCAACTGATACTCACATCCAGTATCTGATAGTAAATAGCCTGGGGTAAGGGAATAATTATCCCTATAAATACCCCTATCTTATAGCCTCAGCCCAGGGAGGACTCTTGATGGTAGAGGCCCCCTGTCCACGTACCTAGACTGCTAACCCTTCCAATTCCCTATAGGGGTACAGAGAGGGGGTGGGACTAGATTACCCCAGGTTAAGGTAAGGATAATTAATACGTCAATGGATCTAAAAATCAGCTGGATGGAGTGAAAAAAAGACAATACAGACACAATACAAAAAGTATAGACAGATACTAAACATATAGTTGGTCCGGGTTGACTGGATAGTCAAACACCTTGGCTACCAGGTGGTAGACAACCACCTTGGCCACCTTGCTACCTAGTGGTGGACAGCCACTTTGGTTGTCTCGCAATCACTTTGGTTACCTCAACGCGTTTCCCCCCCCCCCCCCCCCCCTATACCGTGCTAGGGGTTCATCAGGAGGTGTAGTCGAATTATTGGTCTATACAGATAGGATGCAACTAGATATATACTGACATGAAGCCAGGTCGCATACGAAAAGTGCTTTAAAGATAGGTGCCGGAATAAAGCCAGCTCACATATACGCCTTGAGATAATCACTTTAATTTATAAATACAGGGGGATGGAGTCAGGTAAAAGGATGTGCTTAATAGCACCATTTCAAGCCATTCATATACATATTTAGCCACATGTGCCTGTGTTGGGCTCCTTCAGTTAGCAGGTTTTGTATTCCACATCAGTTCAGATGTTGGAGAGACTCATCAAGATATTGATTCTGTTGTCCCACTATTATATGGTATTGATAAGAACTGCAATGTTGGAGTCCTTCCCTTTGCTCCTTTTCCCTCTGGTAGGCTGATCGCCTACCAGGGGGAAAAGGAGCAAAGGGAAGGACTCCAACATGAAGAGCAACTTCATTTTTCAGCTTGACAACAACTTAAAGCATACATCCAAATCAACAAAGGAACGCAAGGCGTCATTGGTTTCTATGACGCCGTGTGCTTCATGCTACCGCTGCACTACAGTAATACACTGGTATAGATCATACGAGTGTGTATTACTGTAGTGCAGTGGCAGCATGAAGTGCACGGCGTCATAGCAACCAATGACGCCGTATGCTCCTGCTGTCAGCAGGATGCTAGGCCGGGATACCACGGACCGCTCACGTCCGCGTTCCACGGCCGCGTGCATTCGGCCTAAGGATGTGCACACTTTTGCAACCATATTATTTTATTTTAATTTTTTTTTTCTTCCCTCTACCTAAAAGATTTCAGTTTGTTTTTCAATTGAGTTGTACAGTTTATAGTAACATAGTACATAAGATCGAAAAAAGACATTTGTCCATCCAGTTCGGCCTGTCATTCTGCAAGTTGATCCAGAGGAAGGCAAAAAAAAAAAACTGTGAGGTAGAACCCAATTTTCCCCACTTTAAGGGAATAAAAAATTCCTTCCCGACTCCAACAGAATAACTCCCTGGATCAACGACCCC
The DNA here is from genome assembly GCF_014858855.1 of Bufo gargarizans. Lineage (NCBI taxonomy): Eukaryota > Metazoa > Chordata > Amphibia > Anura > Bufonidae > Bufo > Bufo gargarizans. The sequence continues at coordinate 423,509,009 of NC_058081.1, read as the reverse complement.
TCTCTAGTAGCTATAGCCTGTAATATTATTACACTCCATAAATACATCCAGGCCCCTCTAGAATTCCTTTATTGTACTCGCCATCACCACCTCCTCAGGCAGAGAGTTCCATAGTCTCACTGCTCTTACCGTAAAGAACCCTCTTCTATGTTTGTGTACAAACCTTCTTTCCTCTAGACGCAGAGGAAGTCCCCTCATCACAGTTACAGTCCTGGGGATAAATAGATGATGGGAAAGATCTCTGTACTGACCCCTGATATATTTATACATAGTAATGAGATCTCCCCTCAGTCATATTTTTTCTAAAGTGAATAACCCTAATTTTGATAGGTCACATTAAAGGTGGAAAAAGTTCTGAAATGATTTATCCTTGTCTCATGTTTTTACAGCACAGAAACCTGACATTTTAACTGTAGACTTTTTATATCCATTGTATATCGACGACTGCCTGCTGATATGGGAGGGGGAACAACAGGGACTGGTGTATTTTATTGCGTATTTAAACAAAAATAATTACAATCTTACATTTACAAGTGACATCAGTGCTACTTCTATTAACTTCTTAGATCTGACAATTTTTTTTTGATGGTGATGTTTTTAAATCAAAAACAGTTTTTAAGGATACTGACGTTAATGGATATATTGCCAATACTAGTTGCAATTCTGGGCCGTGGCTCAAGAATATACCGAAAGGACAATTAAAAAGAAATATATAGAAATTGCACGGACGTTGATTATAAAACACAAAGTCGGGTAATCCATGAGTGTTTTTGGGAAAAAGGCTACTCAGAGAGTGAGCTGAATACTTGTAGTAAAAGCATAGAAGGAAGTGATAAAGAAAAAAAGAGTGAGGAGAAAGAAAGATTTTCGCTTCACATTCCTCATGCAGTATAATATCAGTGCTGGTTTTATGAAAAAGGCAAAGAAGAAAAATTGGGCAGTCTTAAAATAGATCCCATTTTAGGAGAAATAATTCCTGATGAACCTGAAATTATTTATAAAAAAAAAAACCATCTAGTCCATAGTTTCATCCCAAAGGTCAACACTGCAAGGCAAAGTAATACATTTACATGGTGGGGCTTCTGCCGACCATGTGTAAAATAGGGTAAAAAATATATATTGAGAAGTACCCATAGTTCATCCAAATAGGAAGGACTTGGATTTTAAAATCAAAGGGGGAAATTACTTGCGAGTGTGTAGGAGTAGTGTATGTACTGGTGTGCCCTTGTGGACTCCAATATGTAGGGAGAACGACCAGGAAATTGAAAGTAAGAATACAAGAACACATTCCTAACATTAAAAAGGGTCTTGAGACACATAGTGTACTTGCACATTTAAAAAAAAGTTAATCAGAAGAATTCCAGTGGATTGAAGTTCACCGGGATTGGAGCAGTTAAACCACACTGGTGTGGGGGAGATCCTGTGGCAAAGAGGTTGAATGGATGTATAAGCTAGATACCTTACAGCCACAAGGATTCAATGTTGAGTTTGATTTAAAACCTTGCCTGGTATGATTTTAGCTGTGGTCTTTCTGTGACTCAAAAGAAATGTTTCTTTGGAGTTTGAGAGACTTTTTCCCCTGTGATAGAAGTAGTAGTATTCCAATTGTGGTTTGGCTCTATATCTAAACAATGTCATAGGAAATAGTCCAGGATCATACTTGCAGAATTCAGGAGTAACAAAATGGGGACCTCTGGCCGTTTGAAATGGGAATAGGAACTTGAGTTAAGCATAGATGTGAGTAAAGTTGGGAGACCCTCTGTTGGTTAAAATTGGTAATAGGTGTAGTTTTATGAATGAATGAAGTGCAACCTTCAATATGCCTACAAACATGCTTCACATAGGGACAGGTCTGAACTCCTGGTTCCACGGTCTACTAGGAGAAATGAAGATCCTAATTCAGCCCCGCAAATTATATGGACCTTTGACAATAAAAGTAGAAAGGTACGTGAGATTCTTAATAGGTACTGGGACATCCTTAACCACTTCAACCCCGCTAGCTGAAACCCCCTTCATGACCAGAGCACTTTTTACACTTCGGCACTACACTACTTAATTGTTTTGGGCAAAAGTTATAGCGTTTACAAACTATGGTACAAAAATGTGAATTTCCGCTTTTTGAAGCAGCTCTGACTTTCTGAGCACCTGTCATGATTCCTGAGGTTCTACAATGCCCAGACAGTAGAAAAACCCCACAAATGACCCCATTTCGGAAAGTAGACACCCTAAGGTATTCGCTGATGGGCATAGTGAGTTCATAGAACTTTTTATTTTTTGTCACAAGTTAGCGGAAAATGATGATGATTTTTTATTTTTATTTTTTTCTTACAAAGTCTCATATTCCACTAACTTGCGACAAAAAATAAAAAATTCTAGGAACTCGCCATGCCTCTCACGGAATACCTTGGGGTGTCTTCTTTCCAAAATGGGGTCACTTGTGGAGTAGTTATACTGCCCTGGCAATTTAGGGGCCCAAATGTGTGAGAAGAACTTTGCAATCGAAATGTGTAAAAAATGACCGGTGAAATCCGAAAGGTGCACTTTGGAATATGTGCCCCTTTGCCCACCTTGCCTGCAAAAAAGTGTCACACATCTGGTATCGCCGTACTCAGGAGAAGTTGGGGAATGTATTTTGGCGTGCCATTTTACATATAACCATGCTGGGTGAGAGAAATATCTTGGCAAAAGACAACTTTTCCAATATTTTTTATACAAAGTTGGCATTTGACCAAGATATTTTTCTCACCCAGCATGGGTATATGTAAAATGACACCCCAAAACACATTCCCCAACTTCTCCGGAGTACGGCGATACCAGATGTGTGACACTTTTTTGCAGCCAAGGTGGGCAAAGGGGCACATATTCCAAAGTGCACCTTTCGGATTTCGCAGGCCATTTTTTACACATTTTGATTGCAAGGTACTTCTTACACATTTGGGCCCCTAAATTGCCAGGGCAGTATAACTACGCCACAAGTGACCCCATTTTGGAAAGAAGACACCCCAAGGTATTCCGTGAGGGGCACGGCGAGTTCCTAGAATTTTTTATTTTTTGTCGCAAGTTAGTGGAATATGAGACTTTGTAAGGAAAAAAAAATGAAATATCATCATTTTCCGCTAACTTGTGACAAAAAATAAAAAATTCTAGGAACTCGCCGTGCCCCTCACAGAATACCTTGGGGTGTCTTCTTTCCAAAATGGGGTCACTTGTGGCGTAGTTATACTGCCCTGGCAATTTAGGGGCCAAAATGTGTAAGAAGTACCTTGCAATCAAAATCTGTAAAAAAAATGGCCTGTGAAATCCGAAAGGTGCACTTTGGAATATGTGCCCCTTTGCCCACCTTGGCTGCAAAAAAGTGTCACACATCTGGTATCGCCGTACTCAGGAGAAGTTGGGGAATGTATTTTGGTGTGCCATTTTACATATAACCATGCTGGGTGAGAGAAATATCTTGGCAAAAGATAACTTTTCCCATTTTTTTATACAAAGTTGGCATTTGACCAAGATATTTTTCTCACCCAGCATTGGTTTATGTAAAATGACACCCCAAAACACATTGCCCAACTTCTCCTGAGTACGGCGATAACACATGTGTGACACTTTTTTGCAGCCTAGATGGGCAAAGGGGCCCAAATTCCTTTTAGGAGGGCATTTTTAGACATTTGGATCCCAGACTTCTTCTCACACTTTCGGGCCCCTAAAAAGCCAGGGCAGTATAAATACCCCACATGTGACCCCACTTTGGAAAGAAGACACCCCCAAGGTATTCAATGAGGGGCCTGGCGAGTTCCTAGCAAATTTTTTTTTTTTGCATAAGTTAGCGGATATTGATTTTTTTTTTTTTGTTTTTTTTCTCACAAAGTCTCACTTTCCGCTAACTTAGGACAAAAATTTCAATCTTTCATGGACTCAATATGCCCCTCAGCGAATACCTTGGGGTGTCTTCTTTCCGAAATGGGGTCACATGTGGGGTATTTATACTGCCCTGGCTTTTTAGGGGCCCTAAAGCGTGAGAAGAAGTCTGGAATATAAATGTCTAAAAATGTTTATTTATTTGGATTCCGTGAGGGGTATGGTGAGTTCATGTGAGATTTTATTTTTTGACACAAGTTAGTGGAATATGAGACTTAGTAAGAAAAAACAAAAACAAACAAAAAATTTCCGCTAACTTGTGCCAAAAAAAATGTCTGAATGGAGCCTTACCAGGGGGGTGATCAATGACAGGGGGTGATCACCCATATAGACTCCCTGATCACCCCCCTGGTAAGGCTCCATTCAGACGTCCGTATAATTTTTACGGATCCATGGATCGGATCCACAAAACACATGCGGACGTCTGAATGGAGCCTTACAGGGGGGTTATCAATGACAGGGGGTGATCAGGGTGATCACCCCCCTGTCACTGATCACCCCCACTGTAAGGCTCCATTCAGACATCCGCATGATTTTTACGGATCCATGGATACATGGATCGGATCCACAAAACACATGCAGACGTCTGAATGGAGCCTTACAGGGGGTTATCAATGACAGTGGGGTGATCAATGACAGGGGGTGATCACCCATATAGACTCCCTGATCATTCCCCTGTCATTGATCACCCCCCTGGTAAGGCTCCATTCAGACGTCCGTATAATTTTTACGGATCCATAGATCGGATCCGCAAAACACATGCGGACGTCTGAATGGAGCATTACAGAGGGGTTATCAATGACAGGGGGTGATCAGAGTGATCACCCCCCTGTCACTGATCACCCCCCCCCTGTAAGGCTCCATTCAGACGTCCGCATGATTTTTACGGATCCATGGATCCATGGATCGGATCCACAAAACACATGCGGACGTCTGAATGGAGCCTTACAGGGGGGTTATCAATGACAGGAGGTGATCAGGGTGATCACCCCCCTGTCACTGATCACCCCCCCCCCCCTGTAAGGCTCCATTTAGACGTCCGCATGATTTTTACGGATCCATGGATACATGGATCGGATCCACAAAACACATGCGGACGTCTGAATGGAGCCTTACAGGGGGGTGATCAGGGAGTGTATATGGGTGATCACCCGCCTGTCATTGATCACCCCCTGTAAGGCTCCATTCAGACGTCCGCATGTGTTTTGCGGAACCGATCCATGGATCTGTAAAAATCATGCGGACGTCTGAATGGAGCCTTACAGGGAGGTGATCAATGACAGGGGGTGATCAGGGAGTGTATATGGGTGATCACCCGCCTGTCATTGATCACCCCCCTGTAAGGCTCCATTCAGACGTCCGCATGTGTTTTGCGGATCCGATCCATGTATCCATGGATCCGTAAAAATCATGCGGACGTCTTAATGGAGCCTGACAGGGGGGTGATCAATGACAGGGGGTGATCAGGGAGTGTATATGGGTGATCACCCGCCTGTCATTGATCACCCCCTGTAAGGCTCCATTCAGACGTCCGCATGTGTTTTGCGGATCCGATCCATGTATCCGTGGATCCGTAAAAATCATACGGACGTCTGAACGGAGCCTGACAGGGGGGTGATCAATGACAGGGGGGTGATCAGGGAGTTTATATGGGGTGATCATGGGTGATCAGGGGTTCATAAAGGGTTAATAAGTGACGGGGGGGGGGGTGTAGTGTAGTGTTTGGTGCGACTTTACTGACCTACCTGTGTCCTCTGGTGGTCGATCCTAACAAAAGGGACCACCAGAGGACCAGGTAGGAGGTATATTAGACCCTGTTATGAAAACAGCGTCTAATATACCTGTTAGGGGTTAAAAAATTCGGATCTCCAGCCTGCCAGCGAGCGATCGCCGCTGGCAGGCTGGAGATCCACTCGCTTACCTTCCGTTCCTGTGAGCGCGCGTGCCTGTGTGCGCGCGTTCACAGGAAATCCCGGTCTTCGCGAGATGACGCATATATGCGTGACTCTGCTCAGGGCCGCCACCTCCGGACCGCACATCTGCGTTAGGCGGTCCGGAGGTGGTTAAAATGGACCCAGATCTGAGAGAGAGATTCTACCAGACCATCCGGCAGTGTCCTACAGAAAGGGTAGATCTCTAAGAGATCGCGTTATACATAGCCACTATTCTCTTCCTAAACAGCAGGGTACTTGGTTGGCTACCAAGATTTGTGGTATGTTTAGAGGTAGTGGCTGCATTGCTTGTCTATATATTGACAGGACCAAGAAGTTTGTGTGGTCACACAGAAGGTATTTGATATCTGGGATTTTGCCAATTGTAAGACATCAGGTGTAGTTTATTTATGTACCTGCATGTGTCCGCTCCAGTATGTAGGGAAGACATCACGTGAATTACGAAGGAGAGTAGGGAAACACCTTTGTGACATTAGACATAAGGACACCCCTATCTCACGGCACGTGCATGAGTAACACAATGGCAATCCGAGATCTCTTAAATTCTGTACGATCGAAAAGTGCGTTCTTCCCCAAGGGAGGGTTATCTAAATAAAATTATTTTACAAAAAAAATCATCATGGACGTTTAGAATGAAGTCCCTGAGCCCGTTGGGTCCCAATGAGTCTATATCCTATACTTGGTTTTTTTGTGACAATATATACCCTGGTCATGTCCTTCAATACAGATCCATTATGTGTTTTGACTGTATTTTTTTGGTCCATCTGGATTTATTTGATCTTTATGATCTAATTTCCACCTATATGTATCTATCTGTGGTCAAGGATAATCGTAATGTGTGAGATTTCATATATTTTTGGGCTTGTATCTTTCTCTAGCCAAGAATTTCCCATACATGTATTTCTATTTGATCTCGTATACCCACATACTTGGGCCAATCGTAACTATTGATTTATTGGGTTTCTTCCTATATATTTTCCCTTCTAGGTGTTGTTGTCCCTTGGACATTGCATTTGTTGTCTGGTTGCCATGGTGCGGGGACGCAGGTGTTATGTTCGTCCCGCGCCGATCTACTATTCTTGGCAGCCAGCATCCTAGATAACGCGAGACCTGCGACTACGGGCTTGACCTAGTCCCCCGCACATGCGCCCTGCTTCCCGGGATTCTTGTTAGAACCCGGGCGTGTATCGTGACGTCATGTGCTTGACGTCTTACAGGCGCATGCGCAGTTTTAACATCAGGACGCAGTCGCATCAGGTGAGTGGGTATTTAAACTGCTGATGGTAATCTATGCGCGCTGCTGGTCATCACATTGACCATGTGTCAGGAGATTTTGATTCTGGGACACCCATTGGACTTTCATATATTTTTTATTGGGCATCCATGCATGGGATATTCCAGGCAGGGATTCTAATTCTAGGGGCTACATTTATATATAGGATAGTTCTCCCATCTGGGAGTGCTGTCCTGCTTAGGCTGTTAGGGTAATCCCTTCCTTTGCCTATCTATGGATATGCACCGTAAGCCGTTTTCATCATATCTTTGCTGGGTCACTTCGATCTACTATCATTTGAAATCCAGTAAGAACTGCTGATCTGACTCTGGACCTATCATTCTCCACTCCATCCCACCTATGATATACGGTATTGTGAGCAACCATTCCATCTATAATCTAGGGTACCATGAGTAACCATATAGCCCTCGTTTGTTTTGGCTCTAATGACTTGATTATAGTCCTACTGGGTTATCTGTCCCATTAATCCTAATATCTATTACGTTTGATTGTTTGTCTATACCTCGGTGGGTCTTATATTTTATATATATATATATATATATATATATATATATATACATATATATATATATGATATCTTAAGTGATGTTTTAAAGGGTACATTTACTAGGTTCTTCAAAGTAGCCACCTTTTGCTTTGATTATTGCTTTGCACACTCTTGGCATTCTCTTGATGATCTTCAAGAGGTAGTCACCTGAAATGGTCTTCCAACAGTCTTGAAGGAGTTCCCAGAGATGCTTATCACTTTTGCCTTCACTCTCCGGTCCAGCTCGCCCCAAACCATCTCGATTCGGTTCAGGTCCGGTGACTGTGGAGGCCAGGTCATCTGGTGCAGCACCCCATCACTCTCCTTCATGGTCAAATAGCCCTTACACAGCCTGGAGATGTGTTTGGGGTCATTGTCCTGTTGAAAAATAAATGATGGTCCAACTAAACGCAAACCGGATGGAATAGCATGCTGCTGCAAGATGCTGTGGTAGTCATGCTGGTTCAGTATGCCTTCAATTTTGAATAAATCCCCAACAGTGTCACCAGCAAAGCACCATCACACCTCCTCCTCCATGCTTCACGGTGGGAACCAGGCATGTAGAGTCCATCCGTTCACCTTTTCTGCGTCGCACAAAGACACTGTGGTTGTAACCAAAGATCTAAAATTTGGACTCATCAGACCAAAGCACAGATTTCCACTGGTCTAATGTCCATTCCTTGTGTTCTTTAGCCCAAACAAGTCTCTTCTGCTTGTTTCCTGTCCTTAGCAGTGATTTCCTAGCAGCTATTCTACTATGAAGGCCCGATTCACACAGTCTCCTCTAACAGTTGTTCTAGAAATGTGTCTGCTGCTAGAACTCTGTGTGGCATTGACCTGGTCTCTAATCTGAGCTGCTGTTAATGATGACCACTCGTTTTTCTTTACTTAGCTGCTTTTTTCTTGCCATAATACAAATTCTAACAGTCTATTCAGGAGGACTATCAGCTGTGTATCCACCTGACTTTACCACAACACAACTGATGGTCCCAACCCCATTTATAAGGCAAGAAATCCCACTTATTAAACCTGACAGGGCACACCTGTTAAGTGAAAACCATTTCAGATGACTACCTCTTGAAGCTCATCAAGAGAATGCCAAGAGTGTGCAAAGCAGTAATCAAAGTAAAAGGTGGCTACTTTGAAGAACCTAGAATAAGACATATTTTCAGTTGTTTCACACTTTTTTGTTATGTATATAATTCCACATGTGTTAATTCATAGTTTTGATGCCTTCAATGTGAATCTACAATTTCCATAGTCATGAAAATAAAGAAAACTCTTTGAATGAGAAGGTGTGTCCAAACTTTTGGTCTGTACTGTGTGTGTGTATGTATATATATATATATATATATATATATATATATATTATATATATACCTACCTTCCTACCTCTACTTATACATGCAGTGATTTTGTTTTCAGCCCTCAATAGGGAATGAACGGGGACCTATAGAAAAAATACAAAGTTAGTATGCCTCGTATGATGATATGAATCTTGTATAAAAAAGGGGATGGTTTATTGGTGTTTTTAAAATGTTAAATATTTGTATGATAGTATTATGATTATATGTTATTCATATGTTGGGAGAGGAACACCTGTATGAGGTTTAATGGGGGAGGGAAATGGAGATTTGAGGATATAAAACATAGCCCATATGAGGGTTGAGTATTCATCCCTGATGAAGCACGAGCGAAACCCGAGTCAGGCAGAATCTTGAGGGTGTTTTATTAGCAAGTTCACTATCGGTGCGACCTTCTGGTATTTCACATCTATATAAAGAGGACTGTGGATCGTGCGAAGATCGCCATCTTCCTATGTCTACTATACACCTGTGATACGAACAAGGCAGAATCTTTTTTCTGAAGGGCAGAGAAAGCAGCTTTTTTTTAACATGTAAATACAGGGGCATAGCTAAAGGGTAAAGCTTAGCCCCCCCCCCCCTTCCCTCAGTGCTTTTTGCCCAGAGGCAAGGAGGCCTTTGTGCTGCCTGTAGCAAATTGATGCCACTACCCCCCCCCCCCATGCCAAATTCCTGACCTAACCCCTTCTCACTAGCCAGAGGTGTAATTTGACCAGCATGCACTTCCTTGTACAGAACAGCAAGGATCAATTACAGTTTGCAGTGAGATGTTAATTTATGTTGAGATAAAGCCCTCATATATAGAAAACCAACAGGGAAACCCCTGTTGATGTGAGGCTAGGAAACACTTACCTGTACGGAGCCCTGCCTACACTGTTTGGTGCCAAGCTCTTCAGGAAAATATCTGTGCAGAGTTCTTTGCAGTAGTTAACACTTATAGTGTGACAATACCATGTAGTGGTGTTATCCTGAATTTTAAGAGGTCTATTACCATTAAACAACATTGTCTTGCTTACACTCCCACTCTAGGCGTGGTTATGCAGGACCATATATTTTTAGTGCTGCCCACACCTTAGGCATATTCCAACAACACTAGACTCAGGGCATTACCTTATTGGAGAGCCTGTCATACCTCCTTTTGACTAGGACATGCCCTAGAGACGTGCACCTGGCTGTTTCTGCCTGGAATTGGGGTTAGGGTTATGGTTAGGGTTACGTTTTTAACAAGCATATTATTAAGGTTGTTTATTATTTAACTTTTAGATTTTCAGCCAGGCAGTGATTTCAAGTTTGTCTTTCAGCATTATACATTCACTGCGTGAAAACTCGCAGTTATCATATACACTATCAAATATAGTATTCACAGATTTACCTGCTAGTGCAGTTGAAGGTAGCTTCAACTGCAGACACAACTCAACAAATTCAGTTTTGTCCCCTTGCTATACTGGTAATATGTACTACCAGTAAAGAGAAGCAGAAGTCTGCAGATAGCCATTACTCCTAGTCTTTATTCACATGGCCAATGGAAAGATCCCTGTGAATGCTTGTTTATGCTAAAAACAGGTTTTGCCATGCCTTACCGGCAGGCAGCCAGCCATGCCTGGTAAGGGCAGCATGGTGCTGCACCACCCCCTTACAGCTCCAAGCGATGCGATTGGCCAATCAATATGTCGCTCACATCGCAGCACAGGAAGCTGTCATCAGCATCGGGACGGGGCGGGGCGGGAGGGGGTCAGGGGGAGGTGGCAGATGCTGAACTGGTCAGCACCTATCACCTCTGAGGTGAGGCAGGGGATTCCATTGTTTAAGGTCCTACGCTCCAGCCAAAGGCAGCACTATAGCTGCACAGAATGAGGCAGAACTTCTCTGTATGCAGACATTCTAGCTGGTGATTGAGGCAAGACCAGTAGGAGACCTACAACCCATCTTGTGGATGACAAGGCCAGAGACAAGATGCTCAATATTGCGGATACTGCCCCAAAGCGGAATGGAGGACCGGGAATACGTTGTGAAATGGATCATAAAAACCAACTGAAACTTGTAAAGTTTGGTTCCAGTGCGAGTACTGGCAATGCCCTAGCATCAGGAGATCGTGGGACCGAAACCTAACTGCCTAGACTATGCAGGAATGAGGGCCAAAAAGAACCATGTAGATTGGAAGAGAATCCTTGATTAGTTCCCAAGACAACAGCTATCCACGCGTTGTTCTACTATGCGCCCCTTAGAATTGTTTTTACGCTTGAGACGTGAAGACCGACCTACTGTCTAAATCTTCTACCGTGAGGAAATGCTGGACCTTGTCCAAAATCCGATTCAACGTGGTTGTAGGGAGTCGGAGGTTAGTGCGGCAAGAAGCTATGAAGCCATAATATACAAGATTCTGTCTATGCCCTCCCATGGAATTCCTGGTCGTGGTAACAAGGCAACGACTTTGCGCGGGGGCCCGGTTGACAAGATATGATCGACTACGATCAAAGACTGAAATGCTAGAAGGAATTGCCTACTTGTACTTCCTCTGGCAGGACCTGAACGAAAGCATGAACAATTAAAGAAAGACATGACAATGATTCTGTAGGGCGGACCGGACCAGTTTGCGGTCAAAACATAAAGTGAGCGATCAACATGGATTATTAGGAAATGAGGGAAGCCGGTATGAATGCCGTGGGGCCGAAGCTGTCGTTGGGCCCCCGGAGCCGTGGGGCCGAAGCTGTCGTTGGGCCCCCGGAGCCGTGGGGCCGAAGCTGTCGTTGGGCCCCCGGAGCCGTGGGGCCGAAGCTGTCGTTGGGCCCCCGAAGCCGTGGGGCCGAAGCTGTCGTTGGGCCCCCGAAGCCGTGGGGCCGAAGCTGTCGTTGGGCCCCCGAAGCCGTGGGGCCGAAGCTGTCGTTGGGCCCCCGAAGCCGTGGGGCCGAAGCTGTCGTTGGGCCCCCGAAGCTGAAGTTGGGCCCCCGAAGCCGTGGGGCCGAAGCTGTCGTTGGGCCCCCGAAGCCGTGGGGCCGAAGCTGTCGTTGGGCCCCCGAAGCCGTGGGGCCGAAGCTGTCGTTGGGCCCCCGAAGCCGTGGGGCCGAAGCTGTCGTTGGGCCCCCGAAGCCGTGGGGCCGAAGCTGTCGTTGGGCCCCCGAAGCCGTGGGGCCGAAGCTGTCGTTGGGCCCCCGAAGCCGTGGGGCCGAAGCTGTCGTTGGGCCCCCGAAGCCGTGGGGCCGAAGCTGTCGTTGGGCCCCCGAAGCCGTGGGGCCGAAGCTGTCGTTGGGCCCCCGAAGCCGTGGGGCCGAAGCTGACGTTGGGCCCCCGAAGCCGTGGGGCCGAAGCTGTCGTTGGGCCCCCGAAGCTGAAGTTGGGCCCCCGAAGCCGTGGGGCCGAAGCTGTCGTCGGGCCCCCGAAGCCGTGGGGCCGAAGCTGTTTTTTTTTTTGTTTTTTTTTTGTTTTGGAATTATAACTATAAAAAGTGACCTGAATAAGGTGCAGGTGAAATTAAACCATGAGCCTACCGATGTGGCAGGCGATACCGAAGATAAACTACGTGGCCTGAATAACATGCAAGGCGAAATATTGTTAGAAACGAGACCCCCAATATGAGTTCAACTGCATGACCTAAAAAGACAAAGGGAAACGTGACAGAAAATGGAGATAATAACGGACATTAACTAAAATGAATAACATAAGCTGGCAAGCAGGTAAAGATATGTCATTCAAAAGCATAGCTGCACAGGTGGACAGACAACCATTGGTCAGACCCTTGAAGCCATGGGGCCGAAGCAACCACCAGGGGCCCATGGGGCCGGGCAGCCGCCGGGATGCAAACCTTAGAATTAAGGACAGCTGGGGAAAAGATTGGGGCTTAACCCAACGGGTTTAGTAAGCAGCCGGGACTAGATAACCTAGAAAGACAGACATGTGGTAAAGCTTGTTAATGAAATGAGGCTAAAATGAACCGTAAGTGCTAATCTGTAAAATATAAATGAACAAAAGAAAACTTCTGAAAGGTGTGCCATGAAAAATAGTATCAGATGGCCGTATGACCTACCAATGTCGATGACAATTGTGAAATCCTCTAAGCCAAGAGCCACTCCAGCGAGCCCCTTATGGCGGGAGCCATGCGTGAGAGCCCCTTATGGCGGGGCAAGTATCAGATGACCGTGCAAACTACGAATGACGATGCCATTCGTGAGGTCCTATAAGCGAAGAGCCACTCGTGCGAGCTGCTTATGAGATTATTTTTTAATAAACCACTTATGCAGTACCAGAATGCCTTGGGGACTCGCATAACCATGACCCCCTCCAACAGCAAACCTGGGACACTAACCAGCCTACAACCATGTCGTACCCTTAACAAACAAAACATGAAAAACGGGCATGGGGCCCCAAGAGCCATGAGGCCGGATCAGTCATAGGGCCCCCAAAGCCAGAGGGATGACGTTGCGGTGACGATAAGTAATTAAAACGTAAGCCGGACCTGATGGCATATGAAGCGACTTGAATGATTGGGTTGGCTAGAAGGTGGCCTAAGGAACATGACTGCCAACAGGCATTAAAAATATAGACATTAATAATCCGAAGCACGTGCATACATAAAACATTAACCACAGCGAACCAAAAAAGTAAACATGAAATGCATGGGGCATTGCAAGTTCGCTAAGAGAAGTCTCTTATCGTGACAAACAAACGAACAGCTTGTGAAAACAGCAGGAAACTTACTGGCCCACTGACCTCTGCTGAGGAGCTGTTTGGTGAACTGGGGCAGGAGACTAATCTGAGTGAATACGAACCAGAAGTAAAAGGAGACCAGTCTGAGTGAATACGAACCAGGATTAAACAGAAAGTAGGCCTATGGAATGTAACAGAGCACCGAGGAAGGGAACGTAAGCCTGAAAAGAACGCAGTTATGTTTGTCAGTAGAGAGGTACCAGAGTGGTGGGTGCAGACTGCCTCGTTGAGATTGAGCAAAACTATGATGTAGCAATAAACAGGAGAATGCAGCTTTGAGTGGGAGCAGAGTACAACACATGATGTAACAACAAATGGGTGAATGCAGCTTTGGATGTGAGTGGTACCTAAAAAACATGGTATAGGCGCAGCTCCTAGTATGGGTAGCGCATGACAAGCATAGTTTAAAGCAGACGTATAAATGCAAACTGAAAGTGAGCAGAGTATTGACGTGATGCGAAGGCAGACACGTGGACACAGCTCTAGTAGTGAATGGAGTATAGGACAAGATGTGAAAAGCAGACATGCGGACGCAGCTTTGGATGTGAATGGAATATTAACTTGATGTGACAGCAGACATGGAAAGCGGCTTTGGTCAGTGGGGTATACGACCTGGTGTAGCAGTAGAAATGTTAACACAACTTTGGGTATAAGCAGAGCATGAAATTTGGTATAAACGCAGCTCTGGTTGTGAGTGTAGCAAGGTGGGAACACCAGGGTGGTGCGTCCAGAGCATGAAAACGGAGTAACAGTAGCAGCTATGGCTGTAAGCAGAGTATACAACATGTAATAACAGGCATGTAATACGGATCCAGCTGTTGGCTGGGGACGGAATGAGATGTCACAGCCAACAGGTGAACGCAGCTTGAATGTGAGACCAATCTGAGTGAATATGAACCACGAGTAGAAAAGTCCAGTACAGTAAGGACGTGCGGATGCAGCATAAGACATGAAATAAAAGCCAAAAGTATGAATGCCGCTCAGGATAACAGCAGAGCATGAAAGTGTGAGATTGTGGATAAGCTCTGCCTGTATATTTGTTTAAATTGTATTGGAGCTGTCATTTGGCATTCCGGGCACTAGAGGCCACTGTTTTGCAGCACAGTCAGCATGCTTCTGGGTGAACCAGGAAGTGATGATCTGACATGGTGGAAGGATTGTGCTGTGAGGGACTGGATCCGATTCCATCCTGGCTTGCGGATGTCCAGCAGTGAATGGACACTCAAAGGAAGGAGAGTATCTGCTGTCCCCTGTCTGGATCCAGCTCTTTGAAAGAGAGGTTGTCCCAGGAAGACCAGTTCCAGTGTATGGACAGAAAACCTTAGCATCAAGCAAGGCCGCATGTTTGCTGAGAGCTTGGTGGCCATCCCGGGTAAGCGGCATCCTAGGGCCCAGAACAGACGCAGGTCAGTACACCTGATTGCCAATTGTACTTTACTGTTTGGCGCCTAAAGTAACGGAGACTAGCCTAGGCCTTGTATTAGCTAGTTAGATGGGGTTATAGCTTTGTTAGGCCTTACTGTACGGGACTGCAGTGCAGTAATTGATTTGCAGGCTCTGCTGCGTCTGCCACCGGTTAGGTGTGTCCTCTATAGCGGAAAAGTATGACTTGTAGGCTCTGCCGTGTATGCAAACAGGCTAGGCCTGTCCCTCTGACTGGGACGGTGACTGTGGGCCTGGGGTATTACTTATACGGTTTGTACTTGTGTTAATACTGTTTCCAAAGTAAAGTTTATATTCTTGCATATAAAGCTGATGTCAGTGTCGCTTTCCTTATCTGTGACTTTGCTGTATTCTGGGGAGACCACCCTGGTACACGGCTTACAAAAGTGAAATACATGAAGTCTAAAGATGGTGGTAGCAGGGGGAGACACGTGGCAAGGAACAGCTACAGCAAGAGGCCTAAACAATAAACTCTGCGTCCGATTTCCAAACATGACGTCACATGCAGCCCAGGTAACTCTTTCTTAACAGCAAATCGGCTGAAGTAACTTTTCATACGAGACGAACAAAACAAAGTGAAACTTGTAAGATTTATAGGAACTAACTCCTATTACCAACAAACAAAATTGAAAAGAAAATGGAAGTATTTAGGCCCAACGAGCAAACCTGAGGTAGCAGATTCTGAGGCAAAGCCTCCCATTCGCTAGCGAAGTCGGTTCCGACCGGCCAGGAGAGACTGCCCCGGCCCAACCTACTTACGTAGTATGGCGCGTGCATGCTACGGTAGCAGAGAGCAAAATAACAAGCTCCATGCTGCAAAGAAAGACTCCTACCACCAGAGAAGCTAGTTTGCTAATGACACCCAGCAGCAGCTGTGCACCTGGAAACACCCGCCTGTGAGTGAGGGTGTGGCTCGTATATGAAGAGCCTCTGCCCCTCCCACAAATTATCCGCTGATGAGGGACCCTCTAGAAGGTGCCCCAGGGTGGCAGAGGAGACAGACCCCCAGAGTGATCCCCCCGACGCTTATCTGCCCCAAATTCCTGAGCTTTTGGGCAACTCGGGTATTCAGATAGACTGTGCTGGCTTCACTGAAGTAGATTTTTTTTTCAGAATCTTCTCTGAAGATTTTGTAAAGTTAATGGAGGCCCAAACCAACTTACACGCCCAACAATTTATTTCCCAGAACCCCACAGCGCCATACGCTAGACCCCAAGGTTGGACCCCAGTAAGTGCATCAGAGATTATGACATTTTAGGGACTCGTGCTGCATATGGGCGTAGTAAAGAAGCCAAACGTTAGACAATATTGGAGCTCGGACATTTTCTACCAGACTCCAATTTACAGTCAGACCATGACCTGGAAACTATTTGAGTCAATTCGGAAATTCCTACACTACAATGATAATGTACAGTGCCCACCCCAAAAAAACTCAACATTTGACAGTCTGTTCAAAGTTAGGCCTGTCATTGACCACTTCGGCACAAAGTTTGCTGAGGTGTACAACCCCGATAAAAATGTATGTGTAGATGAGTCCCTATTACTGTTCAAAGAGAGGGTTAGATTCCGCGAGTACCTGCCTAGCAAACGGGCAAGGTATGGCATAAAGTTGTACAAACTTTGTGAGAGTAGCTCCGGGTACACCCACAAGCTCCGCGTTTATTAAGGGAAAGAGTCTCGTTTAGAACCCCCAGAATGACCCCCCCATCCTAGGAGTTAGTGGGAAGATTGTGTGTGACTTACTGTACCCACTGTTGGTACAGTTATCCACCTCTATGTGGATAACTATTATACCAGCATAACCAAATTCAGGTCCCTAACTGCCAAAGGTACTGTGGCTTGTGGCACAGTATGTAAAAAATCAGAGAGGCCTCCCTAAATCCCTGTTAGGGCAACCACTGAGAATGGGTGAAAGTAGGGCTCTCCTCCAGGATAACATGTCGCTGGTTAAGGACAAGAGGGACGTCCTTGTACTGACCAACATTATTATTATTTTTTATTTTTATTATTATTATTATTAAAGCGCCATTCATTCCATAGCGCTGTACATATTAAAGGGGTATACATACATAATACAGACAATTGCACTAAGCATAAACAAGACAAGTTACAAACTGGTATAGAAGGAGAGAGGTACCTGCCTGTGAGGGCTTACAATCTAAATAGTATGGGAGAAGGACACAGTAGGTGAGGGTGAAGCTGGTCATGGCGGTATAGAGGCAGCAGTGTCACTGGTTGTAGGCTTGTCTGAAGAGGTAGGTTTTTAGGTTTCTTTTGAAGGATTACACTGTCGGTGAGAGTCTGATATGTTGGGGTAGCGAGTTCCAGAGTGTGGGGGATGCACAGGAGAAATCTTGGAGGCGATTGTGGGAAGAGATAAGAGGAGAGAAGGAGGTCTTATGAGGATCGGAGATTGCGTGTGGGGATGTAGCTCAGAGAAGTAGGGAGGGGACAGGTTGTGGACGGCCTTGTTTGTATTTGTTAGTATTTTGTACTCAAGTTGCTGGGCAATAGGAAGCCAGTGAAGGGACTGGAAGAGGGGAGAGGCAGAGGAGTAAGGGGGTGAGAGGTGTATTAGTTGGGCAGCAAAGTTGAAGATAGATTGGGGGGTGTGAGAGTGCTAGATGGAAGGCCACAGAGGAGAATGTTGCAGTAGTCCATGCAGGATATGATGAGGGCATGTACAAGCATTTTTGCAGATTCAAAGTTTGAGGAAAGTGCGGATGCAAGAGATGTTTTTGAGTTGGAGGCTGCATGTGGTGGAAAGGGCTTGGATGTGTGGTCGGAAGGAGAGAGCAGAATCCAAGGTCCCTCCAAGGCAGCCTTTGAGCATGATAAATAGGTCTGTTGGGGGAGTTGAGCAAGATGGGTGAAAGATGATGAATTCTGTTTTATCCATGTTAAGTTTTAGAAAGCAACATTCACACTAACGCCAGGTCCCCTGCTCCTGTACAAGGTACCACTACCACTGTCCCCAAACCAGTTTCTATCCTGGACTATAACAGGTACATGGAAGGGGTAGATCTTTCAGATCAACCTCTGAAGCCCTACAGCGCCACACAAAAAACTAGTGTGGAACAAAAAGCTGGCTATACACATTTTACAGATGGCAATGTGCAATGCGTACGTGCTATTTCATTATGCAGGCCACAGAGGAACGTTCCTTCAGTGGCAAGAGGTGGTTATCAAGGCCCTAATTTTTCAAACCCAGGTCGGGGAGGGTCCCAGTACTTCAGGAAGTTACAGTGCCTGTGTTGTACCCGGGCAACATTTTCCAGGTCAAGTCCCCCAGACAGCAAGGAAAGGAAGGACCCAAAAAAGATGCAGGGTGTGTTCCAAAGGGGGGATAAGGAATGACACCATTTACCACTGCGAAAGCTGCCCTGAAAAACCTGGCCTGTGCATGCAGGAGTGTTTCAGAATATACCACTCCATGTAGTAATTAATTTAATTCCATCCTTTATGCTCCCTGTAATATTTCCATTTTATATCTCTGATTTAGTCAACCTCGCTTGCATATCCACTTTCCAACAACCACTACATATTCTTTTCTGTGAGACAACTGTTAGATCAAAAGTGCCCTTTCCACCCATTAAAATGTTCGCACTGGGGTGCGGTTTCTGAAATGGGGTCACTTCTTGGGGGTTTTTAATTTCTGGGGACCTCATGAATTTTTTAAATGCGACATGGCAGCTAAAATCCATGTCTGTTTATTCAGGCCTGCAAAAAACATATTTTGCACTTTGCCTCAAGAGTCCTGTTGTGCGCCCATACAGCAGGCTACAAGCAAATATGGGGGGTTTGCAAAAAGGGAGGAGAAAATGGGGAACATATACTGGGGTGCATTTTCTCCTCTAACCCCTTTTGAAAGTAAAAATTTGGGGTTTCCTAGTAATTTTTCATTTTTACAAATGTGTGCTTTCAAATGCTGTCACAAGTTTTTCTGTCTTCTGTGAGACAACTGTTTGCTGAAAAGTACAATTTCTATCACTTAAAATGTTCATACGGGGGTGCTGTTTCCGAAATGGGGTCACTTGTTTAGTTTTTTTATTTCTGGGGACCTCAGGAATTTATTTAATGTGACATGGCAGCTAAAATCCATGTTTGCCAATTCATGTCTGTTTATTCAGGCCTGCAAAAACATATTTAGCTGTTTGACTCTGCCATGCGCCCATACATCATTTTTTTAGCACATATGGGTTGTTGGCGTATTCGGGGGGAACAAAATGTGGGGTGCATTTTGTCCTGTTTCCCCTTGTGAAAGTAAAAAATGTGGGTGTAAAGCAACTTTTTCTCGAAAAAATAAATTTTTCATTTCAGAGCCAAGCGTTTCTTAATTCTGTGAAACGCCTGATTGGTCAAAGTGCTCACTACACACCTTGAATTATTCCTTGAGGGGTGTAGTTTCCAGAATGGGGTAACTTTTTTGGGGTTTCCACTTTACACCACAGGGTGTCTTCATATGCGACATAGCTCCCAATTATAATTCCAGCTAAATCGGCTCTCCAAAAACCATATGATGCTCCTTCCACTCTGAAGCCTGCTGTGCTCTTATACATCAGTTTTTGAGCACACATGGGGTGTTTCTGTAAACTCCAGAATCATGGTAATAGATTTTAAGTTTTGTTTGGATGTTAACCCTTGATGTGTTGCAGAAAAAATGGATTAAAATTTAAAATCTGCTAAAAAAGGTCAAATTTTGAAATTGCATTCCCATTTTCATTTAAAACGCGAGGGGAACCTAGAGGGTTAACAAGGTTTGTTAAATCAGTTTTGAATAGCTTGAGGGATGTAGTTTCTAAAATGGGGTGATTTATTGGTGGTTTCTAATATGTAAGGCCCAGAAAGTGGCTTTATAACTGAACTGGTCCTGAAAAAATTGAGGTTTGGAAATGTTCTTAAAAATTTTAGATTTGCTTCTGAACTTCTAAGCCTTTTAACGTCCTTGAAAAATAAAATGTAATTTAGAAAATTATTCAAACATGAAGTAGACATATGGAGAATGTAAAGTAATAACTATTTTTGACGGTTACTATCGATGATTACTATCTATTATAAAAAAGAAATCTAAATTTGGAAATTTGCAAATTATTTTTAATTTTTGGTAAATTTGGTATTTTTTCTAAATAAAAATGAATATTTTTTTTTTTACTCAATTTTACCACTGTCCTAAAGTACAATATGTGACTAGAAAATATTCTCAGAATGGCCTGGATAATTAAGTGTTTTAAAGTTCTTACCACATAAAGTGACCCATGTCAGATTTGCTAAAAAAAATTGCCTGGTCCTTAAGGTGAAAAATGGCTGGGTCTTTAACTTCTTCAGGACACATGACGTACCCGTACGTCATGATGCCCTAGTACTTAAGGACACATGACGTACCGGTACGTCATGTGTTGTTCCAATCACTGCCGCCCGGCTGGCAGTGATCGGAACAAGGTGCCTGCACAAATCATTGAGCAGGCACCTAGGCTAAATGCGCGGGGGGGTCCCGTGACCCCCCCATGTCGGCGATTGCAACAAACAGCAGGTCAATTCAGACCTGCGGTTTGATGCGCTTTTTGCCGTTTCTGATCAGAAACTTTACAATGCCCAGAATATATATGTTCTTCCTCCCCCTGCACCCCTGAATGATATTTAGTGGGCGGGTGGTGCAGGGGGAGGGTTGCGGGTGGTTTCTAGTGGGTATACCAGGGTGCTGGCACCCTGGTATAAACGGCTGACATCGTTGATGCGATGTCAGCCGTTTAACCCTTTCCATACAGCGGTCCGTACGGACCGCTGTATGGAAAAGGTTAACAGCGCAGCGAGCTCTCCGATCGGAGGGCTGCTGTGCCTTTGCAGCCCCCCGATGGGAGAGGGAAAGAGCCCCCAGACAGCCCCCCGACACCCCAGTCCTCACCCTTCCCCGTCTGCGAAGTTGTGGCAGACGGGGAAGGTTCCCATGGCAACAGGACGCCTGCTCAGGCATCCTGCTGTCCATGGTGCTGAACAGATCTGTGCTGAAAGCATAGATCTGTTCAGTGTAAGTAAAATACAGTGCAGTACCCTATATAGAGTACAGTACTGTATCATACAGACATCAGACCCACTGGATCTTCAAGAACCAAGTGGGTCTGGGTAAAAAAAAAGTGAAAAAAAAGTAAAAATCAAAAAACACATTTATCACTGATTAAAAATGAAAAAAATTAAATTCCCTACACATGTTTGGTATCGCCGCGTCCGTAACGACCTGATCTATAAAACGGTCATGTTACTTTACCCGAACGGTGAACGCCATAAAAATAAAAAATTAAAAACTATGATGAAATATAAATTTTGCCCCCCTTACTTCCCAAAAAATGGTAATTAAAGTGATCAAAAAAGTCGCATGTACGCCAAAATTGTAACAATCAAACCGTCATCTCATCCCGCAAAAAATGAGACCCTACTTAAGATAATCGCCCAAAAACTGAAAAAACTATGGCTCTTAGACTATGAAAACACTAAAACATCATTTTTTTTGTTTCAAAAATGAAATCATTGTGTAAAACTTACATAAATTAAAAAAAAAGTATACATATTAGGTATTGCCGCGTCCGTATGGACCGGCTCTATAAAAATATCACGTGACCTAACCCCTCAGGTGACCACCGTAAAAAAATAAAAATGAAAACGGTGTAAAAAAAGCAATTTTTTGTCATCTTACATCACAAAAAGTGCAATAGCAAGCGATCAAAAAATCATATGCACCCCAAAATAGTGCCAATCAAACCGTCATCTCATCCCGCAAAAAATGAGACCCTACTCAAGATAATCGCCCAAAAACTGAAACAACTATGGCTCTTAGACTATGGAGACACTAAAACTTTTTTTTGTTTTAAAAATGAAATCATTGTGTAAAACTTACATAAATAAAAAAAATTGTATACATATTATGTATCGCCGCGTCCGTGACAACCTGCTCTATAAAATTACCACATGATCTAACCTGTCAGATGAATGTTGTAAATAACAAAAAAAAACTGTGCCAAAAAGGTATTTCTTGTTACCTTGCCACACAAAAAGTGTAATATAGAGCAACCAAAAATCATATGTACCCTAAACTAGTACCAACAAAACTGCCACCCTATCCCGTAGTTTCTAAAATGGGGTCACTTTTTTAGAGTTTCTACTCTAGGGGTGCATCGGGGGGCTTCAAATGGGACATGGTGTCAAAAAAACCAGTCCAGCAAAATCTGCCTTCCAAAAACCGTATGGCATTCCTTTCCTTCTGCGCCCTGCCGTGTGACCGTACAGCAGTTTACGACCACATATGGGGTGTTTCTGTAAACTACAGAATTAGGGCCATGAATAATGAGTTTTGTTTGGCTGTTAACCCTTTCTTTGTAACTGGAAAAAAAATATTAAAATGGAAAATCTGCCAAAAAAGTGAAATTTGGAAATTGTATCTCTATTTTCCATTAAATCTTGTGCAACACCTAAAGGGTTAAAAATGTATGTAAAATCAGTTTTGAATACCTTGAGGGGTGTAGTTTCTTAGATGGGGTCACTTTTATGGAGTTTCTACTTTAGGGGTGCATCAGGGGGGCTTCAAATGGGACATGGTGTCAAAAAACCAGTCCAGCAAAATCTGGCTTCCAAAAACCAAACGGCGCACCTTTCACTCTACGCCCTGCTGTGTGGCCGTACAGTAGTTTACGGCCACGTATGGGGTGTTTCTGTAAACGGCAGAGTCAGGGCAATAAAGATACAGTCTTGTTTGGCTGTTAACCCTTGCTTTGTTAGTGGAAAAAATGGGTTAAAATGGAAAATAAGGCAAAAAAATGAAATTTTCAAATTTCATCCCCATTTGCCAATAACTCTTGTGCAACACCTAAAGGGTTAACAACGTATGTAAAATCAGTTTTGAATACCTTGAGGGGTGTAGTTTCTTAGATGGGGTCACTTTTAGGGAGTTTCTACTCTAGGGGTGCATCAGGGGGCTTCAAATGGGACATGGTGTATATAAACCAGTCCATAAAAATCAGCCTTCCAAAAACCAAACGGCGCACCTTTCACTCTACGCCCCGCTGTGTGGCCGTACAGTAGTTTACGGCCACATATTGGGTGTTTCTGTAAACGGCAGAGTCAGGGCAATAAAGATACAGTCTTGTTTGGCTGTTAACCCTTGCTTTGTTAGTGGAAAAAATGGGTTAAAATGGAAAATTAGACAAAAAAATGAAATTCTCAAATTTCATCCCCATTTGCCAATAACTCTTGTGCAACACCTAAAGGGTTAACGACGTATGTAAAATCAGTTTTGAATACCTTGAGGGGTGTAGTTTCTTAGATGGGGTCATTTTTGGGAGGTTTCTATTATCTAAGCCTCACAATATGACTTCAAACCTGAACTGGTCCATAAAAAGTGGGATTTTGAAGATTTCTGAAAATTTTTAAAATTTGCTTCTAAACTTCTAAGCCTTGTAACATCCCCAAAAAATTAAATATCATTCCCAAAATGCTACAAACATGAAGTAGACATATGGGGAATGTAAAATCATCACAATTTTTGGGGGTATGACTATGTATTACAGAAGTAGAGAAACTGAAACTTTGAAATTTGCAAATTTTTGAAATTTTTTGGTAAATTAGGTATTATTTTGTGCAAAAAAAATAATTTTTTTTACTTCATTTTACCAGTGTCATGAAGTACAATATGTGACGAAAAAACAATCTCAGAACGGCCTGGATAAGTCAAAGCGTTTTAAAGTTATCAGCACATAAAGTGACACTGGTCAGATTTGCAAAAAATGGCCTGGTCCTAAGGTGTAAAAAGGCTGTGTCCCTAAGGGGTTAAAGGGTTAATAGTGTTTTAACAGTAATGATTTCGTTCTTTAACTTAAAGAAGAAATCTACCCAAAAATTATCAGACTTATGTATCATACAATCACATCTGTGAAGTTAGTCCACTTGGACTACCTTGCAAAAACCCATTGTGATCATGCCAGAAATTCTGATCAGTGAAAATCTCACATCTGTTTAAATCAATGGAACTTTGCTGTGGGAGGTCACTTTATGAATGGCACTGTTATTGGGGGCAGTGTGTGGTTGGCACTGCTATTGTGGCAAATTGTGATCGCCGTATTTATGACTTTTTCACCTGAAAAGAAGTGGGGGTTCTCTGGAGGGGGCAGGGCTTTGCGTGGCCCACCGGATTTACTATAACTTACATCAGAAACTGGCATAAGTTATTGATGGGGGCTAATTTGTTAAGAGGCATTTGTCACTAAATTAAAATTAGACACATCTTACTCCAGTGCAGGATGATCAAGAATGGCATATGGGAACACCAGTCTTGCTAAATCTCGCCCTACGTCTCTAATGTCTACCCTGTAAGTACATTTCTGACCCATCAAAGAGCCTTAAATGTGAATATGGATTTTCATCAAGCCATCAATTTCTCAAAAAGGAAGAGAGACCAACCTGTTTGAGGTTCTTGCCCCATGTCAGGAGGCCAGCTGGGGTCTCTACAATTAGCAACAGTTACCCCTAACCCTCCATCTAAAGACTAGTTTCAAAGGCCTTTCACCCAGGCAATTAGTATTCTGCTGTGTACTGAAGGGGGGCTACAGATGGATCTTTCTTCATTTTGGAGGAGGCACTGGCTTGGCTAAGGGTACTTTCACACTAGTGTTAGTGTGATCCGGCAGGCAGTTCCGTCGTTGGAGCTGCCTGCCGGATCTGCCGATCAGTTTGACAACTGACAGCATTTGTAGACTGATCCGGTTGCATTGCAAGAACGGATCCATCTCTCAGCTTGTCATGCGGATGGACAGATCCATCTTGCAGTCTTTTTCACAGTTTTCCCGGTCTGCGCATGGATCCGTCCTTCAGTTGTTTTACAATGCCGGATCCGGCACTAATGCAAGTCAATGAGAATTAATGCCAGATCCGGCATTCCGGCAACTGATCAGGCATTTTGAACAGACATAATACCGCAGCATGCCGCATTATTATGTCCGGCCAAAACGCCTGACAGTGACTGAACGGAAGGCATACTGATGCAAACTGAACTGATTTCTATCCATTCAGAATGCATTGGGATATGCCTGATCAGTTCTTTTCCGGCATAGAGCCCTTTTGACGGAACTCTTTGCCGGAAAAGAATAACGCTAGTGAGAAAGTACCCTAAAATACCTAGTCATGTTTCAAGGCTCTTTAATGGGTCATACATTGACATACTGGGTGACTACCTACAGATGACATTGGGAACATTTTTTTTCCCCACTGGAGGAGAGCTGATTTGCATTCATAAGTTCGAAATACGGTTATAAAGTCTCTATATGGGACAAAACATTTTAAATAAAGGTTTATAAAATGTAGAAACGCCAAATAAAATGGCCTCACTGTTCACAACACTTAACGAAGGTGTACACTGTATACAAAACACACCTAAATGTATCGTAAAGACACCTTGCAACAAGTTATGTAAACACATATTTATTTGTATCCTTAGTACATATAATAATATATTGCAGCAGACATCCACTCAAAAAGACACAAGGGTGCATTACACAGAACAGTTATGATGATTGCTGTGTTCAGAACAGTATCTATAGCAATACACAGGCCTAAACAGTATTTTACCAACCGTTTGATCTGTGCTGAAACTTGGCTACCGCAGGTTCAATAATAGGTAACAAATGAAAATAATCCAAGTAGTGTACTGACCATGTAAGGGAGACCCTCCTCCCAATGTGTTTCGTCCAGAGGCTTTTACCAAGGGTTTATTAAATATAAGAAAGATGCTAAACATGTTTAACAAAAATGTATATATTTATAATGTATATTTTTTTAGTCATTATTTAATTTTTTTACGTTTTGTAGGTTTAGTTGAAGTGGATGAAGGAAGAAAAGTTGTATTTCCTCCTGGATGCTCAATACCTCTGACTATTCAGAAATCAGATGGGGGATTTACGTACGATACTTCAGACCTGGCCGCCATAAAGCAGAGATTACATGAAGAGAAAGCGGATATTATTATTTATGTAGTGGATAGTGGACAGGTGAGGAATATGTGGCAAACAATTTGGATTATTATATTTTGGTCTAACAAATCCTCAAAATTTGGGCTGAAAAGTTGAACCCATGAGGCTACTTTCACACTTGCGGCAGGATGGATCCGACAGGCTGTTCACCATGTCTGATCCGTCCTGCGGCTATTTTGCCGTGCCCGCGGACCGCCGCTCTGTCCCCATTGACTATAATGGGGTCGGAGCTCCGGCGCACAACGGCGGTGCCCGGAGAAAGCCGCCAGACTAAAAAGCCTGACATGCAGTCATTTTAGTCCGGCCGCCTTTCGCCGTGCTGTGCCGGTGCTCCGCCTCCGTCCCCATCGTAGTCAATGGGGACAGAGCGGCGGCACGGCGAAATAGCCGCAGGACTGATCCGACGTGGTGAACAGCCTGTCGGATCCGTCCTGCCGCAAGTGTGAAAGTACCCTAAGGCAATAAAGAGACCAAGGTATTATTATTTTTTGCACTTGAAGGTTTTAGAAGTGTCTTGCCAGAACTACCCAGCTCCGTCTGTTGTGCAGTCGATGGACAGGTCTGGTTACTGAAGGGCTGCTTCCATTTAAGTGAATAGGAGCAGTTCTGCAGTAACCATGTCCATCCACTGAACGGATGTTGTTGTGTAGTTCTGCCGCTCTAGCTACTGTAGAAGCTAATCGGTGTGGTGCAGGCTGTTGAACCCAAGGACAGGCTATTGCTGGCAAAGGAGTGGACATCCCCTTTAGGGGCTGTTTATATTAATAGTAAATAATATAGCTTTCTGTGAACAAGTCTATATAAATTATTGCACCATGTTTTTTTTCTTTTTCTGCTTTATTCTTTTTCCAGGGCATTCACTTACAGAATGTGTATGCAGCTGCTCAGATGATTGGTTGGTATGATGCAAAAGTGACCAGAGTAGAACATGCTGGATTTGGTGTTGTCCTAGGAGAAGATAAGTGAGTATAGAAAACTTTAACGTAGGCCTACTGCCTGAAAAAAATGCATACTGCTTCCTTGGGAAGATCCATTCCTCTAAGGCCTCATGCATAGGACTGTATCTGTTTTGCAGGTTGTAAATCGCAGATTGAAATATGGATGCGTTTTGTGTGCATATTTTATGCTGACGTACAGTACTGTCTTTTTGCGTAAATGGACATATGGATGCACAAGGCACCCATTTCCATTGTGCAACAAAAAGAACATATTCTATGTCCGAAAAATCCAGACCATGGACCCATTGAAGTCAATGGGTCTTCAAAAAATGCGGATGTAATACAGACAGTATCCATATATTTTTGGATTTGCAATTTGCAGACTGCAAAACGGATATGTACCACTGCCCAGGCCACAAACTCTTGTTTGAATGATAGTCCCTGAGATTTCAGGGCCAGTACTACTGATGCAGGGGGACCATTTCTTAGGATTAGAGGACTGGATTTTCGTAAGAAAGGTATTAGGGTGTTTTTTTCAGGTCACCTAGCCTACATAATGGTGGTCTTACTTTGAAACTGGTTTTGGAGGTGACAGACACCCTTTAAAAGAGTGAGAAAAGAAATAATTTTATCAGTTTTTCACCATCATCTAATTATATTTTATCAACTTGGGAAACTTTGATTCTGTAGATCTAAATGATTTTCATTTTCACCAGTAGCCAGAATCTGAATATAAGAATATTTCAAAATTGTAAAAAAAAATGTATTTAAACCAAGAGGTGTCAGTCACATAATTAATTTGTGTATTTCAGGAAAAAATTTAAAACCAGGTCAGGTGACACTGTTAGATTAATTGATTTGCTGGAAGAGGGGCTGAAACGCGCTATGGACAAGCTAAAGGACAAAGAGAGAGATAAGGTAAACACTATAATTTAATAATGAAAAAAGAGCTTGCACTGAAATATATTTTGCCAAGTTGAAAAAATTAAGATTTAAAGAGCTTTGGCTTGTCCAAGTTTTTACTAGAGTCATATTTGTTCTCACCCTGTTTCCTGGTAATAATAACTAAAGCTACAGGTTTTTCTTACACCAGATGATACTACCAAACCAAGGTAAAATTAATTCAAATTCTTTTATCTTTTCTATAACGTAAACAAAATGTCACTCACTTAATCCAAAAAGATATTCAAACCTTTACGACCATATACTATCCATTTTACATTTCTAGCAGCAAAGTCTTTAAAGGGCTTGTGTGGTGGCATAAAGGAGTTGTACAGTCCCTGACAAAAGTCTTGTGGCTTCTCTATTTTGTAGAAACTCCTACTATTTACCTGACTTTTAATTAATCAATTGGTGTTAGAAATGGCTCATGTGAAAAGCTAAAGCCCTCCCAAATGATGTTTAATGCACTGAAATAAATTAGTTTCACAGAAAAAAGATCATTTAATCAAGACAGAAAGGTCAAATTTTGGCAAGACAAAAGTTTTGTCGCCTATACAAAAATTGAACAACTTTACTGCAAATCCAAAAATATGTCAGCAAATAAAGTAGTGGTGCTGTGAGATCCAAATTTAATATCTTGTATGACTTCCATGAGCTTGAAGGACAGCATTCATGTGGTTTGGCAAGGATTCATACAATTTTTTGATTAAGTCATCAGGAATAGCAAAGACAACAGTTTTGCATGCCTCCCAGAGTTCATCAATATTCTTTGGTTTCATCTTCCATGCTTCCTCTTTCATCCTACACCACATATGCTCAATGATGTTCATGTCTGATGACTGGGCTGGCCAATCCTGGAGCATCTTGATCTTCTTCGCCTTAAGGAACTTTGATGTGGAGATGGAAGTATGCAATGGAGCACCATCCTGCTGCAGAATTTGGCCTTTTTTATGGTTGGGAATATAAGAGGTGGCTAAGATTTCTTGGTATTTTAGAGTATTGATGTTGCCTTCCACCCTGCAGATCCCTCGCACACCCCCATACCATGATTTTGCCTCCACCAAACTTCACTGTTTTCTGGGTAAATCTCGGCTCTATGCGGGTTCCAGTAGGTCTCCTGCAATATTTGCGGCGACAGCGGAAACAGAAGATTCATCAGAAAAATCCACCTTCTGCCACTTTTCCAGCGTCCATCCTTTTAGTAGGCTGTGGCCCTTGGCAAATGCCACATGGTTTTTCAATTGTCTTTTGTTTAGTGCTGGCTTATGGGCACTGATTCGACCACGGAGGCCATTTCGATACAGAATCCGACAAACTGTTCTGGTTGACACAGGGACTTCAGGTGACCAGGTCTCGTGGAGCTCTGCTCAGTGAAAAATGGTCTGGCCTTGGATTTTTGAGCCAACAAACGGTCCTCTCGAGCAGTTGTCTTGCGGGGTCGGCCTGACCTGGCCTTGTCCAAAAGGATCTGGTCTTCAGCCTCTTGATAATCAACACTTTAGTCTCCAGCTGAATCTTAGGCATGTTTGCAGAGGTCTAGTTGCAGTTGATGTGAAGGTCTAGTGTACTGGGGTTCTTTTTATAAACACCTGAGACCTAATTGATCCATTATTAGTCATAGGTGAAGCTCATATGACAAGGCGACAACACTTATGTCTTGGCAAAAATTGACTCAATGGGCTTTACCAAGCTGTGAATATTAGAATACTTTTTGTCAGTTTAGTTTTGCACTGAAACATTATTACAAAAGCTGTTGGAATTAAAATGACCCATTTCTTGTAACAAAATCTTGATTAGAAATATATATTTTAGCGGCACTTCAGGTCAATTTGTACACAAGCGACAAGACTTTTGTCAGGGACTGTATAATCTCAGACGTTGGGGGCATGTTGCTAGGATATGTCCCCAGTGTCTGAGGTGAACTCCTTTATGCCACTGCACAACCCCTTTAAAGACTTCTGAGAAGGCTATTTTCAGCGCCCTCATAACCATGCATGGTACGCCTTCCTTCACTTTGCAGGCCCCATTCTAAATATAGGTGCGGCTCTCAGGGTGTAGCTAAAGGCTCATGGGCCCTTGTGCAAGAGTTTAGCTTGGGTCCTCCTAGCCTTCCTGCTGCCTGAGGCGAAAATTTAAATTGCCCTTTCCCCCATGCCAAATTCTCAACCTAACCCCTTCCCTCCAGCCTACTGTTAAATACATAGTTGGAAAACATTACATATAGTACAGGGTAATACAGCACCACATACTTTTTACATCCAGGGAAGTCTCATCTGATTGTAGATGTTCTCTTTCCTCATCTTCTCTACAGAGTTTGACAAACAGAAATCTTTGTTTCCTACTTTTCCATCTTCCTACCACCTTCTCAACACCCCATCCTGCCACCCCCAATATGGTACCAATTGTACTCCTCAATACTATACTGCAGAAACAGTCCCCCTGAAAATACTAGTACCATGAAGATAGTGGCCCCTTCAATAATTATTGCACAAAGTGCCATAAAAACTAACTGTGCCCAGCAGTTATTACAAAATACTATTGTAAACATAATGTCCCCCAAAAATAATTGTGCTAAGCTGATACTGTGGATAGAAATAATTATCTGCCAGAGTGCATAGAGTTAACAGTCAAAAAGGCCTACGCAGACTGAGAAAGCGAGTGTCTTTTTTTTTTTTTTTCCATCTAAAGTGTGTTTTGTCCTAAGTGTGTGACTTTATTAAATGACTTTAGGAGGGAACTGCAATTATTAACTTGTTTATCATTTTCATATCACTGTCTAACTTGCCTTGTTTTTTGTGTGTAATCCCCATTATTCACTCGCTGAGCAGACACTCACTGGGGTAGATGTGGGGGAGGGTGGCAGTGTGAGTTGTGGAAAGGTCAGATAGCTGGCTGGGTAACAGAAGGCAGGAAAAGGAAAGAGTGTTAGGGAGGCTATCCCTGATCTGACACACCACATCAAGTTGGCCAAAGTGGGAGATGAGGGAGATGTTAGTTCAAGGGTAGCACCTCTTCAGCAAGAGCCTTCCTTTGCCAGCCAGGGGAATGTCAGCTTCAGCAATAAGGGGGTTAGGAGTGTAAAGAAGGCCAGACAGATGCTGGTACTGGAAAATTCTATTACTAGAGCTACAGGTTGGGAAATTAGTCACAAAGACCGGGATCATTAAACGGAGGGGTTGGTGAAGACCCAGCAGTCATGGTCCACATTGGCACCAATGACATAGGTAGGAGGAGAGTCCTTAAAGGGTAACTGTCATGTTTTCATCAAAAAATCAATTTTAGCATTATGCACAAAGCAATCTTTAGTTTCTTCACATACCACTGTTTTATCTTGAGTTTTGCCCATTTAAACATTTTAAACATTTACAATATGAGGACCTTCTCAAGATGGCTCATCTGCCAGTTCGCTGAGATCAAAACAGCTTTCCCTCACTTCCCATACACACTAGCTGTAGCCAGCAAATCCCTGCCAGCCAATCAGATTGGATTACTGAGAGACACGCCTCCGCACTCTGAAGCCAAATGCAGGCATGCAGTGTGGAAGACCGCCCCTCTGTCTTCTGTTTATACTAAAATCAAGACAGACAAGCCCTAGGAACGGTCTTTTAAGGGAGCAGTGGAAAGGGACAGAGGACATTAATAAAAGCTTTTATTATAAGGTACTTACAGATCTTTTGACAATCATTGACAGACTAACTCAGGTATACATGCCTAGCTCTAATAAACTACCAAATAAAATAAAAATATGACAGTTACCCTTTAAACATTTTCAGGGACTTAGGTTGCAAGCTCAGGAAAAGGACCTCAAAGGTAGTATGGGAGATGAGGGAGGTAAACAAGTGGATCCAGAACTGGTGTGGGTTGCTGGAGAACTTGGCCGACTTCTCTGTCGGCTACAGAATCTATTATAGGAATGGGCTGCACCTCAGTGGGGAAAGTGCAGCTGTTTTGGGGGAGAAGATGGCTAGAAGATTGAAGGAGTGTTTAAACTAGGGACTGGGCAGGAGGGTAATTACATTGTAGGAGGGGAAGATAGTGTACATAGTGAACTGGGGCTAAGTAGTGGAACTGGGGGTGGGAGGGAGGGACTAGAACAGTTTATAAAGAAATTTGTAGGGTAAAAAATATCCAAAAACTTCTTAATTGTTTTAATGCCACAAGCCTTAACAGTGAAATTGGTGAGCTGGACTTAGTATTGTCTAACCCCTTAAGGACATAGGATGTACCGGTACGCCCTGTTTCCCGAGTCCTTAAGGACACAGGACATACCGGTACGTCCTAACTTTAAATCGGGATTCCGGCGCCCCAGGGGTTAATCTGAACAGGATGCCAGCTGAAATCATTCAGCCGGCATCCTGTCACAACGGCATCCTGTCATGTGACCCCCCATGTCGGCGATCGCAGCAAACCGCAGGTCAATTCAGACTTGCGGTTTGCTGCGCTTTTTGCAGTTTCTGATCCCCGCGGTCCCTGACCGCAGGGATCAGAAACTTTAGAGTGCCTAAATTAGAGATTTTGCACCCCTGCACGATTTGATGGCGGCGGGTGGTGCAGGGGGGGTGTCGCAGCCGGTGGGGGCGTTGCGGGAGGCGGGCAGTGCAGCAGGCGGGATCGCGATCCCCCGCCCGCCTCCCCTTGAATAATCGTTGGCGTCTAGTGAGTTATACCAGGGTGCCAGCACATTGCTAACACCCTGGTATAAACGGCTGACATCTGTGCAGATGTCAGCCGTTTAACCCTTTCCATACTGCGGTCCGTACGGACCGCTGTATGGAAAAGGTTAACTTTCATCGGTCAGGGAGCTCCCTCCCTCTCCCATCGGGGGGCTGCTGTGCCTTTGCAGCCCCCCGATGGAGAGGGAGAGAGTCCCCAGGCAGCCCCGTCCTCACCCTTCCCCGTCTGCGAAGTTGTGGCAGACGGGGGAGGTTCCCATGGCAACAGGACGCCTGCTCAGGCGTCCTGCTGTCCATGGTGCTGAACAGATCTATGCTAAAAGCATAGATCTGTTCAGTGTAAGTAAAATACAGTACAGAACCCTATAGGGTTCTGTACTGTATTTTACAGACATCAGACCCACTGGATCTTCAAGAACCAAGTGGGTCTGGGTCAAAAAAAAATTGAAAAAAGTTAAGATTAAAAAAAAACATTTATCACTGAATAAAAATGAAAAAAATAAAATACACTACACATATTAGGCATCGCCGCGTCCGTAACGACCTGATCTATAAAACGGTCATGTTACTTTCCCCGCACGGTGAACGCCATAAAAATAAAAACTGAGAAAATTGAAATTTTGCCCACCTTACTTCCCAAAAAACGTAATAAAAGTGATCAAAACAGTCGCATGTACGCCAAAATAGTACCAATCAAACCGTCATCTCATCCTGCAAAAAATGAGGCCCTACTCAAGATAATCGCCCAAAAACTGAAAAAACTATGGCTCTTAGACTATGGAAACACTAAAACATGTTTTTTTTTTTTTTCAAAAATAAAATCATTGTGTAAAACTTACATAAATAAAAATAAAGTATACATATTAGGAAATAGGGCCGTGTCCTTATGGGGCTAATGAGGACTATGAAACAGTGGGAATAACTGAGATTTGGCTAGATGATAACTATGACTGGATGGTTAACATACAGGGTTGCAGTCTGTTTAGAAAGATGGTAAAAATCTAAAAGGGGGAGGGGTTTGTCTTCATGTAAATACCTGTCTAAAGCCCACATTCCGTGAATATATAAGTGAGGGAAATTAACATGTGGAGTCACTGTGGGTAGAAATGCATGGAGGCAAAAACAATAATAAAATATTTATTTATTTTTAGTATAAACCAATAGATCTGGCAGAACAGCAGAGGTGAAGGTTGGGAGACACCTGGGAAATGGTGACTATAATATAATAAACTTCCAGTTGTCCTTCAAAAGAGGGAGGCACAACAACGCAGAATTTTAGGAAAGCAAAATTTGATCAGCTTAGAGTACTTTCACACTAGCGTTTTTCTTTTCCGGCATAGAGTTCCGTCCTAAGGGCTCTATACCGGAAAATAACTGATCAGGCATATCCCCATGCATTCTGAATGGCGAGTAATCAAATCAGTTTCCATCAGGATGTCTTCAGTTCAGTCGTTTTGACTAATTAGGCAAAAGATAAAACTATAGCATGCTACAGTTTTATCTCCGGCGAAAAAAAACTGAAGACTTGCCTGAATGTCGGATTTTTCCCTATAGGAATGTATTAGTGCCTTCAAAAGATCAGTCCTTCCGGCATGCGCAGTCCGGTAAAAATGTGAAAAAAAAATGCAAGACGGATCCGTCTGTCCGCATGAGAAGCGGAGAGACTGATCCGCATCCGGATCAGTCTCACAAATGCTTTCAGTCACATCAAAATCGGCGGATCCGGCGGGCAGTTCTGACAACGGAACTGCCTGCCCGATCACACTGCCGCAAGTGTGAAAGTAGCCTTAGAGAGGCCATTAGGCTTACTAAGGCTACTTTCACACTTGCGTTCATATAATGCAGACGGTGGCTCCGTTCAGTACGGATCCGTTTGCATTATATTGTTAAAATATTTCTAAGTGTGAAAATAGCCTCAGGCGGATCCGTCCAGACTTTCAATGTAACGGATCCGTTTTAAGATTGAGCCATAGTGTGTCATCTTCAAACGGATACGTCCCCATTGACTTACATTGTAAGTCTGGACGGATCAGCACGGCCAGGCAGACACCCGAACACTGCAAGCCTTCTGAGCGGAGAGGAGGCTGAACGCTGCCAGACTGATGCATTCCGAGCGGATCCGCGTCCACTCAGAATGCATTAGTGCTGGACGGAAGCGTTCGGGTCCGCTTGTGAGCCCCTTCAAACGGAGCTCACAAGCGGACACCCGAACGCTATTGTAAAAGTAGCCCAAGATAATCTTAAAAATAAAAATAAAAAATACTGACACAAAATGGATGCTTTTATTATTAAAAGCATCCTAAATTTTCATTATGAGAAGTATATACAGTATCTCACAAAAGTGAGAACACCGCTCACATTTTTGTAAATATTTTATTCTATATTTTCATGGGACAGCACTGAAGATAAGACAATGTGAAGTAGTCAGTGTAAAACTTATATAACAGTGTAAGGGCTCATGCACATGACAGTATGGCTTTTTCAGTGTTTTGCGGTCCGTTTTTTACGGATCCCTTGTTCCGTTTTTTGTTTCTGTTCCGTTTTTACGTATACCATATACAGTAATTTCATTGAAAAAATTGGGCTGGGCATAACATTTTCATCAGATGGTTCAGCAAAAATGGAATGGATACGGAAGACATACGGATGCATTTCCGTTTGTGTTCCTTTTTTTGCGGACCCATTGACTTGAATAGAGCCAAGCACCGTCATTTGCGGACAAGAATAGGGCATGTTCTATCTTTTCACGGTACGGAAATACTGAAACGGAATGCACACAGACAGTTTTATTTTATTTTTTTGCTGAACCATTGAAATGAATGGTTCAGTATATGTATACTGAACAATAAAAAATTGCAAAATACTGTCGTGTGTATGATCCCTAAATTTGGTGTTCCCTCAAAATAACTTAACACACAACCATTGATGTCTAAACCGCTGGCAACAAAAGTGAGTACACCCCTAATTGAAAATGGACAAATAGTGCCCAAAGTGTCAATATTTTGTGTGGCCGCCATTATTTTCCATCACTTCCCTAACTCTCTTGGGAATGGAGTTCACTAGAGGTTCACAGGTTGCCCCTGGAATCCTCTTCCACTCCTCCATGATGACATCACGGAGCTGGTGGATGTTAGCGACCTTGCACACCTCCTTCTCCCCTTTGAGAATTCCCCACAGATGCTTAATAGGGTTTAGGTCTGCAGACATGCTTGGCCAGTCCAGCACCTTTACCCTCAGTTTTTTCCAGCAACGCTGTAGTCCTCTTGGAAGTGTGTCTCGGGTCGTTATGTTGGAATACTGACCTGTGACCCAGTTTCTGAAGGGAAGGGATCATGCTATACTTCAGTATGTCCCAGTACATGTTGGCATTCATGGTTCCCTCAATGAATTCTAGCTCCCCACAGGTGGCAGCACTCATGCAGCACCAAACCATGACACTCCCACCACCATGCTTGACTGTAAGCAAGACACACTTGTCTTTGTACTCTTTACCTGGTTGCCGTCACACACGCTTGACACCATCTGAAACAAATAATTTTATCTTGGTCTCATCAGACCACAGTACATGGTTCCAGTAATTCATGTCCTCTGCTTGTCTTCAGCAAACATTTTGTGGGCTTTCTTGTGCATAATCTTTACAAGTGGCTTCCTTCTGGGATGACAGCCATGCAGACCAATTTGATGCCGTGTGCGTATGGTCTGAGCACTGACAGGCTGACAAACCCCCACCCCCAACCGTTTAACCTCTGCAGCAATGCTGGCAGCACTCATACATCTATTTTGAAATGACAACTTCTGGATATGACACTGAACACGTGCACTCAACTTCTTTGGTTGACCATGGCGAGGCCTGTTCTGAGTGGAACCTGTCTTGATAAACGGCTGTATGGTTTTGGCCACTGTGCTGCAGCTCAGTTTCAGGCAGTTGCCAATCTTCTTATAGCCTAGGTCATCTTTATGTAGAGCAACAATTCCTCAGAGAGTTCTTTGTCATGAGGTGTCTTGTTGAACTTCCAGTGACCAGTATGAGAGTGAGAGCAATAACACACCTGCACACACAAATTTAACACACCTGCTCCCAATTCACACATGAGAGATTGTAACAATAATAAGTCACATGACACCAAGGAGGGAAAATGGCTAATTGGGCACAATTTGGCCATTTTAATTTGTGGTGTGTACTCACTTCTATTGCCAGCAGTATAGACATTAATGGCTGTGTGTTGTTATTTTGAGGGCACACCAAATTTGCACTGTTATACAAGCTGTTCCCTGAATACTTTACATTGTATCAAAGTGTCATATCTTCACTGTTGTCCCATAAAAAGTTATAATAAAATATTTACAAAAATGTGGGGGTGTACTTGTGAGATACTGTACCTTATGAGAATAAAATGGTTAGGAACAGGAAAAAAGCAATGCAGATAAATAGAAATGTAAAAGGCTTGCCAAGTAAGGCTACTTTCACACTCTGTTTGGTGCGGATCTGTCATGGATCTGCACAGTCCGTTGAGATAATACAACCGTCTGCATCCATTCAGAATGGATCCTCCGTTTGTATTATCTTTAACATAGCCAAGACTGATCCGTCTTGAACACCATTGAAAGTCAATGGAGGACAGATCCGTTTTATATTGTGCCAGATTGTGTCATTGAAAACAGATCCGTCCACATCGACTTACATTGTGTGTCGGAACGGATTTGTTTGACTCAGTTTCGTCAGACCGACACCAAAACACTGCAAGCACTAAACTGTGTAAAGTAAATAACACAAAAGAGGACGGTATACTGCTACAGAGGGATCTGGATAGATTGGAGGCTATCCAGATCCCAATGGAAAATGTAAGGTTATGCACATGGGAAGGGGAATACAGTACATACTAAATGGGAAAACACTTGGTAACACTGACATGGAAAAGAACAGAAATTTCAGTTGACGGTAAACTTAACTGTATCAACCAGTGTCAGACCTCACATACAGTAATGTATACAATTTGGGCAGGCACGGTCTAGCCATAGAGCCTATGGCAGTGATGGCTAACCTTGGCACTCCAGCTGTGGTAAAACTACAGGGTGGGCCATTTATATGGATACACCTTAATAAAATGGGAATGGTTGGTTATATTAACTTCCTGTTTGTGGCACATTAGTATATGTGAGGGGGAAAACTTTTCAAGATGGGTGGTGACCATGGTGGCCATTTTGAAGTCGGCCATTTTGAATCCGACTTTTGTTTTTTCAATAGGAAGAGGGTCATCAAACTTATTGGGAATTTCACAAGAAAAACAATGGTGTGCTTGGTTTTAACGTAACTTTATTCTTTCATGAGTTATTTACAAGTTATTGATCATTTATAAAAATGTGTTCAATGTGCTGCCCATTGTGTTGGATTGTCAATGCAACCCTCTTCTCCCACTCTTCACACACTGATAGCAACACCGCAGGAGAAATGCTAGCACAGGCTTCCAGTATCCGTAGTTTCAGGTGCTGCACATCTTGTATCTTCACAGCATACAGTACAGACCAAAAGTTTGGACACACCTTCTCATTCAAAGAGTTTTCTTTATTTTCATGACTCTGAAAATTGTAGATTCACACTGAAGGCATCAAAACTATGAATTAACACATGTGGAATTATATACATAACAAAAAAGTGTGAAACAACTGAAAATATGTCATATTCTAGGTTCTTCAAAGTAGCCACCTTTTGCTTTGATTACTGCTTTGCACACTCTTGGCATTCTCTTGATGAGCTTCAAGAGGTAGTCACCTGAAATGGTCTTCCAACAGTCTTGAAGGAGTTCCCAGATATGCTTAGCACTTGTTGGCTCTTTTGCCTTCACTCTGCGGTCCAGCTCACCCCAAACCATCTCGATTCGGTTCAGGTCCGGTGACTGTGAAGGCCAGTTCATCTGGCGCAGCACACCATCACTCTCCTTCATGGTCAAGTAGCCCTTACAAAGCCTGGATGTGTGTTTGGGGTCATTGTCCTGTTGAAAAATAAATGATGGTCCAACTAAACGCAAACCAGATGGAATAGCATGCCGCTGCAAGATGCTGTGGTAGCCATGCTGGTTCAGTATGCCTTCAATTTTGAATAAATCCCCAACAGTGTCACCAGCAAAGCACCCCCACACCATCACACCACCTTCTCCATGCTTCACGGTGGGAACCAGGTATGTAGAGTCCCTCCGTTCACCTTTTCTGCGTCACACAAAGACACGGTGGTTGGAACCAAAGATCTAAAATTTGGACTAATCAGACCAAAGCACATATTTCCACTGGTCTAATGTCCATTCCTTGTGTTTTTTAGCCCAAACAAGTCTCTTCTGCTTGTTGCCTGTCCTTAGCAGTGGTTTCCTAGCAGATATTCTACCATGAAGGCCTGATTCACACAGTCTCCTCTTAACAGTTGTTCTAGAGATGTGTCTGCTGCTAGAACTCTGTGTGGCATTGACCTGGTCTCTAATCTGAGCTGCTGTTAACCTGCAATTTCTGAGGCTGGTGACTCGGATGAACTTATCCTCCGCAGCAGAGGTGACTCTTGGTCTTGCTTTCCTGGGGCGATCTGCATGTGAGCCAGTTTCTTTGTAGCGCTTGATGGTTTTTGTGACTGCACTTGGGGACACTTTCAAAGTTTTCCCAATTTTTCGGACTGACTGACCTTCATTTCTTAAAGTAATGATGGCCACTCGTTTTTCTTTACTTAGCTGCTTTTTTCTTGCCATAATACAAATTCTAACAGTCTATTCAGTAGAACTATCAGCTCTGTATCCACCTGACTTCTCCACAACACAACTGATGGTCCCAACCCCATTTATAAGGCAAGAAATCCCACTTATTAAACCTGACAGGGCACACCTGTGAAGTGAAAACCATTTCAGGTGACTACCTCTTGAAGCTCATCAAGAGAATGCCAAGAGTGTGCAAAGCAGTAATCAAAGCAAAAGGTGGCTACTTTGAAGAACCTAGAATATGACATATTTTCAGTTGTTTCACACTTTTTTGTTATGTATATAATTCCACATGTGTTAATTCATAGTTTTGATGCCTTCAGTGTGAATCTACAATTTCCATAGTCATGAAAATAAAGAAACTCTTTGAATGAGAAGGTGTCCAAACTTTTGGTCTATACTGTATATACTAGCAGATATATACCAGCTTCGCACAGGTATATTTCATCTATTTCCTTTTATGTTTCGGTGTGTCGTAAAAAGAGATCAACAGTATCCCCCCCTAACACATGAATCTACAGTACCCGCCCTCTTAAGAATGACCTCCACAGTGCCTGCCCCTTTAACATTGACCTCCACAATCACCGCCCCTTTAACATTGACCTCCACAGTGCCCATCCATTCAACAGTGACCGCCCCTTTAACAGTGGCCTCCACAGTGCCTGTCCCCTTAACAGTGGCCTCCACAGTGCCTGCCCCTTTAACAGTGGCCTCCACAGTGCCTGCCCCTTTAACAGTGGCCTCCACAGTGCCCGCCCCTTTAACAGTGGCCTCCACAGTGCCAGCCCCTTTAACAGTGGCCTCCACAGTCCCCTGCCCCTTAACAATGACCTCCACAGTGGCTGCCCTATTATTAGTAACATCCACAGTACCCCGTTTCCTTAACAGTGATTTCCACTATAATCCATTGCCTAAACAGTAACCTCCACATCAGTTGTCTCTTTAATAGTGACCTCGACAGTCCATCACCCCCTTAACAGTAACCTTCACAGCGGCCGGCCCTTTTTTTGTGACCTCCATAGTATCCCATCTCGTTAACAGTAATTTACACAATAACACGCCCCCTTAACAGTGACCTCCACAGAGCTCTGTTATCTTAAAATGTGACCTCCACAACACCCCGCCCCTTAACTGTGACCTCTACAGCAATCTGCCCCTTAACACTGACCTCCATATAGGACCGTCCCCTTAACTGTGACCTCCATAGCACTTTGCTCCCTTAGCAGTGTCATCCACAGCGCTCTGCCCCTTTAAAGCTGACCTACAGCAGAGAAGAAAAATGTCTTTGTTGATTTGGAGTAAAATTGTGTGTGTGTGTGGAGACTAAGGGCCCGCAAGCTTCTATTGGGTGATAAGGGTCATGTGACCGTGTGTAGGGCAGTTGGCAGATGAGGAGAAAGACTTGCATGCTTCTATTGGCTAATGCATTTTTATCTCAGGAATGATACGTCCTAGAGAGCTGAGACCCAATCTAAAACCTTCCTGGACACCTGATGTACCTGTCTGGCAAATGTTGTCATTGT
The DNA here is from genome assembly GCF_014858855.1 of Bufo gargarizans. NCBI lineage: Eukaryota > Metazoa > Chordata > Amphibia > Anura > Bufonidae > Bufo > Bufo gargarizans. The sequence goes on along the minus strand of NC_058081.1, from coordinate 423,467,998 downwards.
AAATGCAATGGTGCGGATTCCTTTAGCGGACATACATACATACACTCAGCTTTATATAATTCTTTTTTTTATTTTTTATTTTTATTCTGAAGGCTGTATTTGGAGTCAGAAAGGATTTTGTTATTTCCCCTAGATCAGTACAGGAGGCTGAACTAGATGGCCTAATAGTTTTCTTCTTTTTAGAGTCAGTTTGGGTTACCTTGCAGCTTAAAGGGGTTGTCCAGGTTCAGAGCTGAACCTGGACATCCCTCCATTTTCACCCCGGCAGCCCCCCTGACATGAGCATCGGAGCAGTTCATGCTCCGATGCTCTCCTTTGCCCTGCGCTAAATCGCGCAGGGCAAAGGCATTTTTCTGAGTTCCGGTGACATACCGGGCTCTCTATGGGGCTGACAGGCAGCCCGGTGACGTCACCGGCACTGATGGGCGGGATTTGGCTCTGCCCTAGCCAGTAAAACGGCTAGGGCAGAGCTAAAGCCCGCCCCTCAGAGCCGGTGACGTCACCGAACACACTGCTGGGCGGAAGTTACCGCCCGGCAGTGTGTTATTGAAAACACAAGAGCCTGTGCCCTGCGCGATCTAGCGCGGGGCACAGGAGCGCATCGGAGCATGAGATGCTCCGATGCCAGGCTCAGAAAGGCTGCCGGGGTGAAAATAAGGGTATGTCCGGGTTCAGCTCTGAACCCGGACAACCCCTTTAATAATCATAAGGTAACTCGTGTAAGTGTGATATATAGACCACCTAGCCAAGTCAAAGAATTAGATGATCTACTAGTTGAAGAAATAGCTAAAATGACATTGAAGGGGGAAGTTATCATTATGGGAGACTTTAATCTTCCTGATGTAAACTGAAAAATCAAAATAGCTAGTTCTGCCAGGAGTACCGATTATTCAAAATTCCCTACTGGGATTATCTCTACAGCAAGTATTTGAGGAGCCAACCTAGAAGGAGGCCATTTTAGATTTAGTATTCACAAATGGGAATTTGGTATCTGATATTACTGTAGGGCCCCATGCACACGGCCGTTGTTCACAGCCGTGTGCGGGCCGTGGAACCGCGGCCTGGATCCCTCCTGAGAGCAGGAGCGCATGGCGTCACTGGTTGCTATGACGCCTTGCGCTCCCTGCTGCCGCCGCTATGCAGTAATACACTGGTATGATCTATACCAGTGTATTACTGTACTGTGCTGGCAGCAGGGAGCGCACGGCGTCATAGCAACCAGTGACGCCGTGCGCTCCTGCTCTCAGGAGGGATCCAGGCCGCGGTTCCACGGCCCGCACACGGCGGTGAACAACGGCCGTGTGCATGGGGCCTAGGGGAAAGCTTGGGATCTAGTGATCACCAGTCAGTGTGGTTTACGATAAGTACAGTGACTGAGTCACACCACACAAAAACAAAAGTTTTAGATTTTAGAAAAACTGACTTTTCTAAAATTAGATTAGTGGGATACGAGTCCGTATCAAATTGGAACAGTTTCAATGGAGTCCAGGAGAAATGGGACTACTTAAAGGTGGCACTATTGAAGGCAACAGAAAATTGCACTAGGCTCGGCAGTAAAAGCCAAAAAAGGAAGAGACCACCGTGTTACTCAGCAGAAGTGGCCAAAATCAGTAAATACAAAAAGATAGCATTTAGTAATTATAAAAAAAAAAAAAAAAAGAGGATGACAGGCAAATTTTTTAGATTAGGAAGAGAGAGGCCAAACAAGTTATAAGAACTTCTAAAGCACAGGCAGAAGAGAAATTAGCTCAGTCAGTTAAAAAAGGCAATAAGACATTCTTAACCCTTTAGTGACCAAGCCTGTTTGGGCCTTTATGACCAAGCGTTTTTCTTACTTTTTTCATGGTTTCGTTCCAAGAGCTATAACTTTATTTTTTTGTCTATATAGCTTTATGAGGGCTTGTTTTTTACGGGACAAGTTGTAGTTTTTAATGGCACCATTTTGGGGTACACATAACTTTCTGATTAACTTTTATTAACTCTTTCTGGGAGGGAGATGAGGGAAAATAGCAATACTGCCACTGCGTTTTTACGGCGTTCATTTTTCGGTACAAATAACATAATATCTTTAATCTCTGGGTCAGTACGATTACAGTGATACTAAATACTTATAATTTTACGTTTTACTACTTTTTTTTCCAATAAAACCCCTTTTATTAACCCAAAAAATTATTTTGCATTGCCACTTCAAAAAACCCATAACTTTTTTTTTTTTTTTCTTTTTCTATGGAGTTGTGTGAGGGCTTGACTTTTGAGGGACAACTTGTATTTTTCATTGGTATCATTTTGGAGTAAATGGCGCTTCTTGATTGCTTGTTATTACATTTTTTTCGGTGGAAACTAAGAATAAATTAGAAATTCTGTCTTCTTTTTATTTTAATTTTTTACGGCGTTCACCATAGGGGATAATTTATGTAATATTTATGTAGTCCGGGTAGTTACGGACGCGGCAATGCCAAACATATGGGGGATATTTTTTTTTTGCAATTTTTTTCATTGAAAAGCGTATTTTCAATGGAAAAAAAGGCATATTTTTTATTTTATGGATTTTTTTTTTTAAATGTGTATTTTTTTTAAAAAAAATGTACTACTTAAAAGTCCCACAAGGGGACTATAATATACAGTATTTTGATTGCTTTTAAAATGTAATGCATTATCTCTATAAGGCATTACATTTCAATAGCAATGCTATTCAAACCTTGGCCAGCAGGCTGCGCCAGAGGCGCACAGCCTGCTGGAGATAACTGAAGACAGGCTCGGGGCCCTGATCGGAAGCAAGGTAAGCTTCCGAACACATCAGCACCCCGCAATCTTATTTTCGGGGTGCTGATGGGAGACAGAGGGAGTCCGCTCCCTCTGTCACTACTTTACATGCAGCGGGCGCCATTGCGCCCGGCATGTAAAGGGTTAAACAGCCCGGATCGGCACTCCTGCCGGTCCGGTCTGTTAGAGCAGGGTCCCGGCTTTCATGTGAGAGCAGGGTCCGCGCTCCCCGCTGCACGGGGGGAGCCGTGCAGTGCTTAGACCGGGCCGCCGTAAGAACGCGGCGGCCCAGCTTAACGCCCCTTAGTGACCGCCGTAAAAACACGTATGGGTGGTCACTAAGGGGTTAAGATAAATAAATGAAAAAAGGAAACTTAAAAAAGGAATTACCAAATTAAAAACCAAAAAAGGAAAGCATATGGAAGAAGATAAAGAACTAGCTGACTGGCTTATATTGTTTATTATCTTTATCAGCGAAATTTCTGAAGGCCTCGATGGTAATACAGGTCCTTCTAAAAAAATTAGCATATTGTGATAAAGTTCATTATTTTCTGTAATGTACTGATAAACATTAGACTTTCATATATTTTAGATTCATTACACACCAACTGAAGTAGTTCAAGCCTTTTTTTGTTTTAATATTGATGATTTTGGCATACAGCTCATGAAAACCCCAAATTCCTATCTAAAAAAATTTGCATATCATGAAAAGGTTCTCTAAACGAGCTATTAACCTAATCATCTGAATCAACTAATTAACTCTAAACACCTGCAAAAGATTCCTGAGGATTTTAAAAACTCCCAGCCTGGTTCATTACTCAAAACCGCAATCATGGGTAAGACTGCCGACCTGACTGCTGTCCAGAAGGCCATCATTGACACCCTCAAGCAAGAGGGTAAGACACAGAAAGAAATTTCTGAACGAATAGGCTGTTCCCAGAGTGCTGTATCAAGGCACCTCAGTGGGAAGTCTGTGGGAAGGAAAAAGTGTGGCAGAAAACGCTGCACAACGAGAAGAGGTGACCGGACCCTGAGGAAGATTGTGGAGAAGGACCGATTCCAGACCTTGGGGGACCTGCGGAAGCAGTGGACTGAGTCTGGAGTAGAAACATCCAGAGCCACTGTGTACAGGCGTGTGCAGGAAATGGGCTACAGGTGCCGCATTCCCCAGGTCAAGCCACTTTTGAACCAGAAATAGCGGCAGAAGCGCCTGACCTGGGCTACAGAGAAGCAGCACTGGACTGTTGCATGTCATTCGGAAATCAAGGTGCCAGAGTCTGGAGGAAGACTGGGGAGAGGGAAATGCCAAAATGCCTGAAGTCCAGTGTCAAGTACCCACAGTCAGTGATGGTCTGGGGTGCCATGTCAGCTGCTGGTGTTGGTCCACTGTGTTTTATCAAGGGCAGGGTCAATGCAGCTAGCTATCAGGAGATTTTGGAGCACTTCATGCTTCCATCTGCTGAAAAGCTTTATGGAGATGAAGATTTCATTTTTCAGCACGACCTGGCACCTGCTCACAGTGCCAAAACCACTGTTAAATGTTTTACTGACCATGGTATTACTGTGCTCAATTGGCCTGCCAACTCTCCTGACCTGAACCCCATAGAGAATCTGTGGGATATTGGGAAGAGAAAGTTGAGAGACGCAAGACCCAACACTCTGGATGAGCTTAAGGCCGCTATCGAAGCATCCTGGGCCTCCATAACACCTCAGCAGTGCCACAGGCTGATTGCCTCCATGCCACGCCGCATTGAAGCAGTCATTTCTGCAAAAGGATTCCCGACCAAGTATTGAGTGCATAACTGAACAGAATTATTTGAAGGTTGACTTTTTTTGTATTAAAAACACTTTTCTTTTATTGGTCGGATGAAATATGCTAATTTTTTGAGATAGGAAATTTGGGTTTTCATGAGCTGTATGCCAAAATCATCAATATTAAAACAATAAAAGGCTTGAACTACTTCAGTTGGTGTGCAATGAATCTAAAATATATGAAAGTCTAATGTTTATCAGTACATTACAGAAAATAATGAACTTTATCACAATATGCTAATTTTTTTAGAAGGACCTGTATGTGTCTTTTTGCTGATGACAGAGATTTGTAACAGGGTTGATGTTCCTGGAGGGATACACCAAATGGAAAAGGATTTAGGAAAACTAGAGGAATGGTAAAAAATCTGGTAACTAAAATTTTATGTTAAGTGCAAGATAATGCACCTGGGGTGTAAAAACCCAAGAGCAGAATATAAAATCTGTGATACAGTCCTAACCTCAGTAACTGAGGAAAGGGATTTAGGGGGTCATTATTTCGGAAGACTTAAAGGTAGGCAGACAATGTCATAGAGCAGCAGGAAATACTAGCAGAATGCTTGGGTGTATAGGGAGAGGCATTACCAGTAGAAAGCGGGAGGTGCTCATGCTGCTCTACAGAGCACTAGTGAGACCTCATTTGGAGTATTGTACCATATCTCCAGAAGGATATTGCTACTTTGGAGAGAATTTAGAGAAGAGCTACTAAACTAGTACATGGATTGCAGGATAAAACTTGCCAGGAAAGCTTAAACACTTTAACCTGTACAGGTCCTTCTAAAAAAAAATAGCATATTGTGATAAAGTTCATTATTTTCTGTAATGTACTGATAAACATTAGACTTTCATATATTTTAGATTCATTACACACCAACTGAAGTAGTTCAAGCCTTTTATTGTTTTAATATTGATGATTTTGGCATACAGCTCATAAAAACCCCAAATTCCTATCTAAAAAAATTAGCATATCATGAAAAGGTTCTCTAAACAAGCTATTAACCTAATCATCTGAATCAACTAATTAACTCTAAACACCTGCAAAAGATTCCTGAGGCTTTTAAAAACTCCCAGCCTGGTTCATTACTCAAAACCACAATCATGGGTAAGACTGCCGACCTGACTGCTGTCCAGAAGGCCATCATTGACACCCTCAAGCAAGAGGGTAAGACACAGAAAGAAATTTCTGAACGAATAGGCTGTTCCCAGAGTGCTGTATCAAGGCACCTCAGTGGGAAGTCTGTGGGAAGGAAAAAGTGTGGCAGAAAACGCTGCACAACGAGAAGAGGTGACCGGACCCTGAGGAAGATTGTGGAGAAGGACCGATTCCAGACCTTGGGGGACCTGCGGAAGCAGTGGACTGAGTCTGGAGTAGAAACATCCAGAGCCACCGTGTACAGGCGTGTGCAGGAAATGGGCTATAGGTGCCGCATTCCCCAGGTCAAGCCACTTTTGAACCAGAAACAGCGGCAGAAGCGCCTGACCTGGGCTACAGAGAAGCAGCACTGGACTGTTGCTCAGTGGTCCAAAGTACTTTTTTTGGATGAAAGCAAATTTTGCATGTCATTCGGAAATCAAGGTGCCAGAGTCTGGAGGAAGACTGGGGAGAGGGAAATGCCAAAATGCCTGAAGTCCAGTGTCAAGTACCCACAGTCAGTGATGGTCTGGGGTGCCATGTCAGCTGCTGGTGTTGGTCCACTGTGTTTTATCAAGGGCATGGTCAATGAAGCTAGCTATCAGGAGATTTTGGAGCACTAAATGCTTCCATCTGCTGAAAAGCTTTATGGAGATGAAGATTTCATTTTCCAGCACGACCTGGCACCTGCTCACAGTGCCAAAACCACTGGTAAATGGTTTACTGACCATGGTATTACTGTGCTCAATTGGCCTGCCAACTCTCCTGACCTGAACCCCATAGAGAATCTGTGGGATATTGGGAAGAGAAAGTTGAGAGACGCAAGACCCAACACTCTGGATGAGCTTAAGGCCGCTATCGAAGCATCCTGGGCCTCCATAACACCTCAGCAGTGCCACAGGCTGATTGCCTCCATGCCACGCTGCATTGAAGCAGTAATTTCTGCAAAAGGATTCCCGACCAAGTATTGAGTGCATAACTGAACATAATTCTCTGAAGGTTGACTTTTTTTTTGTATTAAAAACACTTTTCTTTTATTGGTCGGATGAAATATGCTAATTTTTTTTAGATATTAAAACAATAAAAGGCTTGAACTACTTCAGTTGGTGTGTAATGAATCTAAAATATATGAAAGTCTGTTTATCAGTACATTACGGAAAATAATGAACTTTATCACAATATGCTAATTTTTTTAGAAGGACCTGTATAGCTTGGAAGAAAGACGAGACAGAGGGGATATGATAGAAACTTTTAAATCCATAAAGGGAATCGGCAAGGTAAAAGAGGAGAGAATATTTAAAAGAAGAAAAACTGCTACAAGAGGACATAGTTTTAAATTAGAGGGACAAAGGCTTAAAAGTAATATCAGGAAGTATTACTTTACTGAAGAGTAGTGGATGCATGGAATAGCCTTCCTGCAGAAGTGGTAGCTGCAAATACAGTGACGAAGTTTAAGCATGCATGGGATAGGCATAAGGCCATCCTTCATATAAGATAGGGCCAAGGGCTATTTATAATATTTAGTATATTGGGCAGACTAGATGTGCCAAATGGTTCTTTTATGCCGACACATTCTATGTTTCTGTTTTAAGGTACTGACTCCCGAAGATTTGGAAGCTGCACAGAAAGCTGTTGCCTTTGGGTGCATAAAATATGCAGACTTGTCCCACAACAGGATGAATGACTATTTCTTCTCATTTGACAAAATGTTGGATGATCGAGGGAACACAGCTGCCTATTTGCTGTATGCTTTTACCAGAATAAGGTACAGACAGTGACATGTAATGAATATCACATTTTATATTCACCTTTCTTATATATGTACATCTCTTTAAAATATTAAGTGTTCTATCACCTAAATTTAAAAAGCACATGAAGAATTCCTTAAAATAATAAAAGAAGCTATATTCACTCCTCTACAACTCCTATGCTGATGTTTGTCGTGTCCCCCACCAGTGTCTGTTCTTTCTGCGATGATTCATTGCAATTTTACTGTGGACATATATGGAAAAATTGGCTTCCCTCTGCAATAGCAGTAGATGCTAGAGAAGCCTGATCTGTGGCAATCAGTTTGATTCTTTTTGAGGAGGAGGATTCCTATGTAGTCATTTAACTTAAAGGACAGAATACATATTATCTGTTTATTGTGATCTTCTGTCAGGTCTATTGCAAGATTGGCAAATATCACTGATGAACAACTGCACATAGCAGCTCTGGAAACAGAGATAAATTTACAGCATGAGAAGGAGTGGAAACTTGGCAAAAGCATCCTCCGGTTCCCTGAGATTCTGCAGAAGATTTTGGATGACCTCTTGCTACACACTCTATGTGATTACCTATATGAATTGGCCACCACCTTCACAGAGTTCTATGATAACTGCTACTGTGTGGAAAAGGATAGACAAACTGGTAAGTACACACTTTTATTGTAAGTAACTGACTTAAAGGGTTTCTCTGGAAATTATGAAAATACTTAAATATTACTTTATTATAAATACATTCCCAAAATACTTTTCAGTAGTTATAAGAACTCTCTTTGTCTAGGACAAATAAAATGGTCGTCATCCTATTAGTACACACAAAATCTGTCCTAATCAGGCAGTTACTTCAGTACATTTAGCTGCCTCATCTTCTCAGGTACCATGATCTTGAATACAGCTGATAAGATCTATCGCTAAGGTGTGCTTCTTCAAGTACTACTTACTCAACACGTGGATTGTCTGAGGCCTTAAGTGCAGAACATGCCGCACAGCGTTGATTTTGACGTATGGGGGGAGCTGAGCGAAGTGCATGGAATTGGGTCAGCTAAGACGTCATACACAGTTTTTGTAATCATATTCACTTTACATGGATGGGTCTTTATGCTCAAGGTACTTACAGAATAACAACGGCACAGCACAGGTGTTTGATGTTAAAAGTTTTTTTATTTCTTATGATTTTGCTTAAATTACTTGGCAATATGATGTTCAAGTCGTATGTACATTCTATCTGGATACTTTAATTGTATTAATGCTACTGAATATTGTCCTACGACTGTCATTGATATTTGCTTTGTGTTTTCAATAAAGCAAATTTTTAAAGATCTATTGCTAAATCTCTATGGGAATGGAGTTCATGAGGAAACGTGAAGAACAGAGAGGATAGACAGGACAGACTGTGGTAATGGAGACTTCATACAAATGCTGCTGCTCATTAGCCACATCCCCCACCCTCTTCTCTGTACTGCATGTCTCCTCATTCCCATGGAGATTCAGCTAAAGATCATATCAAACTGTATTAAGAATCATAATCCCTGAGAAGCAGAGAGGAGGATGAGGCAGCTCTTTAGCTCACTGCTGGGAAGTAACTTGTCCTGTATGATTAGGACAGGTTTTATGTGCACTAATAGGATCACATCCATTTTAATTCTCCTAATGATTGCTCCCTAGACAAAAGAGCCATTATAATTAATAAAAGATATTTGGGAATATATTTATAATAAATGCATTTATTTAAGTATTTTCAATAATTGTATTTTCTTAACCACTTAAACCCCGCTAGCTGAAACTCCCTTAATGACCAGGCCACTTTTTACACGTCTGCACTACACTACTTTCACCGTTTATTGCTCGGTCATGCAACTTGCCACCCAAATGAATTTTACCTCCTTTTCTTCTCACTAATAGAGCTTTCATTTGGTGGTATTTCATTACTGCTGACATTTACTTTTTTTGTTATTAATCAAAATTTAACGATTTTTTTGCAAAAAAATGATATTTTTCACTTTCAGCTGTAAAATTTTGCAAAAAAAAACAACATCCATATATAAATTTTTCGCTAAATTTATTGTTCTACATGTCTTTGATTAAAAAAAAATGTTTGGGCAAAAAAAAATAATGGTTTGGGTAAAAGTTATAGCGTTTACAAACTATGGTACAAAAATGTGAATTTCCGCTTTTTGAAGCAGCTCTGACTTTCTGAGCACCTGTCATGTTTCCTGAGGTTCTAGAATGCCCAGACAGTAGAAAACCCCCACAAATGACCCCATTTCGGAAAGTAGATGGGAATAGTGAGTTTATAGAACTTTTTATTTTTTGTCACAAGTTAGCGGAAAATGATTTTTCTTTTTTCTTTTTTTTCTTCTTACAAAGTCTCATATTCCACTAACTTGTGACAAAAAATAAAAACTTCCATGAACTCACTATGCCCATCACAAAATACCTTGGGGTGTCTTCTTTCCAAAATGGGGTCACTTGTGGCGTAGTTATACTGCCCTGGCATTCTAGGGGCCCAGATGTGTGAGAAGTAGTTTGCAATCAAAATCTGTAAAAAATGACCGGTGAAATCCGAAAGGTGCACTTTGGAATGTGGGTCCCTTTGCCCACCTAGGCTGCAAAAAGTGTCACACATGTGGTATCGCCGTACTCAGGAGAAGTTGGGGAATGTGTTTTGGGGTGTCATTTTACATATACCCATGCTGGGCGAGATAAATATCTTGGTCAAATGCCAACTTTGTATAAAAAAAATTGGAAAAGATATTTCTCTCACCCGCCATGGGTATATGTAAAATGACACCCCAAAACACATTCCCCAACTTCTCCTGAGTACGGCGATACCACATGTGTGACACCTTTTTGCAGCCAAGGTGGGCAAAGGGGCACATATTCCATATTTTTTACCTTTATAGAACAAACCTCTCCTTCCCCATGGGTCAATGTGCAAAGCGCAAATCGCCCAAAGATGTGGTGAAGTGCGTTATGCACTTTGTCCCAGGTGAAAGGAGACGTTTGCAGCAGCTGTATGTGAATGGGCCCTAATAGCCCTGTGTTCCTGTCCTGGTGAGATGTGATCCCTATGCTAGGTGTACCTGTGTGTGGTACTTCCGGAAACACTCCCCAAAGCATAGGGCAGGGTGGTCAGGACAGTCAGGACAGAAATAGCGGGTGTCACGCCTTATTCCACTACTGCTACAGACGCAACATATTTTTCGCGGTGACTGTTGGGTTGAGGTACCGGCAACGACATTGGGGAAATGTCGCTCGTGTAGACGGCTAACTACACTGGTGGATGAGGCCACGGAACCTCCTGGGTACAGGAGGTTCTCTATGATCTCTTCCTGAAATTTGAGGAAGGATCCAGTTCTCCCAGCCTTACTGTAGAGAACAAAACTATTATACAGAGCCAATTGAATCAAATATACAGACACCTTCTTATACCAGCGTCTGTTCTGCGGGAAACTCTCCATTTCACCGCGAGCAGTTCTTCGTTACACAATGCAGCCCTCTCCCCCCTTGCAAGACGGGTGGTAACGAGCCGTTGGGGGAAGCCCGCGCGACTAGTTCGCGCGGTGCCACAAGCGCCAATCTGTTCTAGAAACAAATGCCTAAAGAGGGCCACACTTGTGTAGAAATTGTCCACATACAGATGGTACCCCTTGCCGAATAAGGTTGACACTAAGTCCCAGACTGTCTTCCCACTGCTCCCCAGGTAGTCAGGGCAACCGACCGGCTCCAGGGTCTGATCTTTTCCCTCATAGATCCGAAATTTGTGGGTATAGCCTGTGGCCCTTTCACAGAGCTTATACAATTTGACCCCATACCGGGCGCGCTTGCTTGGGATGTATTGTTTGAAGACAAGGCGCCCGGTAAAATGTATTAGGGACTCGTCTACGCAGATGTTTTGCTCTGGGATATACAAATCTGCAAATTTCTGGTTGAAATGGTCTATGAGGGGCCGAATTTTGTGGAGCCGGTCAAAAGCTGGTCGGCCTCTTGGACGGGAGGCAGTGTTGTCGCTAAAGTGCAGGAAACGCAGGATGGCCTCAAAACGTGCCCTGGACATAGCAGCTGAGAACATGGGCATGTGATAAATTGGGTTCGTGGACCAATATGACCGCAATTCATGCTTTTTAGTTAGACCCATGTTGAGGAGAAGGCCCAGAAAAATTTTAATTTCGGAAACTTGGGACTGGTTTCCACCGGAAAGGCTGGGCATAATAGCTTCCCGGGTTGGCGGTTATAAATTGTGTGGCATACCTGTTTGTTTCGGCCACGACTATGTCTAAGAGCTCCGCAGTCAAGAACAGCTCAACAAATCCCAGGGCCGAGCCGTCTCAACCCGAACTGCAGACTGGGCGGTGAAAGGGGGAACTACAAGTGCGGCTGAAGTTGGGGACTGCCAATCAGGGTTTGCCAGCACCTCAGGGATTCTAGGGGGTCTACGGACCCGTCTTTGCAGTGGCTGCGACAGGGTCACTACTGCTCGTGCCACCGTACCAGCTTCAACTGCCCTTCTGGTGCTCGCCACTTCACCAGGTTGTACGGCAGTGCTGGTACTAGGTCCAGGGAGGGCTGCGCTGCTGGTGTATGCCTCACCACGTAATCCGACAGCGCCAGCCCCACTCTGCTGCCTTTGAAGCGGATCCTGCGCAACCTGTGGTCTAGCGACACGGGGCCGGGTACGCCTGGTGCTATCAGGGACCTCAGCCTCCTCGTCCGAACTTTGGGTCAGAGAGCCACTGCTTTCTACAGGTTCGTATTCTGACCCGCTAGATTCATCAGATGAGGGTTCCCATTCCTCATCCGACTGGGTCAGAAGCCTGTAGGCCTCTTCAGAAGAATACCCCCTGTTTGACATTTGGGCAACTAAATTTAGGGGTATTCGCTGAGACTACCCAAGAAACAAAAGCAAGCCTGTCTTACAAATGGGAGGCTAGCGAAGTACCGGAGGCCACTGCGGTTGATAAAAAATATCAAAACATTTTTTTATCGCCACAGCGCGTGTAAAGTGAATGTGCAGTGATCAAAAAATATATACACTGATCACTTTTTTTCTTTCACTAGTGATTGACAGGGGCGATCAAATGGGTGATCAAAGGGTTAATTGGGGTGCAGGGGGTGATCTGGGGCTAAAGTGTGGTGTTGGTGCTACTTCTCCTCTGCTGGATCCAACCAACCAAAAGGACCAGCAGAGAAGCAGGGCAGCCATATAACAGATCATATTTACTAATATGATCTGTTATCTGGCACTTGATTGTTTTGTTTTTTTTAAATCATCAGCTTGCTGGCCGCGATCATTGGCTGGTAAGCTGATGACGTGACCCCCCTTGACGAAATTCCGGTCCGCACTGCGCATGCGCGGGCCGGCTAAGCGCGTCATCTCGCCTCCGGACCGCAGATCTGCGTTAGACGGTCCGGAGGCGGTTAATACCCAGAGAAACCCTTTAAAGACCACACCACGCATTAGAGTCCCCACCGCGTATTAGAGTTATGTTGGCTGAACCTACAGAAAGGACCAATGAACAATCAGTACCTCCTAACTTTCCCCCGAAAGATGTCTGGGGAGAAAAGGATTAGGCACTTTGAATTTTGTTCTTCACAGAGTTAAGTTGCTGCCAGAGGTTGAAGGTAACTGGGCATCCTTACTCTTGGTGTAATTTCACACTACAGATTTAAAATAAACGTACTGTATACAGTGTATACAGGTCCTTCTAAAAAAATTAGCATATTGTGATAAAGTTCATTATTTTCTGTAATGTACTGATAAACATTAGACTTTCATATATTTTAGATTCATTACACACCAACTGAAGTAGTTCAAGCCTTTTATTGTTTTAATATTGATGATTTTGGCATACAGCTCATGAAAACCCAAATTTCCTATCTCAAAAAATTAGCATATTTCATCCGACCAATAAAAGAAAAGTGTTTTTAATACAAAAAAAGTCAACCTTTAAATAATTATGTTCAGTTATGCACTCAATACTTGGTCAGGAATCCTTTTGCAGAAATGACTGCTTCAATGCGGCGTGGCATGGAGGCAATCAGCCTGTGGCACTGCTGAGGTGTTATGGAGGCCCAGGATGCTTCGATAGCGGCCTTAAGCTCATCCAGAGTGTTGGGTCTTGCGTCTCTCAACTTTCTCTTCCCAATATCCCACAGATTCTCTATGGGGTTCAGGTTAGGAGAGTTGTCAGGCCAATTGAGCACAGTAATACCATGGTCAGTAAACCATTTACCAGTGGTTTGGGCACTGTGAGCAGGTGCCAGGTCGTGCTGAAAAATGAAATCTTCATCTCCATAAAGCTTTTCAGCAGATGGAAGCATGAAGTGCTCCAAAATCTCCTGTTAGCTAGCTGAATTCACCCTGCCCTTGATAAAACACAGTGGACCAACACCAGCAGCTGACATGGCACCCCAGACCATCACTGACTGTGGGTACTTGACACTGGACTTCAGGCATTTTGGCATTTCCCTCTCCCCAGTCTTCCTCCAGACTCTGGCACCTTGATTTCCGAATGATATGCAACAGTCCAGTGCTGCTTCTCTGTAGCCCAGGTTAGGCGCTTCTGCCGCTGTTTCTGGTTCAAAAGTGGCTTGACCTGGGGAATGCGGCACCTGTAGCCCATTTCCTGCACACGCCTGTACACGGTGGCTCTGGATGTTTCTACTCCAGACTCAGTCCACTGCTTCCGCAGGTCCCCCAAGGTCTGGAATCTGTCCTTCTCCACAATCTTCCTCAGGGTCCGGTCACCTCTTCTCGTTGTGCAGCGTTTTCTGCCACACTTTTTCCTTCCCACAGACTTCCCACTGAGGTGCCTTGATACAGCACTCTGGGAACAGCCTATTCGTTCAGAAATTTCTTTCTGTGTCTTACCCTCTTGCTTGAGGGTGTCAATGATGGCCTTCTGGACAGCAGTCAGGTCGGCAGTCTTACCCATGATTGCGGTTTTGAGTAATGAACCAGGCTGGGAGTTTTTAAAAGCCTCAGGAATCTTTTGCATGTGTTTAGAGTTAATTAGTTGATTCAGATGATTAGGTTAATAGCTCGTTTAGAGAACTTTTTCATGATATGCTAGTTTTTTGAGATAGGAATTTTGGGTTTTCATGAGCTGTATGCCAAAATCATCAATATTAAAACAATAAAAGGCTTGAACTACTTCAGTTGGTGTGTAATGAATCTAAAATATATGAAAGTCTAATGTTTATCAGTACATTACAGAAAATAATGAACTTTATCACAATATGCTAATTTTTTTAGAATGACCTGTATATATTATACATAATGCATAAAGAAAACCCAAAAAATAAATGTATGGGGTCATTTATCAAACTGGTTTAGAGTAGAACTGGCTTAGTTTCCCATAACAACCAATCAGATTTCACATTTAACAGCTCCTTTGGAAAATGAAAGGTGGAATCTGGTTGCTATGGGCAACTAAGCCAGTTCTACTTTTCACCAGTTTGATAAATAACCCTAGTAGTCTCTATTTGATTTCAAAGTGACCCTCTATAGCAGGCATCCTCAAACTGCGGCCCTCCAGCTGTTGTAAAACTACAACTCCCACAATGCCCTGCTGTAGGCTGATACCTGTAGGCTGTTCAGGCATGCTGGGAGTGCAACAGCTGGAGGGCCGCAGTTTGAAGATGCCTGCTCTATAGTGATGTTAGTTTAAAATACACTGTCTGGCTTACTTATAAATTGCAGTGGGCAAAATCTGTGGAAGATAGGGAATACAGATTACATTACACTAATTAGAGGGATAGATGGTCTTCACTTGCTATCTACAAATGGCTTTTTTGAGTCTTCATAAAAGTTAAAATTAGAATGGCAATAAAGTAATAGTGTGATCTGTCAAACACAGCCTGTTAGAGGCTTTACAGGATTTTACAAGTTGTTACCACTATATTCAAGAGACTCAGGCCACATGACTGTATCCATTTTTTGCAGTCCGCAAATTCTGAATCCACAAGACACGGATACTAGACATATGCATCCTACATTTTTCCCCTTCCGCATGCCACGTGATATATTACAAATGCCTATTCTTATCCGCAAAACAGACAAGAATAGTATGTTTGTTCTTTATATATAGTACAGACCAAAAGTTTGGACACACCTTCTCATTCAAAGAGTTTTCTTTATTTTCATGACTATGAAAATTGTAGATTGACACTGAAGGCATCAAAACTATGCATTAACACATGTGGAATTATATACATAACAAAAAAGTGTGAAACAACTGAAAATATGTCATATTCTAGGTTGTTCAAAGTAGCCACCTTTGCACACTCTTGGCATTCTCTTGATGAGCTTCAAGAGGTAGTCACCTGAAATGGCACACCTGTGAAGTGAAAACCCTGTCAGGTTTAATAAGTGGTATTTTTTGCCTTATAAATGGGGTTGGGACCATCAGTTGTGTTGTGGAGAAGTCGGGTGGATACACAGCTGATAGTCCTACTGAATAGACTGTTAGCTGCTTTTTTCTTGCCATAATACAAATTCTAAGTAAAGAAAAACTAGTGGCCATCATTACTTTAAGAAATGAAGGTCAGTCAGTCCGAAAAATTGGGAAAACTTTGAAAGTGTCCCCAAGTGCAGTCACAAAAACCATCAAGCGCTACAAAGAAACTGGCTCACATGCAGATCGCCCCAGGAAAGGAAGAACAAGAGTCACCTCTGCTGCGGAGGATACGTTCATCCGAGTCACCAGCCTCAGAAATTGCAGGTTAACAGCAGCTCAGATTAGAGACCAGGTCAATGCCACACAGAGTTCTAGCAGCAGACACATCTCTAGAACAACTGTTAAGAGGAGACTGTGTGAATCAGGCCTTCATGGTAGAATATCTGCTAGGAAACCATTGCTAAGGACAGGCAACAAGCAGAAGAGACTTGTTTGGGCTAAAGAACACAAGGAATGGACATTAGACCAGTGGAAATCTGTGCTTTGGTCTGATGAGTCCAAATTTAAATCTTTGGTTCCAACCACCGTGTCTTTATGCGACGCAGAAAAGGTGAACGGATGGACTCTACATGCCTCGTTCCCACCGTGAAGCATGGAGATGGTGGAGTGATGGTGTGGGGGTGCTCTGCTGGTGACACTGTTGGGGATTTATTCAAAATTGAAGGCATACTGAACCAGCATGGCTACCACAGCATCTTGCAGCGGCATGCTATTCCATCCGGTTTGCGTTTAGTTGGACCATCATTTATTTTTCAACAGGACAATGACCCCAAACACACCTCCAGGCTGTGTAAGGGCTATTTGACCATGAAGGAGAGTGATGGGGTGCTGCGCCAGATGACCTGGCCTCCACAGTCACCGGACCTGAACCCAATCGAGCTGGTTTGGGGTGAGCTGGACCGCAGAGTGAAGGCAAAAGGGCCAACAAGTGCTAAGCATCTCTGGGAACTCCTTCAAGACTGTTGGAAGACCATTTCAGGTGACTACCTCTTGAAGCTCATCAAGAGAATGCCAAGTTTGTGCAAAGCCATAATCAAAGCAAAAGGTGGCTACTTTGAAGAACCTAGAATATGACATATTTTCAGTTGTTTCACACTATTTTATGTATATAATTCCACATGTGTTAATTCATAATTTTGATGCCTTCAGTGTGAATCTACAATTTTCATAGTCATGAAAATGAAGAAAACTCTTTGAGAAGGTGTGTCCAAAATTTTGGTCTGTACTGTGTATGTCTGTGTATGTGTATATATATATAAATATATATATATATATATATATATATATGTGTGTGTGTACATATATATATATATATATATATATATTTATTTATTTTATTTTATTTTTTCTTTAAATAGTGCCAGTGTCCCTATATTGTGTTTATCATTGGGGGACCCACATCAGTCACACATTTGTGGCCTATCATTTAGATCAGATGTAAATGTAAAATCCCAGAAAGCCTATTTACAAGTAGCAGCCTGGAAGATTTACTGATCCTATAGATTGTGTTAACATGCTACGCAGGGCCTCAGGATAATAAGTTTGATGCATGGCTAGATATTTTTTTCTAACTTTACTACCTACTGGGTGGCTTACTTTTTGACAGAAATGTATGGCAAAATTGTGGCAGAATTATGTATCTTAGGCCACACCCCTTGGTGAGGGAAGTGCAGTGGATTTTTTTGTAAAACTAGATGCACCAAAAATTCACCAATTTGCACCACAGTTTAGAACACGGTCTTGGTTACATGAGTAAATGTGGGCCAGTATTTTAGAAATGACCAGTTTGAGTTTGCCTAATCAAGAGTCTCCTCACAACAGCTTCTATTAACTAGAACTTTGTGCACAATTAAATACAAAATTCTCCCTACGAATGTGGTCATCCAGTTTATAGAGAGATATCCATTGACTCCTGTGAGAGTGAAATGGACATATTCCAAACTGTGAAATACTGGTTTAACTGTTCTTTTCTGTAATTCTACAGGTCAGATTGTCAAGGTGAACATGGGCAGAATGTTGCTGTGTCATGCTACAGCTGTTGTAATGGCTAAAGGCTTTGATATTCTGGGAATCAAACCTGTACAGAGAATGTAACATTGTACTGACGAACTGAGTTTCTGTTCTTTATTACATGCAGAAATTGATTTTACTTTTCTAAAATAAAGAAATTGGATAATGCAATAATAATACAATTTATTATTTTTATTGTTTCAGAGCTCTCACTGTAGCACTTGACTGAGGTTATCACTGTGTTGCTAGTCATCAATGACCATTCTGTGCATTTTAACGGTTTACATGGAGGAGATTATTACGAATTTCATAATACTGTATATCCACCAGCAATTTAGTTAATAAAGCAGAACTAAAATCTGGAACTTGGACTCCTTGTGCCAAACTTAAAGAGGACATTTCACTACAATAAAAAATCTAAACTAAGCATACAGACATGGAGAGCGGCGCCCAGGGATCTCCCTGCACTTACTATTATCCCTGGGCGCCGCTCTGTTCTCCCGGTATTGGCTCCAGTATCTTCATATTTTCGGCTCAACTCGGTGGAGCCTGCCGGTGTCTCCTTCTCCCAAGCAGCGCTCTGCTCATAGCCTGAGAGTTGTTTTTTTTTTTCTCTCAGGCTGAGCGCTGCTATTGGCCAGCACTCCAGCCTGGGAGAAGGAGACGCCGGCAGTCTCCACCCAGTTGAGCCGAAAATATGAAGATACCGGAGCCTATACCGGGAGAACGGAGCGGCACCCAGGGATAACAGTAAGTATAGGGAGAACCCTGGGTGCTGCTCTCCATGTCTGTATGCTTAGTTTAGATTTTTTTTATGGTAGTGAAAGGTCCTCTTTAACCACTTCAACCCTGCTAGCTGAAACCCCCTTAATGACCAGGCCACTTTTTACACTTCTGCACTACACTACTTTCACTGTTTATTGCTCGGTCATGCAACTTACCACCCAAATGAATTTTACCTCCTTTTCTTCTTACTAATGGAGCTTTCATTTGGTGGTATTTTATTGCTGCTGACATTTTTACTTTTTTTGTTATTAATCGAAATTTAACGATTTTTTTGAAAAAAATGACATTTTTCACTTTCAGTTGACATCCATATATAAATTTTTCGCTAAATTTATTGTTCTACATGTCTTTGATAAAAAAAAAATGTTTGGGTAAAAAAAAAAAATGGTTTGGGTAAAAGTTATAGCATTTACAAACTATGGTACAAAAATGTGAATTTCCGCGTTTTGAAGCAGCTCTGACTTTCTGAGCACCTGTCATGTTTCCTGAGGTTCTACAATGCCCAGACAGTACAAACACCCCACAAATGACCCAATTTCGGAAAGTAGACACCCTAAGGTATTCGCTGATGGGCATAGTGAGTTCATAGAACTTTTTCTTTTTTGTCACAAGTTAGCGGAAAATGATATATTTATTTTTTTTATTATTATTTTCTTACAAAGTCTCATATTCCACTAACTTGTGACAAAAAATAAAAACTTCCATGAACTCACTATGCCCATCACAAAATACCTTGGGGTGTCTTCTTTCCAAAATGGGGTCACTTGTGGCGTAGTTATACTGCCCTGGCATTCTAGGGGCCCAGATGTGTGAGAAGTAGTTTGCAATCCAAATCTGTAAAAAATGACCGGTGAAATCCGAAAGGTGCACTTTAGAATGTGTGCCCCTTTGCCCACCTAGGCTGCAAAAAAGTGTCACACATGTGGTATTGCCGTACTCAGGTGAGAGAAATATCTTGGCAAAAGACAACTTTTCCCATTTTTTTATACAAAGTTGTCATTTGACCAAGATATTTATCTCACCCAGCATGGTTATATGTAAAATAACACCCCAAAACACATTCCCCAACTTCTCCTGAGTACGGCGATACCACATGTGTGACACTTTTTTGCAGCCTAGATGCGCAAAGCGGCCCAAATTCCTTTTAAGAGGGCATTTTTAGACATTTGGATCCCAGACTTCTTCTCACGCTTAAGGGCCCCTAAAAAGCACATGTGACCCCACTTTGGAAAGAAGACACCCCAAGGTATTCAATGAGGGGCCTGGCGAGTTCATTGAATTTTTTTTTTTTTGCATAAGTTAGCGGAAATTGATTTTTTTTTGGGGGGGGTTTTCTCACAAAGTGTCACTTTCCGCTAACTTTGGACAAAAATTTCAATCTTTCATGGACTCAATATGCCTCTCAGCGAATACCTTGGGGTGTCTTCTTTCAAAAATGGGGTCACATGTGGGGTATTTATACTGCCCTGGCATTTTAGGGGCCCTAAAGCGTGAGAAGAAGTCTGGAATATAAATGTCTAAAAAATTTTACGCATTTGGATTCCGTGAGGGGTATGGTGAGTTCATGTGAGATTTTACTTTTTGACACAAGTTAGTGGAATATGAGACTTTGTAAGAAAAAAATAAATAAATCTAACTTGGGCCAAAAAAATGTCCGAATGGAGCCTTACAGGGGGGGTGATCAATGACAGGGATGTGATCAGGGAGTCTATATGGTTGATCACCCCCCTGTAAGGCTCCATTCAGACGTCCGTATGTGTTTTGCGGATCCGATCCATGTATCCGCGGATCCGTAAAAATCATACGGACGTCTGAATGGAGCCTTACAGGGGGGTTATCAATGACAGGGCGGTGATCAGGGAGTCTATATGGGTGATCACCCCCCTGTCATTGATCACCCCCCTGTAAGGCTCCATTCAGACGTCCGTATGTGTTTTGCGGATCCGATCCATGTATCCGTGGATCCGTAAAAATCATACGGACGTCTGAATGGAGCCTTACAGGGGGGGTAATCAATGACAGGGGGGTGATCAGGGAGTCTGTATGGGGTGATCAGGGGTGATCAGTGGTTCATGAAGGGTTAACAAGTGACGGGGTGGGGGGTGTAGTGTAGTGTAGTGGTGTTTGGTGCTACTTTACTGAGCTGCCTGTGTCCTCTGGTGGTCGATCCAAGCAAAAGGGACCACCAGAGGACCAGGTAGCAGGTATATTAGATGCTGTTATCAAAACAGCGTCTAATATACTTGTTAGGGGTTACACCACCTCCTCAGGCAGAGAGTTCCATAGTCTCACCGCTCCTACCGTAAACAAACCTCTTCTATGTTTGTGTACAAACTTTCTTTCCTCCAGACGCAGAGGATGTCCCCTTGACGCAGTCACAGTCCTGGGGATAAATAGATGATGGGATCTCTGTACTGACCCCTGATATACAGTTGCAAGAAAAAGTATGTGAACCCTTTGGAATGATATGGATTTCTGCACAAATTGGTCATAAAATGTGATCTGATCTTCATCTAAGTCACAACAATAGACAATCATACTCTGCTTAAACTAATAACACCCAAAGAATTAAATGTTACCATGTTTTTATTGAACACATCATGTAAACATTCACAGTGCAGGTCGAAAAAGTATGTGAACCCTTAGATTTAGGCCTCTTTCACACTTGCGTTGTCCGGATCCGGCGTGTACTCCACTTGCCGGAATTACACGCCGGATCCGGAAAAACGCAAGTGTACTGAAAGCATTTGAAGACGGATCCGTCTTCAAAATGCTTTCAGTGTTACTATGGCACCCAGGACGCTATTAAAGTCCTGGGTGCCATAGTAGTAGTGGGGAGCGGGGGAGCAGCATACTTACCATCCGTGCGGCTCCCGGGGCGCTCCAGAATGACGTCAGAGCGCCCCATGCGCATGGATCATGTGATCCATGCGATCACGTCATCCATGCGCCTGGGGCGCCCTGACGTCACTCTGGAGCGCCCCGGGAGCCGCACGGATGGTAAGTATGCTGCTCCCTGCTCCCCACTACAGTTTACCATGGCTGCCAGGACTTTAGCGTCCCGGCAGCCATGGTAACCATTGAGAAAAAGCTAAACGTCGCATCCGGCAATGCGCCGAAACGACGTTTAGCTTAAGGCAGGATCCGGATCAATGCCTTTCAATGGGCATTCATTCCGGATCCGGCCTTGCGGCAAGTGTTCCGGATTTTTGGCCGGAGCAAAAAGCGCAGCATGCTGCGCTATTTGCTGCGGCCAAAAAACGTTCCGTTCCGGAACTGAAGACATCCTGATGCATCCTGAAGGACGGACTGTCCATTCAGAATGCATTAGGAAAATCCTGATCAGTATTCTTCCGGCATAGAGCCCCGACGACGGAACTCTATGCCGGAAGACTATAACGCAGGTGTGAAAGGGCCCTTAAAAACTGGTTGTACCTCCTTTGGCAGCAATAACTTCAACCAAACGTTTCCTGTAATTCTTGACCATTCCTCTTTACAGAACTGTTTCAGTTTAGCAATATTCTTGGGATGTCTGGTGAGAATCGCTTTCTTGAGGTCATGCCACATCATCTCAATCAGGTTGAGGTCAAGTCTGTGACTGGGTGTTAGCATACAAGGTTTGTATTGTACTTTATAAGCAACAACCACTGTATGTCATTGCTATATGCCTAGTATATTGTATGGTCACTAGATGGCAGTTTGTGTAACTTCCTGTTTGTCAGTTGTTCAATAAAGTTCGGTTAAGTGCTCGTGCAGTTACCGAGCAGAGGTCAGTTAGACCTAAAAGACTGTCTGCCTGTTCTTTGTTTAGCCTCAGAAAGTATTTCTAGCATGTTATGGGCCCAGGACATGCTACAGAAGCCCTGTATATAACACAGATTACTTCTGGATAGAACCAGATACAGTGAGCTAAAGCAATTGAGTGCAGGAGACATTAACAGAAAGGCAAACAGCAGAAATGGCTGCCACCTTCCCCTCAGCAAAGTTCTCCATCGCAAATCTGACAAGTCAGAACTACCAATCCTGGAAATTTAAGATGAAAATGCTGCTTATAAGAGAAGGTACGTGGAAATGTATAAATGAATCCAGACCTGCACAGCCCACAGAGGAGTGGTTAGACAGAGATCAGAAAGCCCAGAGCTCAATCTCTCTGTGCATAGATGATGATCAAGTCATACATATATGTAACTGTCAAACTGCTAAAGACATGTGGGAAGGATTACAAAAAGTGCATGAAAAAGTTAATCTCAGCAATTAGGCTACTTTCACACTAGCGTTCGGGCGGATCCGTTCTGAACGGATCCGCCCATAATAATGCAGACGGAGGCTCCGTTCAGAACGGATCCGTCTGCATTATATTAGCTAAAAAAAGCTAAGTGTGAAAATAGCCTGGGACGGATCCGTCCAGACTTTCAATGTAAAGTCAATGGGGGACGGATCCGCTTGAAGATTGAGCCACATTGTGGCATCTTCAAACGGATCCGTCCCCATTGACTTACATTGTAAGTCTGGACGGATCCGCACGCCTCCGCACGGCCAGGCGGACACCCGAACGCTGCAAGCAGCGTTCAGCTGTCCGCCTGTCCGTGCGGAGGCGAGCGGAGCGGAGGCTGAACGCCGCCAGACTGATGCAGTCTGAGCGGATCCGCCTCCATTCAGACTGCATCAGGGCTGGACGGCTGCGTTCGGGTCCGCTCGTGAGCTCCTTCAAACGGAGCTCACGAACGGAAACCCGAACGCTAGTGTGAAAGCAGCCTAAACTGTATTTAATCAGAAAGCTGAATCAGACTAAGCTGCAGAAAGACCAGGACATGCAGGACTATATAAGACAGACCTTAGAAATGGTGGAGAGACTGAGAGGGATTGGAGAAGATATAAAAGATTTCCATGTTGCAGCGTTATTGTTAAGTGGACTTCCTGAAAGTTATGAGACACTTGTCACAGCACTGGATGCACATCCAGATGATGAACTGACACTGGAATATGTTAAAGGCAAGCTTGTGGATGAATACAAGCGCAAAACAGAAAGCATGAGTAATGCAAGTGTGTGTTCAGAGACTGCTTTAAAGATGAAATACAAAAATAAAAGCAATAATGTGCAGCTAGAAAAGCAGGAATGCTTTGTGTGCAAAAAACAGGACACCTAAAGGCAGATTGTAGAGTCTGGAAAGCTAGAATGCAAAAACAAAGTGGATTGCAACAAGCTAAGGCTACTTTCACACTTGCGTTTGATCGGATCCGTTCTGAACGGATCCGATCATATTAATGCAGACGGAGGCTCCGTTCAGTACGGATCCGTCTGCATTAATAACTTAGAAAAATTTCTAAGTGCGAAAGTAGCCTGAGCGGATCCGTTCAGACTTTCAATGTAAAGTCAATGGGGGACGGATCCACTTGAAGATTGAGCCATATGGTGTCATCTTCAAGCGGATCCGTTCCCATTGAGTTACATTGGCAGGATGCCCAGAGTACTACGAACAGATAATGGCTCAGAATATACAAGTGGTAAAACACAAGTCATCCTCAGGAAACATGGAATAATGTTCCAAACAACTGTTCCATATAACCTAGAGCAAAATGGAGTTACAGGGAGAATGAACCGCACACTGTGTGAAAGTGGGAGGAGCATGCTATTTGATGCTGATATGCCAACTACATACTGGGAAGAAGCTATCAAGACTGCATGTTCTCTTCAAAATCGTTTGCCAGAAAAAACAACAATAAAAACTCCATATGAACCGTGGAACAAAAAGAAACCAGATTTAAGACACATCACAATTTTTGGAAGTAAAGCCTATGTACACATTCCAAAAAAAAAAAGTTAAAAATGGGATGCGTGTGCAAAAGGAGGAGTACTTGTGGGTTACAGTGAATCTCAAAAAGGATACAGGATTTTACATCAAGACACAAACAAGGTAACAGTCAGCAGAAGTGGGATTATTGTTAAAAGTTCTGTGTGTTTAAAGTTTGAACAACTGACACAAACTATTCAAACTGAAAAAGAATCAACATCAGTTACTCAAGAGGATAAGGAAAGTGACACAGAAATAGAAATTACTGAAGAAAAATCAAAAGCTGAAACTGAACCTTCAGTCAGAAGATCAACCAGAACCAATAAAGGTGTTCCAGCTGAACGTTTATCTTACATGGCTCGCAGAGCCGTTCAAAATGAACCAGGTTCATAGAAAGAGATGCAGAAACTGCCAATGCATGAGAAACAAACAAAGCCGCTGATGAAGAAATGACATCACTCAATGATCTCCAGACATGGACACTTTTAGAGCTCCCTCACGGTAAACATGCCATAGGATGTAAATGGGTTTTTAAAACCAAATGTAACTCTGAAGGGAAAGTCTGTCGGTAAAAGGCAAAGCTGGTTGCTAAAGGTTACTCACAGAAGTTCGGTGAGGACTATGATGCTACTTTTGCTCCAGTTGCTAAACAAAGTACTTTCAGAACGCTTATGACAATGGCTGCCATGCGTACAATGATTGTGAAACATCACGATATTAAGACAGCTTTTCTTAATGGTGATATTGAAGAAGAAATTTACATGTCTTCAGCCAGAAGGATATGTGAAAAAGGGACAAGAGCACCTTGTCTGCAAGTTGAAAAAATCCCTTTACGGCCTTAAAGGGACTCTGTCACCAGTTTCTAACCCCCCCTTTTAAAACTATTGTTCTCTCCCTGGTGCCCTTGTCATTACAAAGCTGTTGTTATAAGATAAATCCGCCGTCTAGTTTTGATAAAAATCGCTTTTATCTAACCTGTCAATCTTCTGGATAAGGTGCCCAGGGCGTTTCTGAAGGTCTGAATCTGCCGCTCTCCGCCGCCGCCGTTGGTGCCCAGCTCCTCCCATGATCCTTTCAGCGCCACCTCGATGTAATGAAATCCGGCTCCGGCTCTCCTCAGTGCCCCCTCCTCCTTTTCAAAGATCCCGCGCGTGCGCACAGGCCTGTGCCTGATGCGCCCGTGTGGACTTTTAGATTCTGCCTCGTTGAGCGAAGCGCGCGTTCGCGTATTCGCGCGCGTTCGCGCATGTTCGCGCGCATGCGCACTTCGCTCAACGAGGCAGAATCTAAAAGTCCGCACGGGCGCATCAGGCACAGGCCTGTGCGCACGCGCGGGATCTTTGAAAAGGAGGAGGGGGCACTGAGGAGAGCCGGAGGCGGATTTCATTACATCGAGGTGGCGCTGAAAGGATCATGGGAGGAGCTGGGCACCAACGGCGGCGGCGGAGAGCGGCAGATTCAGACCTTCAGAAACGCCCTGGGCACCTTATCCAGAAGATTGACAGGTTAGATAAAAGCGATTTTTATCAAAACCAGACGGCGGATTTATCTTACAACAACAGCTTTGTAATGACAAGGGCACCAGGGAGAGAACAATAGTTTTAAAAGGGGGGGTTAGAAACTGGTGACAGAGTCCCTTTAAACAATCAGCTCGAGCATGAAACTTGAAGATTAATCAAGTTTTACTAAATGAAGGATTTGCAAGAAGCAAAGCTGATCCGTGTCTATACACTAAACAAGTAGACGCTGAATGGATATACCTGCTAATTTATATGGATGACCTGATCATTGCTCACAAAAACAGCAATGAAATTACAAAGTTAACAAGAATACTCAATAAGCACTTTGAAACTAAAGACCTAGGTGAAGTGACATATCATCTTGGAATTGACATCCAGCGTGAGAAAGATGGAAGTTTCCTGTTCAACCAGAGTGCAAAAATGGAATCTATTCTTCAGCAATTCAACATGACAGAGGCCAAAGGAACAAGCACACCTATGGATACAGCCTATCCAAAGTTAGGAGAAGATGATCTTCTCACATCTAGTGAACAGTAAAGACAAGCAGTGGGGGCACTTCTTTACATTGCAACCACTACACGTCCAGATATTGCAGTTGATAAACCACGTCAAAGAGATTGGAATGCAATTAAGAGTTAGGAGATATCTGAAACAGACAAAAGACTTAAGTTTGAAACGGTCAGCAAGTGGTGACTTAAACCTCATGGGAGATGTGGACTCCGATTGGGCAGGTGACCACAGCACACACAAATCCACAAGTGGTTACTTATTAAAATTAGGAAACCGTCCTATATCTTGGTCCAGCAAGAAACAGATGTCAGTGGCATTGTCTTCTACAGAAGCTGAATACATATCTGCAGCTTATGCCAGTCAAGAAGTTGTGTGGATACAGCAATTACGAAAGGATCTTGGAGAAGCAACATCAGAACCTACCGTTTTATTTGAGGACAATCAGGCTTGCATTAAGCTTACAACAAGTGAAAAGATTAGTGCAAGAACTAAGCACATCGACGTCAGACATCATTACATTCATGACTTAGTTGACCAGAAAGTGATTGTACTTGTGCATTGTGAGTCTAAAAAAATGATTGCTGATGCTCTGACAAAGCCACTCGCTAGAAACAGATTTGAGGATCTTAGATCATAAATGGGACTGACATAGTAGTTGTTGAGTGGGGGTGTTGGCATA
This sequence comes from Bufo gargarizans, assembly GCF_014858855.1. Taxonomy (NCBI): domain Eukaryota; kingdom Metazoa; phylum Chordata; class Amphibia; order Anura; family Bufonidae; genus Bufo; species Bufo gargarizans. The sequence continues at coordinate 423,440,775 of NC_058081.1, read as the reverse complement.
CAAGGTTTGTATTGTATAAGCAACAACCACTGTATGTCATTGCTATATGCCTAGTATATTGTATCGTCACTAGATGGCATAACTTCCTGTTTTTCTATCCTTCTTCAATAAAGGTCAGTTAAGTGCTCGTGCAGTTACCGAGCAGAGGTCAGTTAGACCTAAAAGACTGTCTGCCTGTTCTTTGTTTAGCCTCAGAAAGTATTTCTAACACTGGGTCACTCCAGAAGGCGTATTTTCTTCTGTTTAAGCCATTCTGTTGTTGATTTACTTCTATGCTTTGGATCGTTGTCCTGTTGCAACACCCATCTTCTGTTGAGCTTCAGCTGGTGGACAGATGGCCTTAAAGGGATTCTGTCACCTCCCCTAAGGCAAAAAACGATTTAAAACCAGCCATGCAGCACAGCTTACCTGGATTAGGCTGTGCTGTTCAATCTTGAAATCCGTCCAGCAGTTAGTTCAAAAAACGAGTTTGATCAATGAGGAAATGCGTCCTGAAGGTGCCCAGAGGGGCGTTTTTTTCTTCTGAGAGAGCCCAGTCCCGCCCCTTTTTCAGTGCCCAGCCCGCCTTCCTTTTACTTCCTAACCGCCGCCCCCAGCCTGCCACAGCCTCCCCTTCCTCTCCTCCCCCTCCCTCTTGCCGAACGAAGTCTCGCACAGGCGCAGTACCCACTGAGGGCTGCGCCTGTGCGATCATCAGGAGACTGAGGGCGGCAGCTTCATCTTCGTCACTGGGCATGCGCCGAGCCCAGTGACGTCCGATGCTCGCTCTTCCCTCAGTCAGCAGGGAAGAGCGAGCATCGGACGTCACTGGGCTCGGCGCATGCCCAGTGACGAAGATGAAGCTGCCGCCCTCAGTCTCCTGATGATCGCACAGGCGCAGCCCTCAGTGGGTACTGCGCCTGTGCGAGACTTCGTTCGGCGTGAGGGAGGGGGAGGAGAGGCAGGAGAGGCTGTGGCAGGCTGGGGGCGGCGGTTAGGAAGTAAAAGGAAGGCGGGCTGGGCACTGAAAAAGGGGCGGGACTGGGCTCTCTCAGAAGAAAAAAACGCCCCTCTGGGCACCTTCAGGACGCATTTCCTCATTGATCAAACTCGTTTTTTGAACTAACTGCTGGACGGATTTCAAGATTGAACAGCACAGCCTAATCCAGGTAAGCTGTGCTGCATGGCTGGTTTTAAATCGTTTTTTGCCTTAGGGGAGGTGACAGAATCCCTTTAAGTTCTCCTGCAAAATGTCTTGATAAACTTGGGAATTAATTTTTCCTTTAATCGCAATCCGTCCAGGCCCTGACGCAGCAAAGCAGCCCCAAACCATGATGCCCCCACGACCATACTTCACAATTGGAATGAGGTTTTGATGTTGGTGTGCTGTGCCTCTTTTTCTCCACACATAGTGTTGTGTGTTTCTGCCAAACAACTCAACTTTGGTTTCATCTATCCACAGAATATTTTGCCAGTACTGCTGTGGAATATCCAGGTGCTCTTGTGCAAATTGTAAACGTGCAGCAATGTTTTTTGGACAGCAGTGGCTTCCTCTGTGGTATCCTCCCATGAAATCCATTCTTGTTTAGTGTTTTACATATAATAAATTCGCTAACAGGGATGTTAGCATATGCCAGAGATTTTTGTAAGTCTTTAGCTGACACTCCAGGTTTCTTCTTCACCTCATTGAGCAGTCTGCACTGAGCTCTTGCAGTCCTCTTTACAGGACGGCCACTCCTATGGAGAGTAGCAGCAGTGCTGAACTTTCTCCATTTATAGACAATTTGTCTTACCGTGGACTGATGAACAGTAAGGCTTTTGGAGATACTTTTATAACCCTTTCCAGCTTTATGCAAGTCAACAATTCTTAATCGTAGGTCTTCTGAGAGCTCTTTTGTGTGAGGCATCATTCACATCAGGCAATGCTTCTTGTTAAAGGCAAACCCAGAACTGGTGTGTGTGTGTGTTTTTATAGGGTAGGGCAGCTGTAACACCTCACTCCAATTAGCTCTTGGAGATGTCATTAGTCTGGGGGTTCACATACTTTTTCCACCTGCACTGTGAATGTTTACATGGTGTGTTCAATAAAAACATGGTAACATTTATTTCTTTTTTGTGTTATTACTTTAGGCAGACTGTGATTGTCTATTGTTGTGACTTAGATGATCAGATCACATTTTATGATCAATTTGTGCAGAAATCCATATCATTCCAAAGGGTTCACATACTTTTTCTTGCAACTGTATTTATACATGGTAATTAGATCTCCCCCTCAGTCGTCTTTTTTTCTAAAGTGAATAACCCTAATGTTGATAATCTTTCAGACTACTGTAGTCCCCCCATCCCAGTTATTACTTTAGTGGCCTCCTCTGTACCCTCTCCATCTCTGCTATGTCTGCCTTGTTCACAGGAGCCCAGAACTGTACACAGTACTCCATGTTTGGTCTGACTAGTGATTTGTAAAGTGGTAGGACTATGTTCTCATCACGGGCATCTATGCCCCTTTTGATGCAACACATTATCTTATTGGCCTTGGCCGCAGCTGCCTGACACTGGTTTTTACAGCTTAATGTGCTGTTCACTAAAATTCCTAGGTCCTTTTCCATGTCAGTGTTACCCAATATTTTACCATTTAGTATGTACAGGTGACTTGCATTATTCCTTTCCATGTGCATAACCTTACATTTGTCAGTGTTCAACCTTATCTGCCCAAGCCTCCAATCTATCTTGATCCATCTGTAGCAGTATACTGCCCTCTTCCATGTCAATTACTTTACACAGTTTAGTGTCATCTGAAAAAATTTATATTTCACTGTGCAAGCCTTCTACAAGATCATTAATAACGTAATGAATAGACCACACTGACTGTACAGTGTAAAATAATAGCTAATGGTTAATGTCTTAATACGTAGCACATAGGATGATATTGGATGATATCCGCTACTGTGTCCACCGTAACTAGTTAAAGGGGTTGTCCAGGTTCAGAGCTGAACCTGGACATCCCTCCATTTTCACCCAGGCAGCCCCCCTCACATGAGCATCGGAGCAGTTCATGCTCCGATGCTCTCCTTTGCCCTGCGCTAAATCGCGCAGGGCAAAGGCATTTTTCTGAGTTCCGGTGACATACCGGGCTCTCTATGGGGCTGACAGGCAGCCCGGTGACGTCACCGGCACTAATGGGCGGGATTTGGCTCTGCCCTAGCCAGTAAAACGGCTAGGGCAGAGCTAAAGCCCGCCCCTCAGAGCCGGTGACGTCACCGAACACACTGCTGGGCGGAAGTTACCGCCCGGCAGTGTGTTATTGTAAACACAAGAGCCTGTGCCCTGCGCGATCTAGCGCAGGGCACTGGAGCGCATCGGAGCATGAGATGCTCCGATGCCAGGCTCAGGGGGGCTGCCGGGGTGAAAATAAGGGTATGTCCGGGTTCAGCTCTGAACCCGGACAACCCCTTTAAAGTAGTGTCCGGAGTCAATGCAAGTTGGTTACCCCAATAAATGATCAACTTGTATAGATGAAAAAAGTATATGTATATAGTCACTTGCCTGTATTGGGCTGGCTTTCGGAATCCTCCCTAATCTTCCTGGTGCTTGTACTGGAGGGTAGCTGTGACAGCTGTATCTTCAGGTTTCCTCTACAAGTGCGTGCGGTCCCGGACGGTGATTCGTGCGTGCGAGGGAAACCCAGGCTGGTGATCCATGAGGACGCTGCTTCCATGTGACGTCACACTAGGGATGGATGCTTTCTCGGACCAAAACACTTCCAACGCGTTTTGAAATTACTGAATTTCTTCCTCAGGGATCGATCATTAATATATTTGGCAATTAATCTCTCGGTCTCTAGTTTGGCTGCTTTTATTAGTTTTTTACATATTCAATTTTTTTCTTTATAGTTTTTCAATGCTTCATCGCTATCCTCCTGTTTTAGTGATTTAAATGCTTTTTGTCATTTATTGCTTTCTTTGCAGTTCTATTTATCCACATTGGTTTTTACTTGTTCCTTAACCTTTTATTCCCATAATGTATGTACCTCTCACAATTAGATTTTAGGATGCTTTCAAAAATATCCAATTTTGTGGCTGTATTTATTTTTCTTTTTTTGAGGACTTTATCCCAGTTAGTTAGGCCTATGGCCTCTCTTAGGGTATTTTAACACTAGCGTTTTTCTTTTCCTATATTTAGTTCCATCACAGGGGCTCAATACCAGGAAAAATATGATTTATTTTATTCTAATGGATTCTGAATGGAGAGCATTCCGTTCAGTAGGCACCAGGATGCATTAGTTAAGTCCCTCTTATGTTTTTTGGCCAGAGAAAATACTGCAGCATGCTGCAGTTTTCTCTCTGGCCAAAAATCCTGAACACTTGCCGGAATGCCGGATCCAGCTTTAATTTCCATTGAAATGCTCTAATAACGGATCCAGCCCCAAGTGTTCCGGAAAAACAGATCCGGTTTTGCGGTCTGCTCATGTGCAGAGACCTTTAAAAATTAGAAAAAAATAAATGCCAGATCAGTTTTTCCGGATGACAACCGGAAAGACTGATCCAAACATACAATGCAACAGCTCTCTGCAAATCAAGCTACAGTCATGTGAAAAAATTAGGACACCCTTTGAAAGCATGTGGTTTTTTGTAACATTTTTAATAAAAGGTTATTTCATCTCCGTTTCAACAATACAGAGAGATTAAAGTAATCCAACTAAACAAAGAAAACTGAAGAAAAGTCTTTTCAAGATCTTCTGTAAATGTCATTCTACAAAAATGCCTATTCTAACTGAGGAAAAAGATAGGACACCCTCACATGTATTCCCTCTTAAATTGGCTCAGATCTCACACAGGTATATCACACCAGGTGCACATAATTAGTAGATCGTTACTCTGCATGTTGAATGAGGCTTGCCCTATTTAAACCTCAGACATTTAGTTTGGTGTGCTCCTGACTGTTGAAGTGAGAGTGAGCACCATGGTGAGAGCAAAAGAGCTGTCAGAGGACTTCAGAAAAAAGATTGTAGCAGCCTATGAGTCTGGGAAGGGATTTAAAAAGATCTCAAAAGATTTTGAAATCAGCCATTCCACTGTCCGGAAGATAGTCTACAAGTGGAGGGCTTTCAAAACAACTGCCAACATGCCCAGGACTGGTCGCCCCAGCAAGTTCACCCCAAGAGCAGACCGCAAGATGCTAAAAGAGGTCTCCAAAAACCCTAAAGTGTCATCTCGAGAACTACAGCAGGCTCTGGCTACTGTTGATGTAGAAGTACATGCCTCTACAATCAGAAAGAGACTGTACAAGTTTAACTTGCATGGGAGGTGTGCAAGGAGGAAACCTTTGCTTTCCAAGAGAAACATCGAGGCCAGACTGACATTTGCCAGAGATAAAGTTGACAAAGACCAGGACTTCTGGAATAATGTTCTTTGGACAGATGAGTCCAAAATTGAATTATTTGGACACAACAGCAGAGGACATGTTTGGCGTAAACCAAACACAGCATTCCAAGAAAAGAACCTCATACCAACTGTGAAGCATGGAGGTGGAAGTGTCATGGTTTGGGGCTGCTTTGCTGCAGCAGGACCTGGTCAGCTCACCATCATAGAATCCACGATGAATTCTACTGTGTATCAGAAGGTGCTTGAAGAACATGTGAGACCATCAGTTAGAAAATTAAAGCTGAAGCGGAACTGGACCATGCAACATGACAATGACCCAAAACATACTAGTAAATCAACCAAAGATTGGCTGAAAAAGAAGAAATGGAGAGTCCTGGAATGGCCAAGTCAAAGTCCAGATTTGAATCCCATTGAGATGCTGTGGGGTGACTTGAAAAGGGCTGTACGTGCAAGAAACCCCTCAAACATCTCACAGCTGAAAAAGTTCTGCATTGAGGAGTGGGGTAAAATTTCCTCAGACTGATGTCGAAGACTGGTAGATGGCTACAAGAACCGTCTCACTGCAGTTATTTCAGCCAAAGGAGGTAACACTCGCTATTAGGGGCAAGGGTGTCCTATCTTTTTCCTCAGTTAGAATAGGCATTTTTGTAGAATGACATTTACAGAAGATCTTGAAAAGACTTTTCTTCAGTTTTCTTTGTTTAGTTGGATTACTTTAATCTCTCTGTATTGTTGAAACGGAGATGAAATAACCTTTTATTAAAAATGTTACAAAAAACCACATGCTTTCAAAGGGTGTCCTAATTTTTTCACATGACTAAGTACAAAGTACAAATAATTGCTAATGCTATGCTTCTAAATTAGAGATGCTTGGCAAAAACATTTTGTACAAAATTATTTGAGCCCGGCTGCCACACGTCAAGGCGATCTCTGTAAGATGGATACCTATAACACTAAATTCTACCTATTATATGCCATGATGGCTACCATACAATTCAGGGAGTGTAGGTTCCACATGCATGCTGGGCCCACTTTAATTTTATCATCTTTGGTGCCAAAATGGCCCCCATTATATCCAGGGAATGCAGGTACCAACATGCATGCCGAGCCCACTCCACACCTTTCCTGGTGCCAAATGGTTTCCACTGAGTGAGGGAGAGCATGCTAAGCTTTATACTCACACTAATAAAATCAACCTATGGGGCAGACAGGCTGGTCAGAAGTACACGTACTGAAGTGTTAGACACACCTCCAGTACAAACTGCAAAGAAGAAAAAGGGGGTCAGTCAGCGCATCCCAATGCGGTCCTCCCTGTAGAAACGCTCTTTTGAATGATAATTGGAAGGTTATTACTTTATGGTCACTATTTACCAGGTATCCCCCGACCTGCACATCTGTTGTTCTGTCAGGTCTATTGGTTAATACTATGTCCAGTATGGCCGTCCAGGGCTCCAGATGGCGACCAAAATGGTCGCCAATGCGACTAAGAATCTACAAATGGCGACAAGACTTTTTAGTCTTGTCGCCATTTGCGACTAGACCCTCCGCGGCAGCTCTGCAGTAGAACAGCGGCGGGCACAGGAGCTGATAGTTCTCTGCCGATGTTCTTCTCAGCCTGAGTCAGCTCGGTCACAGCACACAGAGACGCTGGCAGCAGGGAGGGGAGGGGCTCGGGAGCAGTGTAATCTGATCCTAGAGTGGAAGCTGCTTCTGCCAGCCCCTCCCCTCCCCCCGCCCACCAACCAATCAGAGCTGAGGCAAACACTAGCAGCTCTGAGTCACTGACAAGTACAGGGAGAAAGAATCGAATGAGTCACAGGTGAAAAGAACTAAAGATCCGACTTGTGACTCATTCGATTCTTTCTTAGACTCCCTGTACAGTGTGCCCCCCCCCTAACACCCCAGTATAAGAAACATTGGTGGCATAGTGTGCCCCCCCCAACACCCCAGTATAAGAAACATTGGGGGCAGTGTGCCCCCCCCCAACACCCCAGTATAAGAAACATTGGTGGCACAGTGTGCCCCCCCAACGCCCCAGTATAAGAAACATTGGTGGCACAGTGTGCCCCCCCAACGCCCCAGTATAAGAAACATTGGTGGCACAGTGTGCCCCCCCAACACCCCAGTATAAGAAACATTGGTGGCACAGTGTGCCCCCCCAACACCCCAGTATAAGAAACATTGGTGGCACAGTGTGCCCCCCCAACACCCCAGTATAATAAACATTGGTGGCACAGTGTGCCCCCCCAACACCCCAGTATAAGAAACATTGGTGGCTCAGTGGGAAGTGCCAATGAGGGTTAAAAAATAACTTTAAAAAATTAACTCATCTCCTCCAGTTGATCGCGTAGCTGTCGGTCTCCTGTTCTGTCTTCAGGACCTGTGGTGATGTCACTGAGCTCATCACATGGTCCATCACCATAGTGATGAATCATGTGATGAGCACAGTGATTTCACCACAGGTCCTGAAGACAGGTCCTGAAGAAAGAACAGGAGATGATCAATTGGAGGAGGTGAGTTAATTTTTATTTTTTAACCCTCATTGGCACTCCCCACTGCGCCACGAATGTTCATTATATTGGGAGGGGGGCACACTGCGCCACCAATGTTTATTATACTGGGGTGTTGGGGGGGGTGCACACTGCACCACCAATGTTTATTATATTGAGGGGGGGCACACTGCACCCCCCCAATGTTTATTATACTGGGGTGTTGGGGGGTAATGTTTATTATATTGAGGGGGGCACACTGCGCCACCAATGTTTACTATACTAGGGTGTTGGGGGGGTGCGCACTGCGCCACCAATGTTTATTATATTGAGGGGGGCACACTGCGCCACCAATGTTTATTATATTAGGAAGGCACGTGGGCAACCAATGTTTATCATACTGGGGTGTTGGGGGGCACACTGCGCCACCAATGTTTATTATATTGACCTTCTACTATGCATTCTGTATTAAAGAATGCTATTATTTTCCCTTATAACCATGTTATAAGGAAAAATAATACAGTGAATAGACTTTCATCCTAGCAACCATGAGTGAAAATCGCACCGCATCCGTACTTGCTTGCGGATGCTTGCGATTTTCACGCAGCCCCATTCGCTTCTATGGGGCCTGCGTTGCGTGAAAAACGCACAACATAGAGCATGCTGCGATTTTCACGCAACGCACAAGTGATGTGTGAAAATCACCCCTCATGTGCACAGCCCCATAGAAGTGAATGGGTCCGGATTTAGTGTGGGTGCATTCCGGTATTTTGAATGCCAGATCCGGCACTAATACATTCCTATGGGAAAAAATGCTGGATCCGGCATTCAGGCAAATCTTCAGTTTTTTCCGTCTGAGATAAAACCGTAGCATGCTGCGGTTTTATCTTTTGCCTGATCAGTCAAAATGACTGAACTGAAGACCTCCTGATGCATCCTGAACGGATTACTCTCTATTCAGAATGCATGGAGATATGCCTGATCAGTTCTTTTCCGATATTGAGCCCCTAGGACAGAACTCTATGCCGGAAAAGAAAAACACTAGTGTGAAAGTACCCTAAAATATTAAGTTTAAATCCCCCCTTTCCCAATTTTACATATAAAATATATAAACAATAAATAAATAAACATTTTACATAGCGCTGTCCAAACTATTAAATTATTTAAAAATGTTTCCTATGCGGTGAGCATTCGCCATTTTTTAGTCACCTTGTCACCCCAAAAAATAGGATAGGACTGTTCTATTATGGGCCGAATGTTTCCTAAAATGCGTAATGCACGCGGCTTTTTTTGGTGTTGTTTTTTTTTTGCGCGGTATTGAGTATCGCAATACTTTTTTATGGTGACGAAAGCGAATCAAAATTTTGGTATCAAAACAACCCTATGCCGATCTGATCGGCGTAGCGTTGTCACGATACCAAAATTTTGATTCGGTTTCGATTTGGCGACTAAAAATTTAATTTGGCTCCTAAATTTTTCAGTTCAGGAGCCAATGGCTACTAGGTATTTTTTTTAGTCTGGAGCACTGCCGTCCCTCTAGTCGGGTTCTGAACCAGTTGGGAAAGGTAATTGTCTTTGGTTATTGCCAAGAACCGGTTTCCTTTATAAGATATACAAGTTTCAGTTTCCCAGTCTATATCTGGGTAGTTGAAGTCCCCCATAATGATTTGCCACCTCGTCTGTCTTGTTTAATAGCAAATTTTCGGTGGAGTCTGGGATATTAGTAACTCTGGGTAACTCCTATTAGTATTTTATTATTGTTTGTGCCTCCATGTATTTCTACCCACAGTGACTCACTTATATCTTCCCGGAGTGTGGGCTTTGCACAGGACTTTACATAAAGGCAGACCCCTTCCCCTCTGCGGTTTTGGTGATCCTTTCAAAACAGACTGTAACCCTGTACATTACCGCCCAGTCATAGCTATCATCCAGCCATGTCTCAGTTATACCCACTATGTGATGGTCCTCCTCACACATCACTTATTCCAGTTCCCCAGTGAACTTTAATTATATTTAAAGCAGCTCTGTCACCAGGATCAACCATATTAAACCAGACATACTGCCTTGTAGTGCTCATTATGCTGATTAAATTATACCTTTCGTTTGTCTGTAAATAAACAGCTGCAGATATATGTGCATTTTTATTCAAATGCAAATAAGAATTTTGAGCACTGGGAGGAGGGGCTGAATCCTTTGAGCACTTCTTTTTAACGCACCCTGTGCTCTGCACACTCTCCCATCCCATTGGCAGGGCTAGACATCAGGCCGAGGGCAGAGCCCTGTCCAAGAGCTGTGTGCTAGTATGTAAATATATCACTATATGCTATAGCTTCAAAACAATGAGATCTGCTCAGAAAGCGCATCTACTGCTTTATTCACATACACAATGTATTATTAGAAAGACACCAGTAACATGTGATGGCTTATAAGTAGAGGTGGGATGTTGAATCCACGAATCCCTTGAATCTTGTTGGATTAGAGGGATTTGGGGACTCCCGACCTCATTTACTAAATTCGAATCAGTCGAATCCATGACAGAGGGGAACGGTGCAGTCCCTGTATTCTAATGCACCAGCCCTTCTCACTGTAGTATAATCTTATGATCTAACCTGCATTGTTAAGAGATAATAATCCATCTGTATTACTTACAATACAACATTAAGTTCCGTAGCAGAGAGGAGGGAGGAATTCCTAATCGAGATGCCAGCCCCTGTATGTATTGGGGGTCATTCACACTGCAGGGACACTGTTATGGGGGGGGGGAGGGATCTGTGGATGGCACATAGCATAAGTTGCTATATATGTGTAATTTACAGATCCCCCCCCATAACAGTGCCATCCAGAGATCCCCCATAACAGTGCCATCCAGAGATCCCCCATAACAGTGCCATCCAGAGATCCCCCATAACAGTGCCATCCAGAGATCCCCCATAACAGTGCCATCCAGAGATCCCCCATAACAGTGCCATCCAGAGATCCCCCATAACAGTGCCATCCACAGATCCCCCCCATAACAGTGCCATCCACAGATCCCCCCCATAACAGTGCCATCCACAGATCCCCCCCATAACAGTGCCATCCAAAGATCCCCCCCATAACAGTGCCATCCAAAGATCCCTCCCATAACAGCGCCATCCAAAGATCCCCCCCATAACAGCGCCATCCAAAGATCCCCCCCATAACAGCGCCATCCAAAGATCCCCCCATAACAGCGCCATCCAAAGATCCCCCCATAACAGCGCCATCCAAAGATCCCCCCCATAACAGCGCCATCCAAAGATCCCCCCCATAACAGCGCCATCCAAAGATCCCCCCCCATAACAGCGCCATCCACAGATCCCCCATAACAGCGCCATCCACAGATCCCCCCCATAACAGTGCCATCCACAGATCCCCCATAACAGTGCCATCCACAGACCCCCCATAACAGTGCCATCCACAGATCCCTTCCCCCATAAGTGTTTGGATCACTTTGTTTCTTACACCGTTCACACAATTCTTATGTACAGGATTCAAAATTCGATAGATTCGAGAACCTTTTCGGATTCAAAAAAATTTGATTCGTCCCTCCTCTACTTATAAGCATGGAAAAAATATGGTAATACTATAACTTATAGAGAACCAAAGTCCCAGGAGAGATATAAGTTTTCTTTCTGTTTTATTTTTCTCTCTCTTATTTAAAACCATATTAAAAGGCCATACTATAATAAATAATATATAATCATATATTAATAATAAAGCCTTACTATATCAAGAATAGTAGAACATGTCCGCAGCCACGGACAAGAAAAGGCACTTCTATCACAGTGCCGGCCATGTGCGGTCTGCAAAATGCGGAATGCACATGGACTGTGTCCGTGTTTTGCAGATCTGGCCCCTTGCAGGCAGGACCCTTATAGGTAGGATTGAAATAAGTGATAACACCTGTATACAGACAACACATGATCCACCCTTCACAATAGGTGATATGACAGCTTATCACCGCCTCTTGATGCCTAGAAAACTCAGTAAAAGTCAAAAGGACAAAAAAAAATGTAGTGTATGTGTGTCACTCTCTGGTTTTAACTGACAGAAAAGATTTTGGTGACACATTCCCTTTTAAGTCAGTACCTATAGGTCATGCTTATTCGCATTCTTATTCAACTTCTGTTTGTTCATGGGTTCAGGCTGCTGCTTTCTCCATCCTCCCTGCAGTTCTCTCTTCTCAGATTGGCTGCTGTCTATAAATACAAGTCTGTCGCCAGGAAGTGAGTTCATGTGCTCCCAGAACCATTTGATCACTCTTTTAGCAAGAAACAGGGCTGTCATTATAGTATATATCTAGTATTGCAAATTGCAGCAATAGAGAAGTCATCACCCAACAGACATATACATATCTGGATTAATTGTCTTACTTGTGTAAAATAGAAAAAAATGTGTCCATCCGTGGATACCACGTCTGTAGCTCAGCAATTTCCTTACACTCTCTTGACCAATAATTGACTATTAAAACACATATCCTCCTTATACGAAAATGCTTCAGAGTTCACAAATTTCAGCTGTTCCTATCTACCGCCACCCCTAAACAAAAATAGACTGAATCCTTAACCTATCCCTACATTTTTTTCAAATGTTAGAATCGGATATATTCAACTTAATTTTCCCAGGATACAATAGATAAAAAATATTTTTTTAAATGCAATAATGATTTTTGAGCCAGGACATATTTTTCATGTATGGTGTCCGCAGAAAAATGCGGATGGCACATGGTATGCGTATTTTGTGGATCTGTGGTTTGCGGATACAAAACAGATACGGTTGTGTGCCTGAGGCCTAAAAGCAGAATCTTTTTATATAAGCTGCCATTGACTTGATAAACATTAATTATCAATGGGCAGCCCAGCCTTGTGCCACAATGTAACCTAAAGGTTCTGAAGCTAACCCTTTAATGCTAAGCCGGGCTTTATCCCCCATATAGAGGAGCCATATCTATTGCACAAAGCATGCAGTAAATCCAAAAGTAATCAGGACAGCTTGTATATAATTATACTGAACAGTACCTGGTTTCCTCCAATCATGACACTTAGAATGGAGTCCAAAAAGTTAATTGTGTGTTTCCTCAGATCAAAGAATGTTTGTCTTTGAGAATCTTCCAGTGGCCCTGGAATAAAACCAAAGTGTCCCATGTTGTAGGTGGGTCTCAATTGACAGAAGTTGGGTCAGCATATTTAGGCAGGTCCAACACATGTATGCAGGGACAACAGAAGTAGGCAGTGCTAGCAATACCAACGCAGAAGAAAATACCGCCCCACCAGAACTAGATACTACAGTGCAGCACAAAAAAATTGTATCATCGTTCCTGAGGATAGGCAGGAGGGCAGCTGGTCAGGTTCGGTGCGGCCTCATCTGGAATATGCAGTTTAGTTGTGGGCACCAGTCCACAGAAAGGATGCTCTGGAGCTGGTAAAAATTACAAAGAACAACTAAACTGATAAGGGGCATGGACAGTCTTAGTTATGAGGAAAGATTAAAAAAATGAAATGTATTTAGTCTTGAGAATATACATGTGGGGGGGGGGGGGGTGGACAGACATGATTAACCTATACAAATATATAAATGGGCCATACAAAAAGCTGTTCCGTGTAAAATTCTCTCAAAAGACAAGGGGCACTGTCTCCATCTGGAGAAGAAAAAGTTCAGTCTCCAGAGGTGTCAAGGATTCTTTACTTTAACTCTTAGTCTGTAGAATAGTTTAATGCAGGACATGGTCATGACAGGAACAAGTGGGTAGTTGTAAAAAAGGCTTAGATGAATTCTAAAAAGTAAATGATATTAATGCTTATGAAAATGTGTATAAATCTGGGTCTCACCTTTTTCTAAAATTTGTGTGGATTGACATCTTTTTCCAACCATGGTAACTATGTAGGTGCATAATTGCCTAATTCTCCTACATTAATTAATGCTGAGAACATCAGATTGTTATGTACCTGACTGGCGCCCACGAGGAGGGTGTCACGGAAGGTGTACAGGAAACTAGAAGACACAAAATGAATATCCAACTCACTGGATCCAAAACTAAGGAACAAAAAGGGAGAGCCCTGCATGAGACCTGGCTCTCTCCCTTACTGCTCAGCCTATGCGAAAATCCCTATGGTAGATGATCGCATATCCTCGTACCTCGACTATATAACACCTGAACACCCTATAATAGTGAGGGGACACGACCACCAGCTCCTTACACTAGATACGGAGGGAGTCAGGGTCACCTGGGATCCAGCAAACAGAAAAACGCAAATGAAAGAACAAAACTTATCTTGTAGAAGACTCAGAAGTAGAAACAGCATGCACACACTCCAGGAAGTAATATAAACTGCAAAGTGATGCACTATGGGAAAAGGATTTAAAGGGATGCAATCAGTGCATGACAGCTGAGAGAGGCTAACGAGATGAGAAGATGAAAGCAAAACAAAGGAACCTCAAGGAGGAGGTTCTAGACGTCTGTCAGAGCTTCTCGGATGTCATGTGGTGACAGAGGGATCGACCCACCGGGAAATTTCCCAGTAGTGTCTATTGCCAGTCCGCCCCTGGAATCTTGTTTCTCACAGTCCTTCAGGTGCTTTTTTTTGCTAACTTTCATGTGTCTTTTACTGAGGGGACTTGATGGCCACTGTGCCATAAAGCTCAGATTGATGGAATGCTGAAGTGATGCTTGACCTTCTGGAAGTTTCTCCCATCTGCACACAGGATCTTTGGAGCTCAGCCAAAGTGACTATTGGGTTCTTGGTCACTTATCTTACCACGGCCCTTCTCCCCCAATTACTTAGTTTGGTGGGGTGGCCAGCTGTAGAAACAGTCCTGGTTGTTCCAAATGTCTTCCATTTAAGAAAAAAGAAGGCCACTGTGCCCTAAGGGAAATTTCAATGCAACTGAAATTTTTTGTATCGTTCTCCAGATCTATGTTTCCACACAATCATGTCTCTGGGCTCTGCAGGCAGTTATTTCCTCCTCTTGGCTTGGTTTTTGTTCTGATGAATTGTCAGCTGTGAGACCTTATATCTAGTGTTGGGCGAGCATTCTTGACACATGTCTGTGTTCAGCTAAACACCACATGTACTCGAGCACGATGCTCGAGTGTCCTCCCCACACGTTTGTTGGCAGCCAATAAACGTACGGGTAAGTACTGCCATTCATTAGCCATGTTGGATACTGGCATTACAGTGATTGGCTGGCCGGAAAACGTCATCTCATGCTATATAGAACCCGATGACACTTGTTCGGCTCAGTCCTAGTCAGGGAGAGCTTTGCTGAAGAAGGGACAGATAGTGTAGCGAGTGAAATACTAATATTTTAATTTAAAAAACTTGTTAGAGACCCAAAAGTCCTTTTAAGGACTATTGTTGTATCTGGCCGCAATATCTATTTTTATATAGCTTGCAATTTTTTTTTGCCGCTGGTGACCGACATTATCAGCGCTACATCTCCTGTGTAACGTGTGCGCAGCCTAAAAATATCTGTGACAGCCAGTGTAATTTTTCCATAGATGGTGTCCGCTGCGGACAGTTACATGACCTGCGCTACATCTCCTGTATAACGTTTGCGTATCTGAAATAGTGACATTTCAGTAAAAAATGTTTTGCTTGCTGCTGGTGGCAGCGGCATTATCTGCGCTACATCTCCTATACAACATTTGCCCATCCTAAATATCAGTGACATTAATTCAGTGTAAGTTTTTATTAGGCAGTGGTGACAGCGACATTACTTGCACTATACCTCCTGTATAACGTCTGTGCATCCTAAAATTATCTGTGACATTCAGTGTACTATTTTCAAAGACGCTGCAGCGACATTATCTGTGCTACATCTCCTGTTTAATGTGTGCGCATCCTAAAAATATTTGTGACATTCTGTGTACTTTATTTGCGCATACACTTACAAAACATGCGCTACTGTACATGTGACATACTTGCAAGCATATATACCATATAATATGGAGAGCAGTAAGGGACGGGTAAGTAGCCATGCTGCTGATGGCCTGGACGTGGTCCTGGACGCGGTGAAACTGTGCCTGCTGCCAGAGCACAAGAAACACACTCATCTACGATACCTAGATTCATGTCCCAGTTTGCAGGGCGACGCAGGACGCCACTCTCGTAGTCAAACCAGTGCGACCAGGTGGTCGGTTGGATTGCAGCAGATAATGCTTCCAGTCAGTTAAGCAGCACCCTGTCTTTCACAAAGTCCAGTCTCAGTAGCCAAGAGTCTGGTCAACAGACTCCTCACCCCGATCCTCCTACCATGGAGAGTCTTGACAAACAAGTGATCCTACACTTGGATATTCCGAAGAGCTCTTTACAGCGCCATTCCTTGATTTGGCCCTCTCGCCAAGGCCTCTTGAAGAGGGACATGAGGTGCCCTGATTCCCAAGCTCTTGAGCATCCACAGTCACGAAAATGATGGTGGGGAATGGCAATTAGTGTTTCATGAGGTGGATGATGATGATGATGAGACACAGTTGCCAATAAGTCAACGGCAATTAGTGTCAAGTGTCAAGAGGTTGAGGATGAGACACAGTTTTCAATAACTGAGGTTGTTAGGTCAACAAGTCAGGAGGATAACCAGAGTGAGGAAGAGGAGGTGGTGGAGGATTAAGAGGCAGTGGGATGGCAAAAGGGAGAAGGCGGGCCACACCAAACAGGCCCGCAATTGTTCCACGGAGCACCCCCTTGCGGCAATCTCTCCTGCCAAGGGGTAGGTGTTCCACAGTCTGACGCTTTTTTGAGGAAAGTGTGGATGATAAAATAATTGTCATTTGCAACCTGTGCCGTACCAAAATGAGCAGGGGCATAAACACTAGCAACCTCACCACCACCAGCATGATTCTCCACATGGCATCAAAGCACCGTAATAGGTGGGCCAAACGCCTGGGTCCACAATATCTGTGTCTGTGGGTCACACCACTGCCTCCTCTTTACCTGTGTTACGTGCTAGCCAATCCCCTGTCCAAGACGCAGGCCCGGATGCATCCTGTCATGCACCTGGACCTTTGCAAGCACCTTCAGCTAGCACATCCACTTCTGTGTCCCAGCGCAGCATACAGATGTCTATACCCCAGGCCTTTGAACGAAAGCGCAAATAGCCAGCCACCCACCCAAAGGCCATAGCACTAAATGCACACCTTTCCAATTTGCTGGCCCTGGAAATGTTGCCATTTAGGCTTGTGGACACTGAAGCTTTCTGCAGTCTGATGTCGGTGGCCTTCCCGTGTTACTCTGACACCTCGCCAGCACCCTCACCCTGATGCACAGCCTAGTGTCACAAGGATGGAACATTTGTGGAAGATGTTGAAGGAGTACGTAGTAGACAGTGTCAGCGTCCCCAGTGATCCTCTGTGCCTTACAACTATTGGGTGTCCAAACTGGACACGTGGCACAAACTGGCACTCTACGCCTTGGAGGTGCTGGCCTGCCCTGCTGCCAGCGTTTTGTCAGAGCGTGTATTTAGTGATGCTGGGGGCATAATAACTGATAATCCGCTTGTCAACTGAAAATGCTGACCGGTTGACTCTTATTAAAAAAAAAAAAAAAAAGGCCTGGATTGCCCCTGACTTCTCTACTTCACTAGAGTAAAGCAGCTGAACATAAAGGAACTCTAAATGTGGCTTTTATGGTATATTGAATACACTGTATTCTCATGCACCCCTTCCACGACTAAAATGGGTATATGGTTCAATCTTCCTTTTCTTGTCCTTCTCCATCATATCAACATGCTTATTAGGCTGCCTTAGCTCCTAATGTTTTCAGATCAGCAGCAGACCCTCACCCCTAATTTTCCCCAGCGCCTCCACAACGGCATTCCCAGGAGGATGACTCCGCCTCCAGGACAGGAAGCACAGGATTTAAGGAGCCTCCTCCTCTTACCTTGCCAGTCATTGTTTCCTGTCCTTGGACGTGCGTGGAAGCCACTCCTGGGTTTATCCAGGAACTTGGATATCGCACCGGTCTGGTCCTTTACCTGTCGTTCAGGAGGGCTGGTGCAGGGATTGGGGGCCCCGGGGACGCATTGTCTCCCTTCCTCGATCCTTTGGAGTAAGTCCTGATCTCAGGGCATCCCCGGGCTTGCGAGTCCGCCGGAACTCGCGCGAGATCGGGCGTCGTGACGTCACCGGAACGTGATCTCCTTGGGCAAGAGATTCTCGCGGGAAGACGGCTCCTGCGCGCGGCGGGAGATTTAAAAAGGAACACTCACATCCACCGCCGCCTGTGATCTGCAGAGATGACTTCCAGTGACAGAGAGTCGTCTAAACTCTCCGGTGATCCCGCTGTCTCGGTCCTCAGCCCGGTAAGCCTCCTCCCAGGGGGGGGGGGGTCATCCCTATTTTTTTTATATATATGTTTCCACATAAGTATATAGGGTTAAGGAGTCCTGGACCTCTCCTCCCCCTGCACGCTGGGTGTCTCTAATTTTACTATACTGACCCCTCACCACCCTTACTCTGGGTCTCTCCTTTGTCCTATACAAAGATTGTTTTATTCCTTTTAGGACAGTGAGTCCAGAAAGCTTAAACCCAAAGGAGATTCGGGGCGCAGGAAGTGTGGTGGTTGCCGTAAAGGCTTGGTGTCGGATCCGAAGAAGATCCTTTGCCCTAGATGTACTGAAAAAATTATCTCAGAAGAATCCCCTTCCTTCGTGGAGTCCATGCGAACCCTCATTAGAGAAGAGATTAAAGCTGCGGCTGATTCTAGACAATTGGCGCTTTCCCCTGGGCCTTCGCGTTCCCTAAATTTGGAAATATCAGACCAAGTGGATCTGGATGAAGGGGCGTTACTTGATGATCAGGACTCCTTATCCTCTGAGAATGCCGCAGGGAGGCATATGTGCTTTCCCGAAGAAGCGCAATCCCTACTGAAGGATATTAAATCTACCCTAAAATTAGAACATGTAAAAGAAACTCAGTCCCTTCACGATCAGATTTTTCAGGGGTTGGGGGAAAAGAAGAAAAGATCCTTCCCCATCCACAACAATATTAAAGCTCTTATTTCCAGGGAATGGAAGGATCCTGATAGAAGGTGGACTGTATCGGCCGCCTTCAAGCGCAAATACCCCTTTTCAGAGTCTGACTCTGATTTGTGGGATAAAACTCCCAAAATAGATGCACCGGTGGCCCGTATTTCAAAGAAGTATAAAATATGGGTCTCCTAAAGGACCCGATGGACAAAAAATGCGAAAATTTATTAAGGAAATCCTGAGAGACAAATACGGCGATGCTACGTCCCAGCATAGCGTCCACTTGTACGGCCAGAACCCCCTCAGTGTGGCTAGATCAGTTAGAGAGCAATCTGTCAGGGGGTACGTCCAGAGAAGAAATCTTAAACTCCCGTCCTACCCTAAAGAGAGCATCTAATTTTCTAGCGGACGCCTCGGCCGACTTGGTTAAGCTCTCTGCAAGAAGCAGTGCTTTAGCCAATGCGACCCGTAGGGCGGTATGGCTCCGTTTATGGACAGGGGACGCAGGCTCTAAGAACCGCCTATGCTCCATCCCGTGTGAGGGAGATTATTTGGCTCCGCTCTTAATGATATTTTGGAGAAGGCCTCCGATAAGAAAAAAGGATTTCCCTCTGATAATCGTTACTATCAACGGAGGCGTTCTTTTCAAAATCAGAAAAGATCGAGAGCAGATCAGAGTAAAAGGGACAGATCAAAAAGGTGGCAGCCTTCTAGAGGTAGAGGAAGGGGATACCTTTTTAAGCCAGAAGCCTCTACCTGCCCTACCCAGTGACACGCTGATCCAGGTAGGAGGCAGACTAAAACAATTCTCTGCCTGGCAAGAAATTCATGCCTCCCCTTGGGTCACTCGTACCGTTAGAGAAGGCCTAAAGCTAAAAATAATGTCAGAGGTCACGAAATTTCTTCACCTTCAGGGGGTTCAGATCGTTCCATACCTGGACAACTTTCTGGTGTTTGCGGAGTCGCGCCAACTTCTACAATCATGCCTCAAGCAAATCCGGCACTGCCTTATATCTCTACGGTGGATAATAAATCCCAAAAAATCTGACCTTTTCCTCAGTCAGGAAAAGGTTTTTTTTAGGGGTACTGTTTGACTCAAGGCATCTAATGTCTTTCCTTCCTCAAGACAAACAATCTCACTTAATCCAAACAGTGTCTCGTTTTTCCAGCAGGGATCGGTCCTCGATAAGGGACATCATGGCTGTACTGGGGCTGCTAACAGCCTCAATCCCGTCGGTAAGGTGGGCCCAAAGTCACACAAGAGTCCTTCAGGCCTTTCTCCTATCCTCATGGGACGGAAAAAATTCATCTCTAGACAGAAAAGTTCACGTTCCCAAACAGGTAAAACAGTCACTAACTTGGTGGAGAATAAAGGGAGACCTGAGCATAGGAGTTCACTGGCGCCCAAGAGATGTTATGGTCATTACAACAAGTCCCATAAAAGAAGATGGAGGCAGCATATCCGGTACAAAAAGGTCCCTTTATTGGGAGCCGCTTAAGTGAACAAACGTGCAGTAGGTCGTGACGTTTCGGCTGATTCCCAGCCAATGTGAAATCTAAAAGATCATGCTTAAATACCTTAAAACACACCCACTCTCATGGGAGTGGCCAATAACCAAATGAGTAAAGTGCTGATGTCATCAAAGTGAATACAGTTGTACTCCTACACAGTGTCTTAGTGTACACCCTCATTGGGTATAAGATCCATGACCCCACATACCTTCATGGCGCTCATCTTCCTCAGCGTCCTCTTGCAACTAGCGCGCATGTCCGGGGAGGCGGGGTCACGCCACTGCATGACCAGCTCCGGGTCGCATGATCGCCAGCGGCTCCGCCCATGCAATCATCACGGCTCCTCCCGAACCTCCCACAACACGCGCGCCGTTGCTAGGGACGCTCAAGGATTGATCCGCCCACCTCCCCGCGGCGTATGCGATCAACCCTCATCCGCACGTCAGCGACATCGGCGGCAGGATCCTCACCCAAGTGGTGCGGCAACCACAGTACCTTATCAGGTAGTCTGTTGAATACCTCACCTATATCGTCCGGCACATTCGGGGACCATCCAGGAAGGGGCGGGCGGAGTCTCCCAGCCTCCAAATCACCAGCCGAAATCACAGCCAAGGTGACATCATAACTCCGCCCCCTCGCCGTCCAGCCAACCCCATGTTGTCAAGGACGCATCCAGGATCCAACACCGCCCGCATCAGTGACGTGCAACTAGGGACCCCCACACTCACGACAGGGGTGCAGGCAGGAACGAATCACATTATGGATCAGTGCACCATGATGTAGTGTGGATTGGAAAAATAAGTGCATGTGAAATGGTAAAAAACAAAAATCAATTAAAAACACTATACAGATAGCCGATTCAGATCAAAGGTCACTCAGATCATTTACACATTTGCCACATAAAAATCTAAATTCATTCCAAAGGGCTGGAGTGCTCTCATCTCAAAGATCCATTTAAGCTCTTTTTTACATAGAATCCGATCCTTCCCCCCCCCCCCCCCCCCCCGCGTCTCAGTGGGCCAACCGCATCAATGATTCTAAATCTGAGTTGGTTGACGGAGTGTCCACGCTCCTGGAAATGTTTCGCCACCGGTTTATCAATCTGGGCCCTTCTGATATTACTTTTATGGGAGTTGATACGCTCCCGGGCTTCCATTGTGGTCTCCCCTATATAGATAAGGCCACACGGGCACGTGATCATATATATGTCGTCCCGTGATCTACATGTAAAGAAATTCTTAATCTTATAGGTCTTGCCACTATAGGGATGTGTAAAGGTATCTCCCTTTATCATGTTGCCGCAATTGCAACAACCAAGGCAGGGAAAACATCCCAACTTCCTTGGTGCCAGATACCTCTGCCCATCCCCATGTGGCTCACTAACCTCGGTTCTTACCAACTTGTCACGTAGGTTGGCACCTGTCTTGTATGCCATCATGGGGAAGCCTACAAATTCATCTATCATGGGTTGCCCTTTCTGTAAAATGTGACATTCTTTGCGTATAGTACGCGCTATGTCACCACTACTGGCTCCATATGTTGAAACAAACGGAATCCGTTTGTGGTCTCTAACCTTCTTCTTTCCCTGAAACGTGGACTCCCGGTCAACCTCCCCCACCCTTTGAGAGATCCTCTCCACCAGTTGTCGTGGATAGCCCCTGTTGAGGAACTTCTTCCCCATTTCATCCACCCTCCTTTCAAAAAGCTCGTCCCCTGATACCACCCGTCTCACCCTCAGCATCTGACTCCAGGGCAATGACTCCACCATCCGTCATGGATGGTTACTCCTAAACTCCAATAGATTGTTCCTGTCTGTGGGTTTATTAAAAATATCTGTCTCAATAGTCCCCTCCCTGAGATGTACCATCACATCCAAAAATTGTAAAGAGACTGGCGAGGCTGTCATAGTGAACCCCAACCCGGGTACCATGCTGTTGAGAAACTGAAAAAATTGTTCTAGTTCACCATGAGAGCCCCCCCCCCCCCCCCCCCCCCACACCACGAAAATGTCATCGATGTAGCGCCACCAGCACCGGGCTCCCCCAAAGAGGGCAGATCTATAAATGAGTCGGTCCTCCACCTCGGCCATGAACATGTTGGCATCTAAAAAATAAAAAAAACTATGGCTCAGAATATGGAGACACTAAAACATTTTTTTTGTTTTAAAAAAGCTGTTATTGTGTAAAGCTTACATAAATAAAAAAAAGTATATATATTTGGTATCGGCACGTCCATATTGACCGGCTCTATACAAATATCACATGGCCTAACCCCTGAGATAAACACCATAAAAAATAAAAACTGTGCTAAATAAACCATTTTTTGTCACCTTACATCACAAAAAGTGTAATGGCAAGCAATCAGAATGTCATTTGCACCCCAAAATCTGTGCCAATTAAACAGTCATCTCATCCCGCAAAAAATTAGACCCTACCTAAGATAATCGCTTAAAAACTGAAAAAACTATGGCTCTCAGAATATGGAGACATTAAAACATGATTATTTTTTTTGTTTCAAAAATATTATGTAAAACTTACATGAATAAAAAAAAAAGTATACACATTGGGTATCGCCACGTCCGTATCGACCGGCTCTATAAAAATATCACATAACCTAACCCCTCAGATGAACAAAAAAAATAAAAACTGTGCTAAATAAACCATTTTTGTCACCTTACATCACAAAAAGTGTAATAGCAAGCGATCAAAAGGTCACACGCACCCCAAAATAGTGCCAATAAAACCGTCGTCTCATCCCACAAAAATCTTACCCTACCCAAGGTAATCGCCCAAAAACTGAAAAAATTATGGTTCTCAGACTATGGAAACACTAAAACATGATTTTTTTTTTGCTTCAAAAATGAAATAATTGTGTAAAACTTACATAATTTTTTTTAAAAAGTATACATATTAGGTATCGCAGCGTCCGTGACAAACTGGTCTATAAAAATATCACATGATCTAACCTGTCGGACGAATGTTGTAAATAGCAAAAAATTAAACCGGTGCCAAAACAGCTATTTCTTGTTACCTTACCTCACAAAAAGTGTAATCTAGAGCAGCCAAAAATCATATGTACCCTAAACTAGTACCAACAATACTGCCACCCTATCCCGTAGTTTCTAAAATGGGGCGACTTTTTTGGAGTTTCTACTCTAGGGGTGCATCGGGGGGCTTCAAATGGGACATGGTGTCAAAAAAATCAATCGGGGCCATAAATATTGAGTTTGATTTGGCTGTTAACCCTTGGAAAAAAATTATTAAAATGGAAAATCTGCCAAAAATGTAAAATTTTAAAATTGTAGCTCTGTTTTCTATTAATTCTTGTGGAACACCTAAGGGTTAACAAAGTTTGTAAAATCAGTTTTCAATACCTTGAGGGGTGTAGTGGTTTCTATTATGTAAGCCTCACAAAGTGACTTCAGACCTGAACTGGTCCCTAAAAATTGGGTTTTTGAAAATTTCTGAAAAATTTCAAGATTTGCTTCTAAACTTCTATCATCTTCTTCATCTAAGCCTTGTAACATCCCCCCAAAATAAAGTAGACATATGGGGAATGTAAAGTAATTACTATTTTTGGAAGTATTACTATGTATTATAGAAGTAGAGAAATGGAAACTTGGAAACATTTTTTGACTTCATTTTACCAGTGTCATGAAGTACAATATGTGACCAAAAAAAACTGTCTCAGAATGGCCTGGATAAGTCAAAGCATTTTAAAGTTATCAGCACTTAAAGTGACACTGGTCAGATTTGCAAAAATTGGCCAAGTCCTTAAGATGAAATAGGGCTGAGTCCTTAAGAGGTTAAAAAAAACCATTTTGGGGCAAGGTACTTAGTATTGCAGCCTTTGCTGCATCTGTGATTGTTAGAAACAAGCTTGAAATACTTCAATAATTTTCTGGGTATTAAAAAACACACATTTTTTTCAATACCCTCCATCTGGGACCTCTGCAGCATTAGTCTGTGCAATTTAAGCTAGAAATACAGCTATAATTTTCTGGGTTTTAAAAAACAAAATTTTTGGGCAAAATACTAAATTTTACAGCCCTTGCTGCATCTGTACTTGTGAAATTCAAGCGTTATATACTGCTGTCATATTCTGTTTAAAAAAACACAAATTTTTGGCAAAATACTTAATTTGCGGCCTTGTCTGCATCTGTCATTGTGAGATACACCCTTTAGATACTGCTGTGCTATTCTGGTATTTAAAAAAACACCCATTTTGGGCAAAAATCTTAATTTTGCAGTCTTTGCTGCATTTGTCATCGTGAGATGCTTGTGTTTGATACTGTTGTTCTATTCTGTTATTAAAAAAACACCCATTTTGGGCAAGATTCTAAACTTGAGAAATATGAGGAGAGCGTCAAATAGTGGACGTGGTCCCAGTCGAGGTGTTGCTGGTGCAGGGAGAGGACGTGGTCGATCTGTGCCAGCTACACGCACAAGTGAAACACCTTCCTCAGGTGCGAGTAGGCGACAGAATCTACAGCGTTATTTGGTCAGGTCTAATGCGGCTCTATAATTAGTGAGGCCATAACAAGTACAGGTGAATAGTAAATTGGGTTGCTGACAGTGCCTCCAGTTCCTTCACCCAAAGATCAAAGTTGTCTCCCACCCAAAGATCAAAGTTAACACCTGCAGCCGATGTCCATCAGTCTTTCACCTCACCCCCTTGCAAATCAGCCAAGCAATCTGAGCCCCAAGTCATGCAGCAGTTTCTTCTGCTTTTTGATGACTCTGCTAGCAGGGTTTCCCAGAGCCATCCAAATAGTCCTGCCCCAGAAATGGAACAGATTGAGTGCACCAATGCCCAACCACTTATGTTTCTAGATGAGTACATGGGAGGACCACCACAGCATCTCGGATGATAACGAAACATAGGTGCCAACTGCTGTGGCTTTCTGCAGTGTGCAGACCGACAAGGAGGGCAGGGGTTAAGACTGAGTGGAAGATGATGTGGAGGACCATGAGGTCCCTGACCCCACATGGAATCAAGGTCTTGCGAGTGACCTGTGTAGTTCGGAGGAAGAGGCGGGGGTCGCACAGAGCCACCAACACAGCAGAAGAGGGAGTAGGGTGCAAAAGCGGAGTGGTCGTCCCCTAGACAGTACGCCTGCTACTGCCCACCGCAGCAAGGGACCGAGCACACCAAAGCCAGCTCCAAGGAGTTCCCTGGCGTGGCAGTTCTTCAGACAATGTACTGACGACAAGACACGATTGGTTTGCACGCTGTGCAATCAGAGCCTGAAGAGAGGCATAAACTTTCTCAACCTGAGCACAACCTGCATGAGCAGGCATCTAAGTGCAAAGCACGAGCTGCAGTGCAGTAGACACCTCAAAAACCAAGAAAAGTCTCTGGCTCCTCCTGCTTCCTCTTCTGCTGCAGTCTCGGCCTCTTCATCCACCTCTGGAGTGACAGTGCCACCTGCCACCCCGCAAACAGAGGATCTCCACAATGTCCCACAGAAGCGTTCAGCTCTCCATCTCCCAAACGCTGGAGCAGAAGAGGAAGTACCCCCCTACCCACCCATGATCCCTAGTTCTGAATGCCAGCATTTCAAAATGACTGTCCTTTGAAATGCTGTCATTCCATCTGGTGGAGACGGAGAGTTGTAAAAGCCCTATGGCGGTGGCTGTCCCACAGTACGTTGTGCCACCACTACTTTTCCAGGCGTGCCATACTTCCCTGCACAACCAAGTGAGGGACAAAATCAGGTGTGCACTGCGCAACGCCATCTGTGGCAAGGTCCACCTAACTACAGATACGTGGACCAGTAAGCACGGTCAGGGACGTTATATCTCCATAACAGCACACTGGGTAAATGCAGTGGCGTCTGTGCCTGATGCGGATAGCTGTTTGGCACATGTCCTTTCACCACTGAATTTTGCAGGGCGCTTCAGTTTGCCTCCTGTTGCTTCCTCCTCCTACTCTGCTTCCTCATCCTCTACCGGCTCCTCATCCGGTCAGCGTAACACCTTCACCACACTTCAGCACAGCCAGGGGTAAGCGACAGCAGTCAGTTTTAAAATGTATCTGTTTGGGAGGCAAACCCCACACCGTTCAGGAGCTGTGGACGGACCTTGAACAACAGACTGATGAGTGGTTGGTGCCAGTGCGCCTCAAGCCCGGCCTTTTGGTGTGCTATAATGGGCAAAATCTAGTAGCCGCTCTGGGACTAGCCGGTTTGACGCACATCCTTTGCCTGGCGCATGTGCTGAATTTGGTGGTGCAGAGATTACTCCGATATGTCAGAGCTGCTGCATAATGTGCTGGCCGTCTGGGTGCGCTTTCGGCGTTCTCACCCTGCTGCTGCTCGCCTGTCAGCGCTACAGCGTATAACTTCGGCCTTCCCGCTCACCGCCTCATATGCGACGTGCCCACAAGGTGGAACTCCACCTTGCACATGCTGGCCAGACTGTGTGAGCAGCAGCAGGCGATAGTGGAGTTTCAGCTGCAGCACGCACGGGTGAGTCGTTCTGCCGAACAGCAGCACTTCACCACCAATGACTGGGCCTCCATGCGAGACCTATGTTTCTTGTTGCGCGGTTTCGAGTACTCCACCAACATGGCCAGTGCTGATAACGCCGTTCTCATTTTTACTATACCACTTCTATTCCTCCTTGAAAAAACACTCCTGGCGATGATGGAAGAGGATGTGGCACAGGAGGAGGAGGAAAAAGGATCATTTCATAGGGTTTCCGGCCAGTCCTACACAAGTGGCTCTGAGTGTGGGTTTCTGTATCTACAAACGCCAGGTACACAATTGTTCAGCCAGGGCACAGTTCTGGAGGATGACTAGGTGGAGGAGGAGGAACCGTGTTCACAGCAGGGTGGCACCCATACCAGCTCATGGCCATCACTGGTGCGTGGCTGGGGGGATACAGAGGACACAGACGATACACCTCCCACAGAGGACAGCTTTTCGTTTGCCTCTGGGCAGCCTGGCACACATGAGCGATTACATGCTGCAGTGTCTCCGTAAACACTGCTGAGTTGTCCACATTCTAACTTTTGCTGATTACTGGGTGGCCACGCTGCTGGATTCCCGTTACAAGGACAACGTACTGTCCTTAATTCCGTCACTGGAGCCTGATCGTAAGATTCGCGAGTACAAGCACACGCTGGTAGACGCGCTGCTGGTGGCATTCCCACGTGACAGCGGGGGCACAGTGAAAGCCCAAACGGAAGGCAGCGAAGTAGGAAGAGGTCGCCAACGCAGCTGGGGCACCACTAGCACCTCAGAAGGCAGGGTTAGCATGGCCGAAATGTGGAAAAGCTTTGTCAGCATACCACCACAACAACCAGCACCACCAGCTGATATGGAACATCTTAGCAGGAGGCAGCATTTCAGCAACATGGCAGAGCAGTATGTGTGCACACGCCTACACATACTGCATGACGGGTCTGCCCCCTTCAACTTCTGGGTCTCCAAATTGGGCACATGGCCTAAGCTTGCCTTTTATGCCTTGAAGCTGGCCTGCCCTGCAGCCAGTGTATTGTCTGAACGTGTGTTTAGCACGGCATGGGGCGTTATCACAGACAAGCACAGCCGCCTGTCCACAGCCAATGTGGACAAGCTCACGTTTATTAAAATGAATCAGGCATGGATCCCACAGGACTTGTCCTTACCTTGTGCAGAATAGACCTATATACCGGCCTTAACCAGCCATTGTTATACTACAGCGCAATTGCTCATTGTTGTATTTTGGATATTTAGAGTGTACCAAAATTAAAACCAAAAACCAGTGTTGGCTACCTCGTCCTCCTCCACCGCTGCTTCCACCCACACCGCTACGTCGACCGCCTCCTCAAACCAAACTCCTACTCCATATGGAACTCCACTTCATAAATCAAGTTTATTTATTTTTTATTTGTACGTATTTTATTTTATGTCATTTCACTAATTTGTCTGTTACATTTTCTGGTAAAATTCACCACTTTTTGAGTGTGATGTACCCCGGCTGTACCTAGTAGACAGGTAAAAACATTTCACTAATTTGTCAGTTACATTTTATAGTTAAATTCACCAATTTTTGGGAGTGATATACCCCTGCTCTACCTAGTACACAGGTAACTTTCACAATCTTAGCCATGGATAAGGACCTCTCCAAAGCCCTTTCCACAGATTAAGTACTGTAAGGGCAGAAGTCTTAAGAACCGTCTTGCCATTATACTGACCTAAAACATCAGGGTACATGTCTCAATAGAAGAGTAGGAGTCTTCAGATGTGGCACTTGCAAGTTCATACGAACACCAAAAACTGTAACCTGCTCAGCAACTAACTATATTCATACTATTAGCGATTTCATTAATTGTAAGACTAAAGGAGTAGTCTACATATGCCAATGCTCCTGCCCCAAGTAATGGGAAGACTTTTAGAGAATTCAGATGGAGAGTATGCCAACATACTAATGACATTATTAAACGTAAAGATACCCTCATTGCTAATCACGTTAATCAACATCATGGGGGTAACCTGAATTCCATTTTTTTTTCAGCACTGGAGGTTATTCCATTGCCTCTGAGAAGGGGTGACTGGGATTGGAAGATTCTCCAGAAGGAAACTGAATGAATATATTGCTTCCGTTCCCATTCTCCAGCGGTCTCAATGAGAGGTTGACTTATACTTGTTTTATTTAAACAGTTCCTTCTGTCCCATAGGCTCTGCCTCAAGTAACAATATTACTGTCCCCATCTGGTCTATTATGGTGCGAGAAGCACCTGAAATATTTATGGTGACCTTTTTTTTTACCTGGTCCCCTTATCTGTCTGTGTGTGGGGTCCCCCTCACTTTTGCATTTATCCATTTATATCCTATTTGTCTCTCTCCCCTTTCAATAATATGTAACTGGTGACAATAACCTGTACAAATTTATCATGTGACTACCAAATACAACTAAAAATACTTTTGGGGTCAATTATTAGTATATATACACCCATTGAATCCCATTTCTGATCTTGCGCCTCCTGTTCTCCCTATTCAGAGCCGTGCGTTCTACACGTGCGCTCCAAACACCAGAAGTCACCTGTTTGCGCTTCATCTATGCGCTCCTTTTGCCGGAAGTCCTCTCTCCGACGTCCGGAAGTCACTGATGGCGCCTGCTCTTAAATTTCGAGTGCCTGCGTCTTTCACTAGCTAAAATAGCTCACCCGAATATCGGTGTGCCAGGCGCTGTGGGTTACCTGTTACCTGTGCCAGTAAGTATAGCTATTTGTGACACAATCCTCTCATTGATTATACAAATAGTGACATTTTCTCTGTAAAATATATTTTTTTCAGCTATGTACTGTATATCCACTGACAAGGTGCTTTTCATCTTAACCCCACTAATGACTCCAGAGAGCTAAGTATCTTACTCTCTTATCTATTATTTTGTTTGTATCCCTACAAATGTTCCTACTGATCTCCCCCTTTTTTCCCTCGTCCCTAATGCGGTCCCCAACCGCAGGGCCGCTGCCCAGGACTGGAAGATTGTTTAGTGGGCTGTGGCAAAACGGCCCATCGACAATATTGTGATTGCGCCTTAGTAATCGAAGATTACATATCTGCAGCAGCAGTGCTTCACTTACCGCTGCCTGCTGCAGACTCTAACAGCCGAGTTGGTCCCGCCCCCATCAGCGTGGTGGTAGAGGAGAGGAGGGCTCTGTGACTCAGTCACTCACTTCAGGCAGCTCCGCCTCCCCCGGCACAGAAGCCAAAGCTGCAGGTCTTTATTCCCATCTCAGTGCCAGCACAGCTTTGGCTGGGTCTGTGTGCAGCTGCAGATTAGAAGTGTCATTGTGGCAATTAAGAAAGCATCAAGAAAGAGGACTAGCAGCAGCCAAAGCTCCATCAATAGTACATTTTTATGAATGATAAGGGACAGCAGGGCAGGGTAGTGAAATGTGTGAGTGAGAGGCACTTAGAGCAGCAGAGAGACTCACTGAGGCCAGCAGCAGCCATTTTAGTCAGATTACAGCCATGCTGCAGTTTTGGCTCTAATCTGACTGAAATGGCTGCTGCTGGCCTCAGTCTCTCTCTCTGCCTACTCTGCCTCGCTTTTCACAGGTGCCCAGCACAAAGTGTGTTTGACCCTCAAAATGGTGTATTTAATCACATATCCGTCAGTGCCGACCAGCACCCCCACTCGGTTCCTAGGAAAATTGTCTTGAATGAAACTGGTCCTTGGTGCAAAAAAAAGGTTGGGGACCACTGTTTTAGATGGTCTTATCAGTCACAGGCTCTCGCCCCTGATGTTTTAGAGGGTCAGCTCAGCAGCAGGCCCTCGCCCCTAATGTTTTAGATGGTCAGATCAGCAGGCCCTTGCTCCAATAGTTTTTGAGGCAGGCCATCAATCATAATTTTTCAAGGGTGTGTAGGATGCCCTTCTGTATATGTAATAAAGGGTGTATTGTAGTGGCAGTTTGTTGTAATTTTTGGCAGCCCTTTCACTTAGTGCATAGGCTTTTTAAATGTAGGAGTCCCACTACCTGAACAATTGTACCACAATGTGAATGATGCCCTCCTTTATGTGATATACAGGTTGTATGAGAGTGCCTCTTCCTAATTTTTGGCACCAGTGCAAGTCTCCAGCAGGAATGAAACTCTGGCATTGAACACAGCATAGTTAAGCTACCTGCTGCCCGTGTTTGTCAGCATGGTGGCAGGAGGAAAAAGAGGGAGCCCGGCGCTAGTGCCCGCGGATAGGCCGCTGTGCTAACCCCCACTTTTACACCCCCTCTCTTCAGGCCTGGTCCTGGACAAGAATTTTTTCAGAAGAAGAGGGGCATTGATGTTCTCTCTGGGTTCCCAAGATCTCTCCTCAGGGCCAAACCACTTCCTATCCACCAGAAACAGGGTTTTCCCTCTACTTTTCTTCATCCCCAGAATGGCCTTTACCTCATAGAAGTTTTCATCACTGACTGCAACAGGAGCAGAGACAGGTCTCTTCAAAAAATGATTCAGGATGATGGGCTTCAGCAGGAAGACATAGAAGGAATTCGGTACCCGGAGGGAGGCCGGCAGCTTAAGTTTGTAGGAAACATCATTGATTTGTTCAAGAATTTCAAATGAAGCATGGACCCAATTTGTAGGAGAGTATTTTGAGCCAGATGTATTTGGAAGCAAGAGAGACTTTATCACCAGGACGGAATTTATCAGAATTTCTATGTTTTTTTTATCCTTCATGCACACAAAAGCCTCTTTCAGAGCTCCCCTAGTCTCCTCCCAGATTTTAGAGAACTCTCTTGAGGTGGCATCTGCAGCAGGGATACCGGATGAAGGAGACACCGGAAGTGGGATATTTGGTTGTTGGCCATAAACAACAAAAAATTGAGATTTCTTGGAAGATTCGCTGACATGATTGTTTTATGAGAACTCAGCCCAAGGCAATAGTTCGACCCAGTTGTTGTGATGACTGTTAGTGAAGTGGCGAAAAAAGTTAGTCAGAATTTGGTTAACATGCTCCACCTGACCGTTATACTGAGGATGATATGCTGTCTAGAAGTCCAGAAATACATTTAATAGCTTGCAGAGAGCTCTCCAGAATTTTGACGGAAACTGTATGCCATTATCGGACACAATACGGAGTGGAAAGCCATGTAGAAAAATGTTTGATACATTTCTTGGCCAGTTGGGGAGCAGAAGGAAGTCCAGGCAGAGTGACGAAATGTGCCATTTTGGAGAAGCGGACAACCACTACCCAAATTACAAAACAACCAAAGGACGTGGGTAGATCCGTGATAAAGTCCATGGCTATTTGTTGCCAGGGAACCTCAGGAAGAGGAAGCAGACGGCCGGCTGGACGCTGTTTGGAAGCTTTACTTTGCGCACAGGATGGACAAGCAGCTACAAATTCTTGGATGGCCACCAGTCCCACTGTGCAATGAACCTGAACGTCTTTCTCTGACCAGCATGACCCGCCACTTTAGATGAATGACCCCAGAGTAAGACTCGCTCTCTGAGAGATTCTGCAACAAAGGTTTTTCCAGGAGGAATTTTGGATGGCTTGACTGGACAGGCCAAGATTTTAACAGGATCAATGATCAATTGGGGCTCCTCCTCCTGGTCAGTGGAATCAAACGATTTTGAAAGAGCACCTGCTGTTCTTATCTGCAGCACAAAATTAAAGAACAACATCAAAACGAGCAAAGAACAGGCACCATCATGCTTGACGTGGATCAAGTCTCTGTGCAGACTGTAGGTAGGTGAGATTCTTGTGGTCAGTATAGATCACACCTGGATGACTGGCTCCTTCCAAAAGGTATCGCCATTCCTCCAATGCCAGCTTGATGGCCAACAACTCTCTGTCCCCAATCGAGTAGTTGCGCTCAGGAGCGGAGAAGGCCCTGGAGAAGAAGCCACATGTTGTCCTCTTACCTTGGGGAGATCTTTGTGAAACAACCGCCCCAGCTCCAATAGGTGATGCATCCACCTCCAAGAAAAATTGCTTACTGGCATAAGTCCAATGGAGTACTAGAGCTGCAGAGAAGGCTCAGCAGTCCAATTTTTTGGATTCTCCCCTTTACGCGTCAAGGCTGAGATGGGGGC
Source organism: Bufo gargarizans (assembly GCF_014858855.1). Classification (NCBI taxonomy): domain Eukaryota; kingdom Metazoa; phylum Chordata; class Amphibia; order Anura; family Bufonidae; genus Bufo; species Bufo gargarizans. Next base: position 423,407,899 of record NC_058081.1, on the reverse strand, counting down.
TGTGAAAGAAAAGAAGTGTGGCACAAACTGGCGGTAGTAGTTGGCGAACCCCAGGAAACGTTGAATAGCCTTTAAACCAGAAGGACAAGGCCACTTTAAATCCACAGACAGCTTTTCGGGATCCATCTGTAGTCCAGTATCAGATATTATGTACCCCAAAAATGGAAGCGAGATTTGTTCGAAGAGACATTTTTCAAACTTGGCATACAGATGATTTTTTCTTAGCCTTTGAAGGACCAGACGAACCTACTTCTGGTGAGTAGCCAAATCTGAATAAAAGACAAGGATATCATCTAGATAAACCACAACACAAGAGTATAACAAGTCTCTGAAAATATAATCAACGAATTCTTGGAGCACTGCAGGAGCATATTGCTTAGTCCAAAGGGCATTACCAGATATTCATAGTGACCGTCACGGGTGTTGAAGACGGTCTTCCTCTCGTCCCCTTGACGAATTCAGATCAAGTTGTAGGCCCCACGCAGATCTAATTTGGAGAAGATCTGAGCTCCTCTGAGGTGGTCAAACAACTCTGGAATAAGTGGAACAGGATATTTGTTCTTGATAGTGATTTTATTTAGGACCCTATAATCGATGCAAGATGAGAACCATCTTTTTTCTTTACAAAGAAGAAGCCAGCGCCAGCCGGAGAAGATGATTTCCGTATAAATCCTCTGTCAAGATTTTCTTTGATATAGTCAGACGTGGCTTCTGTGTCTGCTAGTGACAGATGATAACCACGGCGAGGGGAAGAACCAGCAACCAGATCAATAGGACAATCATAGGGTCTGTGTGGAGGTAAAGTCTCAGCCTCCTTCTTATCGAAGACGTCGGCATAGGCATGGTAGGCTGCAGGCAGATTTTCAAGATTTGGTGGTACCTGAGGTGATCGAGCAGGCTGAACCGGAGAAAGACACTTTCCAAGGCAGTACTGTCCCCAACGAAGCACCTCTCCAGACTTCCAATCAAGAATAGTTTAATGGACACGGAGCCATAGTAGCCCCAAAAGAAGAAGATGAGAGAGGCTTTGAAGAATCAAGAACGCAATTTCTTCTCTATGAAGAGCTCCTACCTGTGGTTTCACAGGTTCAGTAGAAAATTGTAGAGACTCAGATAGAGCCCTTCCATCGACAGATGACACCATCAATGATCTCTGCAGACGTCGGACTGGAATACAATATTGATCCACTATGGCTTGCTGCAGGAAGTTTCCTGCCGATCCGGAATCCATAAGAGCTGTCTTTGTGAACTGATTATCTTCACCTATGGCCACCTCTCCAATGGACCCTAGGCTCTGGCGTTTCCCAGCTTCAGGGGACAAGCACGGAGCACATGATCAGAACCACTACAATAGAAACAAAGTCCTTTGGCATGGTGGAGATCACGTTCCTGTTCAGTTAGCCTAACTCTGTCGACCTGCATGGCTAAAAGAACTGCAGACAACATGGAAGGCTGAAGGTTAGAGGCTTGCTGAAGAGAAGATGCCACATGACAAGGCCTCCTCTCACGTGCCACTTCTCTGGCATGTTCCTGGAACCGTAAGTCAATTCGAATAGCCAGAGAGAGGAGGTCATCCAGGGTAGAAGGAACATCCCGTCCGGCCAGCTCATCTTTAATTCTCCCACAGAGGCCTTCCCAAAAGGTGGCCACAAGTGCCTCATTATTCCAGCCGAGTTCAGAGGCTAGCGTACAGAACTGCATACCGACCCATGGATTGGTTCCCTTGACACAACGGCAGTAAAGAGGATGTTGCAGAGGTGGTGCGTCCGGGCTTGTCGAACATCTTGCATCCATTATGACTGGGTCGTTCCTTTCCCAGAAGGGATTGATCCAGACCAGTGCCTCCCCAGTGAAGTGTGACATAAGATAAGCCACTTTGGCTTGGTCCGAGGCAAATTGGTGAGGCAAAAATTCTAAATGAAGGGTGCATTGAGTTATGAAACCCCGGCACTGATTAGGATCACCATTGAAACGTGGAGAAGCTGAGAGACGAGGTCCAGATCCGGGTACATAGGAAGAGGATGGTGCCAGAGCCGAATTAACCAGGGCAAAGAAGCTTGTTGACACTGGGTTAGCAGATGTCAGGTCATTTAGATGCATATTTACATTGCGTGGTAGGATAATATTTTATCCTCACACTCATGCTGCTGGGCCAACTACTGGTGTAAATCAGTGGTACTGGGAGGGTTCAGATCAGCGGGGTCCATGGCCTGAGCAAACTACTATGCAAGCGGGTGTGGACCCACTGTGCCACTGACTGGGTATACTCTGGAGGGGCGTAACTAAGCCACTACCTGGTTCTGAGAGAACCTCTGTGGTGAGGATAGGCTTGGGGCTTTAGTAGTTGCCAGGGGCTACTCCAGAGCAGTCACTGAGTCAGTGGCAGCTGACCAGGGTTTCAGAGTACTCGGTGCAAGCACCGAGGGGACTTACATGGCCAGGGTCTAGACAGGCGGTAATCAATCTGAGTCAGTAAGCGAAGTCCGAGGTCAAAAGCAGGCGGTAAACAAACAAAGTCCATAAACAACCTCGGAAATTTAGACGCATTCGGCAAACAGGCAAAGTCCAGAAGTTCAATAAGCAGGGTCCAGTACACAGCGGAGCAGACAAGAGAGACACCTTGGAGAAAGACCAGCTAAAACCATGAGGTTGCTCAGGCATCTTCCTGTAGTAGAAGCGCCTTTCTGCAATCCAGCCATAAGCTGGTGAGACAGAGGGCGTGTGTGTTGCCTCATCAGGTGAAAAGAAACACACCCATGCAAACTCAAACATCAGTGCAAGTCTTCAGCAGGAAGGAAACTGGCATGAAACACAGATAGCATAGTTAAGCTACCTGGTGCCCACGTTTGTCAGCATGGTGGTAGGAGGAAAAAGAGGGAGCCCAGCGCCCGTGCTCGCTGGCACAGAACACTGGGCTAACATGCCGTATGTATTATTGCTTCCTGCAGGGAGGACATTTGGGGTATTTTCTCCTATTTTCCCATACAGGGTGACAGTGCCATCTTCATTATAATGTATATTGGCCTGGATTTCCTTCAACACATCTGCTCCTAGTAAATTTACTGGGGTGGTGGCACTAACTACCACCTTAGTGATTGTAGAATTATTTAGTCCTAGGGACAAGAATATTGGTCTGGTTAAAGGGTTTTTAAAGGTGGTGCCACCTTCACCAACGCAGGTGAGAGTTTATGAGGTTATGACCCCTGGATATACATGTTGAATTTTTATAACAATAGTGGCTGCTCCTGTATCAATAAGGAAAAGGGACAGGTCTTTTCCCATCTACCGAATCTACCGACACTGGTATGGTAGGAGCTGGACCTAATTGTTTAGTCAATACGTTTACGAGGTGATTTATTGGAGTCCCTGATGCCTGAATCCCCCTCAGATTGTCTGGTTCTTTTAGGGACTCTACAGTTCTTTTTTTATATGTCCTGGCTTGCCACAATTGTACCAAGTGAACTGTCTGCTGGTGTTATAATATGGGTTAATACATGCCATCTGTCGTTTTGGTTTGTAACTCAACCACCTGCGCTACTTTACATAAGCTAGCTGGGTCAGTTGACCTTCATTCAGGCTCAGACTTCTGAACTGCGTTTCTGATCTGTTGTCCTAATTCTTCAATGAACGCAGATGCTAGGATTCTCTGATACATTTTGTTATCTATTTTATACCTCATATCCTTCCAGACTGTGTTGACTCTGCTGTAAATTTTTTCCACATTCCCCCCAGACCCTGTTTCATATCTTATAAATTAACAGATAATTCGCCTTATCTGTTCTTTGCCCTCCTTATAAGCTGTTTTACATAATCTCCTGAGTTTCTGGTTTAAGAATACATCCTCTCCAGAACTTTACATTCTCGGGCTATACTCCCTAAGATTGTATTTGTTAGAACCCCCATTTTGTCTTCTTCTAGAGTCTTCCCATGTTTCCCCATACGTAGTTTGAATTGGTGAGAAAGTTTTGAGAAAAGGCATAGGTCTGCTCCCAGGGTCTGGCAAAGTCTTAAGCAGATTCATGATGTCCAAAGGTGACCAATAGAGATGGCCTTGTGTTTTGCGGCAAACTTTGCTCATTCGAGGTTCGCTGAACAGGCGAACATATGGCGATGTCCGCTGGAGCCATATTCTTTTGCATTGTGCCGAACTTTGACACATCCATCAGGTGGGAAAGGACAGCCAATTGAGACATTTCAGCACATGGACACCCCCCGCCCCCACCCTATAAATAAATCTGGAAAGGATATTTTAGTGCATTTGTATTATGCAGCAGTTGTGTGTGGTTCTGCTGCGATACTGCAGCTATACAGAGGGACAAACGCTATTGTAACAACTAATTGCAACTGGTGTGATATATCAGTTGCCCCCCCAAAAAACTAATTGAGGCAGGGGTGTAATATACCTATAATATACTTCCTATATTGTGCATTTGTGCAGCAGTTGTGTGCAGTTCTGCTGAGATACCGCAGCTATACAGAGGGAAAAACGCTATTGGAACAACTAATTACAACTGGTGTGAAATACTAGTTGCCCCCCCAAAAAACTGATTAAGGGGTTTTATATACCTGTTTCCGGCAAATACTCATTAAGGGGTTCTATATACCTGCTTCCACAAATACTGCTCTTCTGTAGGGACTTTTTCACAGGGTCATTTAGAAAATGACAGGCAGAGGAAGAGGTAGGCTATTCCGCAGGGGTGGTATATGTTGGGCAGGTGCACGAGGCCGGAGCCTAGGTGGGAAGTTGGAGAAGGTGCGTGCAATTACATCAAAGGACACACCAGAGTTGGTTGAGGGGCTCATTCAGACTTCCGCCTCTGCACTCTCCTCATCCTCTGTATCAGCACCCTCCTCACTCTCTGCTGTGTGCACCCCCAAAGACACCACCACCATAGCCTCTCCACTCGACTCAGAGGAATTATTTTGCCATCCATTCTCAGACCTTACAGATGCGCAGCCATTCTTGGCATCGGGTGAGGAAGAGGAGGTAGCAACGGTCGCCACCCAGCGGTCTGACGATAGTACCCAGATCAGCTTAAGGAGGATGGTTTCCACTGTTGCTGTCTACTCTGAGATATCTAATGTCATAGGTGGTGAAGGTGACGAGTCGATGGACGTCATGTGGGTGCCCACAAGAAAGGAAGAGGAGGAGAGTCCAGATGGATGGAGCAGCAGATAGGGAGGAGAAGCAGGCAGAACTTGCAGTGCACAGGAGGGAAGAAGCAGACTGCAAATCTATCTGGAGCAAACCATCCACCATGCACAGTCACATCTGCCGCTCTCAGGACGCTGGAACAATGCTCTGCAGTGTCGTTTTCTTTTTACGTATCAGCTGCTGACAATAGTGTTGCTATCTGCAGCCTGTGCTGTCAATGCATAAGTTGCGGTAAGCCCAACGCTCACCTAGGGACGACTGCCTTAAGAAGGCACCTGGCCTCCCATCACCGAGCCCATTTGGAGCAACGCCATCAGAACCCACAAAGCCACACTCCCGGCACTCACATCCTGCATCTTCTCCTCCCTCCTACCATTTGTCCTCCACTCCACCTTCCACCGTGCCGTCGTTGCGTTCTTCTGGCAAAAATCATGCTTCCATGGCCCAAATGTCCGAATATAAACAGTTGATGATGCTGGGTAACCCTCTTGCCCAACGGCTTGTTGGAACTGCTAGCCTGCAAACTACTGCCATATAAACTGGTGGACTCTAAGGCCTTTCGAAAATTTGTGGCCATTATTACACCGCAATGGAAGGTCCCCTGAAGGAAATATTTCTCCCAGAAGGGCATCCCAGAGCTATATGGCCATGTTCAGCGGCAAGTGAATGTATCTCTGGAACACAGTGTCTGTGCCAAGATACATCTGACCACAGACACGTGGTCTAGCAAACACGGGCAGGGAAGGTACATAACTTTTACTGCCCACTGGCTGACCCTTCTGACTGCTGTCAAGCATGCAACCCGTGGCAACCGTGTGGATTTGGTGTTACCGCAGTGGATTGCATACAGGTCTGCCTCTTCTTCTCCTCCTCCTACTGCATCCTCCGTCTCCTCCCCTGCTAACTCCTCCTTTTCCACTACTACCGCCTCTTTCGCTTCAGCTCCCCAGAACCTATTCGACGTGCCAGGTGAGATGTTGCCATGCCGTGCTGCAGCTGTTGTACCTGGAAGCCAAGAGCCACACTGGTCCTGCACTCCTTTCAGCTCTGCGGTCACAGGCCGATCAGTGGCTAACCTTGTTCAATTTGACAGTTGGTAAAGTGGTGTGCAACAACGGTACCAATCTGCTGAGTGCGCTGAAACAGGGCAAAATAACACACGTGCCGTGCATGGCACACATCCTGAACTTAGTCGTTCAGCGATTTGTTGCCATATACCCCGGGGTCCAGAACGTCTTGCGTAAGGCCAGGAAAAATTCTGGCCATTTTAGAAGATCTTACATGGCCAGGGCTCGCCTTGCTGACTTTCATCGGCGACACCATTTGCCTGTCAGACGTCTGATTTGTGACTGCCTGACGCGCTGGAACTCCACCTTGTATATGCTTGATAGGGTGCTCCAGCAAAAAATGCCATTAACGACTACTTGTACGAACTCTGTGGTAGGACAGGTTCTGGGGAGCTTGTTTTTTTTTTCACTGCTAAAGTGGCTGCTCATGTGCAATGCGTGCAGACTTCTGCGGCCATTTGATGAGATCATCAAACTGGTCAGTCGCAGCCAGGGCGCCATCTGTGACATTGTAACTTAGGCATTCTTTCTGGAGCGTGCATTGCATCATGTCATTGATCAAGCCGTCAAGGAGCAGGAAGATGAGGAAGTTGCAATGCTGAATGAATTTCAAGGGGGGATACTCCATCTGACATAAGTCAGCAGGAGTCTGCAGAGGAGGCAGAGTAAGATGGTGTCTGGGGCAGAAGGAGCAAGAAGAGCAGGCTTTAAACTTTTCTGGAATCCCTGCTGTTGTCCGTGGATGGGGGGAGGAGACCGAGGACGACATTCTCCTGGGGAATGAGCAGGAGCCAAGCCGCTCCACCGCTTCCAATTTAGTTCAAATGGAGGCCTTCATGCTCCAGTGTTTGAAGAGAGACCCTGTATAAAAAGCATAAAGGGCAAGGACCAGTACTAGGTGGCAACATACTTAGACCCCTGGTACAAACACAAAACGGTGGACATGTTACCATCAGGGCTGTCAGAATGCAGCATTTCCAGGCCTTTCTTCGAGAGATGCTGCATTCTGCTGTTGCGGGCGCTGGCAGAGGATTTTCCACCCACAGAGAAACAGTGGCTAGTACCAATCCTACAGCGCATACAAGAAGAGGGCGGTTTGAAGATGTTTTGGTCACTTTGGATATGAGATCATTTTTGAAGCCAACCCATTGACAGCCGTCCTCCGGATCCAGCATCAGGGAACACCTAGACCAACAGGTGTCCAACTACATTGGGGTAACGGCTAATGTGGACGCTTTGAGAAGCATGGAACCTTTTGACTACTGGGTGTGAAAGCTTGACCTGTGGTCAGACCTGGCACAATTTGCCATGGAACTTTTGGCTTGCCCCTCGTTGTGTGTCCTGTCTGAAAGGACATTCAGCGCAGCTGGGGGGATCATGACCGATAAGCGTACTTGCCTAGCTCACAACAGTGTGGACTGCCTCACATTTCTAAAAATGAATGAGGCATGGATCGCGGAGGAATTCTACACCTGTGACGACCATGTTTAATTGAATTTCCTCATGCCAGCCCACACATATCCACCACCAACCAGAACAAATAATGGTCCCTGTCTTATGTCAATACAGCGGCATAAAAGGCCTTTTCTGTCCGGTAAATGCCTAATGTTTGGGACCTCGGAGGAATTTAACACCTGTGACGACCACGTGTTATCAAATTTCAACTATTATCATTTGTTGTTTTTTTCAAGAGGGGGGATTTCGTTAGCCATGTTTTTTATCCAATTTAAAATTTTTTGCTCTTTTAAACATATGTATTTTACATTTATTTGTACTGACCTGCAGTAAAATTGATATCCATTGACCATCTAATATACCTCCAGCCACATAATCACTTGATCTTTTCTATACAGTGAATGCCTAATTGTTTGGGCCTCAAAGGAATTCAACACCTGTGACAACCACGTGTTATCGAATTTCACCTATTATAATATTTATTCAAGAGGGGGGATTTCATTAACCATATTTTTTTATCAAATTTTATATTTGTAGTTCTTTTAAACATATGTATTTGACATTTATTTGTATGGGCCTGCAGTAAAATTTATATGCAATGACCGTCTAATATACCTCCAGCCACATAATCACTGGTTTTCTGTCCGGTGAATGCCTAATGTTTTGGGCCTGTACTCCCGTGTCCTAAAATAAAAAATTTCTAGACTCCAGCAGGCCACATTTTTGACAGTTTAAAGGGATTCTGTTACCTCTTTTTACCCTATAGAGATGCGGACATGCACGGCTAGATCACCGCTAGCATGTCCGCAATATACCTGTCCCATATCTCTGAGTGGTTTTATTGAGTGTAAAAAATTATTTTATATATATGTAAATCAGCCTGGTAAGGAGCCCGAGGGGCTGCACTAACCGTTATGGAGCCCAGCACCGCCCTGTATCCAGGAATCTCCTCCTTGCTCACAAAGTCAGATCGCCGTAATTTCACGGTGTGCGAGCTCGCACATACGCAGTTCTTTCCCTGAGGCTGATGCCAGCACAGGGAAGGAACACTAGGCCGGATTTCAGCGATCTGACTTTGTGATCAAGGTGACGATTCCTGGATACAGGCAGTGCTGGGCTACTTCACAGGGGGCTTGGCTGGGCTCCAGAACGGTTCGTACAGCCCCTTGGGCTCCTTACCAGGCTGATTTACATATATATAAAATTTATAGCCTGGGTAGTAGGAACAATCCTATGACACCTTGCTGCACTTACTGCAGATCCAAATTGGAATTGTACTGCTGCTCATTTCAGGTTTGCCATACAGCCCTTTTTAGCATGTATTCGTTGGTTGCAAAAAAAAAAATTGGGTCATTCGCGATCACAATTATATGTTCTAAAGCCTCTTTTTGGCGTGTATTAGTGGGGAAAAAGGGATTATTAGCCATTGTGTGGTGAAGTGAGAAAATAAAAGCCCTTTTTGGCATGTATTAGTGGCAAAAAAACCCCATTATTTGCTGTTCACTGAAGCTGTTATATGTTCTATAGCTTTTTTTGGGGGGGGGGGGGCGTGTATTAGTGGGGAAAAAAGAAAAGGGGCTTATTAGACATTGTGTGGTGAAGTGAGAAAATTACAGCCCTTTTAATTTCCTTATTATTTATTTATTTACTTATTTGATATAACAGTATGTCAGACAGTTAAGTGACAGGCCTTGCACAGGGGAGGGGCACAGGCCTAAATGTTTCTGGCGCAGGCACAGGTCGCAGCAGAGTAAGTGGCCATGGCAGCAGGGGTCACTTTGAGAGGCCTGAGCTCTCAATGTCAGCTAGCGGTTGTGACTTGACCAGATTGAAGATCCGCTGGACTACTGGGTAGCCAAACTGGATTTGCGGGCTTAACTGGCCGAGTTTGCCCTGGAAAAGCTGTCCTGCCCGGCCAGTAGTGTGGCATCAGAGTGTCACCTTGCCACTCTGTGGCCTCCTCGTGCTGCTGCCACCTCCACACTATGTCATCTGGCCACTCTGTGGTCTCCTGATGCTGCTGCCACCTCCACACTGTCACCTTGCCACTCTGTGATCTCCTGATGCTGCTTCCAGAACCACACTATGTCAACTTGCCACTCTGTGGTCTCCTGATGCTGCTGCTACCTCCACACTATGTCACCTTAACACTCTGTGGCCTCCTCATGCTGCTGCCACCTCCACACTCTGCCATTGTGCCACTCTGTGGCCTCCTTATACTGATGCTGCTGCCACCTCCACACTGTCACCTTGCCACTCTGTGGTCTCCTGATGCTGGTGCCACCTCTACACTATATCACCTTGTGACTCTGTGGTATTCTGATGTTGCTACCACCTCTACACTGTGTCATTGGGCCACTCTGTGGACTCCTCATGCTTTTCCCACCCTCCCTGCCTCATGACTGTGACACTATTTTGCCTTTTTGGCCTGGCTGACATCATCATTTACTTGACCCTTCTTCTGATCTGTCAGAAGGAAGGAAAAATTAGACACACAACTGATCCTGTATTTGTAGCAGCTGTAAGGCCTGAATGATCCCATCAGAATTTGCTTATGATTTGGTAGCCAAAAGCAGGAGTGGGTACAAAACACAGAAGACATGCAAATATTCCATTCACATGTCATCTCTGTCTTGGATCCACTTTTATTTTTTATTTTTTTCGCATTAGCAATACTGATGGATTACTGACCAAATGCTGACCGAGTGAAGGAGGATGCTCAACAGACAGGATATGTTTTTTGGGGGGGTTATTGTTCTGACGGATTAAAAGAAGGGCAAAACAATCGGTAACGTCAACACAAAATTGCTGCCGACACCCTCTCCACTGTGTCGGGGGGGGGGGGGGGGGGACTCTTAGAGTAGAACAGGTTCTGTAGACATCTATGTGGAATAAGCTGACGACGGTGTAAAAGAAGTGTGCTCTTTCACGCTATAATAGGTTCTTGGGCCTCTGTATGGTTATTTATACCTGGCGCTAACATCGACCTGTAAGGCTGAGTTCACACTTGGGTCAAAGAAGTGAAGTGTGCAGTGATTCTAAGAGCGACGCCTGTCATCTGTGTTTCATACTGACTCACAGTATTGTTTTACTACCACAGTAGACTCGCTATGCGTGTTTCTGCAAGACAGTGTTCTACACTATATATACAGGCTCTCTGCAGCCAGGAAATAGCTGTTTTGTAACGTGATTCGCCACAAATTAATTCAAATTGTTTCGGAATATTCGGCAAACCGACAGAATCGAATTTTTGAGATATTTGCTCATCTCTAATGGCTGTTTAATCCATCGCTTCAGAACTACTGTACACATATAGAGGGGCAAAGGGATCCACCAGTTATTATGTAATGCTCAAAATGCAACTTTTTGATTTCCAGGAGTCTAATTTTCCACTCTTGTCTCCTTGTCAAAACACAAAAACACATGATCGAACTGGGGTATTACATTATACTAAGTCCTTCGGGTCTTATATATATACTTGGGTCCCATTCAAGCCTAACCCATCAGTCATGGCTGAAGGCTAGTGTTCTTAAACAAGGACAGTTTGGTCACTCAGTGTCTTCGGGGCTTGTGCGCTACCGTAAACACACAATCACATGATAATCATAAGCTCTAAAAGATAAAACAGAGTTCTTCTTACGTACCAATACCAAAACGGAGAAAAGTATTCACTTTTTACCTTTCACCATCACCCAACATCAAAGGAGAAAGAACAAGGAAGGGACAGATTGCGAGAATAAAGTTTATTTCCTTCGCTGCAGCTTAATAGAGTCTGTCACTTCCTATAATGCTCTTGATATGATCTCAGGTTCCTATAAGTATTGATCGAGCATGCTCGGCCGAACACCAGTTCCGTTCCAGCATCTCGATGCGCTGCACATGGTGGTATTCGGCTCAATACCGCATGTACTCGAGCGCAATGCTCGAGTCTCCTCCCCAGACATTTGTAAAGTACTGCCCTTCACTGTAATGCAGTAGCCATGTTGGTTACTGGCATTACAGTGATTGGCTGGCCGGAACACATCATCGGGTGCGATATAGCACCCGATGACATGTGTTCAGCACAGTGTTAGTCAGGGGGAGCTGTGCTGAAGAAGGGAAAGAGTGTAGGGATTTTTTTTTTTTTTAAGTTGAAAAACTTGTCAGAGACTCAAAAGTCCTTTTGTGTTGTATGTGGCAGCAGCAATATATGTTTTGAGCGCAACCTGCGCTAAATTGCTAAAACTTTACAGACCCAAAAGTCCTTTTAAGGACTATTGTATGTGGCAGCAATATATATTTTTAGTGCATCCTGCGCAATAGTTAGGCCGCTGCAGACGGTGACATTATCTGCACTACATCTCCTGTGTATGATGTGCGCATCCCAAAAATATCTGTGACATCCAGTTTTTTCCAAACTGCCCATGGTGTGTAAACAGGGTCTGAACAGTGCAATTAACTCACAGCGAGGCTCTTACATGCCTCCTTAGTGGTATCACCACTGCACTGTGAGGTAGGATAAAGCTGTGAGCCACACCCACAACAGACCATGTGACACAGAAACTACCAGGTGCAAAAGAATGTTACCAACAATATAAAGTGGCACATTCCTTACACATAAAAACAAAAACTCACTGAAAAAAGTGGCCTAAACGGGTGAAAATGCTCCAAACCCAGACACTGTGGCGTGTCTATAACTGGGGGAGCAATTCCACCGCATGCGGTCCGCAGACAACGGCAATTCCCAGCAAAAAATGCATACAATGGAGGATGCCGGTGCGGACCGCATGCGCCACAAGCCGGACCGCATGCGCCACATCTTACACAAAATTATACATTGTGCAGATGAAAAAATATCCATACACAATTCACTGAAAAAAAATGCACCAAAATGGTGCACAACATGATTCGATCAGGGTTTCCGCCAACACCTACGTTAGTGGCTCCAACCCCCACTTCTCCTCCTCCGCCTCAACCTCCGAATTATCCCCATGCAGCACCAGTCCGTCATCAGTCGGTAGCTTGAAGCAGTGTAGCACTGCATAGGGGAAGCATCAACAGGCCGTGCTTAAGCTGACCTGCTTAGGTGACAAACAGCACACCGCCGCAGAGATGTGGCAGGGGATAAGGGACCAGACTGAGCTGTGGCTCTCGCCACTCAACCTAGAACCAGGCATGGTTCTGTCTGATAATGGCAGTAACTTGGTGGCGGCTTTGGAGCTCGGCAAGCTCACACACATCCCATGCCTAGCCCACATTTTCAACTTAGTTGTTTAGCGGTTTCTCAAAACCTACCCCAATTTGCCTGAGCTACTGGTGAAGGTGCGCCATGTGTGTGCCCATTTCCCCAAGTCATCGACAGCTTACACCAGTCTGTCAATGTTGCAGCAGTAAGCAATGTAAGCACGTGCTAGAACTCCACGTTCCACATGTTTGCAAGGCTTTGTGAGCAGCAGAGGGCAGTAGTGGAATACCAGCTGCAACATGGTCATCGCCTTTCCAGTCAGCTTCCGCTTTTCACAAGCAAGGAGTGGGCATGGATGTCTGACCTCTGTGAGGTTTGAAGAAACTTTGAGGAATCAACACAGATGGTGAGCGACAATAACGCTATTATCAGAGTCACCATCCCACTTCTGTGTCTACTCAAATGCTTGCTGCTCACAATTAATGCCGACGCTTTGCATGTGGAAGAGGTGGAAATGGGTGAAGACTACACAGGATGATAGCCAGACCACCCTCAGTTCGTCTTCTCAGCGCAATTTGGATGATAAGGCGGAGCAGGATACGATTGCCTCCGCTACAGAGGGTAGTACACATGGAAGTTTAATTCTATCTATTCACCATGGATAGGCAGAATAGGAGGAAGAGGATGAGGAGATTGAGAGTCATCCTCCTAATGATAACAGTGAAGTCTTGACTGTTGGGTCTCTGGCACATATGGCTGACTTTGTTAGGCTGCCTTTCCCGTGGCCCACGTGTTTCACGCATTTTGTACAACACTGATTATTGGTTCACCCTTCCCGACTCCCGCTACAAAGAGAATTTCTCATCTCTAATTCCTCTGGTAGAGAGGACAAGCAAAATGGTGCAATATCAGAAGGTCCTTGTGGAAAAATTGCTAAAAAAAATTCCAGCTGACAACGCTGGCGGCAGAGTATGTAGTTTCTTGGGCAACCGAGGAGGGGAGATGAGGGGAACACACAGCAGTTCCAACAGAGGCAGGACAATACTCTCCAAAGCCTGGCACAGTTTCATGACACCCCGCCAGCACCCTCACCCTGATGCGCGGCCTAGTGTCACAAGGAGAGAAACATTTTGGAAGATTGTGAAGCAAGCAGAACGTAACAGACTGTGTCAGCGTCCTCAATGAACCCTCTGTGCCTTACAACTTCTGGGTGTCCAAGTAGGACACGTGGCACGAACTGGCGCTCTACGCCTTGGAGCTGCTGGCTTGCCCTGCCACCAGCGTTTTGTCAGAGCGTGTATTTAGTGCTGTTGGGGGCATGGTGTGTACTGCGCAATGTCATCTGTGGCAATGTGCACCTCACTACGGCTAATTACTGGGTGGCCACGCTGCTGGATCCCCGTTACAAGGACAACGTACCGTTCTTAATTCTCTCACTGGAGCGTGATAGTAAGATGTGCGAGTAAAAGCGCAATCTGGTAGACGCGCTGCTGGTGGCCTTCCCACCTGACAGCGGGGGCACAGTGGAAGCACAAGCCGAAGGAAGAGGCAGAGGTCGCCAATGCAGCTGGGGCACCATCAGCACCTCAGAAGGCAGGGCTAGCATGGCTGAAATGTGGAAAAGCACACCACAACAACCACCACCACCAACTGATATAGAACGTCTTAGCAGGAGGCAGCATTTCACCAACATGGTGGAGCAGTATGTGTGCACACGCCTAGACGCCTGCCCCCTTCAACATCTGGGTCTTAAAATTAGGCACATGGCCTGAGCTTGCCCTTTACGCCTTGGAGGTGCTGGCCTGCCCTGCAGCCAGTGTATTATCTAAACGTGTGTTTAGCATGGCAGGGGGCGTCATCACAGACAAGCGCAGCCGCCTGTCCAAAGCCAATGTGTACAAGCTCACGTTCATTAAAATGAACCAGGCATGGATCCCACAGGACTTGACCGTACCTTGTGCAGAATAGACATGTATACCGGCCTTAACCAGCCATTGCTATACTACAGCGCAATTGCAATTTTTCTTTTACATTTTCGGGTGACATTAAACAATTTTTTTCTGTCATAGACCCCTTCACTACCAAGTAGACAGGTTAATAAATTTCACTAATTTTTCTGTTACATTCTTGGGTTGACATTTTACAATTCTGGATGTGAATAAACCCCTGCTCTGCATGGGTGACAGGGAATAAAATTTCTGAAATTCTTCTTTAATTCATGCGCGCCACCTCCTTTCATTCAATGCTTAAACTTTTTAACAAGTTGTCCCATATTTGCGCTTGAATAATTTGTCCCACATTTGCGCTTTAATAATTTGTCCCACATTTGCACTTTAATAATTTGTCCCACATTTGCACTTTAATAATTTGTCCCACATTTGCGCTTTAATAATTTGTCCCACATTTGCGCTTTAATAATTCGTCCCACATTTGCTCTTCAATAACTTTTCCCATATTTCCGCTCAATCCTCAAAAAAGTAATCCATTTATCTCCCTTGGATGTGGTCTCTTTCTCACGCTCCCTCTCCGGCGTAGAACCCTGATTTGCCAATAACTGTGATCAACATGGTAGGCTCAGAAAAGAACATTGAAAGTTAATAGAGATATCAAGATATCCAAATGGATTTTGGATGTGACTGTGGCACCTCTGCATAGGTGACAGGAACATAAATTTTAAAAAATCGTCTGTTACATTGTCAGGTGACATTTTTAAAATTTTGCCGGTTAGAAACCCCTGCTCTGCATAGGTGACAGGGAATAAAATATCAGAAATTCTTCTTTAATTCATGCGGGCCACCTCCTTTCATTCAATGCTTAAACTTTAACAAGTTGTCCCACATTTGTGCTTCAATACTTTGTTCCATATTTCCACTCTATCATATTTAATTTAAAAAAATTAAACTCCCTTGGATGTGGTCTCTCTTTCTTACGCTCCCTCTCCGGCTTGCCCTTTACACCTTGGAGGTGCTGGCCTGCCCTGCAGCCAGTGTATTGTCTGAACATGTGTTTAGCACGACTGGAGGGGGTTATCACAGATTATATTTCCCAATATTTTGGGGTGTACCCTAATTTAAAAAAAATTAAAACCAAAAATCTGTGTAGGCTACCTCCTCCTCTTCCTCCACCATCGCTTCCACATACACCACCACATCCACCACCTCCTCAACTTCCTACTCCATATGGACCTCCTCCTCCTAGATCAGGGGTAGGCAACCTCTGGCTCCCAGCTGTTGTGAAACTACAATTCCCAGCATGCTCCATTCATTACTCCATTCATACTGGGAGTTGTAGTTTCACAACAGCTGGGAGACGGAGGTTGCCTAACCCTGTCTTGGATCAAGATTATTATTTTTTATTTTTACTTATTTTATGTTATTTAAAGTCATTTCCCTATCCACTTTTGTTTGCAGAGCACTTGCCATGATTTGCTGGCATTTGCAGCCCTCTAGCTCTTTCCATGACATTTTTACAGCCATTTTAGTGCTCAAAAGTTCGGGTCCCCATTGACTTCAATGGGGTTCGGGGTCAAGTTCGGGTCAACTTTTTTGTGAAGTTCGGTCGAACCTGAACACCCAGGTGTCCGCTCAACTCTACTCATGTATACTTTTTTTTAAACGTATTGTTCTACACAGTTAACATGTACAATCTGAATGATACAGGTTTGCCACCCCTTAATAATTGACTAATGACTTGCAAGGGAACGGGAAGCTAAAAAAAACAACACTAAAAACTTTTTTAAATCAAACGAAATTGGAAAAAGGTGAATAAGACCACTGCTATTCGCAGCAATTGAAATGATTATGTAATCAATCAAATCTAGGGATCCATTATTAAAGGCTTAGGGGTAAATCTGACTGCCCCTTTAGATACCTAGGCTAGATGGTGCGGTAATATTAGCCATTAAAAATGGACAAGATTTAGGGTATTGGTATCAAACCCAAACGTCCAAAATCACTGCCAATATAGAAGTTACTTCAGTAGAGACTGTTGTTAATCTACAATAACATGCCCACATCTCTCTTATTACTGATGAGAGCACAAGCTGACTTACCATATGCACTGCAATAAAGTCCATGCAGCCAATACAGTCCCACATTGAAATGTAACTTTAGAAAATAAAATAAAAGTTGCCCTCATAGTTCTAAAAGGCTATACATCAAATAATGTCAGAGGCTCGACACGTTTCTGCAAACAAAGATGCCTCATCAGGAGCCCGTAATGTAACCTAATGCTTTGAACCAGAAAAAAAAGTATCAAAAAGGCAATAGGAACGCAAAGCCCATCTCACAACAGGGGCAGTGCTCCTACCCTAGAATGGTCGTTCTACACACCTTACATTTTAAACATTGAAAAAATCTTTAATATTTCCTTTCCGGTCCTTTTTCCTTTCAGCTCTCTCTCTCTCTCTATGTATGTATGTATGTATATATATATATATATATATATATATATATATATATAGATATACAGTACAGACCAAAGGTTTGGACACACCTTCTCATTCAAAGAGTTTTCTTTATTTTCATGACTATGAAAATTGTAGATTCACACCGAAGGCATCAAAACTATGAATTAACACATGTGGAATTATATACATAACAAAAAAGTGTGAAACAACAGAAAATATGTCATATTCTAGGTTCTTCAAATTAGCCACCTTTTGCTTTGATTACTGTTTTGCAGACTCTTGGCATTCTCTTGATGAGCTTCAAGAGGTAGTCACCTGAAATGGTCTTCCAACAGTCTAGAAGGAGTACCCAGAGATGCTTAGCACTTGTTGGCCCTTTTGCCTTCACTCTGCGGTCCAGCTCACCCCAAACCATCTCGATTGGGTTCAGGTCCGGTGACTGTGGAGGCCAGGTCATCTGGCGCAGCACCCCATCACTCTCCTTCATGGTCAAATAGCCCTTACACAGACTGGAGGTGTGTTTGGGGTCATTGTCCTGTTGAAAATTAAATGATGGTCCAACTAAACGCAAACCTGATGGAATTCCTTGTGTTCTTTAGCCCAAACAAGTCTCTTCTGCTTGTTGCCTGTCCTTAGCAGATATTCTACCATGAAGGCCTGATTTTCACATTCACCTCTTAACAGTTGTTCTAGAGATGTGTCTGCTGCTAGAACTCTGTGTGGCATTGACCTGATCTCTAATTTGATATGCTGTTAACCTGCGATTTCTGAGGCTGGTGACTCGGATGAACTTATCCTCCGCAGCAGAGGTGACTCTTGGTCTTCCTTTCCTGGGGCGGTCCAAATGTAAGCCAGTTTCTTTGTAGCGCTTGATGGTTTTTGTGACTGCACGACACTTTCAAAGTTTTCCCAATTTTTCGAACTGACTGACCTTAATTTCTTAAAGTAATGATGGGCACTCGTTTTTCTTTACTTAGCTGCTTTTTTCTGGCCATAATATAAATTCTAACAGTCTATTCAGTAGGACTGTGTATCCACCTGACTTCTCCAGAACGCAACTGATGGTCCCAACCCCATTTATAAGGCAAGAAATCCCACTTATTAAACCTGACAAGGCACACCTGTGAAGTGAAAACTATTTCAGGTGACTACCTCTTGAAGCTCATCAAGAGAATGCCAAGAGTGTGCAAAGCGGTAATCAAAGCAAAAGGTGGCTACTTTGAAGAACCTAAACGATGACATATTTTACGTTATTTCATACTTTTTTGTTATGTATCTAATTCCACATGTGTTAATTCATAGTTGTGATGCCTTGAGTGTGAATCTACAATTTTCAGTCATGAAAATAAAGAAAACTCTTTGAATGAGAAGGTGTGTCCAAACTTTTGGTCTGTACTGCCTTAATTCTACATGGCATTGATTCAACAAGGTGCTGATAGCATTCTTTAGAAATGTTGGCCCATATTGATAGGATAGCATCTTGCAGTCGATGGAGATTTGAGGGATGCACATCCAGGGCACGAAGCTCCCGTTCCACCACATCCCAAAGATGCTCTATTGGGTTCAGATCTGGTGACTGTGGGGGCCATTTTAGTACAGTGAACTCATTGTCATGTTTAAGAAACCAATTTGAAATGATTTAAGCTTTGTGACATGGTGCATGGTGTCCCTGCTCCTTCATATGATGACACTTGGGGAGTACCATAAGACACAAAGAATTCCGAGAGGGATGCGGTCCAATATACGGCCTAACTTGTTTTATAGTAATTCCACATTCTGCAAGAAATTCGAGGCATTGTCTAACCGTTATTCTCTTGATTTTATTTTACTCAACATTGAGTTTTTGCAACATGAACTTACCAATCTAAATGGTGAAATACATGATATTGAGACCAATCTCCAGTCCCTTTTGTCTGCTGACGATTTTTCCAAATATCTGGAGGACATTTCCACACAAATGAAGCTTTTTCAAACCGACTTTGAGGAGGATAAAAGAATCAAGTGGTGTAGAGACCCCGAAGATTATAAAACGGGCAATATTTACAACTGGCAGTCGGATAGACAGTACAATCTACAACAGAGGGATGTCAGAAAGAAAAGGAAAGTAACAGTCTTCTTCCAGCGGTGACCAGGCCTCTTTTTTTAGGCAGGGCCCCACAGACATCAGAGAAACGCGGCGACGCCTCAGAAGAGGCGGCCGCAGACACAGAAGGCACAGGCAGGCTACGCAGCAGCAAGGCTCGACCTGCAAAACCCAAAATCAATGCAGTGAAGAAAAAGTAGTGGTTGTCAATTTGTCATCCCAGGACTTGACCCCCCTGCAAGTGAGTGTCTTATCAAAAGGTTTTTCGTTTTGTCCCACTTCCACTGTGAACTGGTTTGAGTTGGAATCCAGTCTGTTCTCGTTTTTTGCCACATTAAGTTAAAGGTTTGGTTCCATAACAGGATTGGTGTTGAGAGACCCCGGACTAGTGAATTTACTCTGGGCTCTCTCAATCTATTCCAGAAGAGCAATCTTTTACCCAATATTAATGAACCAGCCATAGAAGCATACATCAGTGCTGTCCAACGGGGGTTGTCTGATCTTTGGTCTTCCTCCCACGGAGATCTGAGGTTGAGGCACCCTAATCTGACTAGCGCTGAGGTTGAGGCCCTGGACGCACTTAGATCTGACCCCTCCCTTGTCTTGAAGCCAGCAGACAAGGGCGGGGCGGTCGTCATCATGGATACCTGTAAATATGTCAATGAGATCGTGCGGCAGCTTGGGGACCCACAGGTATATAGAGTCTTGGATTCTGACCCCAGATTCAAAATAGCTGCGATTATATGCAGGTGTCTTGAAGATGCTGTGGTTGTAGGTATTATCGATGGGGGTCTGTGTGAATTTCTTGAGGTGGCACATCCGGTCACTCCGGTGATTTATGTGCTGCCCAAGATTCACAAGACCCTCATCGATCCCCCGGGACGTCCCATAGTCTGTTAGCTGCGGTATGACACCCATGGTGTGTACCTGTTTACACACTGCGGTTTCCGTGTGTGTACAGGATTGACTCCAGGGTATGGTCTGTTGACACATCGGTTCATCTTGTTGTCACTACCTGTCTTGACCGCCACACTCTGTTTCTATACAGGTAGGATGCTTTAATACATCTTGGTATGTTGTCACACAGGTTATGGGTATTTTTCCAGCTCTAAAGATGGCATTCTGTAACATAGATCGATACTGGGCATGCGCCGCCACCAGCCAGGGGCATCTGGATGACGCAGTGATGTCGGCAGGCTTTGATGACGTCTGAAGTCCGGGATGAAGGTCACGCCGTGTCTATGTGCTGGAATGTTTACAATACTATATAGCCGCATGGAATGTGTCTCCAGGTGATGTCAAATATGTCAACATCTTTATGCTCCCCCTCTGTTTTTTACATGCATGCGGTACCGGACGCACGCATCGATCGGTCATGTGTGCCCGATCGATGCATGTGTCCCTGGATCCGCATTAATTGTAATTTATAAATGCACTTGCAATGTGTAACTATGCGATATATATGCGCTTTTTATCCAGCACTTAGTGTTTTGCACTTTCCTATTATGGCATTGATTTGTTTTGTGAACACACCCGATGTGGGATGTGTCTTTAGGATTTACTCACATGTTTGTAATTGTGTAGCCACCTACACAATTGTGTGCCTTTGTTAATTGATTCACCTATAAGTTTGTTTCTATTTACCTTGTATCTCTGCTTAAAAAAGGCTCATTCAGAGCCGAAACGTTGCACCGGATGGTTGAATAAAGGTATCCTTTTCTTTTCATCTTACTGGAGTGCCGTCCTTTTTCTGGATTATATATATATATTTTTTTATTTTTTTAAATATATATATATATATATATATATATGAATCTAGATAATGGGGCACATCCATAAACATATATACAGTGGATATAAAAAGTCTACACACCCCTGTTAAAATGTCAGGTTTCTGTGATCTAAAAAAATGAGGCAAAGATAAATCATTTCAGAACTTATTCCACCTTTAATGTGACCTATAAACTGTACCACTCAATTGGAAAACAAACTGAAATCTTTTAGGTGGAGGGAAGAAAACAAAAAAAACTAAAATAATGTAGTCTGCACACCCTCTTATAACTGGGGATGTATCTGCGTTCAGAATTAAGCAATCACATTCAAAATCATGTTAAATAGGAGTCAGCATACACCTCCCATCATTTAAAGTGCCTCTGATTAACCCCAAATAGAGTTCAGCTGCTGTAGTTGGTCTTTCCTGAAATTGTCTTAGTCGCATCCCACAGCAAAAGCCATGGTCCACAGAGAGCTTCCAAAGCATCAGAGAGATCGCATTGTTAATAGGTATCAGTCAGGAGAAGGGTAAAAAAAAAGAATTTCCAAGCCATTAGATATACCATGAAACACAGTGAAGACAGTCATCATCAAGTGGAGAAAATATGGCACAACAGTGACATTACCAAGAACTGGACGTCCCTCCAAAATTGATGAAAAGACAAGAAGAAAACTGGTCTGGGAGGCTACCAAGAGGCTCACAGCAACATTAAAGGAGCTGCAGGAATATCTGGCAAGTACTGACTGTGTGGTACATGTGACAACAACCTCCCATATTCTTCATATGTCTGGGCTATGAGGTAGAGTGGCAAGACAAAGCCTTTTCCAAGCCAGGCTACATTTTGCAAAAACACATCTGAAGTGGGAAAAGGTGTTATGGCCTGATGAAACCAAGGTTGAACTTTTTGGCCAGAATTCCAAAAGATTTGTTTGGTGCAAAAACATCACCAAAAGAACACCATATCCACAGTGAAGCATGGTGGTGGCAGCATCATGCTTTGGGGCTGTTTTTCTTCACCTTAGTTAAGCTAGAGGGAATTATGAACAGTTCCAAATACCAATCAATATTGGCACAAAACCTTCAGGTTTCTGCTAGAAAGCTGAACATGAAAAGGTACTTCATCTTTCAGCATGACAACGACCCAAAGCATACATCCAAATCAACAAAGGAATGGCTTAACCAGAAGAAGATTAAAGTTTTGGAATGGCCCAGCCAGAGCCCAGACCTGAATCCAATTGAAAATCTGTGGGGTGATCTGAGGAGAGCTGTGTACAGGAGATGTCCCCGCAATCTGGAGATTGGAGTGTTTTTGCAAAGAAGAGTGGGCAAATCTTGCCAAGTCGAAATGTGCCATGCTGATAGACTCATACCCAAAAAGACTGAGAGCTGTAATAAAATCAAAAGGTGCTTCAACAAAGTATTAGTTTAAGGGTGTGTACACTTATGCAACCATATTATTTTATTTTTATATTTTTTTTTCTTTCCTCTACCTAAAAGATTTCAGTTTGTTTTTCAATTGAGTTGTACACATACCTGGGGGACAGAATATAAGCCCATATATACAGTACAGACCAAAAGTTTGGACACACCTTCTCATTCAAAGAGTTTTGTTTATTTTCATGAATATGAAAATTGTAGATTCACACTGAAGGCATCAAAACTATGAATTAGCACATGTGGAATTATATACATAACAAAAAAGTGTGAAACAACTGAAAATATGTCATATTCTAGGTTCTTCAAAGTAGCCACCTTTTGTCTTGATTACTGCTTTGCACACACTTGGCATTCTCTTGATGAGCTTCAAGAGGTAGTCATCTGAAATGGTCTTCCAACAGTCTTGAAGGAGTTCCCAGAGATGCTTAGCATTTGTTGGCCCTTTTGCCTTCACTCTGCGGTCCAGCTCACCCCAAACCATCTCGATTAGGTTCAGGTCCGGTGACTGTGGAGGCCAGGTCACCTGGAAGGGGAGATCAAATGCCCCAAAACGTGTCTAGCTCATACAGGACCCCGAATCTTTAAAGAGTGGAGACTAAAAGATCGTGCCGAAACCTCGCATCGTTCTGCTTAACACCACGCAAAGGGTAAAGAATAAGGAAACTGTGACAGTCTACAGCTAAGACCGGACTGCACGTGCCAAACATTTGCCTACATGGGAAGTGAACATCTTGATCGCTCGAAAAATTTCTGGTGGTAATACACACAAAAAAACGAACCAGCAGAGCGACTTTTGCAGAGAAGTGGTGAGGAGAGTTTCACTGTAAGACTATCTTCGAACAATTGTCGAAAATTTGCCGACAGGATATTCAGTAAGACTGTATTGCTATTAGTCCAGTGGGACGCCAATGGTTGAACGTTACTTTGGAGCTGCAGAACTTTATCAGCATTATTTTGGAAGTTATTCGAAATAGTGGAATAGACGAATAATCAGAGCTATTGAATTCCCAGCGAATATCCAGTGCATCATATTTGTAATTGATTTTTTTGTGAATATTTCTATCGATTATTTTTGTGAATTACATGTGACTTATTTATCGATTTAATTTTTTATAACTGCCTTTCACTTGATGAATATGCCATGTGAGTTTTAGCATCTATGTATTTTTAGAGTGTTATAGTCTATGCATTGTTGATTAGTGTATAGAGTGCCACCAGGAGGGCTACCATCCCTCTTTTTTTGTTGTTGTTTTACCAATTGTCTTTTAGATAAATACATTTCTGTATGGTTCCAATACCTTGAGAGTGCCCAGTTCATTTATTGTATTTCTCAGTTCATTTTGAGTGGACAGGGTGAGGCCACTTCAGTGAGTGTACCTCTGTTTGGCCTGTATGGGATCCTGTGCGCCACATTTATACCATATATATATATATATATATAAATATATATATATATATAGATTGTGTAGGATCAGGGCAGCACTCCTGGTATCCGACCGATGGGTGCCAGCGGCGATAACACCTTACCAAGGTGTACAATGTAGAACAAAAAAGGCACCGCAGCACATCCGTAGGTGAAAAATGGTGGATCTTTATTCACCCTTGCGACGTTTCAGTCCTCTTACTGGGACTATTATCAAGCAATACATCGTACAGAATTGTGGGTATTTATGTGGTCAAGTCAAATTAACATACATGAGTGGTAATTAACAACATATATACATATGCAGCAAAAATATTTCATATATAAATGGAAAAAATACAGTGTGTCTAGAAGACCATATGGTCAATCCAGAAATTTATATAAAACACATCCAATATTTGTGATTTATCAGAAAACATAATATAATTTACAAGTGACAATCAACAAAGTTATACTGATCACCTGTGAAAGTATAAGTGTGGGCTGGACCGACAAGGAATCAGGTGGGCTCAAATGGCTGGAGGATACACTGATGCGGCATCACCGCATGGATACAGCGTCCCGGAACTAGAGCTGCGCATGTCCATGCTCTCACTTCCGGAATGATCGCGTGAACCCCTTGCGAGAAAGAAAGACTGCAACTGCGCATGTCTGTGAGGTCATCACCCGAGTAACCACGTGGCCTCGTACAAAGGCATCACGTGATCACCTGCAGAGACGTCACCCGACAGGTCGCATAACAGTCTGTTACCGTAAATCATCTAGTATGGAAGCAAGCATATTGAATCAATATAGATAAGAAGTTTCGGCTATTCAATCAGGATATGGCACCCTGGGTAAAGGATCGGGTGACGTGCTATCTTGCGATGCACTGTCATCCGAGAATTATGACAAGGGAAGGGGGAGAGCAGCGGCAGCCGCTATCCTCCCATCTCTCACATTGTGTAATAACCCAATCAGGCGACAAATATCCAATGTAGCCATAAGATAGTGCTTGCAAGTATATATTTTCAGAAAGACAAACAAAATCTGATTAGTATGCAGCTGTCACGGGATGAGTCGTACATTGTCTAAAGTATCCACCCTCCTGATGAGCGAACCCTGTTCCTCGTGGGTCCTGTAAGTGATAAAAAATATATATATATATTAAAAAATACATTATCCAAATGTATTTAGTAAATGGACAAATTCTTCAATATATGGATCAACAAGGACAGGACAGTTGGAAATCATATGAATAACCAGGGTTTATATTCAAGATGAACATATCTCCAACAAATACTCTCTAGATTTGATGCTTCTTAATATTGAATGTATGCACAAAGAATTGATGTCCGTAACAGTGAGCAAACTAGAGGAGGAGGCTTCCCTGAAGGCAACTCTATCCTCACAGGATTTGGATGAATATTTGAACAAACTACAACCCCATCTGAATAAACTTAAAGGCAAGATTCAGGAAACGAAAAGAGGGAAATGGCAACGTGACACAATGGACTATACAACAGGACACATATATAATTGGACTGATGGCAATCGACAAAACTTTAATCAGGGTCAAAAGAAAGGGAAGAAGCGAGATGAATCAAACACCAATAATTCCGCCACTTTTTTAGGACCTCAACCTACCAACACAAGAAAACCACAAGAAGGGGCGGTCGGCGTAGAAATAGATACCGTAAAGACAAGAAGTCAGAAAATTCTGCGAAAGACCAACAATTGACCGAACGGACAGTGGTAAATATCTCTTCTCATTTGTTGACTGTGACACAATTACAACTGCTTGAAAAGGGCCTTAATTTCTGTCCAGCTGCTGCTATTAATTGGTACGAACTGGAAGCTGATCTATTATATTTTTTTAGATTAATTAAATTGAAGATCCATTTTCAGGATGTACAGAGTACTACTACTGCGTCTATGCATGAATTATGTTTGTCTAAATGGGGATTACGAGTAACAAAAGATTTTTCTCCACAAATATCCTCTAAAGCTTTTGAGGTATTTACAGATGCTGTGTTGAAAGATATACAGGAGTTGAAACATTCAGGCCTTTTTGATCGCATTCAACATCCAAATGTGACCAAACAGGACCTAGAGGCACTTGATCAGTTAATCCATGACCACTCTCTCACCATTAAGCCTGCCGATAAGGGTGGTGCGATAGTGGTCATGGATACCTCCATGTATCTTGCTGAAGCTACCCGCCAGTTATCTGACACTGCTGTGTATACAAAACTCCAAAGGGACCCCAAATTTGATATACAGCGCAAATTAAAGTCACTTGTTAACAGATATACACAAATGGGCCTCATAGATGACCAACTTAGTGAGTTCCTACTGATAGAGCACCCGGTCACCCCAATACTTTATCTATTACCAAAAATTCACAAAAATCTTCAGTGCCCGCCCGGCAGACCTATAGTCTCCGGCCGTGGCTCTTTACTTAGTAATGCTTCTATATTTTTAGACAAAGTTCTACAGACCTATGTGGTCAATTCTGAATCCTACTTGAAAGACACAACTGATTTCTTGACGAAGTTAGCAGACGTGACGCTGCCTGAGGACGCCATTTTGGCCTCCTTTGACATCGTCAGTCTGTATACTTCGATACAGCATGATCTGGGAATGACCGTGGTGAAATCCATCTTGGAACAGTCCGACTATACTATAGAGGCACAAACTTTTCTTTTGGCTCTGTTGCAAATGATTTTATATAATAATTATTTTCTTTTTGGAGATGATTATTATATGCAAATTAGGGGGACGGCCATGGGGACGAATGTGGCCCCCACTTGCGCCAACATGGTCGTCTCCTATTTGGAGGAGCAGTACGTCTGTGTCCCACCACTTCAGCCATGTGCTGAGGTGGTGGAGATACATAGACGATATTTTTGTCATCTGGACGGGTTCTGCATTGGAGCTGCAATTATTCCACAATTTTCTGAATAGCCTGACCCCTGACATACAATTTACGTTGGAGTACTCTGAAAGCACAATACATTTCTTGGATGTCAGTGTTCGACGCTTGGGAAATGTGCTGAGCACGGACATTTATACTAAATCCACTGACCACAACACCGCCCTGAGGTTTGATAGTGCTCATCCCCGGGCGATGGTGCGGTCACTACCATATAGTCAATTTATCAGAGCAAAAAGAATTGTAAGCGACCCCTCCTCATTGGATAAAACTCTTGGTAGCATGACACAAAGCTTTAAACAAAGGGAATATCCCATTACCATATTACAACAACAATTGAAACGTATTAATCAAAAAGATAGAAGCGAATTATTCCAGGGTACTAAAAGAGACCAAGCCCACAAAATACCTTTTATATCCACCTTTAGTGAAGCAAGCCCATATATCAGTAAGATAGTCAACAAACACTGGCCGATTCTAAGTACTGAACATAGAAATATTCCAGAATTTTCCACTCGACCAATCATGTCTTACAAGAGAGTCCGTAACTTAAAGGACAAGCTTGTAAAAAATGATATAGGCCCACAAAAGAGTACACGTCAATTACTTTTGGCTCCTAAAAAAACTGGCAGTTATCCGTGCCTTCACTGCGTAAATTGCAAATACATGGTGAAGGGGCGTGACTTTATTCATCCCCACACAGGGGTCATTCATCCCATCAAATTTTATTTGACCTGTGACTCATGTTTCATAATTTATGTTTTGTGGTGCCCTTGCAAATTATTGTATGTGGGTGAAACCACTTGTGATTTCAAGTCCCGTTTCAATCAACACCGCTTTTCAATACGTAAGAAACGAATGGATCTGCCTGTCTCGCACCATTTTGCGGATATGGGCCATGTTGAGAGTGATCTAAAATTTATGATCCTGGATCACATCCCATTACCGCGAACTGGCGGAAACTGCATCAAAATGTTAAAAAAACGTGAATCCGAATGGATTTTTAAATTACAAACGGTCAAACCCGGGGGCTTAAATGTTGAATATAAACCCTGGTTATTCATATGATTTCCAACTGTCCTGTCCTTGTTGATCCATATATTGAAGAATTTGTCCATTTACTAAATACATTTGGATAATGTATTTTTTTATATATATATTTTTTTTATCACTTACAGGACCCACGAGGAACAGGGTTCGCTCATCAGGAGGGTGGATACTTTAGACAATGTACTCATCCCGTGACAGCTGCATACTAATCAGATTTTGTTTGTCTTTCTGAAAATATATACTTGCAAGCACTATCTTATGGCTACATTGGATATTTGTCGCCTGATTGGGTTATTACACAATGTGAGAGATGGGAGGATAGCGGCTGCCGCTGCTCTCCCCCTTCCCTTGTCATAATTCTCGGATGACAGTGCATCGCAAGATAGCACGTGACCCGATCCTTTACCCAGGGTGCCATATCCTGATTGAATAGCCGAAACTTCTTATCTATATTGATTCAATATGCTTGCTTCCATACTAGATGATTTACGGTAACAGACTGTTATGCGACCTGTCGGGTGACGTCTCTGCAGGTGATCACGTGATGCCTTTGTACGAGGCCACGTGGTTACTCGGGTGATGACCTCACAGACATGCGCAGTTGCAGTCTTTCTTTCTCGCAAGGGGTTCATGCGATCATTCCGGAAGTGAGAGCATGGACATGCGCAGCTCTAGTTCCGGGACGCCGTATCCATGCGGTGATGCCGCATCAGTGTATCCTCCAGCCATTTGAGCCCACCTGATTCCTTGTCGGTCGAGCCCACACTTATACTTTCACAGGTGATCAGTATAACTTTGTTGATTGTCACTTGTAAATTATATAATGTTTTCTGATAAATCACAAATATTGGATGTGTTTTATATAAATTTCTGGATTGACCATATGGTCTTCTAGACACACTGTATTTTTTCCATTTATATATGAAATATTTTTGCTGCATATGTATATATGTTGTTAATTACCACTCATGTATGTTAATTTGACTTGACCACATAAATACCCACAATTCTGTACGATGTATTGCTGATAATAGTCCCAGTAAGAGGACTGAAACGTCGCAAGGGTGAATAAAGATCCACCATTTTTCACCTACGGATGTGCTGCGGTGCCTTTTTTGTTCTATATATATATATATATATATATATATATATATATATGTGTGTGTGTATGCCCCTTATATTGCACACATCTGTGTATATATATATATATATATATATCAACAAAAAATGGCAGCACAGGCTAATAAGTGAGTCTGGGTGCACGTCCTTAAGGGAATAGGCTTCTTACCCCAATTATAGTCCAGATAAATGAACGACACTCCAATAGGTCATGAGAAAATAACTTCTTTAATCACCCGTGCGGTGCAACGTTTCGGCTCAATGCTAGAGCCTTTTGCCATTGAGCCGAAACGTTGCAATGCACGGGTGATTAAAGGAGTTATTTTCTCATGACCTATTGGCGTGCCGTTCAATTTTCTGGACTATAATTGGGGTAAGAAGCCTATTCCCTTAAGGACGTGCACCCAGACTCACTTATTAGCCTGTGCCGCCATTTTTTTGTTGATATATAAAGATATATATATATATATATATATATATATACAGATGTGTGCAATATAAGGGGCATACACACATCTCTATATACATATCTACACATACCTGGGCCAATATTGGCCACACAGGGCCAATATACATATGTATATATTAAAAGACATATATACATACAGTACAGACCAAAAGTTGAGACACACCTTCTCATTCAAAGAGTTTTCTTTATTTTCATGACTATGAAAATTGTAGATTCACACTGAAGGCATCAAAACTATGAATTAACACATGTGGAATTATATACATCACATAAAAGTGTGAAACAACTGAAAATATGTCATATTCTAGGTTCTTCAAAGTTGCCACCTTTTGCTTTGATTACTGCTTTGCACACTCTTGGCATGATGAGCTTCAAGAGGTAGTCACCTGAAATGGTCTTCCCAACAGTCTTGAAGGAGTTCCCAGAGATGCTTAGCACATGCTGGCCCTTTTGCCTTCACTCTGCAGTCCAGCTCACCCCAAACCATCTCGATTGGGTTCAGGTCCGGTGACTGTGGAGGCCAGGTCATCTGGTGGAGCACTCCATCACACTCCTTCATGGTCAAATAGCCCTTACACAGCCTGGAGGTGTGTTTAGGGTCATTGTCCTGTTGAAAAATAAATGATGGTCCAACTAAATGCAAACCGGATGGAATACCATGCCTCTGCAAGATGCTGTGGTAGCCATGCTGGTTCAGTATGCCTTCAATTTTTTTATAAATCCACAACAGTGTCACCAGCAAAGCACCCCCACACCATCACACCACCTCGTCCATGCTTCACGGTGGGAACCAGGCATGTAGAGTCCATCCGTTCACCTTTTCTGCGTCGTACAAAGAGACGGTGGTTGGAACCAAAGATTTCAAATTTGGACTCATCAGACCAAAGCACAGATTTCGACAGGTCTAATGTCCATTCCTTGTGTTCTTTAGCCTAAACAAGTCTCTTCTGCTTGTTGCCTGTCCTTAGCAGTGGTTTCCTAGCAGATATTCTACCATGAAGACCTTATTCACACAGTCTCCTCTTAACAGTTGTTCTAGAGATGTGTCTGCTGCTAGAACTCTGTGTGGCATTGACCTGGTCTCTAATCTGAGCTGCTGTTAACCTGCCATATCTGAGGCTGGTGACTTGGATGAACTTATGCTCCGCAGCAGAGGTGACTCTTGGTCTTCCTTTCCTGGGGCGGTCCACATGTGAGCCAGTTTCTTTGTAGTGCTTGATGGCTTTTGTGACTGCACTTGGGGTCACTTTCAAAGTTTTCCCAATTTTCCAGACTGACTGACCTTCATTTCTTGAAGTAATGATGGCCACTCGTTTTTCTTTACTTAGCTGCTTTTTTCTTGCCATAATACAAATTCTAACAGTCTATTCAGTAGGACTATCAGCTGTGTATCCACCTGACTTCTCCACAATGCAACTGATGGTCCCAACCCCATTTATAAGGCAAGAAATCCCACTTATTAAACCTGACAGGGCACACCTGTGAAGTGAAACCCATTTCAGGTGACTACCTCTTGAAGCTCATCAAGAGAATGCCAAGAGTGTGCAAAGCAATAATCAAAGCAAAAGGTGGCTACTTTGAAGAACCTAGAATATGACATATTTTCAGTTGTTTCACACTTTTTTTGTTGTATATAATTCCACATGTGCTAAATTATAGTTTTGATGCCTTCAGTGTGAATCTACAATTTTCATAGTCATGAAAATAAAGAAAACTCTTTGAATGAGAAGGAGTGTCCAAACTTTTGGTCTGTACTGTATATTTGCATAATACTCCTTCCCTCTACATCAGTTCAGTAGTAACCAGCTAGAATGGAGGTTCTGTATGTACGACCTCCTAGGCTTGTCATAGCGAGCTGTCTGCCGAGCTTAAGGCCTCTTGCACACAAACATATTTTCTTTCCATGTTTGTTCCGTGTTTTTGTGGCCCGTATACGGAACCATTCATTTCAATGGGTCCACAAAAATAAAGGAAGTTACTCCGTGCGCATTCCGTTTCCGCAAAAAAAACAAAAAAACAGTACTGTTCTATTAGGGACCAGTGGCTTGCTCATGGCCGAGTGAGACATGCGTCGCTGCAGCTCTCCCGCCATTCCAACATATTCAGCTATTTCCACGCTATAAAATCTGCTTTCAACTGACTGACATGGGCAGAAAGACGGCCAAGACCACGGCGGACACCGACCAGCTGGGTGACAGACCCGGCATCCAGAAGTTCTTCGGTTCCCAGTCGAGCACAGCGGGACAGCAGGGAGTTCCCAAGATGGCCGTCGGCACCTCCACGCCGCTTCCAGAGCGTGGCTCCCGCTTGGTCCCCTCAGATACTGACTCCAGGAGTCCTTCTTCGTGCACCTCCGATATTGGATGGGATCTGCAAGCACAACTGAGAGCCTTACCTACAAAGGAGGACTTGGAACATTTGGTCTCCCGCCTCGAGGAGACCTACAAATCGGAGATGGAGGTACTGAAGGGGGAGATTGTTCACTTGGGTCACCGGGTGGAGGCCTCTGAGAAAACGCAGGAGGCTGTCTTCGAGCACCTTGCAGATCACCAGCAGGTGCTGTCTGCCCACTCCCTGCAGATCTCCCAGATTTTATCCCACATTGACGACATTGACAATCGTCACCGTAGAAATAACCTCCGGATAAGGGGACTGCCGGAATCCGTTAAGCGGGCTGACTTGGAGGCCTCTGTTCAGGAGTTATTCAGCTCCCTGCTAAAGGGCTCGAACAATACCCCCATCGAGCTGGATCGGGTCCATAGGGCCCAAGGGCCTAAATCGGCAGACCCTAACAGACCGCGGGACATTGTGTGTCGGGTGCATTTTTTCAGAATCAAGGAGGACATTAGGAGGGCAGCGCGTCAGTCCGAGGACCTGTCCTATCAAGGGACCCAGATTCAGATCCTGCCTGACCTATCAAGGAGAACACTGCAATTACGTAGAGCGGTTCGCCCTATTCTTACCCTGCTGAAAGAGAGGGACATCATATACTGCTGGGGCTCTCCGTTTCAGCTACATGCTGGGAAGGACGGCAAGACAGCGACGTTCCGAGACTTGGAGGATCTTCCTAAATTCCTTGAGACTTTCTCGCTGCCCAAACTTTCTTGGCCAGTATTGCCATCCCCTGCACAGCTGCCAGACAGAGTACAGTGGACACAAGTTTCTCCGCGGTCCGCAAAGCCAAAGAAGACGCCGAGATTTCCGTGGCTATTCTCCCTATGTTGGCCTATCCCTAGTCTATTTATTAAGTGGGCCTCTACACCCCTTTTGTATTCTTTGGGCCCACGTACTCAGTTTTTCTGACCATTGTTCCAACTAGTCTATTCTGACTGTTTTTGGTTTTCATTTATACCCCCCTGCGAGTGTTTCCTGCAGTATTGTTAGTACTGGCTGTGCCTTGGCTCCCATTTTGGGGCTAGTATATGGGCAGTACTATGTTTACTATAATAGCTTTATGCCTGTTTTACATTTATTATGAATGGCGGAAGGGTGCCAGCTCACCCTGGGCTTCCACCGCTCCTTCTGATAGAGTTTGTGTGGCAGAGACTCCCGAGATGCCGTTTTCTCAGACTGCTTGCCACTGGTTCTTGCCTTATGTGCTAATTGTGAGTTTGTGTGTTGTCCACCCTGTTTTGTCCTGTCTCCCTTGCTGTTCTTTCCCTCCCCCTTCCTTTCCTGACCCTGATGTACTTAGGTCTCTCATTTCTACTTCCCTAGATGGCGTCTGTTAGAATCAGTTCCTATAATGTGAATGGATTTAATGAACCTGCTAAGCGCAATCAAATCTTGTATAGCATGCATAAACAAAAAGTGTTGATAGCTCTTTTGCAGGAGACACACTTTAAAACTGGACATGTGCCCTCCTGCAAAAATAGGTATTACACGACCTGGTCGAATTGTACAGATTCCGAGTCCAAATCTCAGGGCGTGTCCATTGCTGTCCATAAATCAGTACCGTGTGAAATTTTAGACACAGTTTCTGATGTTTCTGGCCGTTTCCTCTTTATTAAGGTTTCCCTATCGTTAAGAATCCTGATAATTGCTAACGTGTACTTTTCCAATTGCAGGGCACTCTCGTTTTGCATCCAAGATGTTCTTCACCTTGATTGATTTCGCAGATGGCCTGCCACTCATCCTGGGAGGAGATATTATCTTTCCCCTGAACGTGTCCCTGGATGCCTCCTCTGGTAGGTCCTCTATCTCGCCTGGGGTAGCCCATGGCTTCAAGAGACATCTCGGATCCCTTAAACTGATAGACGTATGGCGCATTTTATTCCCTACCACGAAAGACTACACGTTCTTTTCTGCATCTCATAACACATATCACCGCCTGGACTATAAATTTATCTCCCACTTCTTACTCGACTCGCGCCCAGTCGCAGGGATTGAACCTGCATTATTTTCAGACTATTCCATGACATGGGTGGCCCAAATCGAACGCTTCTTATATCCCTTCCCTGAATCGCAGATTAGGAGGGAAAATGCATGCTACAGGGGACATACTACAAGAATTCCACTCCTATTATGAAGAATTGTATAACATTAAGGGGAAGTTCGCGGATTTACCCATGGAAGCTAAAACTAAAGAGATCAGGGACATATAGTTGCTTGGCCCAACATTATCCGCTGAACAGAGGGAGGAATTAGAAGGTGAGAGAACGGAAATGGAGGTCCATAAAACAATTAAGGGTTTGACGGTCGGCAAAAGCCCGGGACCAGATGGCTTCACGCCTCGCTTTTACAAGAACTTTCTGAACGAGATTTTATCCCCCTTTGCTAGAATGTGTAACTCCTTGGCATATGGCTCATCTTTCCCTCCCCAGGCTTTGATGGCCCACATATGTGTTATTCCGAAACCGGGGAAAGACCCGTTAGTATGTGGCAATTATCGCCCTATTTCTCTGATCAACGTAGACGTGAAGATCTACGCAAAAATATTAGCAGATCGAATGAAGCCGCTTATACCATATTTGATTCATGTGAATCAGGCAGGCTTTGTCCCGGGGAGGGAAACACGTGACAACAACATCCGTACCATGGCCATCATTGACCATGCAAGCAAGAGGGGATCTCCTCTGTGTCTCTTGTCGATCAACGCAGAGAAGGCGTTCGATCGAGTAGATTGGTCTTTTTTATCTGAATCCCTAAAAGCATTCGGTTTTGGCTCTGGCATGATCGATAGGATTCTGGCATTGTACCGTGACCCTAGCGCCCAGGTCCATGTCAACGGATCATTATCGACTCCCTTCCGTATCCATAATGGCACCAGACAAGGGTGTCCACTTTCCCCTCTGCTATACATTATGGTTATGGAATTTCTAGCTAGAGCTCTACGGGCCAATGATTCCATCAGGGGCCTAAGTACGGGTGATTTGGAGTCAAAGATTGCCATCTATGCAGATGACCTCCTTGTCTTTTGCACATGTCAGCTTCCCTAACATTCTGAAGGAATTCTCAACCTTTGGTGACCTCAGTAATTTTAAAGTAAACCTTCACAAGTCTGAGGTCCTTAATATTACTTTGCCCCAGGAACTGGCCAATAGCTTACAGTCCTCCTTTCCCTTTCGCTGGGCCCATGGCCACATAGCTTATTTAGGTACGGCCATTCCCTCTGACTACGCCAACCTCTTCTCCTTGAATTTCATTCCCCTTATTGAGGAGGTCCATAGAGACTTGAAGGACTGGAGGGGGTTGCCATTGTCCTGGTTTGGTAGGATTCACACACTTAAAATGAACATTCTCCCTCGTATCCTATACCTTTTTCGCACCATACCAATACCCCTCCCGAACACCCTTTTCAGGACTCTGAGATCTATGATCCTTAAATTTATCTGGGCAGGATCCTCCCCTAGGACGGGGATGACATTTTTGGTGCGCAGCAGGTCAAGGGGAGGTGTCGGGGTTCTGGATTTACCAAATTATCATAAAGAGGCAATCCTTTCATACATATTGGATTGGTTCCATAACGGGCAATCTAAAAGATGGGTCCAGTTCAAGAAGCAGGTGGTGGGATTCCCAACCCAAAATCTACTTTGGATTTCTTTTTTTTGATCAAATCTTTTTATTTAAGACCGATTTTCTCATTTTTCATGTGAACAAAAGCAAAAACACACAGAAACCCACCCAAACCCCTCCCCCCCTTCCCCGTCCCCGTCCCCGAAGTCCAGGTGCAGTTGATCCCTGAAAAAAGAAAAGAGTCCACAGCGTATTGCAGATCACAATCCAATGCGCATTCACGCCACTCACACAGCAGCTTCTACTTATTGCCTTTTTATAAGGCACCTTACGTTATATTATTCTCATATTCCTTTATTACCACCTATAACTGCCTTATCTCTTTCCCTTCTCGCTCAGTTGTATTAAACAGTGAGATGGAAATGTTCAATCCAAGTATACCATATTTTGTTAAACTTTTTGTTATTACCCCTCTTTTGATAGACATAGCTCTCCAGTTGCACCAAAGTGTGTGTCGTTGTAATCAATTCACTAAGCTCCGGTGGGTCTTGAGCTATCCATCTGGATGCAATCCTCTTTCTAGCCTGGTATAGAATGCGCTGAATTGCCAGCTTTGTCTCTCTGGAACCCGACACTTCCCCAACATATCCCAAAATACACGAAATAGGAGAACATTCAATCGAGATCTTATAAACCTTGGCAATGAGATCTATCACCTCCCTACAATATCTGCGTAGACGCGGACAGTTCCACATTAAATCCGCCGACGAGGTACCACACCTTGGGCATGTATCATCAGTACGAAGTCCTATTCTATACAACAACTTCGGAGTCCTATATACCCTGTGAAGCAGTAGCAATTGCGAGACTCTATGGGCCTCACTCACCGCTATATCGGGAAAGCCAGCCAACACCTTTTCCCATTGATCTTCCTTCAATCCTGGAACATCTTTTTCCCATTTTTCAAACAGTTGTAACGTTTTTTTTTTATGCATAGCCTCCATCAAGCTAAGGTAATGCAGCGATATCACTCCCCCCGAGCCGCCACCAGTGGCCGTGAGGTCTATAATAAGGTGCTTCTGGGCCGGTATCAATTTCTCCTGCCGCTCCTGCACCTGGATGGCATGTCTCACTTGTAAGTATACATAGAAGAGAGATTTGGGCAGGTTGAACTCCTGTTGTAATGTAGAGAAATCTTTAAGAGACGTGTCTCCAAATAATTGCCACATCCTGTCCAAACCAAACCTCCTCCATGTCCTAACACTTGACACCTTATTAAGTTCAGCATACATGATATTCGGCCAAATTGGAGTAAACTTTGTATATCCTTCAATTCCTGCCATTTTTCTGGTTTTCCACCATACCCTATGTATTAGATCTAATATCCCATATTTCCTCCCCATTTCTCTAAAGGCACCCTCCTCTAGTGCTGATAGGAGACACCTCCTGCTAAGCAAGTGTTTTACTATTGTACCTGTCTTATTCACCTTCTCTACTTCACCCCAGCCCCTCAAATGCTGCATTTGGGCCGCCAGAAAGTAGGCCAAGGGGTCAGGGACACTCAATCCTCCCTGGGTCTTAGATCTACACATGGTGCTCAATTTGATCCGAGGGATCCCCTTCTTCCAGATCAAATCTCGAAAGATAGCATTGACAGTATAAAACATCCTTAATGGAATCCACACGGGGGCGTTGTGCAGCACATAGAGGAGCTGTGGCATCAGAATCATTTTAAGCAGATTTGTCCTGCCAATCATGGATAGAGGTAGTTTCGACCATGTCTGTACTTTCTGTCTGAATTTATCTAATAATGGTATTATGTTCAGCTCTATAAAATCCCTGCTATTCCTGGAGACCTGTATTCCCAAATACTTAAAGCTCGACACTACTTGTAGCCCCCCTGCCAAGACAGGATCCACCGCAATGCCATCAGCAAACGGCATTAGTACCGACTTTGACCAGTTGATTCTTAGGCCCGACATTTGTCCAAACCTATTAATAATTTCCATGGCAGCTGGCAAGGACGTTTCCCAGTCATCTAGAAACATGAGCATATCGTCCGCGTATAATGCCACTTTTTCAGTTACCGACCCGTATGTAAGCCCTTTGACCTCCGATGACAGTCGTAAAGCCTCCGCCAGGGGCTCAATTGCCACCGCAAACAATAGCGGTGACAGCGGGCAACCCTGACGGGTACCCCTCCCTAAGTTGAATAAGTCTGAAAGGCCTCCATTTACCTGTATTCTAGCCGTAGGACCTGCGTACAGCATCTTAACCCAATCAATAAATACTGATCCCACTCCCATTTGTTCCAATACCAGGAATAGGTATTGCCATTCCACGCTGTCGAATGCTTTGGCCGCGTCCAAGGACGCGACCGCCGCACTCGAGGCGTGGACCTGGCCCACCTGAATATTCAGAAAGAGTCTCCTGATGTTTATCGCAGTCGACATGTTTGGCATAAAACCTGCCTGATCCTTGTTTATGAGTGAGGCAATAACCGAGTTAAGACGGTTAGCCAAAATTTTGGCCACCAATTTGATATCCGCTTGCAGCAACGAAATGGGCCGATACGACTCTGCCTCCACTGGATCCTTACCTGCCTTTGGTATAACAACTATAATCGCCTCATTCATTGTATCCGGCAATTTACCTACCAGTTGGGCCTCATTGAGTACTTCCAATAACTTAGGCAGCAAAATTGGGGCAAATTGTTTATAAATCTCGGCAGGTAGGCCATCACTCCCAGGAGCTTTATTGTTAGCCATGTCTCCCAATGCCACCTCTAGCTCTTTCAAAGTGAAGGGGCTATCTAAAAGTGTCCTCTGGTCCTGATCTAGAGTGGGTAAACTTAAGGGACGGAGGAAATTCCGGATGTCGGCTTCTGAAGCTACAGTTTTAGAAGTATATAAATTTCTATAGAACTCTAGCAATATCTGGGACACTTTCCCCGTAGTAACCTGCACCATGCCGTCCGTGTCTCGCAGCGCCGCCACATAATTAGACTTCTGCTGGGCCTTAGTGACCAGAGCCAACAGCCTTCCTGCCTTCTCCCCCTCTTCATAATATGTTTGTTTCAAGAAGAACCGCTTATTACGGGCATTCCTAAGAAGGCGCTCGTCTAGCTGCTGTTGCGCCTCTTTCCATTGAGTTTCAAGCTCCGGCCTTGGATCTGCTATATACTTGTTCTCGGCCGTCTCTACCGCTAGAAGCAACTGTTTGGTTAAAGCGCTATTCTCTTTTTTCCGCCCATTAATTTTAGCAGCCAGTATCCCCCGCAGATAGTCCTTCATCGTATCCCATACTACTATCTTACTGGCAGAGGGGAGATTTCGTTCAAAAAACTCAGCTAAATCGTCCTTTACGTCTGACAGATCAGCTAGAATATTTAACCAGAAAGGATTAAACTTCCACTGAGTAGCCCTGCGCGACACGGACGGCACCACCTGGAAGGTCGCCACAACCGGTGAATGATCAGAAATCTGTCTTGGTAAGTATCTAATGTCATGCAATAAATTGCCCATTTCCTCATTTCCCATAATGAAATCGATTCTGGACAAGGAGCCAAATGTGCTGGAGCGACAGGAGAACCGTCTAACGTCAGGGTACCTTAGCCTCCAGAAATCCAAAATGGCTGCCTCCTGTAGTAATCGGCCGAAGGGAGTGAGATCGCTGCTAACAACCTGTGGGGAAGCCCAGAATTTATCCAATGCCAGACAAGGTATATTATTAAAATCTCCCATCATTAGGGTAGGCACATGGGGTTTTCCGCTACCAAAGCAATTATCTGCTTCATCACTTGTGGGGAATACGGTGGAGGGATGTAGACACCAATAATTACACATTCAACTGAGTATAAGGAGCCATGTATGTACACGAATCTACCCTCACTGTCAATTTTTTGGGAGAAACAGGAGAACGCGATAGATTTGGGTATCAATACACTAACCCCCCTTGCATAGGCAGAATAGGTGGCATGAAAACAGTGTGCAGCCCATCTCGGTGTAAGAATGACAGTTTGGTCTGGTAGTAAATGAGTCTC
The DNA here is from genome assembly GCF_014858855.1 of Bufo gargarizans. Classification (NCBI taxonomy): domain Eukaryota; kingdom Metazoa; phylum Chordata; class Amphibia; order Anura; family Bufonidae; genus Bufo; species Bufo gargarizans. Next base: position 423,368,384 of record NC_058081.1, on the reverse strand, counting down.
CTGAAGACAGCAAATCAGGGGCTGATACTTCCCAACACCATCCAACACCGCCCTCCTTTTGTTTGCTTCCTTAATTCCCCTGACGTTCCAGCTGAAAAAGGTAATCTTACCAGCCATCAATACGAAACATCCAACTATACGTAAGTCGGGTCTCGGTCCGACTTAGCCCAGCAGCGTGTGCATACTGTGGTCTCATTAATAATAGTAGTACATTCCTGCATAACCTGGCTCCTAACTTGACCCAAACCCCAAACATAGGGACAAAGACAGACAGAACAAACAACAAAAAGACAAGACAGGAGAGAAAGGAAAAACCCCTCCCCCCTTCACTCCTACCCTGAGGTAGTATAAGACAAGGACACCGGTGTGTCTGGCAGGTCCCTGCTCTTGCTCCCAAAGGGGACTGCAGGTTTAAAGAGTCAACCGTGTCAGAACCACCAGCTCCTCTTACATACTAGACCTTTGGCGGGGAAAACGTGACGTACCCTGATTCTTGAAACTATACAATGCTCCCAAGAATTCACAGTACATGTACGTTTCCGCTCCCCACTTCCTCTCTGCAAGAAACCACCTAATATCATATGAACCCATTAATTAATTACAGCACACATTTTCCAGCAGCATAAGGCATATTAAAACAATAAACTGTATATAACAAATAATAATAATAATAATGCCACCGCTATCCCTGCGTATATAACTGTCTAATCACACAGACACATTATCACGCTCTCGCATGTACTCAGTCACACAAACCGAACCGCTGCAGCCGTCCTTCAGTCGTCATCCGCCTGTGGTTCCGCATTTCTCAAACTGCTTTCGTGACTGTCCACCCATCTGAGGGCCTCTTTAGGGTCTTCGAAGAAATTGGTCCTGCCCAGAGCAACTATCCGCAGCCGCGCTGGAAACAGCATGGAGTAAGGAACATTCAGGCTGCGCAACCGCCTCTTTATATCCAGGAATCGTGATCTCCTCTTCTGTACCTCCATAGAGTAGTCTGGGAACAGTGACACCCTCTGGCCACCAATGGTTATATCAGGTTGCTCACGGGCCTTACGCAGGAGAATGTCTCTATCTTTATAGTGCAAGATTTTCATGAGAACCGGTCTTGGCGGGGCCCCTGGTGGTAACGGTCTGGTAGGCACCCTGTGGGCCCTTTCCACAGCGAAAAGAGGTGTCAGAGTCTCTCTACCAAAGGTTTCCCTCGCCCAGGTTTCAAAATAATCAGAAGGGTTAGAGCCCTCAATCTTCTCCGGTACCCCCACTATGCGTACGTTATTTCTCCGTGAACGATTCTCAAGATCATCCTGCTTGGCCATTAGAAGGGCTATTTTCTGTGTATGATCAGCAGAGGCTCTTTTTATAGAGGGTACAATATCCTCCATTTCCTCCATTCTCCCCTCTAGGGCAGTTGTGCGGTCCGCCAGGCGTTTCAGGTCATGGCGCACTATGGACACATCCTCCTTTATGGAGCCCACCTGCATTCTCAGTGCCGTTAGCGATTTTCCACAGTCGGTAATGGCTTTCATCACATCCTTAAGCATAGGTTCTTCTATATCAGGCTCCATAGCGTTGGTGTCATCCGACTCCATACAGCCTCTCAGCACCTCATATCTGTTGGAACGGGAGTATCACGCGCGTTATTTTCCTCACCCTCACGATCATGGCCGGGCTGAGACGAAGACCTGTCTCGCTTCCCGCTTGACTCAGGTAAGTCCTCACAATCTGGTGAGTGCGCAAACCTCCCCAGCTTAGCAGCCGCTTCCCGCTGGATGTCTTTCGCGCGGTCACTACGCCGCGGCGTGTCGGGCCCTGCGCCATCTTGCAGCTCCCTGCTCGAGCCTCTGGAATCTTTCTTTGGCCCCATTTCGCCCCCAAATCAGCACAGAGAGCTTTAGTTTCAGGCAGACAGGCGACAGCAGCACCAGAGCTTCAACTGTGGCAGGTTAAAGTCAGTTCTTGAGGGTTCTTGTCAGGATAAAAGACGAGATGAAGCGGGAGCTTTACTCAGCACGTCTGTTCACATCCTCTGCCAGCCACGCCCCTTACTTTGGATTTCTAAATCCAAGAGGCCCTCGCGACTCCCCCTACTGACCTTGGGTATCCTGAAAATCTGGGATAGAATAGCAATACCATTAGGTCTTACTCAGTCCCCCAGCCCTATGACCCCCCTTCTCAACAATCCTGACTTCCCTTTGGGTTTAGGTTGTACGTCATTTCTGGGTTTGGACCTCGCAGACAATCCTACTATATCTATGGTTTTGGTGAGGGGATCCCTTCAGCCACTTTCCTCCTTTCCGGGGGGGGGGGGGGTCAGCTAGAGGGGCATGGCTTAAATATATCAGCATAAGAGACTTTTTGTCCTCTCTAGGCCCCAATAACACTCTATCTAGAGACCTTTCCCCATTTGAGGCGCTGTGCACCCAAACATCCCCCCCCCCCCCCCCCCACGCATTTAGTGTCTCTGATTTACGGGCTACTCCAGGGGAGAGATGATACCATCTCTGACCTACCCTTTGTAAGGACTTGGGAAAGAGAATTAGGGAAATCTTTCCCTTCTGACATATGGGAGAAGGCATTAGAGTTATCTCATGTCGTCAATAAGCTGCAGTCTCCAGGAGAAGAATTTTAAGATTATGTTTAGATGGTACAGGACCCCGGTCCTGCTGCACTCTTTCTTTCCTTCCTGTCCTAGCACTTGCTGGAGATGTGGTCGTGAGGAGGGTAACATGTCCCATATCTGGTGGTTCTGCAGCAAAATCACTCCTTTTTGGGAGGCTATTAATGATCTGTATGACATGGTTAGCGGTAGCTCCTCCAGATGGACTCCTGAGGGCGCTTTGCTCTCCATGTTCCCTAGCTCAATCTCTGCTCTGAAAAAGGGTCTTCTGAGATTCTTTGTTCAAGCAGCACGTCTGGTTATCCCTAGATTCTGGAAATCCACATCCGCCCCTCTCCCTAGGGACTGGCTTACCACTTTTGAAAAAATCTACAGAATGGAGGAGCTCTGGCGGAGGACATGGGATTCCTTGGATCCTGTTTAAGGGATCTCCTGATTTTATCATGTGGCTGAACAGAGGGGTCGCCGGTTCCTAGGGAGACTGCACCTTTCATTTAGAATTCCACTCTTTTTGCCTCCATCAATAGTTGCGCCTAAGTTAGGGTATATTCCACCTGCGTTCCGTACGCCTTAATAGGAAATATTATACATTGTCCCTTATACCTCTACTTGTATTGTCGGGGATTCCCCTTCTCCTTCTCCTCCTTCCCCTATGTGGTCCTGTCCTTGTTTGTCTTCTTTTGTTGTGTAATTTAAGTTGGAGCTTTCTATACCTCACCACCTGTAACTGGGTTTATGGGATACCTTTACAATGGAAGTTAGGATCACGTGTTATATTTCCACATCTATGTCTATAAAATGTATTTGCTTACATTTAATGTGACCACCTATTTGTACACTAATATTGTACACAGCCCGACTGATGTCGGGTCCATATTGTTCAGAAAATCATGAAAACTCTCCAGAGAAGTGGAATCGCCATGCAAGATGAGGAAGACGTCATCTATGTATCGCCACCACCCCAGGACTTTCCTGAAGTGGTGGGATACATAGACAAGGTCCTCCTCGAGGGCCGCCATGAAGACATTGGCATAGGTTGGTGCCACATTCGACCCCATGGCGGTCCCTCGTAACTGGAGATAAAAGCTCTCCATAAACAAAAAATAATTATTTCTCAAGACCAAATCCAAGAGATGAATAATAAAATCTTGACAGTGTGGAGAGTGATTACTGCCAGATAATTGTCTCCGGACTGCAGCTACCCCTCCCCCCCCCCCCATCATAGTCAATGGAGGTGTACAGGCTCGTAACGTCGAAAGATGCCAGGAGACAACTATCCGGCAACACAATGTCAGAGATCTTATCCAGAAAGTCACAGAGGGGTCCTTGCAGCGTTCAGGTGTCCGCCTGGCCGTGCGGAGGCAAACGGATCCGTCCAGACTTACAGTGTAAGTCAATGGGGACGGATCCGTTTGAAGTTGACACAATATGGCTCAATTTTCATTATCATGCAAACATATCCGTTCTGAACGGATGTAAGCGTTTGCATTATAGGTGCGGATCCGTCTGTGCAGATCCAGACGGATCCGCACCTAAACACAGGTGTGAAAGTAGCCTTAGGCGTATTTCTGACACAGATTGTGGCACAAAGGTCCTTAGCACCACAATATGCATCTTTTCCCGCTCATGCCAGGTCTAAAAAAGGATGGCGTGGGCAGGGAAGGGGATACAGTTATGGCCATGCAGTTATTGGATACCACCGCCATATAGTGATAACACCGCCATACAATGATAAAACCACCATACAGTGACCGGATAAAAGGGTATAAGAGGGCACAGTACAGGGAATGACTATGGGCACTGCACAGGGTGTGGTAGGAGGGCACAATGCAGGGTATAAGTGGGCACAGTACGGGGTGGGGGGCACAGTCACATGACCCTGTGACGTTACAAGGTCCTTATGGTGAATGCTGTTCAGATGACACCATAATAAGAGGCAGAGGAGTGAGACAGGAGGGGTGGACACAGCAAGTAGGGAGAAGGGGCTCTGAGGGGGATTCATACAAGAAGTAGGGGCAGGAGGTCTGTGCAGGGCAGCAACAGGAGATAGGGGGGTGAAACAGGAGCTCTGGATACATGAGGGAGGAAAGGAGACACTAGGGGCCCCATGAGGATGAGATAGGACAGGATATGGGGGGGGGGGGGCAGGTATTATGGAGGCAAACTGCTTAATGAAACAGTAACACAACTAAATAGAATAAAGCAGCAGCAGATCGGAGAGTCCCCCCCTTCTGTCCCACAGACAAGAGACAGTCACAGTGCAGACTCACTCACAGCTCCAGCCCTCCGGTCTCTCTCCTCAGGCAGCGTGTGTCCTGTGTAGAGGGGGCGTGTTCTGAGTCTCTGCAGCTCAGGGGGCGTGTCTGAGTCTCTGCAGCTCAGAGGGCCCCACCAAAGGGGTACTGCGTAAGTGAAATGACAGCAGTGAGAGCTCCCATCTGTATTGATGGAAGTGCTCATAGCAGCTCAGTGGGCCCCCCCAGGAGGATTGGGCCCCGGCACTTGCCCGGGGATGCCGGGTTATGACGCCGGCCCTGGGTTTGGGCATGCGCGGTTCGACTGTGAGGACGCGAACTTTGGCGCCCCTGCTCATGCATTGCGGTGTGAGTTGTTTTTAACTTTATTTGATCTAATCACACTCTTTATAGATGCACAGGTGATAGGCTAGTGTGTTGATGAAATGCATGCTAATAATTAATTCACAGTTTATGCTGTTACTATGATTACTGTGTTTGTACACATTGTATTGTAATGTGGAGATCATCATGTCATGTAAATTATCATGTTTTATGAAATCACGTCAGCTATATTTATTGTATATTGCACTATGCACTTTATTATACTTTGTATTGAATAATTGTCACTTTAATTGTTTGCTATGTATTGTGGGTATATATACCCTTGTATGACACCTTGAGGTATGCTTGAGAAAGACCGCATTGAGACGGTTGAAACGTTGCAGAGGGGAATAAAAGATCCACCTTTTTCACTTTACTTGGAGTGCTGCCTCATCCTTTGGATATTTATTTACCTATAGCCGTTTGAGCCTGCGGCTGAGAGGACCTGCACCTATATTCCTGGTCTTGTGCTGCTGGGACCCTCTTTTTGGTTTCTACATATATATATATATATATATATATATATATATATATATAATCTATAATTTATATATAATATTTACTTTATGCCTATAAGGGTGGGTTCACATCATGTTTTATGCATCCATCTGACATAAACGTTAGAAGAAAAAAATGGAAACATAAATTCAGCACTACACGTTCTTGAATCCTGCACAATCTGGTAAAAAAAAATTACAATGTAACTCTATGGTGAACGGATGGCACTGTATGGCATCAGTCTGAGGCATCCGTTTAACTGATTTCCATCAGTGATTGTAAGCCAAAACCAGGAGTGGAACCCCCCCCCCCCCCCCCCTCCAAGGTGATCAGCATAAGGATAAGATTTGCATCTATTCTGTGTTTAGAACCACAACTGGTTTGGGCTCAAAATCACAGATGGAAATAACTGACTGTGTGAACAAGGCATTATTCACATAATCAGTGTTTGGTCAGTGATTTCCATCAGCTATTGTGAGCCAAAAGGTGCAGATCTTTCCCTTATTATGCCATATGTCTGTGGAGGCCCCAATCCTGGTTTCGGCTCCCACTCATTGATGGAAATCACTGACCAAACACTAACATATGAATGAGACTTTGATAAACTGGTCTGCAGCAATATTAATAATTATGCCTCATTTTCTCATATCTCCAGCATCCTCCATACATAAACTCCATTTTAGTCTGTTCTGTATGGAAATGAGTAGAATGGAGTTTCTATAAGTAGGTCTTGGCAACAACTTCCTTCTTGTCGAAACGAGTGATCTGTTTACATCTGAGTTGCTCCTGCCAGTTTCTTGTTTCAGCAACTCCATTCTAGCCTCCTCACTAGTCTACAGTGGAGTTGCTGTAGGAAGAACCTACCAGGAGCAACTCCAGTCTAGACGCAACTATGGAAGAAGAGCCTTTTATATTCGTATTAGTCTATCACAACCTGCAGGGTAGTGACTAGAATGGAGTTGCTCCTGGCAGGTATGATGTCATAGGAAGAGGTGGAGTCTTGTCATCCAGGGGGCGGGGCCTCATGATTTGCTTGAGATTCTACAGAGTACATTGTTGGAGAGAGGAGCAGGTGCTGCAGGTTGCGGTGAAAAATGATTCTTATTTTTACTTGGGGCCTTTTTGCAAGGGCTAAAGGGAGGAGGAATGATCTTTGTACTGGAGACTGTATGTTAGAGGGGTCTGAAAAAGAGATTTACATGGGGCTGAAGGCAGGGGGAATTATGTATTTTACATGGGACTGTATGCTGGAGAGACTGAAGGCAGGGAGAGTGATGTATTTTACATAGGACTGTATGCTGGAGGAACTGAAGGCAGGGAGAGTGATGTATTTTACATGGGACTGTATTCTGAAGGAAGGGGGAATGATGCATTTTACATAGGACTGCATGCTGGAGGGAATGAAGGGAAAGGGAGTGAGTGATGTTATTTACATTTGTATGTATGGTGGAGGGACTGAAGGCAGGGAGAGTGATGTATTTTACATGGGACTGTATGCTGGATGGGCTGAGGGCAAGGGGAGTGATGTATCTTACATGGGACTGTATGCTGGAGGGACTGAAGGCAGGGAGAGTGATGTATTTTACATAGGACTGTATGCTGGAGGGACTGAAGGCAGGGAGAGTGATGTATTTTACATGGGACTGTATGCTGAAGGAAGGGGGAACGATGCATTTTACATAGGACTGTATGCTGGAGGGACTGAAGGCAGAGGGAGTGATGTATATGTGTTAGCTGTGTTTTTGTAGTGGTTGGGGGCAATAAACCGATGATACACAGCGGTATTAACTAATTGATTATTAACTAATGCAATATCACAATTTCTTAATTACCACAGTATTTTAGTGACGTCAGGCCTGCTTCTACCATGATAAGGCCTGAAGCCCATGAGGCAGTAGAACGGTGCAGGTGGTCGTGATAACATCATCAAGAACTCCTACACCAGGTCATGGGCGGCGCAACAACGCAGTCACGTGCCTCCGTAATCACGCAGCCTGTGACCTGGCACAGGAGGTTGAGGTGATGTAATTACCATTGCCTGCATCGCATATGGATATAGGCAAGTATAATGTTTGTGTTTTTAAATATATCTACGTATGACACTGCGGGGGGAAGAGAGCATAATCTATGGTGGCATTATACTACAGGGGCAGAGCATTATAAGTGGGGTCATTATACTACAAGGGAAGAGCATTAAATATGGCGGCATATGCTACAGGGGGAGAGCTTTATATTACAGGGGCAGAGCATTATATATGCAGCATTATCGTAGAGGGAGAGAGCATTATATATGAGGGCATTATATATGGAGAGTTATACTAGAGTGGAAGAGCATTATATATGGGGCATTATACTAGAGGGACCGAGCATTACATCTGAGGGCATTATATATGGGGCATTATACTAGAGTGGTAGAGCATTATATATGGGCCATTATACTAGAGGGGCAGAAAATTATATATGGGGCATTATACTAGAGGGGCAGAGCATTATACAGTGGGATGCGAAAGTTTGGGCAACCTTGTTAATCGTCATGATTTTCCTGTATAAATCGTTGGTTGTTACGATAAAAAATGTCAGTTAAATATATCATATAGGAGACACACACAGTGATATTTGAGAAGTGAAATTAAGTTTATTGGATTTACAGAAAGTGTGCTATAATTGTTTAAACAAAATTAGTCAGGTGCATACATTTGGGCACTGTTGTCATTTTATTGATTCCAAAACCTTTAGAACGAATTATTGGAACTCAAATTAGCTTGGTAAGCACAGTGAACCCTGACCTACATACACAGGTGAATCCAATTATGAGAAAGAGTATTTAACCCCTTAAGGACACGGCCCTATTTCACCTTAAGGACCAGGCCATTTTTTGCAAATCTGACCAGTGTCACTTTAAGTGCTGATAACTTTAAAACACTTTGACTTATCCAGGCTATTCTGAGATAGTTTTTTCGTCACATATTGTACTTCATGACACTGGTAAAATAAAGTTAAAAAAAATAATTTTTTTGCATAATAAAATACCTAATTTACCAAAATTTTTGAAAAATTAGCAAATTTCAAAGTTTCAGTTTCTCTACTTCTGTAATACCCCCAAAAATTGTGATGACTTAACATTCCCCATATGTCTACTTCATGTTTGAATTGTTTTGGGAATTATATTTTATTTTTTGGGGATGTTACAAGGCTTAGAAGTTTAGAAGCAAATCTTGAAATTTTTCAGAAATTTGCAAAAACCCAATTTTTAGGGACCACTACAGCTCTGAAGTCACTTTGCGAGGCTTACATAATAGAAACCGCCCAAAAATGACCCCATTCTATAAACTACACTGCTCAAGGTATTCAAAACTGATCTTACAAACTTTGTTAACCCTTTAGGTGTTGCACAAGAGTTATTGGCAAATGGGGATGAAATTTGAGAATTTCATTTTTTTGCCTAATTTTCCATTTTAACCCATTTTTTCCACTAACAAAGCAAGGGTTAACAGACAAACAAGACTGTATCTTTATTGCCCTGACTCTGCTGTTTACAGAAACACCCCATATGTGGCCGTAAACTAGTGTACGGCCACACAGCGGGGCGTAGAGTGAAAGGTGCGCCGTATGGTTTTTGGAAGCCAGATTTTGCTGGACAGTTTTTTTGACGCCATGTCCCATTTGAAGCCCCCTGATGCACCCCTAGAGTAGAAACTCCATAAAAGTGACCCCATCTAAGAAACTACACCCCTCAAGGTATTCAAAACCGATTTTACAAACTTTGTTAACCCTTTAGGTGTTGCACAAGATTTAATGGAAAATAGAAATACAATTTCAAAATTTCACTTTTTTGGCAGATTTTCCATTTTAATATTTTTTTTCCAGTTACAAAGCAAGGGTTAACAGCCAAACAAAACTCATTATTTCACTTTTTGGGCAGATTTTCCATTTTAATAATTTTTTTCCAGTTTTTGCCAAACCAAACTGATTCTGTAGTTTACAGAAACCCCCCATAAGTGGTCGTAAACCGCTGTACGGGCACACGGCAGGGCGCAGAAGGAAAGGAATGCCATACGGCTTTTGGAAGGCAGATTTTGCTGGACTGTTTTTTTGACGCCATGTCCCATTTGAAGCCCCCCTGATGCACCCCTAGAGTAGAAACTCCAAAAAAGTGACCCCATTTTAGAAAGTACGGAATAGGGTGGCAGTGTTGTTGGTACTAGTTTATGGTACATATGATTTTTTGTTGCTCTATATTACACTTTTTGTGCGGCAAGGTAACAAGAAATTGCTTTTTTGGCACTTTTTTTTTGTTATTTACAACATTCATCTGACAGGTTAGATCATGTGGTAATTTTATAGAGCAGGTTGTCACGGACGCGGCGATACCTAATATGTATACAATTTTTTTTATTTATGTAAGTTTTATACAATAACTTCATTTTTAAAACCCAAAAATTGTTTAGTGTCTCCATAGTCTAAGAGCCATAGTTTTTTCAGTTTTTGGGCGATTATCTTGAGTAGGGTCTCATTTTTTGCGGGCTGTTTGGTACTATTTTGGCATACATGGGACTTTTTTGATCAGTTTTATTACCTTTTTTGGGAAGTAAGGTGGGCAAAATTTCAATTTTCTCATAGTTTTTATTTTTTTATTTTTATGGCGTTCACCGTGCAGGGAAAGTAACATGACCGTTTTATAGATCAGGTCGTTACGGACACGGCAATACCTAATATGTGTAGTGTATTTTATTTTTTTAATTTTTATTCAGTGATAAATGTTTTTTTTTAATCTTAACTTTTTTTTAAAAAAAATGGGACCCAGACCCACTTGGTTCTTGAAGATCCAGTGGGTCTGATGTCTGTAAAATACAGTACAGAACCCTATAGGGTTCTGTACTGTATTTTACTTACACTGAACAGATCTATGCTTTTAGCATAGATCTGTTCAGCACTATGGACAGCAGGACGCCTGAGCAGGCGTCCTGTTGCCATGGGAACCTTCCCCGCCTGCCACAACTTCGCAGACGGGGAAGGGTAAGGACGGGGCTTCGGGGTGCTGCCTGGGGGCTCTCTCTCTCTCCATCGGGGGGCTGCAAAGCCACAGCAGCCCCCCGATGGGAGAGGGAGGGAGCTCCCTTACCAATGACAGTTAACTTTTTCCAAACAGTGGTCCGTACGGACCGCGGTATGGAAGGGGTTAAACGGCTGACATCTGCACAGATGTCAGCTGTTTATACCAGGGTGCCAGCAATGTGCTGGCACCCTGGTATAACCCACTAGACGCCAACGATTATTCAAGGGGAGGCGGGCGGGGGATCGCGATCCCGCCTGCCGCACCGCCCACCTCCCGCAACGCCCCCACCGCCTGCGACACCCCCCGCCGGCATCAAATCGTGCAGGGGTGCAGAGGGGGTGCAAAATCTCTAATTTAGGTACTCTAAAGTTTCTGATCCCCGCGGTCCCGCGGGGATCAGAAACTGCAAAATGCACAGCAAACCGCAGGTCTGAATTGACCTGCGGTTTGCAGCGATCGCCGACACGGGGGGGTCACATAACCCCCCCTGGCGTTATGACAGGATGCCGGCTGAATCCCGATTTAAAGACGTACCGGTACGTGATGTGTCCTTAAGGACTCGGGAAACAGGGCGTACCGGTATGTCCTTAAGGGGTTAAGGGGGTCAATTGTAAGTTTCCCTCCTCTTTAAAATTTTCTCTAAGAAGTAGCAACATGGGGGTCTCAAAACAACTCTCAAATGACCTGAAGACGAAGATTGTTCACCATCATGGTTTAGGTAAAGGATACAGCAAGCTGTGTCAGAGATTTCAGCTGTCTGTTGCCACAGTTAGGAACATATTGAGGAAATGGAAGACCACAGGCTCAGTTCAGGTTAAGGCTCGAATTGGCAGACCAAGAAAAATCTCGGATAGACAGAAGCGACGAATGGTAAGAACAGTCAGAGTCAACCCACAGACCAGCACCAAAGACCTACAACATCATCTTGCTGCAGATGGAGTCACTGTGCATCGTTCAACCATTCGCCGCACTTTACACAAGGAGATGCTATATGCGAGAGTGATGCAGAGGAAGCCTTTTCTCCACCCACAGCACAAAAAGTGCCACTTGAGGTGGGCTAAAGCACATTTGGACAAGCCAGCTTCATTTTGGAATAAGGTGCAGCGGACTGATGAAACTAAAATTGAGTTAAATGGCCATAACAAGAGGCATTATGCATGGAGGAAAGAGAACACAGCATTCCAAGAAAAACACCTGCTACCTACAGTAAAATATGGTGGTGGTTCCATCATGCTGTGGGGCTGTGTGGCCAATGCAGGGACTGGGAATCTTGTCAAAGTTGAGGGATGCATGGATTCCACTCAGTATCAGCAGATTCTGGAGACCAATGTCCAGGAATCAGTGACAAAGCTGAAGCTGCGCCGCGGCTGGATCTTTCAACAAGACAACGACCCTAAACACTGCACAAAATCCACTAAGGCATTTATGCAGAGGAACAAGTACAACGTTCTGGAATGGCCATCTCAGTCCCCAGACCTGAATATAATTGAAAATCTGTGGTGTGACTTAAAGAGAGCTGTCCATGCTCGGAAGCCATCAAACCTGAATAAACTAAAGATGTTTTGTAAAGAGGAATGGTCCAAAATACCTTCAACCAGAATGCAGACTCTCATTGGAACCTACAGGAAGCGTTTATAGGCTGTAATTTCTGCAAAAGGAGGATCTACTAAATATTGATTTCATTTCACTTCTCAAATATCACTGTGTGTCTCTCCTATATGATATATTTAACTGACATTTTTTTTAACGTAACAACCAACGATTTATACAGGAAAATCATGACAATTAACAAGGTTGCCCAAACTTTTGCATCCCACTGTATATGGGGCATTATACAAAAGGGGGAAAGCATTATATATGTGGGCCTTATACTAAAGGAGGAGAGCGCACTGTACTATAGGGGGTGGCATTATATATACAGGGGCATTATACTACAAGGGGAACATGATATATAGAGAGGCATGATACTACAAAGGGAAAGCATTATGTATAATACTCTCAAACCCCCCCCCCCCCCCCCCCCAACTGCAGGGGAATATAGGGGGGGGGGGGGTAGAGAGCATTATACATATTAGCACTACAGAAATTATCATTATACTGTAGTGGGCACCGTAGGGGAGGCATTATAATACAGGCCATACAACTACAGGGAGTATTATAATACAGATGCAAATACAGGGAGGCATTATTATACAGGCCGGAGCACTATAATGGCCTTATACAGTCTGGCACTACAGGGCGCAAAATACAGGGTACACTACAGGGAGTCATTCTAACCAAAGGGACACTGCATCATGGACACTTCTTAGGACTCTAAAGGGGTGCTTCATAAGAGGGCCTTGTTACTGCTGGGGGCACTATAGGGTGGACTTAATTCCCTATGGGGGCATTATTAATATTGATAGTACTCCGGGGGCTTTATTGGGCACAATATGGAGGGCACTACTACTAATGGATTGCAATTGGGGGTACTATAGGGGGCACTATTACTATTGAAGGCAATCTGTCAATTATTGGGTGGGGGACTATCTGTTTAGCACTATTATTTCTACGGTATAGTGTTTGTGGACATTAGGGTGCACAGCGCAGTATTAGGGGGTAGCAGCAGGATGACATTGTTGGGGCACCAGGAGAGGAATGATGTAAGAAATCTAAACTCTGCAGAGACGAGACATGGCTGGAAGAAGTTGTCATGGCAGTTTGACCTCTGAATGGAGAAGATGAGGAACGAGAACCTACATAAAAGAAGACATCACTGAATGCAAGAGGTATGTGGCTGTCACAACCAGACAGCTAAGAAGCTCTGACAGAAGCCTTTCAGAACCTCCTCCTTGAGTTTCTTTGTTGTGATGTTCAGTTCCTCATCTCGTTAGCCTCTCTCAGCTGTCATGTAGTTGGACTGATTGCTTCCCTTTAAATTCCTCCCCATAATGCATTACTGGGCGGCTGATACTACTTCCTGGAGTGTGTGTGCATGCTGATCTTGTTTTCCAGTCTGCTACAAAGTTAAGTGCTGAACATTTATCTGTTATTTTCTGTTTGCTGGATTCCAGGTGACCCTGACTCCCTCCGTGTCTGGTGTAGGGAGCCGGTGGTCGTGTCCCCTCACTATTGTAGGGTGTTCAGGGGTTATATAGTCAAGGTACGTGGATATGCAACCATCCACCTCTGGGATCTTTGCATAGGCTGAGCAGCCAGGGAAAGTCTCAGGTCTTGTGTAGGGGTCTCCCTTTTGGTTCCTTAGCTTTGGATCCAGTGAGTCATATATGCATGTTGCTTTGTCTTGTTTCCTGTACACCGCCCGTGACATTATAAGCCGCCAAAACCGTCTCAAGCATGGATCCGGTTTCACTTTTGGCTGAACGCTTCCAGGGTCTTTCATTGGAGGTAGCTGATCTCCGTAAGACTTTTTCTCAGTTTCAAGTGACCGGTTCAGCTTGCGTTCATGGAGTTTGTTCTGAGCCTAAGATCTCGCTCCCGGATACGTCCTCCGGGGGTAGTGAGAATTTTGTGCGTTTTAGAGAGGCTTGCAAACTCCATTTTCGCCTTCTTCCCCATTCCTCTGGTGATGAGGAACGGAGGGTGGGGATCATTATATCGCTGCTCAGGGAAGCTGGTACGGTGGCACGTGCAGTAGTGACCCCGTCGCAGCCACTGCAAAAACGTGCCCGTAGAGCCCCTAGAATCCCAGAGGTGCTGGCAAACCCTGATTGGCAGTCCCCAACTTCAGCCGCACCCGTAGTTTTCCCTTTCACCGCCCAGTCTGGAGTTCGGGTTGAGACAGCTCAGATCGATTCGGCCCTGGGATTTTTTGAGCTGTTCTTGACTGCGGAGCTTTTAGACTTAGTCGTGGCAGAGACAAACCGTCATATTGGTCCACGAACCCGATTCATCACATGCCCATGTTCTCTGCTGCTATGTCCAGGACACGATTTGAGGTCATCCTGCGTTTCCTGCACTTTAGTGACAACACCGCCTCCCGTCCCAGGGGCCACCCTGCTTTTGACCGGCTCCACAAAATTCGGCCCCTCATAGACCATTTCAACCTGAAATTTGCAGATTTGTATACCCCTGAGCAAAACATCTGCATAGACGAGTCCCTGATACATTTTACCGGGCGCCTTGGCTTCAAACAATACATCCCAAGCAAGCGCGCCCGGTATGGGGTCAAATTGTATAAGCTCTGTGAAAGGGCCACAGGCTATACCCACAAATTTCGGGTCTATGAGGGAAAAGATCAGACCCTGGAGCCGGTCGGTTGCCCTGACTACCTGGGGAGCAGTGGGAAGACAGTTTGGGACTTGGTGTCACCCTTATTCGGCAAGGGGTACCATCTTTATGTGGACAATTTCTACACAAGTGTGGCCCTCTTTAGGCATTTGTTTCTAGAACGGATTGGCGCCTGTGGTACCGCGCAAACTAGTCGCGCGGGCTTCCCCCAACTGCTCGTTAGCACCCGTCTTGCAAGGGGGCAGAGGGCCGCACTGTGTAACGAAGAACTGCTCGCGGTGAAATGGAGAGACAAGCGTGACGTTTACATGCTCTCCTCCATTCACGCAGACACGACAATACAAATTGAGCGAGCAACCCGTGTCATTGAAAAGCCCCTCTCAGTCCACGACTATAACCTCCACATGGGAGGGGTCGACTTCAATGACCAGATGTTGGCTCCGTATTTAGTTTCCCGACGCACCAGACGCTGGTATGAGAAGGTGTCTGTATATTTAATTCAATTGGCTCTGTACAATAGTTTTGTTCTCTACAGTAAGGCTGGGAGAACTGGATCCTTCCTCAAATTTCAGGAAGAGATCATCGCGAACCTCCTGTATCCAGGAGGTTCCGTGGCCCCATCCACCAGTGTAGTTAGCCGTCTACACGAGCGACACTTCCCCAGTGTCGTTGCTGGTACCTCAAACCGACCGCCACCCCGAAAAAAATGTCGTGTCTGTAGCAGGAGTGGAATAAGGCGTGACACCCGCTATTTCTGTCCTGACTGTCCCGACCACCCTGCCCTATGCTTAGGGGAGTGTTTCCGAAAGTACCACACACAGGTACACCTAGCATAGGGATCATCTCACCAGGATAGGCACACAGGGCTATTAGGGCCCATTCACTCACAGCTGCTGCAAACGTCTCCTTTCACATGGGACAAAGTGCATAACGCACTTCGCCACATCTTTGGGCGATTTGCGCTTTGCACATTGACCCATGGGGAAGGAGAGGTTTGTTCTATAAAGGTAAAAAAACAAAAACAAAAAAAAACACCAGTAAGCAAACAGGTTAATGTTTAGTTCCAAAAGTTAAAGTTACATGTTCTGTTCCAAAGTTAATAAAATTATTGCGTTGTGGCCTGTTTTTTTTTTTACCTTCCAGGTGGACCAACCGATCTACTAGCTGCAGCACCGATGTGCATTCTGACAGAAGCATTGCGCTGCTGTCATATTACACGCAAGTCGGTGTATGCGGCGCTGCAAGACGGGATTTTCTCCTCTGCAGTGACAGATATGTTTGCCGAGGCATACGAGCTGAGGAGGAGGCGGCGTTCCTATGCTTTGGCAAGCACTTTGTATATATATATATGTATATATATATATATATATATATATATATATATATATATAGAGAAGAAAATCGATGGCGGCACTGGAAAAAGCAGAATGGGTGCTAGGTCCAGGGATGTAGCGGCTTATCCCGTCTGATGCAGATGAAGAAACGGACAGCACTCCAAGTAAAAATCAGTGATCTTTTATTCACCCATGTGGGTAGCAGCAACGTTTCGGCTCATGCAAGAGCCTTTTTCAAGCAATGAACACACTCAAACTGGGGTATAAATAGCCCAACCCCTGTGATGTCACAATATGGTCAATTATCAAACATTTTACAATAAAGTGCAAAAAGTGCTTATAATCACAGTCAAGTTATAAATATAACGGTGTATCGTATACCAATAAATCAATAGTAGATAAAAATGCATTATAAAGTAAATGCATTGTAGCATAAAAGTGCATATTGACATAACAATATAATGATCAATTAATAAATACCAGGTGCCTAAGTGGTGAAAAAAGACATGATGCTGTCAAGGGAAGGAGGAGCGAAGACATACCAGGAGCTATTATCAATATCGCACATGTCAGGTGTCACCATGTCCGGCGTTCCGATGACCGTAACGCGCAGGCGCCGAGTCGCATCGCGCCTGCGCATACATAATGCGCTGAGTCGCATCGCGTACATAGTGCGGCTCACTCAGATGACATCACCGGAACCTGCACACAAGTCACATCCGGCGTTCGGCTCACTGCAGTGCGCAAGCGCCGAGTCGCATAATGTCCACGATACGGCTCAGTCAAATGATGTCACCGGATCATGCATCCATGTCCAATGAAGCTCTTACGGCCATCTTGGAAAAGGCACATAAGACTCCCCATAGATAGAGCAAATGGGGCAAATACTGCACCGCATCTTTATCCCAATGTAATATAATGCCCCCACATATATAGAAAAGGGGCAATTATAAAGAACCATTAAAGGACCAAAGTAAATATACATACACATAAATAATGACAACTGTTATGTGTGCGCTCAACCAAGTAATAGACCGGATGGCGCAACACGGAAAAATTGCCGTGTACCTATTAGTGTCACCATGAGGGAAAAGGGGAGAGAATGCAACCAAAGGCGCAATACATCTCACAAAAAGACCAATAGGGGCAATGACCAAAGTGAAACACTATGGACATGCCACTAAAGGTCAACAATTCCCACAGGGGGGCGAGACATCTTTAATCTAGGACATCAAACAGTTGGCATAATGTATTAAGTATAAAAATCTTTACCAAGAAAGAGCCATCATACATATTGAATAAGGGCAATTGACTAAATATAAAGTACAACAGGTACGCTCCACTTCTCCAACCCGCAGCATCATTCTTATCTGTGAAAATAAAAATGAAAAAATTTAGAACTCGGCTTAATGGTGTTCATAGTCCTCCATATAACACCAAGAGAACAACATATATCGCACATAAGACATTAAGGGGCAAACTGCTCATCTAAACAAATAACCCCGGATTATAATCCACATTGAGCCCATAGGGTCTCAAACTGTTAAGAGTGTGGATCCAAAAAAGCTCTCTTTTTCTCAAAGTCATCACCCTGTTGCCCCCACGTCTTGGCATGGGTATGTGATCAATGGCCCAACACTTAAGGTCTTTTTCAGAGTGTTGATGTCACTTCTTTGTATACCTCAATTGACCATGATATAGGTATGAAGGCGGTCAATCGTATGTTGGGTTCCTCATCCTATTCCTTGGCTGCTAGACAGTTTATTATGGATTTATTGCAGATTGTCTTAAAATACAACTATTTCCTTTTTCAGGATACGTTTTTTCAACAAGAAAGGGGCGTGGCAATGGGGTCGAATGTAGCACCCACTTATGCAAATATCTTCATGAGGTGCTTTGAGGAGGATGTCATCCATGTGTCACACCACCGCAGCCATTTGCTGCGGTGGTGGAGATACATTGATGA
Organism: Bufo gargarizans; assembly: GCF_014858855.1. Classification (NCBI taxonomy): domain Eukaryota; kingdom Metazoa; phylum Chordata; class Amphibia; order Anura; family Bufonidae; genus Bufo; species Bufo gargarizans. The sequence continues at coordinate 423,350,062 of NC_058081.1, read as the reverse complement.
CATCTTCCTCATATGGACAGGGAATGTTGACCAACTTGAGGAATTTCATTTATTTCTCAATAGTGTCAACAAAGACCTGCAATTCACTTTGGTTCATTCTGAGAGGGAACTACAGTTTTTAGATACCACGGTTATTTATGATCAGGGTGAGTTACGTACACAGTTATATACTAAACCTACAGACAGGAATACCCTCCTCTGTTTTAATAGTGGTCATCCACGTAGTATGCTCAAATATTTGCCCTTCTCCCAGTTTCTTAGGGTTAAGCGCATAGTATCGGAATCTGAACAGGTTGACTTGGCTTTGGACAACATGGCCAATAAATTTCAAAAAAGGGGTTATCCTATCCAGCTTCTTGATTTCCATAAACAAAAGGTCCGCAATTTGGATAGAAGCAGTACTTTGGAGAGGGGGGTGTCCGAAAAGTCCACTGGTCGGATCCCCTTCATCTCCAAGTACACGGAGCAAAGCGATGCCATCAACCAGATTATTAAGCGTCATTGGGGGATTTTGGGTGGCTGCCACAGTGAGATCGTAGAGTTCAGGGCTCCTCCCCTCTTTTCTTTTCGTAGGTCCAGAAATTTGCGTGACCAATTGGTTAAAGCAGATATTGGACCTAGATCCAAGTCTGTTCAAACTTCCTTTACTACACATGGTAAAGGTAGTTTTCCTTGTCTATGTTGTGTTGATTGCAGGTATATGGGTAGGGGTAGTAACTTTACTCATCCTACCACTGGAGTTTCATATCCAATTCGATTCCACCTCACATGCAATTCGAACTATGTGGTTTATGTTTTGATTTGTCCGTGCAAATTAATATATGTGGGTGAGACGTCTACGGACCTCAAAACGCGGTTGAACAATCATAGATTGTCCATACGCAAGAAAAGAAAGGACCTCCCTGTTGCCAAACATTTCACGGAGCTTCAACACTCTGAAAAAGACCTTAAGTGTTGGGCCATTGATCACATACCCATGCCAAGACGTGGGGGCAACAGGGTGATGACTTTGAGAAAAAGAGAGCTTTTTTGGATCCACACTCTTAACAGTTTGAGACCCTATGGGCTCAATGTGGATTATAATCCGGGGTTATTTGTTTAGATGAGCAGTTTGCCCCTTAATGTCTTATGTGCGATATATGTTGTTCTCTTGGTGTTATATGGAGGACTATGAACACCATTAAGCCGAGTTCTAAATTTTTTCATTTTTATTTTCACAGATAAGAATGATGCTGCGGGTTGGAGAAGTGGAGCGTACCTGTTGTACTTTATATTTAGTCAATTGCCCTTATTCAATATGTATGATGGCTCTTTCTTGGTAAAGATTTTTATACTTAATACATTATGCCAACTGTTTGATGTCCTAGATTAAAGATGTCTCGCCCCCCTGTGGGAATTGTTGACCTTTAGTGGCATGTCCATAGTGTTTCACTTTGGTCATTGCCCCTATTGGTCTTTTTGTGAGATGTATTGCGCCTTTGGTTGCATTCTCTCCCCTTTTCCCTCATGGTGACACTAATAGGTACACGGCAATTTTTCCGTGTTGCGCCATCCGGTCTATTACTTGGTTGAGCGCACACATAACAGTTGTCATTATTTATGTGTATGTATATTTACTTTGGTCCTTTAATGGTTCTTTATAATTGCCCCTTTTCTATATATGTGGGGGCATTATATTACATTGGGATAAAGATGCGGTGCAGTATTTGCCCCATTTGCTCTATCTATGGGGAGTCTTATGTGCCTTTTCCAAGATGGCCGTAAGAGCTTCATTGGACATGGATGCATGATCCGGTGACATCATTTGACTGAGCCGTATCGTGGACATTATGCGACTCGGCGCTTGCGCACTGCAGTGAGCCGAACGCCGGATGTGACTTGTGTGCAGGTTCCGGTGATGTCATCTGAGTGAGCCGCACTATGTACGCGATGCGACTCAGCGCATTATGTATGCGCAGGCGCGATGCGACTCGGCGCCTGCGCGTTACGGTCATCGGAACGCCGGACATGGTGACACCTGACATGTGCGATATTGATAATAGCTCCTGGTATGTCTTCGCTCCTCCTTCCCTTGACAGCATCATGTCTTTTTTCACCACTTAGGCACCTGGTATTTATTAATTGATCATTATATTGTTATGTCAATATGCACTTTTATGCTACAATGCATTTACTTTATAATGCATTTTTATCTACTATTGATTTATTGGTATACGATACACCGTTATATTTATAACTTGACTGTGATTATAAGCACTTTTTGCACTTTATTGTAAAATGTTTGATAATTGACCATATTGTGACATCACAGGGGTTGGGCTATTTATACCCCAGTTTGAGTGTGTTCATTGCTTGAAAAAGGCTCTTGCATGAGCCGAAACGTTGCTGCTACCCACATGGGTGAATAAAAGATCACTGATTTTTACTTGGAGTGCTGTCCGTTTCTTCATCTATATATATATATATATATATATATATATACATATACATATATATATATATATATATATATATATATGTATATAAAAAAATCCCGGCAATGATTTATTCATCCACATCGATTGATGCGAATGGAGAAATCTGGTTTGCCAGGGCATACGAGCTAAGTGGGTATGGATGTAGGGCGGAGCTCCTATGTCCTGGCAGATGCCTTTCCCCTCCATTTTTTTTTTTTTTTTGGCAGAGATTTTTTCATCCACATTGATCGATGCGAATGAAGAAATCTGTGCCGTTCATTTTTTTCTTTCAGCCCAAAGGCTGAACGGAAAAAAAAATCTCATTACCTGTATGCTCAATATAAGGAGAATAGCAGAAACTCCTAATGCTGGCCATACATGTAATGATTGCGGAGACCCTCAAATGCCAGGGCAGTACAAACACCCCACAACTGACCCCATTTTGGAAAGAAGACACCCCAAGGTATTTGCTGAGGGGCATATTGAGTCCATGAAAGATTTAAATTTTTGTCCTAAGTTAGCGGAAAGTGAGACTTTGTGAGAAGAACTTTGCAATCAAAATGTGTAAAAAATGGCCTGCAAAATCCGAAAGGTGCACTTTGGAATATGTGCCCCTTTGCCCACCTTGGCAGCGAAAAAATGTGACACATCTGGTATCGCCGTACTCAGGAGAAGTTGGGGAATGTGTTTTGGGGTGTCATTTTACATATACCCATGCTGGGTGAGAAAAATATCTTGGTCAAATGCCAACTTTGTATAAAAAAATGGGAAAAGTTGTCGTTTGCCAAGATATTTCTCTCACCCAGCATGGGTATATGTAAAATGACACCCCAAAACACATTCCCCAACTTCTCCTGAGTACGGCGATACCAGATGTGTGACACTTTTTTGATGCCAAGGTGGGCAAAGGGGCGCATATTCCAAAGTGCACCTTTCGGATTTCACCGGTCATTTTTTACAGATTTTGATTGCAAAGTACTTCTCACACATATGGGCCCCTAAATTGCCAGGGCAGTATAACTACGCCACAAGTGACCCCATTTTGGAAAGAAGACACCCCAAGGTATTCCGTGAGGGGCATGGCGAGTTCCTAGAATTTTTTATTTTTTGTCGCAAGTTAGTGGAATATGAGACTTTGTAAGGAAAAAAGAGAAAAAGAAAATCATAATTTTCCGCTAACTTGTGACAAAAATAAATAAATCTAGGAACTCGCAGTGCCCCTCACGGAATACCTTGGGGTGTCTTCTTTCCAAAATGGGGTCACTTGTGGGGTAGTTATACTGCCCTGGCAATTTAGGGGCCCAAATGTGTGAGAAGTACCTTGCAATCAAAATGTGTAAAAAATGACCGGCGAAACCCGAAAGGTGCACTTTGGAATATGTGCCCCTTTGCCCACCTAGGCTGCAATAAAGTGTCACACATGTGGTATCGCCGTACTCAGGAGAAGTTGGGGAATGTGTTTTGTGGTGTCATTTTACATATACCCATGCTAGGTGAGAAAAATATCTTGGTCAAATGCCAACTTTGTATAAAAAAAATTGAAAAGTTGTCTTTTGCCAAGATATTTCTCTCACCCAGCATGGGTATATGTAAAATGACACCCCAAAACACATTCCCCAACTTCTCCTGAGTACGGCGATACCAGATGTGTGACACTTTTTTGCTGCCAAGGTGGGCAAAGGGGCACATATTCCAAAGTGCACCTTTCGGATTTCACCGGTCATTTTTTACACATTTTGATTGCAAAGTTCTTCTCACACATTTGGGCCCCTAAATTGCCAGGGCAGTATAACTACGCCACAAGTGACCCCATTTTGGAAAGAAGACACCCCAAGGTATTCTGTGAGGGGCATGGTGAGTTCCTAGAATTTTTTATTTTTTGTCGCAAGTTAGTGGAATATGAGACTTTGTAAGAAAAAAAAAAATAAATCATCATCATTTTCCGCTAACTTGTGACAAAAAATAAAAAGTTCTATGAACTCACTATGCCCATCAGCGAATACCTTAGGGTGTCTACTTTCCGAAATGGGGTAATTTGTGGGGTTTTTCTACTGTTTGTGCATTGTAGAACCTCAGGAAACATGACAGGTGCTCAGAAAATCAGAGCCGTTTCAAAAAGCGGAAATTCACATTTTTGTACCATAGTTTGTAAACGCTATAACTTTTACCCAAACCATTTTTTTTTGCCCAAAAATTTTTTTTTTAATCAAAGACATGTAGAACTATAAATTTACCGAAAAATTTATATATGGATGTCGTTTTTTTTGCAAAATTTCACAGCTGAAAGTGAAAAATGTCATTTTTTTGCAAAAAAATCGTTACATTTTGATTAATAACAAAAAAAGTAAAAATGTCAGCAGCAATAAAATACCACCAAATGAAAGCTCTATTAGTGAGAAGAAAAGGAGGTAAAATTCATTTGGGTGGTAAGTTGCATGACCGAGCGATAAACGGTGAAAGGAGTGTAGTGCCGAAGTGTAAAAAGTGGCCTGGTCATGAAGGGGGTTTCACCTAGCGGGGCTGAAGTGGTTAAGGAACACCACGATACAGTCCTTGCTGGGCACCCGAGGGCAAGAGCCACACTGGATCTCATCGCTCGGAGATTCTGGTGGCCTGCGCTTCGTAAGTCGGTTGAGGGTTTTGTGGCAGCCTGCGAGACTTGCGCTCGTGCCAAAGTCCCTCATTCACGGCCATCAGGTCCTCTCCTTCCCTTACCCATTCCTTCCCGTCCTTGGACACATCTGTCCATGGACATCATAACGGACCTGCCTCGTTCATCGGGGAAGACTGTGATTCTGGTGGTGGTGGACCGTTTTAGCAAAATGGTGCATTTCATCCCTTTTCCTGGTTTGCCCAATGCTAAGACGCTGGCGCAGGCATTTATTGATCACATTGTCAAATTGCACGGTATTCCTTCAGACATAGTCTCTGATAGGGGCACGCAGTTTGTTTCCAGATTCTGGAAGGCTTTCTGTTCTCGCTTGGGGGTTCGGTGGTCATTCTCTTCTGCTTTCCACCCGCAGTCGAATGGCCAGACAGAGCGCGTCAATCAGAATCTGGAGACATATCTGTGCTGTTTTGTGGCGGAGAATCAAGAGGATTGGTGTTCTTTTTTGTCCCTTGCTGAGTTTGCTTTAAATAACCGTCGTCAGGAGTCCTCTGATAAGTCACCATTTTTTGGTGCATATGGGTTTCATCCGCGGTTTGGGACTTTCTCGGGAGAGGGGTCTTCTGGTTTACCTGATGAGGTCAGATTCTCCTCGTCTTTGTCATCTATTTGGCAAAAGATTCAGGATAATCTAAAGAGCATGAGTGAGAGATATAAGCGTGTGGCAGATAAGAGACGTGTGCTTGGTCCGGACCTGAATGTTGGTGATCTGGTGTGGTTGTCTACCAAGAATATCAAATTGAAGGTGCCCTCCTGGAAGTTGGGTCCTAGGTTTATTGGGCCTTACAAAATCCTGTCTGTCATCAATCCTGTTGCCTACCGTCTTGATCTTCCTCAGACTTGGAAGATCCATAATGTTTTTCATAAGTCCTTATTGAAACCTTATGTTCAACCCATTGTACCCTCGCCTTTGCCTCCTCCTCCGATTATGGTTGATGGGAATCTTGAATTTCAGGTCTCTAGGATTGTGGATTCTCGTCTTTTCCGCGGTTCTCTTCAGTACCTTGTTCATTGGGAGGGTTATGGTCCTGAGGAGAGGATGTGGGTCCCAGTGACGGACATTAAGGCCTCTCGTCTCATCAGGGCTTTCCATAGGTCCCATCCTGAGAAGGTGGGCTCTGAGTGTCCGGAGTCCACTCGTAGAGGGAGGGGTACTGTCACAACCAGACAGCTGAGAAGCTCTGACAGAAGCCTTTCAGAACCTCCTCCTTGAGTTTCTTTGTTGTGATGTTCAGTTCCTCATCTCGTTAGCCTCTCTCAGCTGTCATGTAGTTGGACTGATTGCTTCCCTTTAAATTCCTCCCCATAATGCATTACTGGGCGGCTTATACTACTTCCTGGAGTGTGTGTGCATGCTGATCTTGTTTTCCAGTCTGCTACAAAGTTAAGTGCTGAACATTTATCTATTATTTTCTGTTTGCTGGATCCCAGGTGATCCTGACTCCCTCCGTATCTGGTGTAGGGAGCCGGTGGTCGTGTCCCCTCACTATTGTAGGGTGTTCAGGGGTTATATAATCGAGGTACGTGGATATGCAACCATCCACCTCTGGGATCTTTGCATAGGCTGAGCAGCCAGGGAAAGTCTCAGGTCTTGTGCAGGGGTTTCCCTTTTGGTTCCTTAGCTTTGGATCCAGTGAGTCATATATGCATGTTGCTTTGTCTTGTTTCCTGTACACCGTCCGTGACAGTGGCGCTGTATTAACGTGTATGTTTTGTAGAGCTGTATGTGATGTCCATCCATATATGTCTTTATCCCCTTAAGGACCCTGCCATCTTTCACCTTAAGGACCAGGCCATTTTTAGCAAATCTGACATGTGTCACTTTATGTGGTAATAACTTTAAAACACTTTTACATTTCCAGGCCATTTCTCGTCACATATTGTACTTCAAGACAGTGCTAAAATGGAGTAAATTTTTTTTTTTATTATTATTTATAAAAAAAATACCAAATTTACCAAACAAATGGAAAAATTAGCAAATTTCCAAATTTCAATTTCTCTACTTTAATAATAGATAGTAATACCTTCAAAAATGGTTATTCCTTTACTTTCCCCATATGTCTACTTCATGTTTGGATCATTTTCAAAATGACATTTTATTTTTTTGGGACTTAGAAATTTAGAAGCAAATCTTAACATTTTTAAGAACATTTCCAAACCCCAATTTTTTCAGGAACAGTTCAGTTATGAAGTCACTTTCTGGGGCTTAAATTAGAAACCACCCATAAATCACCCCATTTTAGAAACTACACCCCTCAAGCAATTTAAAACTGATTTGTTAACCCTTTAGGTGCCCCACGAGAATTAAATGAAATTGGGGATTTTAAATTGTAATCTATTTTTTTCTGCAACACATCATTGGTTAACAGCCAAACAAAGCTCAAAATCTATTACCCTGTATCTGGAATTTCCAGAAACACCCCATGTGTGCTCCAAAAAAGATGAATTGCCACACATCATGCTTCAGAGTGAAAGGAGCACCAAAATGCCTTTTGGAGAGCTCATTTAGCTGGAATGGTAATTGGGAGCTATGTCGCATATGAAGACACCCAAAGGTGGCCCTACAGTGGAAACCCCCAAAAATTGACCCCATTCCAGAAACTACACCCCTCAAGGAATATTTCAAGGTGTGTAGTGAGCCCTTTGACCCATTAGGCGTTTCAAAGAATTAAGAAACACTTGGCTGTGAAAATGAAAAAGTAATTTTTTTTGCAGAAAAAGTTTCTTTACACCCGTATTTTACACTTTCACAAGGGAAAACAGGACAAAATGCACCCCACATTTTGTTCCCCATTTCCCCCCGAATACGACAACACTCCATATGTGTTAAAAAAAATCATGTATGGATGCATGGCAGGGTTCAAAAGGGAAGTAGCGCCATAGCGCTTTTGGAGGACAGATTTTGCAGGATTGGCTTTTGGGAGCTATGTCACATATGAAGACACCCTGAAGTACCCCTAGAGTGGAAACCCCCCAAAAGTGACCCCATTCTGGAAATTACACCCCTCAAGGAACATTTCAAGATATGTAGTGAGAACTTTGTCCTCAAAGGTGATTGATGGAATTTCCTGTGAAAATGAAAAAAAAAATTTTTTCAAGAAAAATTTACTTTAGGCTCAAATTTTTCACTTCCACAAGGGGAAACTGGAGAATACCTTATATGTGCTTGTATACTGTTATATGGGTGTACCACAGGGGTAAGAAGGAAAGGAGCACCAAATGGCTTCTGGAAGGCAGATTTCTATGGAATAATTCACAGGCCCCATCTTGCAATTGAACACACCCTGAGGCATTGGCGGATCCAGGGGGATCCCCCCCCCCCCCCCCCCCCCCCGAGAATCTGCCGCCGGGTCTCTACTTAACTGTACTGTACTACTCACGACTCACTCACTATCAGTACAAGCACAGTAGGCAAGTCTGGCCGGACGGCAGCGTAAGCGTAACGTCACTCACTTTGTCATGCACACGCCTGCTCCTACAGCTTCATCAATAAAGTGGGTGGAGCAGGCGAGTGACACAGTGAGTGACGTCATGTTATGCTGCTACGGCAACGGCAGATTAGTATACTACTGTGAGTGAGTGAGAGTAGAAGACAGTACCAGTACTGATGAGTATGTATCTCAAAATGAATTCATTTTTAATGATTCAAAAGCCTTACCTGTTCAGTGGGTGTGTGTGACAAATAGTGCTGACCATGCCCCCGGACAGGAGATGGCACATGTGGATATGTAACCCCCTAGCTAATTAGTATTAATTAACATAACTGCTACTGCTTCAAGTTCAATGCACAGATTCTGGACAAACCTGATTGTGCATGCAATTAGGGGGTGACATGGTGTCATGGCACCTTTAAATGCATGTGCAATTAATAATAATTATATTCTTACCTGGTAACAGATGCTATTGCGATCTGGGTCTTTGCTGGTAACAGATGCCTCGTGCGATCTGGACTTGAAGGAATATCTTCTTCTTGATTGGAGAATGGTTCAACGGTCCGCATGTGAGTACCTATAAAAGAAAAGGATCGCATGGTTAATTGTCAGTTGGTGAGCCGCAAGCGAAGAAACCGGACCTGAAAAAGAAGTCTCCAGCATGGAAGAATTACTTAAGCAGTTAATTTCGAAAGCAGCATCTTCTGGAGGTGAAGATTGGCTAAGAAAATGCTTACAAGACGATGCAGCAGGATCGCAAGTACATCCGGATAGGTCCTCTGCTTATTCGGTCTGTGCTGCCTTTCCCTTTAGGAGCGCAGAGCCGACAACGCTTGACGTCATTCGAATGCGACATCAAGAAGAAGTATTTACACCTCATCCAGTTCCAGCTAAAAGACACAGGAAAGAAAAGAAAAGATTTTCACCATCTAGACAATCTCCGAAACGCAGGATTAAATGATCTGCTGCGCAACAAGGCACGAGAGCATCCGACAAGCGTAGCAAGCGTTATCAACAGCCACTACAGCCAACTGTCAACTCCACTGCAAGATCTACAACTGTCAAGCCAGTGACAGCAACAGCGACTCGAGATTCATCTAATGGTGAGAAAAATTACACACAAACACTAAATAGTGACTGTTTATTACAGGGCACTATACAAGAACAGGGTAATAGTCATATTTCAGATGTAAATTTTGATAGAGAAACAATACAGCTATTTAAGGACTTTGTTTCTTTTCTATCAAAAAACAAATCTCATACTAATGAGGAATCTGTTTGGTCAATTCAAGATAATGATTCGTTAGTTGAAATCCCTAATACGTTATCAAAATTGGATAACATTACAAAGCCAGAGGACAGGTTAGGCCCTCAGTTAATTCCATATTTAGATAACAGTACAGGTATTAAAGAAACTTCATCAAAAGACACCATGCCTTGCCAAATGTCTCCTCTGGGCTTCCATCTATCCCATCAAATTAAAGAAAAATATGGAGAAGAGAATATGTGGATTTATTCTCTTTACTCCCTTCTTCAAAAGATATAAAAAGTGATAAGAAGGAAGAAGAAGATAGAAAACGCAATATGCAAAAATCCTTTTTAAATTGGTTACAATCATTCTGTATTTACGCAGCAGTATTAGGGGAAAAACAGCCTTTGCATTGCTGTGATTTATTTTATTACTTGGATAGTATTTTGGAGGCTTTCAGAAATTTTGGAGGCACAGCATGGATTAATTATGACGAATCCTATAGGCAAAAATTAGCAGTATACCCTAATTTAGGTTGGGGGACGAAAGACGTGGGCTTATGGCTCAATTTAATGTTACCACAAAGGAATTTTCTTTTTCGTAACCAGCAAAATAAAAAAGGATTGTGTTTTGCGTTTAACGAATCTGTATGTCGATGGCAAAATAATTGCAAATACAAACACGAATGCAGCTTTTGTTCAGGAAACCATTCCGCATCCAAGTGTTTTAAAAAACATGGATCGCAGGGTAGTAACAAAGACACTAATAGAGCAGGTGACTCCTTTAATCCTGCCAAAGCTGTTACATTCTTTAAAACATTACCCAGACAAACAGAAGGCCCATCTTCTAATTAATGGTTTTTCAAAAGGTTTTTATGTACCAACTTTTTTAGGTACAGGTTGTACTGTTGTAAAAAATGCTAAATCCGTTGATTTAAATAAATTCATTGTTCAAGAAAAAATAGATAAAGAAATTTCAGATAATAGAATTGCTGGTCCTTTTTCTTCTCCCCCTTTTCAGAATTTTAGAATTTCTCCACTTGGTCTAGTCCCGAAAAAAGAAAATAATTCTTTTCATCTGATTCATAATCTGTCTTTCCCTAAGGATGGATCTTTGAAGGGCACGATTGATAAGGAATGGTCTACAGTGCATTATGCATCTTTTGATTTGGCTTTATCTCTGTTACGTAAGGCAGACAGAAATGCTCAGATGGCTAAAACAGATATTAAGTCAGCATTTAGACTATTACCTATCAATCCAGCTGGTTACAATTCACTAGGTTTCCATTTTGACGGTAAATTTTATTTTGATAAAGCTCTCCCAATGGGGTTCTCTCTTTCTTGTAATTACTTTGAAGCCTTTTCTACCTTCTTACAATGGATGGTAGAGAAGCATTATAAATCTGGAGATACAATTCATTATCTGGATGATTTTTTATTCATAGGCAAGGAAGGAACAGAATAATGCATTAATCTGCTGAATACTTTTTGTGGATAGCAGAATATTTTAATATTCTGTTAGCTAAAGAAAAAAACGTATTGCCAACAACAAATATAAAATTTCTTGGAATCTTTATTGATTCAGAAAAAATGGAATTTAAAATTCCAGAGGAAAAATTATTCGCCACAAGGGTTCAACTTATTAATATGTTATCAGCAAAAAAAAGTACACTCAAGCGATTGCAATCAGTATTAGGTTCTTTGAATTCTATTTCCAGAGTTATTCCTATGGGCAGAATATTTTCTAAAAGACTATACGCTGCCACGGCTGGTTTTAAAAACCCATACGATCACATACGATTATCCTATCAATTGAAAGAGGATATTCGCATGTGGATAAGCTTTCTTGAAAATTTTAATGGACGTACGGTTTGGCAAGAGGAATTCGTGGATTCAGAGTCTCTCCATTTATTTACTGACGCAGCTATGTCAGTAGGTTATGGAGCCTGTTATGGTACACATTGGTCTGCCAGTAGTTGGCCAATAGTATGGCATGAAAAGCCATTCATAAAAAACATACATTTTTTAGAGCTTGTCCCAGTTTGGATTGCTTTATCTATTTAGAGTGAACATTTTAAAAACAGACAAATATTATTATTTTCGGATAACAAAGGTGTAGTATTAGCTATAAATTGTCTATCCGCACATTCTACTTTTGTTATCAGTTTACTTAGATTAATCGTTTTAACGTGTTTGCAAAATAATATTTGGCTTAAAGCTAGATACATTGAAGGTAGGAATAATATTATTGCCGACGCTTTGTCCCGACAGAACATGACACTACTCAGGGACCTCAATCCAGATGCGGACAAAGAAGGAATAGAGTGTCCAACACAACTATGGGACTTGATGGCAAATTTATAGACAAGCTCCTAAAAAATTCGGTAGCAAACACTACATGGGCTGCATATTCAGCTGCATGGGCTAATTGGCGGCAATTTTGCTGGGTCAATAATTTTGTAGAAACTGAGAATGATTATATGCAATTATTATTATTTATTCAAAAATTATTTAAGGAAGATAAAAAAGGGGATTATATTCAAAAAATTATTTACGTTTAGTTCTTTCGAATAGTTCTTAATATTACTCCTTTTTCAAATAATTTTTTAGTAAAACAGATCATAAAAGGAATTAAACGTGTAAAAAGTACTAAAGTTAGACCAAAACCTTTATCTTTAAAAATTTTTAAAAAATTTAATATTATACTTACCAAAAATTTGTTCTTCTCCTTATGAAAATGTTATATTTAAAGCTGTATTCTTGCTGACTTTTTTCGGAGCTTTCCGAATCAGTGAGATAAACGGCAGCAAACAGAATTTCAGAGGCCCCACTGCTCCTCAAGGATATATGCCTATATGAAAATAAAATTAAAATATTTATTAAAAAATCTAAAACAGATCAGTTGGGTAAAGGTGATTGGTGCATGTTAAATAAATACCCTTTTCCAGAATTTAATTTTATATTATCAAAATGTAAAACTCATTTACAATTAGAGCAAGAAAAAATATCTGCTCATTCATTTCGAGTAGGGGCAGCCACTTATGCTCATTCTTTAGGACTTAAGGAAGAAGTAATAAAATGAATTGGAAGATGGAAATCCAATAGATACCAACTATACATTAGACCTGAATTATTATTTTAATATTTTTCAGATGTAAAGATCGTATGGATCATAGGAAACCAGCTTATTTCTTTGGCACGTGATCGTTCAACGATGCGTTTTAAATCCGATAATTTAGGTTTTGGCAATAAAGTGGTTGTGTTTTGGAGAGGTATTTATGGTATCAGAATTCAGGAAATGTATTCTTTATGTTGTTCTTTTTCTCTAACTTGGCCTATGCCCGATTTGATTATTTTTCATATAGGTAGTGATGACTTGGGCAGAATAAGCACACATGTATTATTAAAGGATATACAGGTAACAATTTGTAAAATTCAAACATTATTACCATACTCTAAAATAGCATTCTCTGAAATTATACTAAATTGGGATTGGAATTCATCTCAACTATCTTTTATGGAAAAAATAAGAATACGAATCAATAGGAATATTGGAAAGTTTATGGGGTCACATAAGTTGTCTTATAGACATATTGAATTAGAAGAGTTTACAGCAGGATTATATAATATGGATAACAATTCATTATTTGATTTAGGATTAGACATTTTCAATGTTGGATTGCAAAATTTGGTGGAGAAAGGCTGCGGTGTTAATTAGCCATCTAGCTTCGCTATTTGGCGGTGTGGGGTAATAGTCACTCTTTGGGTCCATTCACATGTCCGCAAAGTGGATCCGCATCCGTTCCGCAATTTTGCGGAATGGGTGCAGACCCATTCATTTTCAATGGGGCCGGAATGTGCTGTCCGCATCCACATTTGCGGATCCGCACTTCCGCATCCGTGCTTCCGTTTCCGCCAAAAAATAGAATATGTCCTATTCTTGTCCGCAATTGCGGACAAGAACTGGCATATTCTATTAGTGCCGGCAATGTGCGGTCCGCAAAATGCGGAAAGCACATTGCCGCTTTCCACGTTTTGCGGATCCGTGGCTCCGTGCATCTGCAAAACACGTTGCGGACGTGTGAATGGAGCCTTAGAGTGGACTAGGTGTATTTAATTATTTATATGGAGTAATAGTCACTCTTTGAGTGGACTAGGTGGAGTTAATATTTATTGAATTGGTTTATCAGATTTAATTCTGTTTAAATATTTATTAAGTAACGTAAGTAACACCGTGGCCAATTTTATCCAACAAATAAAAGAAAGAAAATAAAATAAAAATGATTAATACTACTTTGAGTGTTGTATTTATTGGAAGTAAGTTGATAAATTGGTTACAATGGAGTTTATGACACCATGAAATCACATCAAACCTCATATATATCAGGTGACAGTCATGTTCTAAAGTTAATGGCTGGCTGGGGCTACACTTAGAAATTTTGTAGCGCAGAGGCAGCTTTCCAAATTCCATCTTTGAAAATAGGGCTGCAGCTGCAGTCCTGACAGAGGAGGACATGATCTGTCTGTAGCCTTGCCGCCTTTTGTAGAAACTTACTGGCGTGTTTGAGCTCTGCTGCCCTCTTGAGGCTGTTTTGAAGAATGCAAGTTTTCTGAAAACAATGGGAGAAGTAATCAGTTAAGTTGCATTACCACATTTTCAAGGATGTAAATGCTGTTTTCTAATATCATGAGTTCTGCAGTATTAATTTTTACATGTGAGCACATATTGGGCAACAAGACAGCACCATTCCCCTACAATACTACAGATTGCAGGGGTCCTCTCTGGTGGTCCCCCATCCACTAGTTTAGGAGAAGAGACCTGTTATGAGGCTGTCAAATTATATCTATAATGAATACATCTGTGGCAAGCTTTACAGTTCTGTTGTAGATGAAAGGCGGCCACTGATTTCTATTTAAATTTGTGGGATAATGGGATGCTACGAATTGGAACTTACACAGGCCCCCACCAGCACTGTGCGGTGTACTCAGGAGGTAGGCGATGCTTTCTCTATGTCACTACTATAAGTCAGTGAGTTAGGGGTGTCCTAACTGGAATGTTCTGTTTTTCAGGCTTCTCAGACATTGTGACCTACTTGGCGTAAAAGGAAAAGACATCCTGTATGTCGGGGACCACACCTTTGGAGACATTTTAAAATCCCAAAAAGGCAGGGATGCCCAACCTACGGCCCCCCAGCTGCTGCAAAATTAAAACTCCCAGCATTCTCAGACTGCCTACAGCTATCAGCCTACAACAGGGCATGGTGGGAGTTTTGCAACAGCTGGAGGGCCACAGGTTGGACATCCCGCTTTAGTGTATTAAACCTAAAGGAATTTTAACTCCATAGACCTATGCAAAGAGAAGATGAGGCCACATGGGCGGGAACATAGCGGCCCCATAATCTCATATTGCCCGGGGGCCCCATGAGTTGTCAGTCCGCCCCTGGTGTGGGCTTCGCTGCACTGCGGAGCGCCAGTGACGTCTCACGCTGGCGCTCAGACTCAACACGGTATATATCAGTGAACAGTGAGGGAGGGAGCTGCATGCAGAGTCGGCGGGTGCGCAGTCGGACAGAGAGTACTGTACATACTACATTGGCGTACTGTAGAGCTGAGCTAGAGCTTCTAGCCTAAACCCTGCCTGGACCAGCCCACTAGCGAACACGTGAGCTGGGTAGAGTTGAACGGACACCGAGATGTTCGGGTTTCACGAGTTCGGCCGAACTTCACCAAAAAGTTCGAGTTCGGGACCCGACCTTGACCCCGAACACAAACCCCATTGAATTCAATGGGGACCCAAACTTTTGAGCACTAAAATGGCTGTAAAAATGTAATGGAAAGGGCTGGAGGGCTGCAAATGGCATCAAAATGTGGTTAAGAGCATGGCAAGTGCTCTGCAAACAAATGTGGATAGGGAAATGACTTTAAATAACATAAAATGTGTAAAATAAATAAATCTTGATCTAGGAGGACGAGGTTCATATGAAGTCGGAGGTTGAGGAGGCGGTGGATGTGGCGGTGTGGGTGGAAGCGGCACTGGAGGAGGAGGTAGCCTACACTGCTTTTTGGTTTTAAATTTATTTTTATATTTTTAAATTAGGGTACACCCCAGGCCAGCACCTCCAAGGGGTAAATGGCAAGCTCAGGCCATGTGCCCAATTTGGAGGCTCAGAAGTTGCAGGGGCTGACCCCTGTCAGTTAGTTCGTGTAGGCAGCCAGGGTTTACTGCCCCACCATGTCACACGTCCCTGTGATGTTCACGATCCAATTTGATATCTACTCTATCAACTTTCGATATTGTTTTATGTGCCTACCATGGTGATCACGGGTGGCCTGTCTAATAGGTATAGTAGTGGTACAACACACCCAAAAATCTAACTGCCAATTTTTCATTTTTTTTACATGTCTACTAGGTATAGCAGTGGTACTTCATACCCAAAAATTATGAATTTCAGCAGAGAATGTAACTGACAATTTATTTATTTTTTTACCAGTCTAATAACTGACAAAGTAGAGAAATGACATAAAATAAAATACGTACAATTAAAAAAAAATTATTTATGAGGTGGAGTTCCATATGGAGTTGGAGTTTGAGGAGGCAGTGGACACAGCGGTGTAGGTGGAAGCGGCGGTGGAGGAGGACGAGGTACCCAACATTGGTTTTTGGTTTAAATATATATTTTTTAAAATTAGGGTACACTCTAAAAGAGTGTGAAATATCCAAAATACAAGAATGAGCAATTGTGCTGCAGTATTACAATGGCTGGTTAAGGCAGGTATACATGTCTATTCTGCACTAGGTGTGGACAAGTCCTATGGGATCCATGCCTGGTTCATTTTAATGAACGTGAGCTTGTCCACATTAGCTGTGGACAGGCGGCTGCGCTTGTCTGTGATAACGCCCCCTGCCGTGCTAAACACACGTTCAGATAATACACTGGCTGCAGGGCTGGCCAGCACCTCCAAGGTGTAAAAGGCAAGCTAAGGCGGTGTGCCCAGTTTGGAGACCCAGAAGTTGAAGGGAGCAGACCCTTCATTCAGTACGTGTAGGCGTGTGCACACATACTGCTCCACCATGTTGGTGAAATGTTGCCTCCTGCTAAGACGTTCCATATCAGTCTGGTGGTGCTGGTTGTTGTGGCATGCTGACAAAGTTTTTCCAGATTTCGCCCATGCTAACCCTGCCTTCTGAAGTGCTGGCGGTGTCCCAGCTGCGTTGGTGACCTCTTCCTCTGCCTTTGCCTTGTGCTTCCACTGTGCCCCCCCTGTCAGGTGGGAATGTCACCAGCAGCACGTCTACCAGCGTGCGCTTGTACTTGCGTATCTTATGATCACGCTTCAGTGAGGGAATTAAGGACGGTACGTTGCTGAGACACTGCCAGGCTGCCCAGAGGCAATGAAAAGCTGTCCTCTGTGGGAGGTGTATCGTCTGTGTCCTCTGCATCCCCCCAGCCATGCACCAGTGATGGCCATGAGCTGGTCTGGGTGCCACCCTGCTGTGAACATGGTTCCTCCTCCTCATCCTCCACCTTGTCATCCTCCAGAACTGTGCCCTGGCTGGACAATTGTGTACCTGGCATTTGTGGGTGCAGGAACCCACCCTCGGAGCCAGTTGTGAATGACTGGCCGGAAACTCTACGAAATAATCCCTCTTCCTCCTCCTCCTGTGCCACATCCTCTTCCATCATCGCCAGCAGCGTTTTTTCAATGAGGCATAGAAGTGGGATAGTTACGCTGAGAATGTCGTTTTTGGCCCTGGCCATGTTGGTGGAGTACTCGAAACAGCGCAACAAGAAACACAGGTTTCGCATGGAGGCCCAGTCATTGATGGTGAAGTGGTGCGGTTCCGCAGAGTGACTCACCCGTGTGTGCTGCAGCTGAAACTCCACTATCGCCTTCTGCTGCTTGCACAGTCTGGCCAGCATGTGCAAGATGGAGTTCCACCTTGTGGGCACGTTGCATATGAGGCGGTGAGCGGGAATGCCAAAGTTACACTGCAGCGCCACTCATCGGTCTGTTGTTCAAGACCCGTCGACAGCTTCTGCGCGGTTTGTCCCCCAAACAGATACGTTTTAAAACTGCCTGATGTCGTTTACCCCTGGATGTGCTGAAGTTGGTGGTGAAGGTGTGACCGGATGAGGAGCTGGTAGATGATGAGGAAGCGGAGTAGGAGGAGGAAGCTACAGGAGGCAAACTGAAGCGCCCTGCAATCCTTGGTGGTGGAAGGACATGCTCCAAACTGCTATCTGCCTCAGGCCCAGCCGCCACTGCATTTACCCAGTGTGCTGTTATGGAGATATAACATCCCTGACCATGTTTACTGGTCCACGTATCCATAGTGAGGTGCACCTTGCCACAGATGGCGTTGCGCAGTGCACAACTAATTTTGTCCACTACTTGGTTGTGCAGGGAAGGGATGGCTCGCCTGGAAAAGTAGTGGTGGCTGGGCACGACGTACTGTGGGACAGCCACCGCCATAAGGCCTTTAAAACGATCCGTCTCCACCAGACGGAATGACAGAATTTCAAAGGCCAGTGATTTAGAAATACTGGCATTCAGGGATCGTGGGTAGGTAAGGGGGTGCTTCCTCTCCAGTGTTTGGGAGATGGAGATCTGAACGCTTCCGTGGGACATTGTGGAGATGCTTGGTGACCTAGGTGGTGGTGTTGCTGGAAGATCCTCTGTTTGCCGGGTGGCAGGTGGCACTGTCACTCCAGAGGTAGATGAAGAGGCGGAGACTGCAGCAGAAGAGGAAGCAGGAGGAGCCAGAGACCTTTCTTGGTTTTTGAGGTGTCTACTCCACTGCAGCTCGTCCTTAGCACTTAAATGCCTGGTCATGCAGGTTGTGCTCAGGTTGAGAACGTTTATGCCTCACTTCAGGCTCTGATTGCACAGCGTGCAAACCACTCGTGTCTTGTCGTCAGCACATTGTCTGAAGAATTGCCACGCCAGGGAACTCCTTGGAGCTGGCTTTGGTGTGCTCGGTCCCTTGCTGCGGTGGGCAGTAGCAGGCGTACTGTCTAGAGGATGGCCGCTCCACTTTTGCACCCTGCTCCCTCTTCTGCTGTGCTGGTAGCTCTGTGTGACCACCGCCTCTTCCTCTGAACTACATAGGTCACTCGCATGACCTTGATTCCATGTGGGGTTGAGGACTTCATCATCCTCCACATCATTTTCCACCCAGTCTTCACTCCTGCCCTCCTTGTCGGTCAGCACACTTTTGAAAGCCCCAGCAGTTGGCACTTGTGTTTCGTCATCATCCGAGACGCGCTGCGATGGTCCTCCCATGTACTCATCTTGAAAGATAAGTGGTGGGGCATCAGTGCACTCGATCTCTTCCACTTCTGGGGCAGGGCTAGGTGGATGGCCCTGGGAAACCCTGCTAACAGAGTCATCAAAAAGCAGAAGAGACCGCTGCATGACTTGGGGCTCAGACTGCTTGGCTGATTTGCAAGGGGGTGAGGTGAAAGACTGATGGACATGGGCTGAAGGTGCCAACTCTGATCTTTTAGCAGGAGACTAGGTAGGAGACGATGTGAAGGAACTGGAGCCACTGTCAGCAACCCAATCTACTATTGCCTGTACTTGTCCAGGCCTCACCATTCGTAGAGCCGTATTAGGCCCGACCAAATACCGCTGCAGGTTCTGTCGCTTACTCGCACCTGAGGAAGGGGTTTCACTTCTGCGTGTAGCTGGCACGGATGTGACAGCAGTATATAACCCTGGAATTTCAAACGTCTTGATGGTGCAAGGGCGGAACAATTGTGCATTTTGCCAAAAAAAGGGTGTTTTATTAATAGAAGAATATAACCCCTGCATATAAAGGGTGTATCTCACACGCCCTGACCCACACTAGGCCGCAATTAAAGATTTGTGCCCAAAATGGCTGTATTTCAAATAACTGAATATAACCCCTGTATTTATAGGGTGTGTCTTACACACCCTGACCCACACTAGTCCGCAATTAAAGAAATGTGCCCAAAATGGCTGTATTTCAAATAACTGAATATAACCCCAGTATTTCAAGGGTGTATCTCACACACCCTGACCCACACTAGGCCGCAATTAAAGATTTGTGCCCAAAATGGCTGTATTTCAAATAACTGAATATAAACCCTGTATATAAAGGGTGTATATCACATGCCCTGACCCACACTAGGCCGCAATTAAAGATTTATGCCCAAAATGGCTGTATTTCTATTAACTTAATATAACTCCTGTATATAAAGGGTGTATCTCACAATGACATTTGCAGAAAAGGATGCCAAATAATATTTTTTTTACCCAAACGGGTGTTTGTTTAATAACTGGATATGACAGCAGTATATAACCGTGGAATTTCAAAATTCTTGATGGTGCAAGGGGCGGAACAATTGTGTATTTTGCCCAAAAAAGGGTGTTTTATTAATAGAAGAATATAACCCCTTTATTTAAAGGGTGTATATCAAACACGCTGACCCACACTAGGCCGCAATTAAAGATTTATGCCCAAAATGACTGTATTTCTATTAACTGAATATAACCCTGTATATAAAGGATGTATCTCACAATGACATCTGCAGCAAAGGCTGCCAAATTATTTTTTTTTTGCCCAAACGGGTGTTTGTTTAATAACTGAATAAGACAACAGTATATAACCCTGGAATTTCAAACGTCTTGATGCTGCAAGGGCGGAAAATTGTGAATTTCACACTTGCAGATCTGTAAAATAGTGGATTTTGGCAAAAAAAAAGTGTTTTTAAAAACCCTGAAAATTATGGCTATATTTTTAGCTTAAATTGCACACTGACTAATACAGATGTTGTATATTGCAAAAAAAAGTGTTTTTTTTTTAAACTAACAGAATATGAAAGCTGTATATAACGTTTGCATTTCACACGTCCAGATGTAGCTAGGGAAGTAAAAATAGTGCATTTTGCACAAAAAGGTTTTTAAAAAAAAAAAAATGAAAATTATGGCTGTATTTCTAGCTTAAATTGCACACTCACTAATCCTGCAAATGCACTAGATGTTGTATATTGCCCACAAAGGGTGATTTTTTTACAACCACATTATTAGTGCAGTTTTCCAGGATTGGATTCCAATGTCACAAAAGCTCAGATGCAGTGCTGGTGCACTGGGTTTGCATAAAATGGCCACCGCCGCTGCCCACCTAACTAACAAACAGATAAAAGTTATTTTTTTTCGGTCACTGGGCTCAGGGCAGGGTAAAAAGATTGTGCCCTGCACCCACACAACTAAATGTATGTCGATCGCTGAGTTAGATTCATGTTCTAAACCAAAGATTCTCTCCTATTCTCTCCCTGAAATCACCAGCCGCATCCTCTCCCTACACTTGTAACAGCAGAGTGCAGTGCAGTGCTACGTGACTCCAGCTTATATAGAGGCTGGGTCACATGCTGCAATGGCCAATCACAGCCATGCCATAAGTAGGCATGACTGTGATGGCTTCTAAGGTCACACAGATAAACGCTTGTTGATTGGCTGCTCTGCAGCCTTTCAAAAAGCACCAAGAAAGTGCCGAACACGAACTTTTACTAAAATGTTCGGGTTAGGGGTCCAATAATCATAAAATTCAGTACGAACCTGAACTTTACAGTTCGGGTTTGCTCAACCCTAGATCTGGGGCAATCAAGCTCCAGTGCCATGCCAGCTGGACACATTTTTAATAGTGTACTAACTGTTCTAAATAGTTTGCTACTAGGGTTGAGAGAACACGAACTGTAAACTTCGGGTTCGTACCGAACTTTAGGATTTTTGGACCCATGACCTGAACATTTCCGTAAAAGTTTGGGTTATGGTTCGGTGTTCGGCGGTTTCTTGGCGCTATTTAAAAGGCTGCACAGCAGCCAATCAACAAGTGTCATACTACTTGCCCCAAGAGGCATCACAGCCATGCCTACTTATGGCATGGCTGTGATTGGCCAGAGCAGCATGTGACCCAGGCTCTATATGAGCTTGAGTCACATAGCGCTGCACGTCACTCTGCTGTTACAAGTGTAGGGAGAGGATGCTGCCGGACTTGTGATTTCAGGGAGAGAATAGGAGAGAATCTAACTCAGCGATCTACAGACAAATAGTTGCCCTGATCTCATTGACCAACAAATACAAACTTTTAGAATTCTGTTAGTTAGGTGGGTGGCGGAGGTCATTTTATGCATGCTCATTGCACCAGCACTGCATCTGAGCTTTTAGGACATTGCAAATCACCATTTTTGGGGGGCAAACTACAACATCTGGATAAGTCAGTGTGCAATTAAAGCTAGAAATACACCTATCATTTTCTGGGGTTTTAGAAATACACAATTTTTTTCAAAAAACAGTATTTTCCAGATCTGCAAGTGTTAAATTCAAGTTTAATATATACAACTTTCATATTCTGTTAGCAAAAAAAGACTTTTTTGGGCAATCTACAACATCTGGGTTAGTCAGTGTGCAATTTAATCTAGAAATACACCCATCATTTTATGGGATTTTGAAAAAACATTTTTTTTTCAAAAAACAGTATTTTCCAGATCTGCAAGTGTTAAATTCAAGTTTAATCCCTTCCCGACCACAATCCGTATATATACGTGATAGCTGCACATACCACGTATATAAACGTTCTGGCAGCTCTTTAATATAAGCGCTGCAAAGCGCTTGGATTAAAGCTTCTGCCCCTGCACTGCTGCTGTTACGGACAGCATACAGTGCAGTAATGCCGGCAAGGGACCAATCAGAGTGGCCCCTTGTCTGCAATCTATCCGATTAGTTAGTCTGTGCAGACTAACCTATCGTATCGAGGCAGTGAAAAAATGCCGGTTTCAGGCTCTGATCTGCGCTTTGTTGCCCCCCGCTCGGGCCCCCTGCTGTGTTTGATGGCGGCGGCTCCATTCCTTAGTCGCTGCCATCATCAGAGTTGTTGTAACCTTGTCGCACTCTGTTTTAGCTTGGAGTAGGGTTCCCGCCCCAATTATGCATAAATACAAAGACTCCAGCGTAATTTGAATAGGCTTGATTTCTTTTTATTGAGTAGATATTGCGGCTTTAATGTTACGGTTCGGCCTACTGGCCTTCTTCAGACTGCCGCAAATATAAGATATATCATTTTAGTATACATTACATATCATAAAGTGAACATGTAAATCATAGTTTGATATACGAAAGTATATACATATCATAGAATTCCATCTACATACATTTCATATATTGTTCAAGATTCAATTCATCTCAACAAATCGATTAGTCACAATAAAATGGGAGATCTCCAAAGAAAGAGACCCCATATCATTTCATTACAGAAATTAATTCATATCGTAGAGCAGTCCTTTCAAAGTTGATCGTCATGGTACCGCAATGAGTTCAACTGGTTATCAACACATCACGTTCCCCTCACCTTAGGTAGAATGTGTTATTTAAGGAGAATAATATAGGTACATCATAGTAGGTGCAGGCAAAGTATCACTATGGTGTGCTATCCTGAGGTCAGAGAGACCTACCGGCGTCCGGAACTCACTTACCTAATGCCGCTGGCGATGGGGAGTGATCTGGCACACTGTGAGAGACTATTGCGGAAGTACCGCTGGTGAGGATAGCGCTGGGTAGAAGAAGAAGAGCCTAGCATTTAAAGGCAGCCCGCGTCTCTGCCCTGTGAACATCACTTCCGGTATCGGCCGTGAAACCGGAAGTGAGGTAGTGGTGGAACGCATATGGAACGCAATGGACTTCCGGTATCGGTAATCAAAGACGGAAGTAAAGTAGTTGAAGGAGCGTAATCCCGTGGCTCATGGAACGTACCCACGTGATCCCTTGGATGTGAATGCAATTCCAATAGAGACTAATATTAATGAGAAACAGTACATGTTCTATTCAGATTAGACTATAACACTAAGGGGGGGGCTTGGGAAGGGACATGGATATGAGAATATTAGAAGAATAAGGAGGCCGGATATAACTAATGGAATTAAATGAGAGTGAGAAATGAGAAACGGGGAAAGGAAAAAGATAGGAAAGAGAGAAAGAAAAGAGAAAAAAAAGGGAAAAAAAGAGCAAAAAAGAAGGAAAAAGGAAAAAGAACAATATGGACCAGTGTCAAAGGATACTATGCGGCATTAGGAGGGGTCCCGGATCGTCAATAAGCCCGTGAAGGGAAAAGAAAGAGGGTTATTATTACATATTCGACTAGATGTATCTGTCATGGCCTTACCTCCTTGCTGTTCTCCTTCGTTTGACATGTGCTGGCGGCCATCTTGGTTTCTGGGTTTCTTGTAGCCTCCCACCCTGCGGCTCCTCCTTCCCACTGGGAGGAGCTGGATGCCTATCTTATATATATAGGAGGTCTGGTCTGTGGCTTCAGTTCCCTGCTTGGTCCTCCTGTGCTCACATGCTTCTAAGACTGCTGCTGCTTCTGGTTCCTGATCCTGGCTTCGTCTGACTACCCTGCTGATTCCTGATCCTGGCGTCGTCTGACTACCCTGTTGGTTCCTGATCCTGGCTTCGTCTGACTACCCTGTTAGTTCCTGATCCTGGCTTCATCTGACTACCCTTCTGGTTCCTGATCTCTGGTTTCACAAGACCCTGCTTCGGTTTAGCCATTCGTTTGGACTTTTGCCTTACAGCTTTATTTTCAATAAAGCCTTCTTATTTCCACTCATCTCTTGTTGTACGTCTGGTTCATGGTTCCATGACATTAGGACCAAGCCATGAATTCTGACGGTACAGGGCCATCCTCGCTACCTATGCTGGTTGCCAGACTTGATCAGCAGGATCACCTGTTGGGTCGGTTCGCTGTGGCGTTGCAAACCCTGCTTGAACGCACGGCTCATTTAGCTTCCGTTGCCGATGGGTCGGTTGTCGCTCCTGGGCCCGCTCCTACTGCCGCTCCGGTTGTTACGCCAGAGTCTACCCCGACACCTGTTGCTGCGCCTGCGGTGTTTCGGGGTATGACCGGTTCTGCCCCCCTTCCACAGCGCTTTGGGGGAGAGCCAACTCAGTGCCGAGGTTTCCTTAACCAGGTGGGCATTTACTTCGAGTTGCTGCCACATGCCTTTCCTACTGAGAGATCAAAGGTGGGCTACTTGATCTCGCTGCTCTCGGACAAGGCCTTGGCCTGGGCCAGCCCTTTATGGGAGAACAACAATCCGGTGGTTGCCGAGTTTTCCGGTTTTGTTGCTTCTCTTCGGAAGGTATTCGATGTGCCGGCTCGTGCTGCCTCTGCTGCGAAGCTCCTTATGTCCATCAGACAGGGTTCACGATCCGTAGCTGAATACGCCATTGAGTTTCGTACCCTGGCAGCAGAGGTGGGCTGGAATAATGAGGCTCTGGTCGCTGCTTTCTCTCATGGTCTCTCGGATGCCTTGAAGGATGAGGTTGCAGCTAAGGACCTACCTGTGGAGCTTGAGTCTCTTATTTCTTACCTGATTTTGATTGACACCAGACTCAGGGAGAGACCTTCCTTTCAGGAGAGCCTGCGGAGGCCTTCTAACAGATTGGCGCCTACGTTTGCTGTCCCACCCGTGCCTCCCTCTCCTCCCACGCCTCCTGGGGATGACTTGTCTGGGGGTGAACCCATGCAGCTGGGGTTTGTTTGCCTGTCCAAGGGGGAGAGGGTACTCCGGAGACGCGAGGGCCGATGCATGTACTGTGGTCTCGGTGGGCATTTTCGGTTGGCATGCCCGAACCGTCCGGGAAACGCTCGCACCTGAGATCCTGTCGGGGGCAGATCTTGGGTGGAGTCTCCTCGTCCCCGGTTTCCCGTGTTGACAAACCACTGATTACTGTTGTCCTCTCCTGGGTCGGGGGCTCGGTGACGACCCAGGCGTTGGTGGACTCTGGTGCTGGTGGTTTGTTCATTGATAGTGTGTTCGCTGCCGCCAATTCCATTCCTCTGCAGCCTCGAGGTTCCCCACTGGCTCTTGAGGCGATAGACGGCAGACCCCTTCTGCCACCACACGTGACTCATGAGACCCTTCCAGTGGGGATGGCCATTGGTGCCGTTCACAGAGAGTCGGTCTGTCTCCAGGTTATTTCGTCTCCACACTACTCGGTGGTCTTGGGGTACCCCTGGCTCCAGAAGCATAATCCGACTTTCGATTGGAGATCGGCCGAGATCCTCTCGTGGTCACCGCAGTGTGGGGCTAGTTGCATCCATGGGCCTGTCAAGTTGCTGTGTACTTCCTCGGACTCTCTGTTGCCTCCTGAATACGAGGAGTACCGGGATGTATTCGATAAGGTGCGTGCGGTTGCCCTACCTCCGCACCGCCCATACGATTGTGCCATAGAGTTACAATCTGGTGCCGTTCCTCCTCGTGGCAAAGTCTATCCACTGTCGGTAGCGGAGAATGAGGCCATGGAGGAGTACGTGAGGGAGGCGCTTTCACGCGGACACATTCGCAAATCCTCGTCCCCGGCAGGGGCTGGATTTTTCTTTGTGAAAAAGAAGGGCGGTGAGTTGAGGCCTTGCATCGATTACAGGGGTCTCAATCGCATCACGATCAAGAACGCTTACCCGATACCCTTGATTTCCGAGCTGTTCGATCGCCTCAAAGGGGCCACGGTCTTTACCAAACTCGACCTGAGGGCGGCATATAACCTGGTAAGGATCAAGGCGGGCGATGAGTGGAAGACCGCGTTTAACACCAGGACCGGTCATTATGAATCCTTGGTTATGCCCTTTGGGTTGTGCAATGCGCCCACAGTCTTCCAGGAATTCATCAACGATGTTTTCCGTGACCTGTTGCAGCAGTGTGTGGTGGTCTATTTGGATGACATCTTGGTATATTCTGAATCCATGGAGGCCCACATTCTGGATGTCAGACGAGTGTTGCAACGGTTACGAGAGAACAAGCTGTTCGGTAAGCTTGAGAAATGCGAATTTCACCGATCCCAGGTAACCTTCTTAGGTTACATCATTTCCGCTGAGGGGTTCTCCATGGATCCTGAGAAGGTTTCGGCTGTCTTACAGTGGCCCCAGCCCAGTGGTCTTCGTGCCCTGCAGCGCTTTTTGGGCTTCGCCAATTATTATCGGAAGTTCATCAGGGACTTTTCCATGCTAGCCAAGCCTCTCACGGATCTGACTAGGAAGGGCAGTAATCCCCAGGTCTGGCTGCCCGAGGCCATCCGAGCTTTTGAGGCTCTAAAGTCCGCCTTTGTGTCGGCTCCGATTCTGTCGCATCCCAACCCTGGGTTGCCGTTTGTCCTCGAGGTGGACGCGTCTGAGACGGGAGTAGGCGCCCTCCTGTCTCAGCGTAGAACACCAGAGGGTCCTCTGCTTCCTTGTGGGTTTTACTCCCGGAAACTGTCTTCCGCGGAGTGCAACTATCAGATTGGTGACAGGGAGTTATTGGCCATCGTGCAGGCCCTTAAAGAATGGAGGCACTTGCTCGAGGGCTCGGTGGTTCCGGTTCTCATCCTGACGGACCACAAGAATCTGACCTACCTCTCTGAGGCCAAGAGATTGACACCACGTCAGGCCAGATGGGCTCTGTTCTTGTCACGTTTTAATTACGTGGTCTCCTACCTACCCGGTTCCAAGAACATCAGAGCGGATGCCTTATCACGGCAGTACTCCGAGCTGTCCGGGAGGAGTCGATTCCGACTTCGGTCATACCTCCGAATCAGATCCTGGCCGCCATTCGCACCAGCCTGACCTCTCCCCTGGGTGAGCAGATTTTGGCGGCTCAATTTGGTGCTCCCTCTGGGAGACCCAACGGCAGGTGTTTTGTGCCTGAGGAGTTGCGCACTCGGTTGTTGCGAACCTACCATAACTCCAAGGCCGCGGGGCATCCTGGAAAGAATCAGCTGTCCTGGGCTGTTTCACGTCTGTTCTGGTGGCCTTCTCTACGTTCCGACATCGCCGCATATGTAGCGGCATGCTCTGTTTGTGCCCAGAGTAAGTCCCCTCGGCACCTTCCGTTGGGCCTTTTGCAACCCATAGCCACCGGGGAGCGTCCATGGTCACACCTGGGGATGGATTTCATTGTGGACCTCCCTGCATCCCGAGGCCATACGGTCATTCTCATGATAGCGGATCGGTTTTCCAAAATGTGCCACTGTGTACCTCTCAAGAAGTTACCCTCTGCACAAGAGTTGGCCTCGATTTTTGCCAGGGAGGTCTTCCGGTTGCACGGTTTGCCCAAGGAGATTGTGTCGGATCGGGGGAGTCAGTTTGTGTCCAGGTTCTGGCGGGCCTTTTGCTCCCAGTTGGGGATTCATCTCTCTTTCTCATCGGCCTACCACCCTCAGTCCAATGGGGCCGCAGAACGATCCAATCAGGCCTTGGAGCAATTCCTTCGTTGCTATGTCTCCGATCACCAAGACAATTGGGTTGACCTCCTGCCTTGGGCTGAGTTTGCCAGGAACACGGCGGTGAACTCTTCCTCTGGGACGTCTCCCTTCATGGCCAATTATGGGTTCCAACCTGCCGTGTTACCGGAGGTATTCTCTCCCCAGGATATTCCGGCTGTGGAGGATCACCTTTCCGTCCTACGTGCTTCTTGGGTACAGATCCAGAGGTCCCTTGAGGTCTCTGCGCAGCGCCAGAGACTCCAGGCTGATCGCAGACGAGCGCCCGCTCCTTCCTACCAGGTCGGAGACCGCGTATGGTTGTCCACCCACAACCTCAACCTTCGAGTGCCCACTCCCAAGCTGGCGCCACGCTTTGTTGGTCCCTTCCGAGTGCTTCGCAGGGTAAACCCGGTAGCCTATGCCCTTGCGCTTCCTCCTGGCATGCGGATCTCCAACGTGTTTCATGTCTCCCTCTTGAAGCCACTGGTGTGTAATCGTTTCACTTCCTCGATTCCTCGGCCTCGTCCGGTCCAAGTGGGCAATCGTGAGGAGTATGAGGTGAGCAATATCCTGGACTCACGCCTGGTCCGCGTCCGGGTGCAGTTTTTGGTCCATTGGCGTGGTTATGGTCCAGAGGAGCGTTCCTGGGTTCCCTCCGCAGATGTCCATGCTCCTGCCTTGCTCCGAGCCTTCCACGCACGCTTCCCTCAGAAACCGTTCCTTACTCCGCGGAGGAGGGGCCCTTGAGGGGGAGGTACTGTCATGGTCTTACCTCCTTGCTGTTCTCCTTCGTTTGACATGTGCTGGCGGCCATCTTGGTTTCTGGGTTTCTTGTAGCCTCCCACCCTGCGGCTCCTCCTTCCCACTGGGAGGAGCTGGATGCCTAGCTCATATATATAGGAGGTCTGTGGCTTCAGTTCCCTGCTTGGTCCTCCTGTGCTCACATGCTTCTAAGACTGCTGCTGCTTCTGGTTCCTGATCCTGGCTTCGTCTGACTACCCTGCTGATTCCTGATCCTGGCTTCGTCTGACTACCCTGTTGGTTCCTGATCCTGGCTTCGTCTGACTACCCTGTTGGTTCCTGATCCTGGCTTCATCTGACTACCCTTCTGGTTCCTGATCTCTGGTTTCGCAAGACCCTGCTTCGGTTTAGCCATCCGTTTGGACTTTTGCCTTACAGCTTTATTTTCAATAAAGCCTTCTTATTTCCACTCATCTCTTGTTGTACGTCTGGTTCATGGTTCCATGACAGTATCAAGATAAATTATAGCAGACCCTGAATTTCATATTCTCTGTTCAAACCTTTGGGTTCTAGGCTTTCCAGTCTGTGGATCCAAAATGCTTCTCTTAATTTGAGGCGTTTGACTCTATCCCCCCCGTCTAGATGCTGGAACATGTTCAATAACTTGAAACTTTAACTGGGAGATGTTATGTGTTGCCTGATGGAAATGCCAAGGGACTAGAAGTAAAAGGTTCTGTTTTCTGATGTTTGATTTATGCTGGCAAATTTTGTTTCTAATGGTTTGTGTGGTTTCTCCCACATATACAAGGCCACATGGGCATTTTAGGAGATAGACAACGAAGTCTGAATCACAGCTGAAAAAATCATGAATGGGGAGTGATTTGCCTGTTTGTGGATGACAGATGTTGGCCCCCTTCAGTACGTGGGAGCATTGGATGCAATGAAGGCACGGAAAAGTGCCTTTCTTTTCAGTACAGAAAAACAGCTGTCTTGGAATACGTGTTGTGGATCCTATGTCTGCCCTTACCAGTATGTCTCTGAGGTTTTTGGGACGTCTGTTGCACATTAGTATAGGATTGTTAAATTCTTCTATCTTGGGATACGCCTTTTTGAGAAGATGCCAATGGCCTTGTATGATATGTTGTACTTTACGGGCACATGGATGGAATGTGTGGACAAACGGAATTCTTTTAGAGGGGGCAGGTATAGATCAACTGCAACGAGTGGTGGGTTGGAGAAGTTTTGGTGGGTAAACTCTCTCTAGAAAGCAGTCTTGCATTTCCTCTATCCTTTTTGTCACCAGAGGATTGGTTTGTACTATCCTATGAGTCCTATGAAATTGAGAGGTGGGAAGAGATTTTTTAGTACTAGTAGGATGAAAACTGGTAAAACGTAGGAGATTATTCCTGTCTGTAGGTTTTCTATATAGATCAATTAAGATTGTCCCTTCTTCATTTTTCTGCACTGCACACAGGAAGTTAGTGGATGTTGAATCATAATTGATTGTAAATTGAAGTTCCGGGGTAATTGAATTGATATAGTTATGAAAATCAAGGAGGGTATCCGTTGTGCCCTCCCAAATGCAGAAAATGTCATCGATATACCTTTTCCAAAGGATGACGTGTGGATTGAAACATGCATCTTGATACAGATGTGTTTCCTCAAAGTCTGCCATATAGGCATTGGCATACAGTGGGGCTACATTTGATCCCATGGCCGTTCCTTGTTTTTGCAGGTAAAATTGATCTTGGAAAATAAAAAAGTTGTTATACAAGATGATCTCTAAGAGATCCATGCATAGTGATATTATTTTTGGATGTTTTTCTGCCTTTTTTAGTATTTTTTCTACTGCTTATAGTCCCTTTGTGTGATGTATCGACGTATACAAGCTGGTGACGTCCCATGTGACAAAAAGTGTATCATTCGGGAGAGGATCTAAGTTATGGATGGTGTCTAGGAAAGACATAGTGTCCAACAGAAAGGATTTGGTTTTCTTAATTTCAGGTGTTAGGATTTTCTCTAAAAAAATTGATATGGGTGATAGAATAGAATCAGTGGAGGCGACTATCGGACGTCCTGGTGGATTTTGCAGATCTTTGTGTATTTTGGGTACAATGTAAAAAACAGGGATAATCGGATGATGGTTTGTCAGGAAATTGACGGTGTTCTCGTCTATCATTCTTTCTTCCCTATATTGCTGGAGGGTGTTGTGGATTTTATTGGCGATGGATGGAGTTGGATTGTTTGGTAATTGTTGGTAGACATCAGTGTCACCTACTTGGCGCATGACTTCAGATATATATTTTGCTTTATCCATCACGACCATTGCTCCCCCTTTGTCGGCTAGTTTAAAAACCAATCCTTTCAGATCCAACATGTTCCTCAGTGTTTGTGTCACGACACTTGGATATGGTCGTGACTCTTAGAGCCGCATGCAGTTGCCAGCGGCCAGGTTGGTTGTTTACCACAGGTGAGGGCTGTTAGTTGGTAGCCTCACGTGCGGTTGCCGCTGGCAACGTGGTGTTGTTGGCAGTGTAGCAGCCTGAGCTTGTTGCTAGGCGGCTCACTGTCAATGCATGCGGTTGCCTCTGGCAACGTGGTGTTGTTGGCAGTGTAGCAGCCTGAGCTTGTTGCTAGGCGGCTCGCTGTCAATGCATGCGGTTACCTCGGGAAACGTGTGTTTATGTGTGCACATTTCCTGTTTGGTATGCACAGGGTTTGAGTTGTATTCACTTCCCCTTTAATGTTTTCCCTTCCCTGGTGTTGGAAGGGTTAACTTCCTTCCTAGGTGTGTCTGGTAGGTGTGGTGGGTGTGACCTCAGGCCTCCTTTATATGTTGGTGTGGTGGAGCCTGAAGGTCAGTTTGATTTTGTTGTCAACTTGGTGTGGAGTTCTGCTCCTGGGCTGCTTGGGATTATGTCTGTGTGAGTCACCCTTATTTATTATTCAGTTTCCTTTGCTGTGTCTGTTGTCCCCTCCATTGTGTTTGTCATTCCTCCCCCCCACCTGGTGTATGTAGTTATGGTGTGGGTTTTGTCTGGAGGTTTGATTGTGGTGTGTGACGGCTCCGGAAGGGGCGTGCTTTCCCGGAGGGGTTAAACGAAGGCAAGACCGTGGGTTTCCCAGCCTGGAGCCTCTTTCCATCTTGGCCGCGGCAGTTAAGAGTAGATAACATTGTTATTTTGCTTTGTGACTTACCTGCCGTACTGCTTCACCCATAGCCTTGCATCCTGTCAGCTACTGGGCCTTTGGAGACGTCTGTCATCCGTGTCGTGGATGCACAGGCATTCTCTGCCCTGTCATCAGGCCTAGGGCGTAACATTGATAGCAGGGTCCTAGGTTGGTGAGCATGAGCCCCCTTACCTTATGAGGCGGCTCATGCGCTAGGAGTCTAGGGAGAGTGTTTAGGGTTACGTTAGGAGGTGACCTGCTCCCTGTTCCCTGCTATCTGGCGTTGCAGCCTCAGATATTGCACGGTGGGGTGTTTTCCCCACTCCCCGTCGTGACAGTTTGTCTGTCTGTGTTTGTTAAGTTGTTGTTAAATTCAAGGTTACCCTGTTCTATATCCTTTCTGAAGTGTTCTACATCTCTCTGAACTAGTTTGATAAATGTTTCTACAGGTGGATGATTTTTCGGTGGCATGTAGGTACTCTTTGTTGGTACCTTTAAGTCGTTCAGGGAGATGAGTGATGTTGGAAGTTCTATGGGAATTTTTGGGGGGATTAACCTAATATTTCTAAAGAGACGTTGTAAATCTAATTCTAACTGGAAAGTGTTCAAGGTATATGCCGGACAAAATGATAAACCTTTTTCTAGAAGAGACATGTCAGTGATATCATGATAACCAGTGATTGCGTATGTACCTGGGATCTGGTCGTCATTGGTGCCGCATTGGGTCCAGAGGAAGGTCCTCCTCTGTTGCCTCTTTGTGTCACCCGTGTAGGGCGATATTCTGGTGGGTTTGAACCGCGCTGGGGATCCATACTTGATCCTCAGTTAGATGAATCAGCCGATGAGGAACGCCATCTCGTGTTTTGTTGACAAAACGATGTGTCTGACCATCGATATACCCTATTCAGGCGGCAATCTTCTGTGTCTCGTAGGAATTTGCTGCGTTTCATACCTTCCACGTCTTTATGATGTTGTACCTGTGTAGCGTTGATCTTTTCTTGTATTTTTGAATATTCCTCCGGCGTCAGAATCACTTGGAGCTGATTCTCTGTTGTTTTAATGAGATCCTGTGTTTCCGTTATTGCTTTTGTAGAAAGTCAAGGTCAATGTCATAATATCGAAGGAGCATTTGTTCAAGATTTGCTCGAACTTACTACAATATTCTTTGTCATCTTTAGTTCCAATAGTTTTTTATTAGTGAAGAAACTGCTCACATACAAAATGTACATGTTACAAGTACGTCAAAGCAATAAGAGCACATTTCTCCAGATTTTTCAAGTTTTGACAAAAAACATAGGTAAGTTCACTTTTACAGCAATAATTTGCTCAAAAAGCATAAAGGGGAAAAATAACAATACTAATAAATAATAATACGGAATAAAGTATAACATACAAACAAACAAAGTCATGTCATTCATTTAGTACGTCTTATCATCAATGGGAAAAGATGAATATTAGTGCTATATCCAAGTGCACATCTACAATTAGGAACTTTCAAAGGCTAATCCACTCCAGATTAATACACCCTTCTCACACCAATCCGATTCTCTCCTGAATCGATGGAGTCAGACCCCTCCAGGCCCCCCAGGCTTTAAGGTGACGGTCCACTTGAAATGCTTGGTGGGCAATCGTGTATTCGTATGACCTGGTCAAGTCTACTGACCGTACAATTTCGTGCACATCCGGGATAGTTTTGCTTTTCCAATTTCTTGTAATCGCTAATTTGGTCGCTATCAAGAGATGGGCTGCTATAACTCTAGTCCTAAGAGGTAATTTATCAAGATCAATGAAGAGAAGAGCCAAAGCGGGGCCTGGAGAGATCCGACAACCAGCAACCTCGGATACCTTAGCGAACACCTGGGTCCAAAGGGGGTGAACCTTCGGACATGACCATAGGATATGATAGAGTGACCCTTGCTCCCACACCCCCTCCAACAGTACGCACTAACATTAGGATAGAGCACCTTCAATCGAACCGGCGTTCGATTGAGCGCGGTTTTGATATAGGCTTCTACATGTGAGGAACACCTGAAGATAGACCGCCATTTTATAAGCAGACCTCCATTGCGCCAGCGAAATCGACGTCTTCAGATCCTTCTCCCATGATAAGAGAGGAGTTGTTTTGATAAATTGGTCTTTATCCCCTAAATACATGTATAGGAATCGAATCCCCGTTTGTACATGGGCCGCCGCAGACCAACGAGTTAGAAGTTGGATATTTCCTTTGAGGCTAAAAGACGGGTTATCCCCTAATACATGTTTAAGTTTAATGTAAGAAAAGGTTTCACTGGGGGGGATATTAAACTAGTTCGTAATTGTACCAAAGGGCATTAAAGTCGAATCTGAGATTACATCAGCTACTAGTTTTATACCCTTATCTATCCACATTTTTAGATTCAAATCTGTGGCAAGATGTTGTAAAGATTCCAATAGCACTAAGTGCGCCATAGATATTGGGTCACCACTCCCTTTGCTATGGTATGTTTGCCAAATTGCTAAAGATGTAGAAATATAATAGGCGGGTTGCATAACCGTATAGCTTCCATGCAATGCAGCCATGAGTATTGCGCGCAAGCTACGGCCTGGAACTTGTGATTGCTCGATATGTACCCAGTGTTTCCTTATGTCCTCCCTCCACAGTCTTTTAATTGATTCACTCTAGATGCCAAATAGTAGTCATAAAGGTTCGGCAGCCCCACTCCGCCACTTCTTCTATGTCTGTTCATTATACATTTTGCCACTCTTGGTTTCGATTTGTTCCAAATAAAGGAATTTAGCATCTTGTTGGCTGAGTGGAAAAAGGACATCGGAATAGGTACAGGAATGGTGCGGAATAAATACAACATCTTGGGGAGAGTATGTTGTTGAAACGCTGCAATACGACCGAGCCATGACAGTTCTGCCCTAGCCATACTGTCTAACTCTGGTTGGAGTAAGCTTAACAAAGAAGGGAAATTAGCTTTGTATAATTCTTGAGGGGTGGCAGTTACATTAAACCCTAAATACAGGACTGTCTTAGTTTGCCAATCCAAAGTGAATTCTTTATGCATTTGCGCCAAGATTCCTTCTGGAATACCTATTGGGAGGGCCTGAGATTTACTTTTGTTTATTTTATAATACGAAAGGGCACCGTAGGAGTGGATAATTTCCATCACGGTCCTTAGTGAAACCTGAGGGTTGGTCAATGATAATATTATGTCATCCGCATACATAGATATGCTATGCTGTCTATGTCCTACCCTAACCCCATTTACCATTGCTGATCGGCGGATTGCCTGAGCCAATGGTTCCAAAGACAAAATGAAGATTAAGGGTGATAGGGGACAGCCCTGTCTGGTGCCATTGGACAGTGCAAAGGAATCAGATAGATCTCCATTCGCTAATACACGGGCAGAAGGGTTCGAGTAAAGCACTCGTATAGCTTGTAGAGTAGACTCGGGGAAGTCCATTTTGCGGAGTACCGAGAAGACCCATTCCCAATTAACTCGGTCAAAAGCCTTCTCGGCATCCAGGGTGACCAGCACCGTCGGCGTCCTAGATCTATTAGCAAAATCAATTAGATTCAAGACCCTCCTTGAGTTGTCTGTGATTTGGCGCCCTTTCACAAACCCCACTTGGTCAGGGGCAACCAGGGTAGGGATGATATCTGCTAACCGGACCGCTAATATCTTTGCATAGATCTTAAGATCAGTATTGAGTAGGGAAATAGGGCGAAAGTTTTGGGGAATAGAAGGTTCTTTGCCAGGTTTGGGTAACGTAACAATAACCGCTTCCAACATTTCCTTGGGCATCTTACCTGTCGACATGGCACCAGACAGGGCTGCCTGAAGGTGAGGGAGTAGTGTATCCAAAAAGGTTTTATAGTATGAATTCGGAAGCCCATCAGGGCCAGGACTTTTTTGATTCGGCAGGTTCTTTATTATTCTAGCAATTTCCTCTTGTGTTATGGGACTGCATAGAGATTCCTTCTGGGATGTATCCAAGGATGCAATAGTCAATGTATTCAAAAATGTATCTATTGCGTCCTTGGTTACAGGGACAAAACCCGGCTCTTCTTTTAAGTTGTACAATTGTGAGTAGTAAGACATAAACCTGTTTGCTATAGATTTTGGGTCGTATAGTTTATGCGATTTAGCCGTGTCCCATAGGAATGGAATTCTCGATTTTAAAGCCCGGGCCTTAACTCTGCTTGCTAGCAACTTCCCTGCCTTGTTGGCCTGGGAGTAGAATTTAGTTTTAGTCTTCTTTAAGGAGAGTTCATAGGAATGGAGAAAACATTCTCGTAGTTGCGATCTGAGTAATCTAAGTTTGTCAGATAACTCTACCGACGGGGAAAGCTTATTTTTATTCTCTAAGGTTTGAATTTGCACTAAAAGCTCATTTTGGTGTTTTTCCCTCAGTTTTTTATATCGATGTCCTATCTTCAATAAAATGCCTCTTATAAATGCCTTGTGGGCTACCCAAACAGTGGTTGGACTGGGACCAGAGTTAGTATTAAACTTAAAGTATTCCGCCAGGGCAGCCTGTACTTCTGGTTGGAATTTATTGTTGGCCAAAATGAACTCATTAGCCCTCCACAATGGGTTTGGGGGGGAGGTGTACTCATCAGCTAGTTCTAGCGAAACAGGGGCGTGATCGGACCACGTAATTGTTCCAATGGAAGAACTTTTGGACGCCGCTAGAGAAATCCTATCCGTTAAGATTAGATCAATGCGGGAATAGGATTTATGCGCTGGCGAAAAGTATGAGAAATCCCTTTCTGATGCATGGTGAACACGCCAAATATCATAAAGTGAGTTTTCAACTAAGGTGTTAGCCAGCGCAGCCGAACCGGTTCTCGCAGCTGCAGTGGAGTCCTGATGCGGATCCGGGATAATGTTAAAGTCTCCGCAAACAACTAATCGGCCTTCTTTCAAAATTAGAATTTTCTTGAAGAGTTTATTCAAGAATCGGATAGGTCTTATATTAGGGGCATACACTCCCACTATCGTGTAGGTGATATTGTTTATAGAGCAAATATGTATAACATAACGACCTCCCACATCTACCACCGTTCTTTTCTCTACATGTGCCACCGAATTCTTAATTGCCAAGAGCACTCCTCTCTTTTTCCCTGGGCCATGAGAGTGGATCAATATCGGAAAAGCCGGATTTTTCAGCCTTCCTGCATCTACATTAGTGATATGTGTCTCCTGTGCACAAAGAATATCGCATTTAGATGACAGCGCTTCCCTCCACATCATCCGTCTTTTATATGGGCTATTCAGGCCCCGGACATTAATCGAAACAATTTTAAGCGCCATCTGAATATTCAGGTGTAGCTAAGAGAAAGTCGCACAGACGATATGGAGGGAAACGCAGGCCCAAGTTCCACAATGCAATCAGTATACAGCACAGCTGACATGACATGACAGAACATAATAAAAGGGATAAAAGAAGAACATGAACAGTATAAACAAACTGCCCATATGACAGGACAGTGTTAAAGTAATACAAGGGTATGCACGCATTAACCCCTTGTAAAAAATATGGGGAAAAGACAGTCTTGCCTACCACCAGGAGACTCATACAGGTAGCACAAGATCCTCCTCCTGCTGGATTTTGGCAAGAGCCTGAAGAAAATAAAACCACTCAACGGTGCTTCTTCTGCCTTCTGTGTTCAACACGATGCCATTCTCCCTCTTCGGATAGGTGATGAAGTTGTTTCACTTGCGGAACCTCCGCTATCGCAATGTTCCATGCGGCAAGTACAGCTTTCCCCTCCTCCACCGAGCGGATAACCGTTAAGGTGCCGTTTTGATGGACCAGCAATTTCACTGGGTAGCCCCATCTGTACTGGATTGCATGCTCCCGCAGCGCTATGGTGATGGGTGCCAGTGCACGGCGCAGTTGAAGCGTAGCCATGGAAAAATCTGCAAACAGTTTTACTTGCTGATAGGGGTCCGGCAAAACTTCCAGCTTCCTAGCCGCCGCCAAAGAATCCTCTTTAGTATGGTTAAAGTGCAGACGAGCTAGTACATCTCTCGGTGTGTCATCCGGCAAGTGCTTGGGTTTCACTATTCTGTGTGCACGATCTATAATGAGATCTTGATCAGTGCAGTTAGGTAGTAAGAGTTTAATCAATGATTTGATGTAGGTTTGCAGTTCTGTGGCTGGAACAGATTCTGGCACGCCACGCAGTTTTCAAATTGTTCCTGCGTGAGCGGTCCTCTAAGTCAGCAACTTTCGCTTTAAGGAAAGCTATCTCGTCAGACTGGGAATCATGCGAGTCAATCAGGTTATTATGGGATTCAGCAAACTCCCCCATCTTACTTTCAATGTGCTGCACTCTGTGTCCCAAGTCGCTGACCGAGGAGTGAATAGGTGCAAGTAGTTGCGAAATGTGGGACGCCATTGAGTTATTAAAGGCCAAAAACATGTCCTTAAGCAGCATGCTGGACGCAGGCTTATCGTCCGTTGGAAAGCTGCTCAATTCCTCAATTAGGTTACTAGAGGTAGCTCCCCGTACGTTGTCCGCCACAGCAACCAGAACCTCAGGGCCCTGAAGTCTGGGTCTCTGCTTCGCCGGGCTCTTTGATGGCGAGCGCGTGGTGGTCTGGGTAGGAGAGGCTCCAACGGCATGTTCCGTCCGGTCTCCCGCACTCTGACTAATAAAGCGCTCACCCAACTGAGCCTGGAGCGGAGGTCCCCGTGGGCTCTGGTGTAACGAGCTGCCGTCTTCCGATGCGCGGGGGGATCCGGTGCTTGCCGATGATATCGGGCTAGGGGAGGATTCGGCCTGTGCGGCCCTCGCGCCGGCGCCATCTTTATCTCGGTCTGAGCCGAAGAAAAATTCAAGTTTCCCTTGCTTCTTCATGCCCCTCTTGCCTCTGGTCATCATCAGGGCAGGTTCCGGAGCCGATAGGGACAAATGACACTCTGAGAAGCACAGTGTGAGGGTAATGCTGATAGAAAACGCTGAACAGGAGCAGGAGCTCTGAAATCAAGCGGCCATACTCCTCGGCTTCACGGCCACGCCCCCTCTTTGTCATCTTTAAAGAATGTTGGTCTGGTTCATATCCGTAGACCCGTGGGATCCGTTTTACCTTTAGGTATTCTACCATCGTCACACAGTGTAACTCGAAGTTCAGCAGTTTTCTGGACTCACGTTCTAGGTCCCTTGTTTTAAACTCAGAGCTTGGAGTCTGGAGAAAATCACTCAAGAGAGTTACTTTTGACAAGATGGTGTTTATTTCTTCATCTTGAAATGAAAGAGATTCACTTGACATGCTCTCTTATGACAGGTGCAGGTCCAAGTTAGGGAAAATCAATCTTGTTGTAACCCTGTCGCACTCTGTTTTAGCTTGGAGTAGGGTTCCTGCCCCAATTATGCATAAATACAAAGACTCCAGTGTCATTTGAATAGGCTTGATTTCTTTTTATTGAGTAGATATTGCGGCTTTAATGTTACGTTTTCGGCCTACTGGCCTTCTTCAGACTGCCGTAAATATAAGATATATCATTTTAGTATACATTACATATCATAAAGTGAACCTGTAAATCATAGTTTGATATACGAAAGTATATACATATCATAGAATTCCATCAAGATACATCCATCGCCAATAAAATCCGCAACACCCTCCAGCAATATAGGGAAGAAAGAATGATAGACGAGAACACCGTCAATTTCCTGACAAACCATCATCCGATTATCCCTGTCTTTTACATTTTACCCAAAATACACAAAGATCTGCAAAATCCACCAGGACGTCCGATAGTCGCCTCCACTGATTCTATTCTATCACCCAAATCAATTTTTTTAGAGAAAATCCTAACACCTGAAATTAAGAAAACCAAATCCTTTCTGTTGGACCCCATGTCCGTCCTAGACACCATCCATAACTTAGATCCTCTCCCGAATGATACACTTTTTGTCACATGGGACGTCACCAGCTTGTATACGTCGATACATCACACAAAGGGACTATCAGCAGTAGAAAAAATACTAAAAAAGGCAGAAAAACATCCAAAAATTCCTACGAGACACAGAAGATTGCCGCCTGAATAGGGTATATCGATGGCCAGACACATTGTTTCGTCAACAAAACACGAGATGGCGTTCCTCATTGGCTGATTTATCTAACTCAGGATCAAGTATGGATCCCCAGCGCGGTTCAAGACCACCAGAATATCGTCCTACCCGGGTGACACGAAGAGGCAACAGAGGAGGACCTTCCTCTGGACCCAATGCGGCACCAATGACGACCAGATCCCAGGTACATACGCAATCACTGGTTATCAATATATCACTCACATGTCTCTTCTAGAAAAAGCTTTATCATTTTGTCCGGCATATACTATAAATACTTTACAGTTAGAATTAGATTTACAACGTCTATTTAGAAATATTAGGTTAAAGGCACATTTTGGCATTATACCAATCCCCCCAAAAATTCCCATAGAACTTCCAACATCACTCATCTCCCTGAACGACTTAAAGCTACGAACAAAGAGTACCTACATGCCACCGAAAAATCATCCACCTGTAGAAACATTTATCAAACTAGTTCAGAGAGATGTAGAACACTTCAGAAAGGATATAGAACAGGGTAACCTTAAATTTAACAACAACTTAACAAACACAGACAGACAAACACTGAGGAACATGTCGGATCTGAAAGGATTGGTTTTTAAACCAGCCGACAAAGGGGGAGCGTTGGTCGTGATGGATAAAGCAAAATATATATCTGAAGTCATGCGCCAAGTAGGCGACACTGATGTCTACCAACAATTACCAAACAATCCAACTCCATCCATCGCCAATAAAATCCACAACACCCTCCAGCAATATAGGAAAGAAAGAACGATAGACGAGAACACTGTCAATTTCCTGACAAACCATCATCTGATTATCCCTGTTTTTTACATTTTACCCAAAATACACAAAGATCTGCAAAATCCACCAGGACGTCCGATAGTCGCCTCCACTGATTCTATTCTATCACCCATATCAATTTTTTTTTAGAGAAAATCCTAACACCTGAAATTAAGAAAACCAAATCCTTTCTGTTGGACACCATGTCCTTCCTAGACACCATCCATAACTTAGATCCTCTCCCGAATGATACACTTTTTGTCACATGGGACGTCACCAGCTTGTATACATCGATACATCACACAAAGGGACTATAAGCAGTAGAAAAAATACTAAAAAAGGCAGAAAAACATCCAAAATAAGATCACTATGCATGGATCTCTTAGAGATCATCTTGTATAACAACTTTTTTATTTTCCAAGAGAAATTTTACCTGCAAAAACAAGGAACGGCCATGGGATCAAATGTAGCCCCACCGTATGCCAATGCCTATATGGTAGACTTTGAGGAAACACATCTGTATCAAGATGCATGTTTCAATTCACACGTCATCCTATGGAAAAGGTATATCGATGACATTTTCTGCATTTGGGAGGGCACAACGGATACCCTCCTTGATTTTCATAACTACATCAATTAATTACCCCGGAACTTCAATTTACAATCAATTATGATTCAACATCCACTAACTTCCTAGACACAATAGTGCAGAAAAATGAAGAAGGGACGATCTTAACTGATCTATATAGAAAACCTACAGACAGGAATAATCTCCTACATTTTACCAGTTTTCATCCTACTAGTACTAAAAAATCTCTTCCCACCTCTCAATTTCATAGGATTCATAGGTTACAAACCAATCCTCTGGTGACAAAAAGGATAGAGGAAATGCGAGATCGCTTTCTAGAGAGAGGCTACCCACCAAAACTTCTCCAACCCACCACTCGTTGCAGATGATCTATACCTGCCCCCTCTAAAAGAATTCCATTTGTCCACACATTCCATCCATGTGCCCATAAAGTACAACATATCATACAAGGTCATTGGCATCTTCTCAAAAAGGCGTATCCCAAGATAGAAGAATTTAACAGTCCTATACTAATGTGCAACAGACGTCCCAAAAACCTCAGAGACATACTGGTAAGGGCAGACATAGGATCCACAACACCTATTCCAAGACAGCTGTTTTTCCGTTCTCAAAAGAAAGGCACTTTTCCGTGCCTTCATTGCACCCAATGCTCCCACGTACTGAAGGGGGCCAACATCTGTCATCCACAAACAGGCAAATCACTCCCCATTCATGATTTTTTCAGCTGGTATTCAGACTTCGTTGTCTATCTCCTGAAATGCCCATGTGGCCTTGTATATGTGGGAGAAACCACACAAACCATTAGAAACAGAATTTGCCAGCATAAATCAAACATCAGAAAACAGAACCTTTTACTTCCAGTCCCTTGGCATTTCCATCAGGCAACACATAACATCTCCCAATTAAAGTTTCAAGTTATCGAACATGTTCCAGCATCTAGACGTGGGGGGGGGGGGATAGAGTCAAACGCCTCAAATTAAGAGAAGCATTTTGGATCCACAGACTGGAAACCCTAGAACCCAAAGGTTTGAACAGAGAATACGAAATTCAGAGTCTGCTATAATTTATCTTGATACATCTAGTCGAATATGTAATAATAACCCTCTTTCTTTTCCCTTCACGGGCTTATTGACGATCCGGGACCCCTCCTAATGCTGCATAGTATCCTTTGACACTGGTCCATATTGTTATTTCCTTCTTTTTTCCTTCTCTTTTCCTTTTTCGCTCTTTTTTCCCTTTTTTTCTCTTTTTCTCTTTTTTTCTCTTTTCTTTCTCTCTTTCCTCTCTTTTTCCTTTCCCTGTTTATCATTTCTCACTCTCATTTACTTCCATTAGTTATATCCGGCCTCCTTATTCTTCTAATATTCTCATATCCATGTCTCCGTTTTTCCATATCCCTTCCCAAGCCCCCCCCCCCCCCTTAGTGTTATAGTCTAATCTGAATAGAATATGTACTTTTTGCTCTACACAAGTATTGTTTCCACACTGTTTCTCATTAATATTAGTCTCTATTGGAATTGCATTCACATCCAAGGGGTCACGTGGGTACGTTCCATGAGCCACGTGATTACGCTCCTTCAACTACCTTACTTCCGGCTTTGATGGCCGATACCGGAAGTCCCTTGCGTTCATGTACCTATATTATTCTCCTTAAATAACATATTCTACCTAAGGTGAGGGGAACGTGATGTGTTTATAACCAGTTGAACTCATTGCGGTACCATGACTATCAACTTTGAAAGGACTTATCTACGATATGAATTAATTTCTGTAATGATGGCCACTCTGGAACATGATATGGGGTCTCTTGCTTTGGAGATCTTCCCTTTTATTGTGACTAATTGATTTATTGAGATGAATTGAATCTTGAACAATATATGAAATGTATCTAGATGGAATTCTATGATATGTATATACTTTCGTAAATCAAACTATGATTTACATGTTCACTTTATGATATGTAATGTATACTAAAATGATATATCTTATATTTGCGG
Organism: Bufo gargarizans; assembly: GCF_014858855.1. Taxonomy (NCBI): domain Eukaryota; kingdom Metazoa; phylum Chordata; class Amphibia; order Anura; family Bufonidae; genus Bufo; species Bufo gargarizans. The sequence goes on along the minus strand of NC_058081.1, from coordinate 423,306,643 downwards.
CAGTCTGAAGAAGGCCAGTAGGCCGAAACGTAACATTAAAGCCACAATGTCTACTCAATAAAAATAAATCAAGCCTATTCAAATTACGCTGGAGTCATTGTATTTAGCCATCATCAGAGTGTCAGAGTGTTAGCTCTATGTTGACACTCTGCAGTAACCCCATAGATGCCGCAGCAGCGGCATCCATGGGGTTAATAGAGGGAGGGGGCTCCCTCTCTCCACCATCGGGGCTGCTGCGCTGCGATGGCAGCCCCGATGGTTGCCATGGCAACTGGACGCTTTGCAAAAGCATCTGCTCTTGCCACCTACAGGGCATCTGATTGTATTACACTTTGCAATGCAAGAGCATTGCAAAGTATAGTACTGCCATCAGCCCTTCTGGATCTTTAAGACTTGATAAAAAAAGTGAAAAAAAATAAAAGTATAAATAAATAAAAATGTTAAATTAAAAATAAATTGCCTTTTCCAATAAAAAATAAAAAAAACTACACATATTAGGTATCACTGCGTCCATAACGACCGTCTCTATAAAGATATCACATGATAGACCCCGTCCGATAAACACCATTAAAAAAAAATTGTGTAAAAAAGCAATTTTTTTCACTTTACATCACAAAAAGTGCAACAGCAAGCAATCAAAAAGGGGTATGACCCCCAAAATAGTACCAATCAAACCGTCACCTCATCCCTCAAAAAAATGATACCATATTTAAGACAATCGCCCAAAAAATAAAAAAGCTATGGCTCTCAGACTGTGGAGACACTAAAACATAATTTTTTGGGTTTCAGAAATGCTATTATTGTGTAAAACTTAAATAAATAAGAAAAAGTATACATATTAGGTATTGCCACATCCGTAACAATCTGCTCTATAAAACTGTCACATGACCTAACCCCTCAGATAAACATTGTAAAAATAAATAAATAAAAACTGTTTCAAAACAGCCAATTTTTTGGTCACCTTGCCCTATAAAGTGTAATAATAAATGATCAAAAAATCCTATGTACCCAATAATGGTACCAATAAAGACCTCAACTCCTTCTGCAAAAAACAAGCCCCTGCACAAGAAGATCGGCAGAAAAATAAAAAAATTCAGAAAATGGACACAAAAGCAAAATGTCTTTTTCAAATTTGCTTTATTATGTAAAACTGAAACAAACAAAGAAAGTAGACATATTTGATATAATTGCGTTCGTAACAACCTGCTCTATAAAAATAGCACATGATCTACCCTGTCAGATTAATCTTGTAAAAAATTTTTTTTTTAAAACTGTGCCAAAACTGTGCCATTTTTCAGTTACCTTGCCTCACAAAAAACTTAATATAGGGCATATATCTGTAAATAATAAATCAAGGCAACTGGACGTACTGTAGATTTCTTGAAAACGTTTCACTCGTTCTTCGTTTTCAAGAAATCTACAGTACGTCCAGTTGCCTTGATTTATTCTTTACAGATATATACCATGACCTGGATAAATGAGAACCTTCACAGACTTAATATAGAGCAATTAAAAATCATATGTACCCCAAAATAGTACCAATAAAACTGGCACCTCATCCCCTAGTTTCCAAAATAGGGTCACTTTTTGGGAGTTTCTACTGTATGGGTGCATCAGGGGGGCTTTAAATGGGAGATGGTATTTAAAACCAGTTTAGCAAAATCTGCCTTCCAAAAACCATATGGCATTCTTTTTCTTCTGCGCCCTGCCGCGCACCCTTACATCAGTTTACGACCACATGTGGGGTGTTTCTGTAAACCGCAGAATCCGAGCAATAAAATGGAAAATCTGCCAAAAAAGTGAAATTTTGAAATTTCATCTTCATTTTCCTTTAATTCTTGTGGAACACCTAAAGGGTTAACAAAGTTTGTAAAATCAGTTTTGAGTAACTTGAGGGGTGTAGTTTCTACAATGGGGTAATTTATGGTTGGTTTCCACTATGTAAGCCTCACAAAGTGACTTCAGACCTGAACTGGTCCTTAAAAAGTGGGATTTGGAAGTTTCCTTAAAAATTTTAAGAATTGCTTCTAAACTTCTAAGCCTTCTAACGTCCTAAAAATCTTAAATGACATTTTCATAATTATGCCAACATAAAGTAGGCATATGGGAAATCTTAAGTAATAAATATTTTATTAGGTATGACTTTCTGTTTTAGAAGCAGAGAAATGTAAATTTTGAAAATTGTGAATTTTTCTTTTTTTTTGAAATTTTGGATTTTTTTTCATAAATAAAGGTGAAATATATTGTCTCAAATTTATGACATGAAGTACAATGTATCACAAGAAAACAATCTCTTGGATTCTTGATTAGGTAAAAGTGTTCCAAAGCTATTACCACATAAAGTGACGCATATCAGATTTGTAAATTTTGACCTGGACACTGGGGCATCAATGACCCTTGGTCATAAAAGGGTTAATATATACAGCTTTTCATATTCTGTTAGCAAAAAAATACTTTTTGGGCAATCTACAACATCTGTATTAGTCAGTATTTTCCAGACAAGTGTTTTCCAGACAAGTGTTAAAGAGGACCTTTCACTAGAATAAAATATCTAAACTTACTATACAGACACGGAGAGCGGCGCCCAGGGATATCCCTGCACTTACTCTCATTCTCCCATGCTGTAGCGCTGGCCAATCGCAGCGCTTAGCTCATAGCCTGAGAGAAAAAAAAGCCTCTCAGGCTATGAGCTGAGCGCTGCGATTGGCCAGCGCTACAGCCTGGGAGAAGGAGACGCCGGCAGGTTCCCATGGGTGAAGCCTAACTATGAAGATACCTGAGGCTATACCGGGAGAACGGAGTGGCGCCCAGGGATAATAGTAAGTGCAGCGAGATCCCTGGGCGCAGCTCTCCATGTCTGTATAGTTAGTTTAGATGTTTTATTCTAGTGAAAGGTCCTCTTTAAATTCAAGCTAAATATATACAGCTTTTAAATTCTGTTGGCAAAGAAAGACTTTTTGGGTAATCTACAACATCTGTAGTGTGCAATTTAAGGTAGAAATACACCCATCATTTTCTGGGGTTTTAAAAACACACAATTTTTTTCTCAAAAAACTGTATTTTCCAGATCTGCAAGTGTTAAATTCAAGTTTAATATATACAGTTTTCATATTCTGTTAGCAAAAAAAGACTTTTTGGGCAATCGACAACATCTGTATTAGTCAATGTGCTATTTAAAGTAGAAATACACCCATCATTTTCTGGGGTTTGAAAAACACACTCTTTTGACAAAAAACACTATTTTCAGGCCTTGTGAAATTACAGGCATATATACTGCTGTCAAATTCAGTTTTTAATGAAACACTCATTTGGGCACAAAAAATGTAGTTGGCAGCCATTGATGCAGATGTCATTGTGCGACATACAGGGGTCTGAATTTGGCATTGTAATTACAGCCATTTGAAATACAGCCATTTTGTGCAAATATATATTTACTGCAGGCCTACAGAGGTTAAGGCCCTGTGAGATACCACCTCTACATACAGGGGTTTGAATTAGGCATTTTAAATACAGCCATTTGAAATACAGCCTTTTTGTGCAAAGATATATTTACTTCAGGCCTACAGAGGTTCAGGCCCTGTGAGATACCACCTCTACATACAGGGGTTTGAATTAGGCATTGCAAATACAGCCATTTTGTGCAAAGATATATTTACTGCAGGCCTACAGAGGTTCAGACCCTCTGAGATACCACCTCTACATACAGGTGTTTGAATTAGGCATTTGAAAACAGCCATTTGAAATAAATACATTTTGTGCAAAGATATATTTACTGCAGTCCTACAGAGTTTCAGGCCCTCTAAGATACCACCTCTACATACAGGGGTTTGAATTAGGCATTTGAAACAGGGCCATTTAAAATACAGCCATTTTGTGCAAAGATATATTTACTTTAGGCCTACACTGGTTCAGGCCCTGTGAGATACTACCTCTACATATAGGGGTTTGAATTAGGCATTTGAAATACAGCCATTTGAAATACAGCAATTTTGTGCAAAGATATATTTATTTCAGGCCTACACTGGTTCAGGCCCTGTGAGATACTACCTCTACATACAGGGGTTTGAGTTAGGCATTTGAAATACAGCCATGTTGTGCAAAGATATATTTACTGCAGGCCTACAGAAGTTCCAGCCCTCTGAGATACCACCTCTACATACAGGGGTTTAAATTAGGCATTTGAAATACAGCCTTTTTATGCAAATATATATTTACTGCAGGCCTACAGAGGTTCAGGCCCTCTGAGATACTACCTCGACATACAGGGGTTAGAATTAGGCATTTGAAATACAGCCTTTTTGTGAAAATATATATTTACTTCAGGCCTACAGAGGTTTAGGCCCTGTGAGATACCACCTCTACATACAGGGGTTTGAATTAGGCATTGTAAATACAGCCATTTGAAATACAGCCTTTTTGTGCAAATATATATTTACCTCAGGCCTACAGAGGTTCAGGCCCTCTGAGATACCACATCTACATACAGGGGTTTGAATTAGGCATTTGAAATACAGCCATTTGAAATGCAGCCTTTTTGTGAAAATATATATTTACTGCAGTCCTACAGAGTTTCAGGCCCTGTGAGATACCACCTCTAAATACAGGGGATTGAATTAGGCATTTGAAATAGAGCCATTTAAAATACAGCCATTCTGTGCAAAGATATATTTACTTCAGGCCTACACTGGTTCAGGCCCTGTGAGATACCACCTCTACATACAGGGGTTTGAATTAGGCATTTGAAATACAGCCTTTTTGTGCAAATATATATTTACTTCAGGCCTACAGAGGTTCAGGCCCTGTGAGATACCACCTCTACATACAGGGGTTTGAATTAGGCATTGAAATGCAGCCTTTTTGTGAAAATATATATTTACTGCAGTCCTACAGAGTTTCAGGCCCTGTGAGATACCACCTCTAAATACAGGGGATTGAATTAGGCATTTGAAATACAGCCATTTGAAATGCAGCCTTTTTGTGCAAAGATATATTTACTGCATGCCTACAGAGGTTCAGGCCCTCTGAGATACTACCTCTACATACAGGGGTTTGAATTAGGCATTTTAAATACAGCCATTTGAAATACAGCCTTTTTGTGCAAAGATATATTTACTTCAGGCCTACAGAGGTTCAGGCCCTGTGAGATACCACCTCTACATACAGGGGTTTGAATTAGGCATTGCAAATACAGCCATTTTGTGCAAAGATATATTTACTTCAGGCCTACAGAGGTTCAGGCCCTCTGATATACCACCTCTACATACAGGGGTTTGAATTAGGCATTTGAAATACAGCCATTTGAAATAAAGACATTTTGTGCAAATATATATTTACTGCAGGCCTACAGAGTTTCAGGCCCTGTGAGATACCACCCTTTAAATACAGGGGATTGAATTAGGCATTTGAAATAGAGCCATTTAAAATACAGCCATTCTGTGCAAAGATATATTTACTTCAGGCCTACACTGGTTCAAGCTCTGTGAGATACCACCTCTACATACAGGGGTTTGAATTAGGCATTTGAAATACAGCCATTTTGTGCAAATATATATTTACTTCAGGCCTACAGAGGTTCAGGCCCTGTGAGATACCACCTCTAAATACAGGGGTTTGAATTGGGCATTGTAAATACAGCCATTTGAAATACAGCCATTTTGTGCAAAGATATATTTACTGCAGGCCTACAGAGGTTCAGGCCCTCTGAGATACCACCTCTACATACAGGGGTTTGAATTAAGCATTTGAAATACAGCCATTTGAAATACAGCCTTTTTGTGCAAAGATATATTTACTTCAGGCCTACAGAGGTTCAGGCCCTATGAGATACCACCTCTACATACAGGGGTTTGAATTAGGCATTGCAAATACAGCCATTTTGTGCAAAGATATATTTACTGCAGACCTACAGAGGTTCAGGTCCTGTGAGATACCACCTCTACATACAGGGGTTTGAATTAGGCATTTGAAATACAGCCATTTGAAATAAAGACATTTTGTGCAAAGATATATTTACTGCAGTCCTACAGAGTTTCAGGCCCTGTGAGATACCACCTCTAAATACAGAGGATTGAATTAGGCATTTGAAATAGAGCCATTTAAAATACAGCCATTTTGTGCAAAGATATATTTACTTCAGACCTACACTGGTTCAGGCCCTGTGAGATACTACCTCTACATACAGGGGTTTGAATTAGGCATTTGAAATACAGCCATTTTGTGCAAAGATATATTTACTGCAGGCCTACAGAGGTTCAGGCCCTCTGAGATACCACCTCTACATACAGGGGTTTGAATTTAGCATTTGAAATACAGCCTTTTTGTGCAAAGATATATTTACTGCAGGCCTACAGAGGTTCAGGCCCTCTGAGATACCTCCTCTACATACAGGGGTTTGAATTAGGCATTTGAAATACAGCGATTTTGTGCAAAGATATATACATATTTTTTATTTTTATTTTTTTTATTTTTTTATTTTCAAAAATAAATTGAGATCTACAATATTCCAATGCAATATCAAAAAGCAGTACAATACAGCATATTCTTATCTTGTATTAAATCTCCCTCTTATTTTATACCCTTCCACCCATCCCTCCAACCCCCTTTTTTCTGTTTTTTCCGCGGAGCTACCGTCATCGCCTCTAATGTAGTCATTTCCAATTACCCCATATCCGCAGCCAAGCTGCCTTTTTTCCCACTATTTGGGCAAGACTGTATTCATACAGCTTGACCCTGTTCATGGAAATTAGGATATTTAGTGGAACCCCAATGTTTAACTATTATTATTTTTGCCAAGGTGATGCCCCGAAGCCAAAGTAGTTGCTCAGTTTTATTTTTATCTGTCTCTGGGAAGGTACCCAGAATCGCATAATCGATGCGTACTTTGTATTTCATGGGGGAACTATTCTGCAGTTTCCAAAATATTTTAATCCAGTAATCTTTATCCCCGGGCATTACCACAGCAAATGTTTGTACTCTCCTCTGACTTTGTTACATTTATAGCAGTTCTGTTCTCTGTCTTTATAAACAATGTGCAATAGAGCTGGTGTGTAATAGAGACGGTGTATGATTTTCAAAAGAATCCACGTATGGGCAGGGGAGACCGTGGATCTTTTAATATTTTTATAAACAATGTTCCACGGAATGGGTTCCACATTCTGCAGATCTTTTTCCCATTTAGCCTCAGCTCTAAATGTGATCGATTTTGTGTATTCATATTTTAACTTTGCATAGATGTGCGATATCACGGATGTGTTTAATTTCATGTCGTGACAGAAATCTAGAAAGGTGTTACGTGCGATATTTAAATAGTTCTTATTTTCCATGTAGTGTATAGCGTGTCGTAGCTGTTCATATCGAAATTTATCAATGAATCTTTGTGTGGTGTCAGGGAGGATTTCGTTTAGAGGCTTAATCTGTCCTTTATCAAAAACCTGTAAAGTAAAAGATATCCCCTGTTTTTCCCAATATTCAACATCACCCAGTTGCCTAACTTGTGGTAAATGTGCGTTCCCCCACAAGGGGGTGTACTGAACTGCTTGGGATATTCCAGCCATACGTCTGACTTGTTGCCAAATGTACCCAAGCATACTACTAAACGGGTTTGTTATTGTTTTCTTCTCAATGGGACCCTTTTCGAGGATGGAGAAAAGATCCTCCCAAAGTCCACAGTGCTCCCCAAAAATAAGCCGTATACATTTATTCTTTTGATTCCTCACGTACCATCTCAACTGTGCAGCCACATAGTATCCTTTTAAAAAAGGGACAGAGATCCCACCCTCTTCTTTATACAAGTATTGTAATTTAATTCTAACTCGTTTGCGCCCCCATATTAATTCATTGAAAAGGGTCTCCAATTTATTAAAAAACATATCTTCTACTGTTATTGGGCTTGCGTTTAGTACATATAGTAACATTGGCAATAATGTCATTTTTATAAGGGCTATACGGTTGATTTGTGACAGGGGGAGTTTTAACCATGTTCTAATTTTTTCCTTAACTTTAACTATTATTGGGAGTATATTCAGTTTCTTATAATATCCCAGTTTGGTCCCAATGTGGAAGCCCAGATATAGTACAGATTCTGATGGGGTCAGTGTACTAACCCAAAAGTTATAACCCGATGGAACAGTTTATCTCATATCCAGATAAACATCTAAATTCGTCCACGCTTTCCATAACCCTGGGCAAGTTCCTATACCCTCTCCCCCAAAAAAGTAGAGTATCGTCCGCATACAGACTTATTTTGTCGGCTTCTCCCTCACATCCAAAGCCCTGTATTTCTTCATCTGCTCTGATTTTGCATGCCATTGGCTCCAGGAACAGTGAAAAGAGTAAAGGGGAGATGGAAAAGCCCTGAAGCGTTCCTCGGGTCAATGGGAAAGGGGAAGAGTATTCCCCATTAACTCGAACCCTGGATACCGGGTTTTGATACAGAATGCAAACCCATCAGGATAAATATTCACCTATCGTCACCCGTGACATCACTCTCCAGAGGAAGGGTCACTCCACCCTGTCGAACGCCTTAGCCGCGTCAAGAGACAGGATGGAGCAGTCCTCCCCATCCCCCATCTGAATATTCAGGAAGGCTCTCCTTACATTATCCTGTATATTCCTTTTAGGAATGAACCCAGTTTGGTCCACATGGACAACTTTGTGAATGACGACTTTTAACCCCTTAAGGACACAGGGCGTACAGGTACGCCCTTGTGCCCTGGTACTTAAGGACACAGGGCGTACATGTACGCCCTGTGCATTTTCGATCACTGCCGTGCGGCTGGCAGTGATCGGAACCCGGTGCCTGCTCAAATCATTGAGCAGGCACCTAGGCTAAATGCGCGGGGGGGTCCCGTGACCCCCCCATGTCGGCGATCGCGGCAAACCGCAGGTCAATTCAGACCTGCGGTTTGCTGCGATTTCTGCAGTTTCTGATCCCCGCGGTCCCTGACCGCGGGGATCAGAAACTTTTGCATTTGTAAAATATAAATGTATCCCTCCCCCCTGCACCCCTTAGTGATTTTTGCCCGGTGGGAGGTGCAGGGGGAGGGTTGCGGGCGGTGCGGGCGGTGCGGGAGGCGGGCGGTGCGGTAGGCGGGATCGCGATCCCCCGCCCGCCTCCCATTGCGTAATCGTTGGCGTCTAGTGGGTTATACCAGGGTGCCAGCACATTGCCTTGTATAAACACCCTTGTATAAACGGCTGACATCGGTGATGCGATGTCAGCCGTTTAACCCTTTCCATACAGCGGTCCGTACGGACCGCTGTATGGAAAAGGTTAACAGTAAGAGGGAGCTCCCTCCCTCTCCGATCGGGGGGCTGCTGTGCCTTTGCAGCCCCCCGATGGGAGAGGGAGAGAGCTCCCAGGCAGCCCCCCCAAGCCCCGTCCTTACCCTTCCCCGTCTGCGAAGTTCTGGCCACTACTGAGCAGACGGGGAAGGTTCCCATGACAACAGGACGCCTTCTCAGGCGTCCTGCTGTCCATGGTTCTGAACAGATCTGTGCTGAAAGCATAGATCTGTTCAGTGTAAGTAAAATACAGTTACAGATACCTATATAGGTTCTGTACTGTATTTTACAGACATCAGACCCACTGGATCTTCAAGAACCAAGTGGGTCTGGGTCAAAAAAAAAGTGAAAAAAGTGAAAAATAAAGTAAAAATCAAAAAACACATTTATCACTGATTAAAAATGAAAAAAATAAAATTCCCTACACATGTTTGGTATCGCCGCGTCCGTAACGACCTGATCTATAAAACGGTCATGTTACTTTACCCGAACGGTGAACGCCATAAAAATAAAAAATTAAAAACTATGATGAAATTGGAATTTTGCCCACCTTACTTCCCAAAAAAAGGTAATAAAAGTGATCAAAAAAGTCGCATCTACGCCAAAATTGTAACAATCAAACCGTTATCTCATCCCGCAAAAATCATACCCTACCCAAGATAATCGCCCAAAAACTGAAAAAGTTATGGCTCTTAGACTATGGAAACACTAAAACATGATTTATTTTGTTTCAAAAATGAAATCATTGTGTAAAACTTACATAAAAAAAAAAGTATACATATTAGGTATCGCCGCGTCCGTATTGAACGGCTCTATAAAAATATCACATGAACTAACCCCTCAGATGACCACCGTAAAAAAATTAAAATAAAAACGGTGTAAAAAAAGCCATTTTTTGTCATCTTCCGTCACAAAAAGTGTAATAGCAAGCAATCAAAAAGTCATGTGCACCCCAAAATAGTGCCAATCAAACCGTCATCTCATCCCACAAAAAATGAGACCCTACTTAAGATAATCGCCCAAAAATTTAAAAAACTATGGCTCTTAGACTATGGAGACACTAAAACATTTTTTTTGTTTTAAAAATGAAATTATTGTGTAAAACGTACATAAATAAAAAAAATTGTATACATATTGGGTATCACCGCGTCCGTGACAACCTGCTCTTTAAAATTACGTCATGATCTAACCTGTCAGATGAATGGTGTAAATAACAAAAAAAAAAAACGGTGCCAAAAAAGCAATTTCTTGTTACCTTGCCGCACAAAAAGTGTAATATAGAGCAACCAAAAATCATATGTACCCTAAACTTGTACCAACAAAACTGCCACCCTATCCCGTAGTTTCTAAAATGGGGTCACTTTTTTGGAGTTTCTACTCTAGGGGTGCATCAGGGGGCTTCAAATGGGACATGGTGTCAAAAAAACCAGTCCAGCAAAATCTGCCTTCCAAAAACCGTATGGCATTCCTTTCCTTCTGCGCCCTGTCGTGTGCCCGTACAGCGGTTTACGACCACATATGGGGTGTTTCTGTAAACTACAGAATCAGGGCCATAAATAATGAGTTTTGTTTGGCTGTTAACCCTTGCTTTGTAACTGGAAAAAAAATATTAAAATGGAAAATCTGCCAAAAAAGTGAAATTTTGAAATTGTATCTCTATTTTCCATTAAATCTTGTGCAACACCTAAAGGGTTGACAAAGTTTGTGAAATCAGTTTTGAATACCTTGAGGGGTGTAGTTTCTTAGATGGGGTCACTTTTTTGGAGTTTCTACTCTAGGGGTGCATCAGGGGGGCTTCAAATGGGACATGGTGTAAAAAAACTGTCCAGCAAAATCTGGCTTCCAAAAACCATACGGCGCACCTTTCCCTCTACGCCCTGCCGTGTGCCCGTACAGCAGTTTACGGCCACATATTGGGTGTTTCTGTAAACTACAGAATCAGGGCCATGAATAATGAGTTTTGTTTGGCTGTTAACCCTTGCTTTGTAACTGGAAAAAAAATATTAAAATGGAAAATCTGCCAAAAAAAGTGAAATTTTGAAATTGTATCTCTATTTTCCATTAAATCTTGTGCAACACCTAAAGGGTTGACAAAGTTTGTGAAATCAGTTTTGAATACCTTGAGGGGTGTAGTTTCTTAGATGGGGTCACTTTTTTGGAGTTTCTACTCTAGGGGTGCATCAGGGGGGCTTCAAATGGGACATGGTGTAAAAAAAACTGTCCAGCAAAATCTGGCTTCCAAAAACCATACGGCGCACCTTTCCCTCTACGCCCTGCCGTGTGCCCGTACAGCAGTTTACGGCCACATATTGGGTGTTTCTGTAAACTACAGAATCAGGGCCATGAATAATGAGTTTTGTTTGGCTGTTAACCCTTGCTTTGTAACTGGAAAAAAAATATTAAAATGGAAAATCTGCCAAAAAAAGTGAAATTTTGAAATTGTATCTCTATTTTCCATTAAATCTTGTGCAACACCTAAAGGGTTAACAAAGTTTGTAAAATCAGTTTTGAATACCTTGAGGGGTGTAGTTTCTTAGATGGGGTCACTTTTATGGAGTTTCTACTCTAGGGGTGCATCAGGGGGGCTTCAAATGGGACATGGTTTCAAAAAAACTGTCCAGCAAAACATGCCTTCCAAAAACCAAACGGCGCACCTTTCACTCTACGCCCCGCTGTGTGGCCGTACAGTAGTTTACGGCCACATATGGCGTGTTTCTGTAAACGGCAGAGTCAGGGCCATAAAGATACAGTCTTGTTTGGCTGTTAACCCTTGCTTTGTTAGTGGAAAAAATGGGTTAAAATGGAAAATTAGGCAAAAAAATGAAATTCTCAAATTTCACCCCCATTTGCCAATAACTCTTGTGCAACACCTAAAGGGTTAACAAAGTTTGTAAAATCAGTTTTGAATACCTTAAGGGGTGTAGTTTCTTAGATGGGGTCACTTTTATGGAGTTTCTACTCTAGGGGTGCATCAGCGGGCTTCAAATGGGACATGGTGTCAAAAAACCAGTCCAGCAAAACATGCCTTCCAAAAACCAAACGGCGCACCTTTCACTCTACGCCCCGCTGTGTGGCCGTACAGTAGTTTACGGCCACATATGGGGTGTTTCTGTAAACGGCAGAGTCAGGGCAATAAAGATACAGTCTTGTTTGGCTGTTAACCCTTGCTTTGTTAGTGGAAAAAATTGGTTAAAATGGAAAATTAGGCAATAAAATGAAATTCTCAAATTTCATCCCCATTTGCCAATGACTCCTGTGCAACACCTAAAGGGTTAACAAAGTTTGTAAAATCAGTTTTGAATACCTTGAGGGGTGTAGTTTATAGAATGGGGTAATTTTTGGGTGGTTTCTATTATGTAAGCCTCGCAAAGTGACTTCAGAGCTGTAGTATTCCCTAAAAATTGGGTTTTTGTAAATTTCTGAAAAATTTCAAGATTTGCTTCTAAACTTCTAAGCCTTGTAACATCCCCAAAAAATAAAATATCATTCCCAAAATAATTCAAACATGAAGTAGACATATGGGGAATGTAAAGTCATCACAATTTTTAAGGGTATTACTATGTATTACAGAAGTAGAGAAACTGAAACTTTGAAATTTGCTAATTTTTCCCAATTTTTGGTAAATTTGACATTTTTTTATGCAAAAAAAAATATTTTTTTTAACTTTATTTTACCAGTGTCATGAAGTACAATATGTGACGAAAAAACAATCTCAGAATGGCCTGGATAAGTCAAAGCGTTTTAAAGTTATCATCACTTAAAGTGACACTGGTCAGATTTTCAAAAAATGGCCTGGTCCTAAGGTGTAAAAAGGCTGTGTCCCTAAGGGGTTAATCTGTTGGCCAACAGTTTTGCAAGGATTTTATAATCTGTGTTCAACAGAGAGATGGGACGATAAGATGTAACTAACAACGGGTCTTTCCCCTTTTTGGGGATTAATGTGATGGTTGCTTCCATCCATGAGGGAGGTAGAGAGCCCAATATCCATGATTGGTTTAATACTTCCAACATTTGGGGGAGAATAATTCCCTCATGTTTTCGGTATACTTCGAATGGGAGACCATCCAACCCTGGGGACGTAATACCCTTGATGGATTTTAGCGTAGTTTGTAACTCACTCAGTTGGATCGGTCTATTCAACCAGTCAATATCTTGTTTGTCAAATTCCGGAATCTTAATGTTATCTAGGTATTGATCTATTTTTCCTCCCTGATCTATGGGCCCAGCCTGGTATAGCACAGAGAAATATCGAGTATATTCCCCTAGGATATCATCAGGGTCTCTTAAAATGTCTCCTGCCTCTGTCCTAATTCCCATAATATTGTTACTCCCCCTTTGATTTTTTACTATTGTGAATAGTAATAATCTACTTGGTTTGCCGGATTCGCTAAAGGTCCTCAGCCCCGAGAAGAACATTTTTTATTCTGTGCTTTTTTAATATAGATATTGTTTATATTCGTCTCGCACTTTTTTAAATTGAAGTTGTTTTTTTGGGGTGTTTAACTGAGTGATCTCATTCATTATCTGGTTGAGCGTACCTTCTATTTCTTTTTGAGTTTGAACAAAGAAGTTTTTCTGTTTCCTAATTTGGTGTGAGTATGAACCTCGAAGTTATGCCTTAAGCAAATCCCAAACCATGTGGATGTGTGTTGAATTAATATTGTCACTCCAGAAGAATTTAATTTCTTCATTAATCTTATCCACATCCCTTATTAGTGTTATCCAATGGGGGTTAAGTTTAAAAATTCTATTTTTATTTGGTTTATTATAGCTATCCAATATTACCGTAACCGGGGAATGGTCGGAGATACCGTGACTTTCATAATTCATTTTTTTAACCCTGTTGATGAGAATACTTGCTTATTTCCATAGAGGGATCGCCATATATCGACCAATGTCATTTCTTTACACATTCTAAATAGTAAAGTGCTTGGGCTGGTGTTTTGTTCATAATTAGTTATGGTGGATATCCTATCTATTTTAATGTCCATGACCGAGTTGAAGTCGCCCACCACCAGCACCGGGCACTCCTCTCGTGCTGAAATATAATCCATCAGTTTACATAACACATTTGTTGTAAAAGGGGGTGGAATGTATACAAAAGCGATTATACTCCTTTGACCCTGCCACTGACAATGAAGAAAAATGTACCGACCCTCTTGATCAATTAGTTGTTCTATTGGGACATAGTCTACTTGTCTATGGACGTAGACACTAATTCCACGGGAGTATGTGGAATAACAGGAATGGTATTCATGAGAGGCCCATCTCCTTCCGCCAAGCGCTGCCACTTTTTCACCTGATAGGTGTGTTTCTAACAAGGCAACTATAGCTGGTAGATGTCTAGAAACAAGGTCAAACACTCCACACCTCTTAGTTTTATCTTTTTTTTTTTTTATCCAACATTTTATTTTTTATTTTTTTCTCCCTGAATTTAAGACAGCGCTAGGCGGAAAGGCAGGGGCACCCCCAACGACACACCTTCAATACCTCAATGGTTCCCCGCAGGAAAAAAAATAAAACTCCCTACCTCTACTCCCATACTGACCTACTCCCCCCTGTATTTCTGCGAGTAAATTATTTAATGCCCTTAGAGTCTATCCAATCAGCTGCATCGCTTGGATTAGAAAATAATTGAACTGTTTCTTTATAGATAACCCGTAATTTTGCGGGATACATCATGGAATATTTTAATTGGGTTTGTATCAGTCTCTTCTTTATATTCTCTTCTTTTGTCTTGCGTAATTTTTGAAAAGTCCGAGTATATCTCTATGTTGGCATCATTGTATTTCACCATCTGTTGATCCCGATCTCTTGAGGAAACCATTTTAATTAACAGTGGTCTTGGTGCTAGTTTTCTCATTGGGATACGGTGTGCTCTCTCCACTGTATGTGATGGAGCTGCTTCTACGGATGCTACGTTGTCTGATAACCATTTTTGAATGAAACCTGTTGGGTCATCTCTTTCTACTCCTTCCGGGAAGCCCACTAGTTTGAGATTATTTCTCCAGGACCTGTCCTCCAGATCCGCCATTTTTTCCTTCACTGCCTTATTATCACTCTCTACTATTTCAATCCTATTTTTTATCCGATTGGTATCTTTTTGCATTTCTGTAATCTGCATTTCGTACTCTTTTATACGTTGCCTCATTATATTTAAGTTGTCTCGGCTTACTGAGATATCAGTCTGCACTGCTGCCACTGTGGTTGTCAGGGTGTTTAATGATTGGTTAGTTGTTTTAACTGCCTCCAATATGCCTGCTAATTTAAGATCAATATTACTCATCTGGTTGTCTGCTTCTAATGCCCTGTTTTGTCCTGCCCTGTTTGGCAGATTTTCAGTATGGTCATAGTCCTCCATCGGCAATAGCTGTTTCTGATTGCTTCTCGTCTTATTTAGTGGGGGTGGAGATTTGAGATATTTATCTAGCTGCGTCATGGTGATCCGTGCTGTACCACCTTTTGGTGAAGAACCTCCCATCAACTTTCTATTTTGTAGTTTAGGTGCCATTTTTATTTTTTTTATTTTTTCACCCTCTCCTCCTTTTCTTCTGTTACGAAGTTACTTTCAAACTTTGTATTGTGCAAAAGTACGTAAATCCCTGTATTTCTGAGCAAACATATATCTTATATGTCTTATAATATGTCTTATAATACAAACAAGTAAAACAGGGGTCTCCTGGTTTTTCCGGGTTCAAAGTAGGGTGGTCCGGGTATCTTCAGCGCGGCCCGCCTGTGTTGTTTAACGGCCGTTGCCTACTCACTGAGTAGTAGACCGGTGCGGCCGCGTGGGATTCTGAGGTTCGGGAGTCAGAGGAATAAATGGAGCGGCGTCTTGCGGCAGAGCAGGACCGTGTTAGTATGGTACCCCGGGCATAACTTCACCATTGGGTGGCCCCCAAAGCTTCAGGGCAACTCAGCAGGTAAGGCTGCTGGCACAAAAAGAAAAAAAAAGGAAAAAGGAGACGTGACCGCTCTCAGTTGCGGCTCAGGGCAAACATGGAAAGCTCAGTAGGTAAGGCAGCGTAAAAAATGGAGCATCCGCTCTCAGTCTCAGGCAGACTAAGCCTCCAAGAGCACATGGACTAACAGAGGGAACGCTCTCGGTACAGCACACAGAGCCAGCGCCGACTTCCAACCTCTGAAGCTCGGCGGGCAAAGCGGCAGCACCCTATGTGAAGTACAGTTCGTCCAGCAGACTCGAGACTCGGCAGGTACGGCAGCGTCTCAACGGGCATTCACACAGCTCTGCAGCGTGTCCAGGACAGCATGTCTGCGCTGCATCAGGGGCCGTAGCTAGAGTCGGCGTTGGGGGCCGGGGGACCGCAGCATGCCCATAACGTCATGCCGCTACGCCACCTCATGTGTCCAAAAGATGTATGTACTGCAGGCCTACAGAGGTTCAGGCCCTGTGAGATACCACCTCTACATACATTTGAAATACAGCCTTTTTGTGCAAAGATATATTTACTTCAGGCCTACAGAGGTTAAGGCCCTGGTACATGGATTGCAGGATAAAACTTACCAGGAAAGATTAAAGGACCTTAACATGTATAGCTTGGAAGAAAGACGAGACAGAGGGGATATGATAGAAACTTTTAAATACATAAAGGGAATCAACAAGGTAAAAGAGGAGAGAATATTTAAAAGAAGAAAAACTGCTACGAGGACATAGATTTAAATTAGAGGGGCAAAGGTTTAAAAGTATAATCAGGAAGTATTACTTTACTGAGAGAGTAGTTGATGTATGAAATAGCCTTCCTGCAGAAGTGGTAGCTGCAAATACAGTGGAGGAGTTTAAGCATGCATGGGATAGGCATAAGGCCATCCTTCATATAAGATAGGGCCAGGGGCTATCCATAGTATTTAGTATATTGGGCAGACTAGATGGGCCAAATGGTTCTTATCTGCCGACACATTCTATGTTTCTAATACAACCATTTTGTGCAAATATATATTTACTTCAGGCCTACAGAGGTTCAGGCCCTCTGAGATACTACTTCTACATACAGGGGTTTGAATTAGGCATTTGATATACAGCCATTTGAAATAAAGACATTTTGTGCAAATATATATTTACTACAGTCCTACAGAGTTTCAGGCCCTGTGAGATACCACCTCTAAATGCAGGGGATTTAATTAGGCATTTGAAATAGAGCCATTTAAAATACAGCCATTTTGAGTAAAGATATATTTACTGCAGACCTACACTGGTTCAGGCCCTGTGAGATACCACCTCTACATACAGGGGTTTGAATTAGGCATTTAAAAAACTGTCATTTGAAATACAGCCTTTTTGTGCAAATATATATTTACTGCAGGCCTACACTAGTTCAGGCCCTGTGAGATACTAACTCTACATACAGGGGTTTGAAATACAGCCATTTGAAATACAGCCTTTTTGTGCAAAGATATATTTACTTCAGGCCTACAGAGGTTCGGCCCTGTGAGATACCACCTCTACATACAGGGGTTTGAATTGGGCATTTGAAATACAGCCATTTTGTGCAAAGATATATTTACTGCAGGCCTACAGAGGTTCAGGCCCTCTCAGATACAACCTCTACATACAGAGGTTTGAATTAGGAATTTTAAATACAGCCATTTGAAATACAGCCATTTTGTGCAAAGATATATTTACTGCAGGCCTACAGAGGTTCAGGCCCAGTGAGATACCACCTCTACATACAGGGGTTTGAATTAGGCATTTGAAATACAGTCATTTGAAATGCAGCCATTTTGTGCAAATATATATTTACTTCAGGCCTACAAAGGTTCAGGCCTTCTGAGATACCACCTCTACATACAGGGATTTGAATTTTAAATACAGCCATTTGAAATACAGCCATTTTGTGCAAAGATATATTTACTGCAGGCCTACACTGGTTCAGGACCTGTGAGATACTACCTCTACATACAGGGGTTTGAATTAGGCATTTGAAATACAGCCATTCGAAATACAGTCTTTTTGTGCAAAGATATATTTACTGCAGGCCTACAGAGGTTCAGGCCCTGTGAGATACCACCTCTACATACAGGGGTTTGAATTGGGCATTGCAAATACAGCCATTTGAAATACAGCCATTTTGTGCAAAGATATATTTACTGCAGGCCTACAGAGGTTCAGGCCCTCTGAGATACCACCTCTACATACAGGGGTTTAAATTAGGCATTTGAAATGCAGCCATTTGAAATACAGACTTTTTGTGCAAAGATGTGTTTACTGCAGGCCTACAGAGGTTCAGGCCCTGAGAGATACTACCTCTACATACAGGGGTTTGAATTAGGCATTTGAAATACAGCCATTTTGTGCAAAGATATATTTACTGCAGGCCTACACTGGTTCAGGCCCTGTGAGATACCACCTCTACATACAGGGGTTTGAATTAGGCATTTTAAATACAGCCATTTGAAATACAGCCTTTTTGTGCAAAGATATATTTACGTCAGTCCTTCAGAGGTTCAGTCCCTCTGAGACACTACCTCTACATACAGGGGCTTGAATTAGGCATTTGAAATACAGCCAGTTGAAATACAGCCATTGTTTGCAAGTATATATTTACTGCAGGCCTAAAGAGGTTCAGGCCTACTGAGATACTACCTTTACATATAGGGGTTTAAATTGGGCATTTGAAATACAGCCATTTGAAATACAGCCATTTTGTGCAAAGATATATTTACGGCAGGCCTACACTGGTTCAGGCCCTGTGAGATACTACCTCTACATACAGGGGTTTGAATTAGGCCTTTGAAATACAGCTATTCGAAATACAGCTTTTTTGTGCAAAGATATATTTACTTCAGGCCTAAAGAGGTTCAGGCCCTCTGAGATACTAACTCTACATACAGGGGTTTGAATTAGGCCTTTGAAATACAGCTATTCGAAATACAGCTTTTTTGTGCAAAGATATATTTACTTCAGGCCTAAAGAGGTTCAGGCCCTCTGAGATACTAACTCTACATACAGGGGTTTGAATTAGGCATTTGAAATACAGCCTTTTTGTGCTAAGATATATTTACCTCAGGCCTACAGAGGTTTAGGCCCTCTGAGATACTACCTCTCAATACTGGGGTTTAAATTAGGCATTTGAAATACAGCCATTTTGGGCAAAAAAACTTTTATTGAGGCCTAGTCTGCTTCAGGCCATGTGAGATACACCCTTTACATACTGTCGTTCTATTCCACTGTTAATTAAACACCCATTTAGGGCAAGATCCTAAATGTAAAAAATATGAGAGCGTCAAAAAAGGGATGTGGCCCAGGTCGTGGTGCTGCTGGTGGAGCTCCTGTTGCAGGGAAAGGACCTGGTCGATCTTTGCCAGCTACACGCACAAGTGAAACCCCTTCCTCAGGTGCGAGTAGGCGACAAAACCTGCAGGGGTATTTAGTCGGGCCTAATGCTGCTCTACGAATGGTGAGGCCTGAACAAGTGCAGGCGATAGTAGATTGGGTTGCTGACAGTGGATCCAGTTCCTTCACATTGTCTACCACCCAGTCTCCTGCTGAAAGACCACAGTTGGAACCTGCAGCCGATGTCCATCAGTCTTTCACCTTAGCCCCTTGGAAATCAGCCAAGCAGTCTGAGCCCCAAATCATGCAGCAGTCTGTTCTGCTTTTTGATGACTTTGTTATCAGGGTTTCCCAGGGCCATCCACCTAGCCCTGCCCCAGAAGTGGAAGAGATTGAGTGCACCGATGCCCAACCACTTATTTTATAAGATGAGTACATGGGAGGACCATCGCAGCACGTCTCGGATGATGACGAAACACAGGTGCCAACTGCTGGGGCTTTTGAAAGTGTAAAGACCGACAAGGAAGTCAGGGGTGAAGACTGGGTGGAAGATGATGTGGAGGACGATGAGGTCCTCGACCCCACATTGAATCAAGGTCATGCGAGTGACCGATGTCATTCGGAGGAAGAGGTGGTGGTCGCACAGAGCCACCAGCACAGCAGAAGAGGGAGCAGGGTGCAAAAGGAGAGCGGCCATCCTATAGACAGTACGCCTCCTACTGCCCACCGCAGCAAGAGACCGAGTACACCAAAGCCAGCTCCAAGGAGTTCCCTGGCGTGGCAGTTCTTCAGGCAATGTGCTGAAGTCAAGACACGAGTGGTTTGCATGCTTTGCAATCAGAGCCTGAAGCGAGGCATAAAGTTCTCAACCTGAGCACAATCTGCATGACACAGCATTTAAGTGCAAAGCACGAGCTGCAGTGGAGTAGACACCTCAAAAACCAAGAAAGGTCTCTGGCTCCTCCTGCTTCCTCTTCTGCTGCAGTCGTAGCCTTTTCATCCACCTCGATCCCTAGCCCTGAATGCCAGCATTTCTAAAATCTGGCCTTTGAAATGCTGTCATTCCGTCTGGTGGAGACGGATCGTTATGGCGGCGGCTGTCCCACAGTACATCGTGCCCAGCCGCCACTACTTTTCAAGACGGGCCATCCCTTCCCTGCACAACCAAGTAGGGGTAAAATCAGGTGTACACTGCGCAATGCCATCTGTGGTAAGGTGCACCTGACTATGGATACGTGGACCAGTAAGCGCGGTCAGGGCCGTTATATCTCCATAACAGCACACTGGGTAAATGCAGTGGCGGCTGGGCCTGAGGCAGATAGCAGTTTGGCGCATGTCCTTCCACCAGCGAGGATTGCAGGGCGCTTCAGTTTGCCTACTGTTGCTTCCTCCCCCTACTCTGCTTCCTTATCCTCTACCAGCTCCTCATCGGGTCAGCGTAACACCTTCACCACCAACTTCAGCACAGCCAGGGGTAAACGACAGCAGGCAGTTTTAACACTCATCTGTTTGGGGGACAAACCCCACACCGCGCTGGAGCTGTAGACGGGCCTTGAACAACAGACCGAAGACCTGCTGGTGTGCAATAATGGCCGAAATCCCCTAGCAGCTCTGGAACTAGGCGGTTTGACGCACATCCCTTGCCAGGTGCATGTGCTGAATTTGGTGGTGCAGAGATTCCTTAAAAATTACCCAGATATGTCAGAGCTGCTGCATAAAGTGCGGGCCGTCTATGCGCGCTTTCGGCGTTCTCACCCTGCTGCTGCTCACCTGTCAGCACTGCAGCGTAGCTTTAGCCTTCCTGCTCACCGCCTCATATGCGACGTGCACACAAGGTGGAACTCCTCCTTGCACATGCTGGCCAGACTGTGCGAGCAGCAGCAGGCGATAGTGGAGTTTCAGCTGCAGCAGGCACGAGTGAGTCGCTCGGTGGAACAGCATCACTTCACCACTAATGACTGGGCCTCCATGTGAGACCTGTGTTTCTTGTTGCGCTGTTTCGAGTACTCCACCAACATGGCCAGTGCCGATAACGTTACTATCCCACTTCTATGTCTCCTTGGAAAAATGCTCCTGGCAATGATGGAAGAAGATGTGGCACAGGAGGAGGAGGAGGAAGAGGGATCATTTGCATCCGAGGGTGGGTTCCTCAGAAGGCAGGGTTAGCATGTCCGAAATGTGGAAAAGCTTTGTCAGCATGCCACAACAACCAGCACCACCAGCTGATATGGAACGTCTTAGCAGGAGGCAGCATTTCACCAACATGGTTGAGCAGTATGTGTGAACACGCCTACACGTACTGAATGACGGGTCTGCCCCCTTCAACTTCTGGGTCTCCAAATTGGGCACATGGCCTGGGCTTGACCTTTACTCCTTGGAGGTGCTGGCCTGCTCTGCAGCCAGTGTATTATCTGAACGTGTGTTTAGCACGGCAGGGGGCGTCATCACAGACAAGTGCAGCAGCCTGTCCACAGCCAATGTGGACAAGCTCACGTTCATTAAAATGAACCAGGTATGGATCCCTCAGGACTTGTCCATACCTTGTGCAGAATAGACATGTATACCGGCACTAAGAAGCCATTGTTATACTGCAGTGCAATTGCTCATGTTTGTATTTTGGATTATTCACACTCTTTTGGAGTGTACCTTAATTTGACAAAAAAAATTAATACCAAAAACCTGTGTTGGCTATCTCATCCTCCTCCACCGCCGCTTCCACCTACTCCGCTGCGTCCACCACCTCCTTAAACTCCTACTCCATATGGACCTCATAAATCCATATATTTTTTTTGTACGTGTTTTATTTTATATCATTTCACTACTTTGTCATTTATATTTTAGGGTGAAATTCACCAATTTTGGTGGGTATAGTACCACTGCTATACCTAGTGGACCAGTAAAAAAATAAAAATAAAATTGTCAGTTAAATTTTATGTTGAAATAAAAAAAAAATTGGGTGTAGTAAACAAAAAAAATTGTCATTTTTTTTTTGGGTTAAATCATTTTTGGGTGTATAGTACCACTGCTATACCTAGTAGACAGGTTAAACAAAAAAAAAATTGTAATTTACTTTTTCCTGCTAAATTCACCAATTTTGGTTTAGATAGTACCACTGCTATACCTAAGTGGACCGTTATAAAAAAAAAATGGTCAGTTACATTTTATGGTGAAATTCACAAATTTTGGGGTGTATAGTACCACTGCTATATCTAGTAGAAAGGTTAAAAAATGAAATTGTCATTTACTTTTTAGGGTGAAATTAACCAATTTTTGGGTGTATAGTACCACTGCTATACCTAGTAGGCCAGTAAAAAATAAATAAATTGTCATTTACATTTTAGGGTGAAATTCACCAATTTTGGTGTGTATAGTACCACTGCTATACCTAGTGGAACGGTAATGAAAAATTAAAAAAAATTGTCAGTTACATTTTCTGGCGAAATAAACAAATTTTGGGGTGTTTAGTACCACTTCTATACCTAGTAGACAGGTTAAAAAATAAATAAATTGTCAGGTATATGTTCTTGTGAAATTCACAAATTTTTGGGTGTAATATACCCTCCTCTACCTAGTTGACAGCTTAATAAATTTCAATAATTTTTCTGTTACATTCTTGGGTTGACATTATACAATTTTAGACGTGAATAAACACCTGCTATGCATAGGTGACGGAATAAAATGTTATAAATTATTCAGTAATTAATGCTTGCATCCATTGAAACATTCAATGCTTAAACTTTGAAAAGTTGTCACACTTTTATGCTTTAATAATTTCTCCCATATTTCAACTCTAATTTTAAATTTGAAAAAATGGTTCCTCCCTTAAATTTGGTCTTTTTTTCTCACGCTCCCTCTCCGGCCTGGAACCCTGATTCCCCGCCACCCGTAATCACTATGGTAGGCACATAAAAGAACATCGAAAGTTGATAGAGCATATATCAAATTGGATCGTGAACATCACGGGGACGTGCGACATGGTGGGGCAGTACACGCCTACACAAACTGACTGACAGGGGTCAGCCCCTGCAACTTCTGGGTCTCCATATTGGGCACATGGCCTAAGCTTGCCCTTTACCCCTTGGAGGTGCTTGGCCTGCCCTGCAGCCAGTGTATTGTCTGGACGTGTGTTCAGCATGACTGGAGGGGGTGATCACAGGTTATATCTCCCAATGTTTTGGGATGTACCCGAATTTTAAAAATAAAATTTAAATCAAAAAAACAATGTAGGCTACCTCCTCCTCCACCACCGCTTCCACCGACAGCGCCACATCCACTACCTCCTCAACCTCCTACTCCATATGGACCTGGTCCTCCTAGATCAAGATTATTATTTTTTATTTTTACGTATTTTATGTTATTTAAAGTCATTTCCCTATCCACATTTGTTTGCAGAGCACCTGCCATGCTCTTAATGACATTTTGATGCCATTTGCAGCCATCTAGCCCTTTCCATGACATGTCTACTGCCATTTTAGCGTTCCAAAGTTCGGGTCCCCATTGACTTCAATGGGGTTCGGGATCAAGTTCGGGTCCCAAACTCGAACTTTTTTCCAAAGTTCGGCCGAACCCGCCGAACCCATACATCCAGGTGTCCGCTCAATTCTATTTACTACCTAATACTTAATACTTTACTACCTAATTCTAAATACTTTACTGCCTGTCCCCAGGTCCCCAGCCCAGGTGTTAGAGCAGGGGTGCACAACCTTTTCTGGTTGGGGGCCACGTTGTGAGCCTGAACCAATTCCAAGGGCCGAAAATAAAACTTAAAGAGGTATTACCAACTGAAATACTATTTTTATGGCATATTGAACATACAGTATGTATCATAAATGTCTAGTTACACTTCCAGGACTCCCATCTAATGGGAAAATACATGAAAGATACATGTGCGCAGCCACAAGACATAGACATACATGTTACCAGATGGTTGGGGGCCGCACAGAATGGTATTGAGGGCCGCAGGTTGTGCACCGCTGTGTTAGAGCCACTGACTGGCCATAGTCTAGAGCTTCAATTTGCATGTGGTCACGCCGGCTATTAGGCCATAGTGTCATAGTGACACTATGGCCTAATGGCCGGCGTGACCACATGCAAATTGACTGTCACTCTAAAAGAGTTCACTAAAATGGCCCTAGTCCAGCCCAGCACAATTCAAGTGGCCTTGCCAGCCTGCTATCAGTGAGTGACAGACTGTGGGGAAGGGGGTTTACCTTAAATTATCAAACCTGGTGTACCGAGACTGACCTATCTATTAACCCCTTTGGGACACAGCCTTATTTCACCTTAAGGACCAGGCCATTTTTTGCAAATCTGACCAGTGTCACTTGATGTGGTGATAACTTTAAAATGCTTTGACTTATCCAGGCCATTCTGAGATAGTTTTTTCGTCACATAATGTAATTCATATAATATTTTTAACAAACAATAAGATCCTACAGGAGGTTACCACGCTATTTTTAGCAAACAGAAAATTTTAATTGGTCTCTTGGACCTAGAGCGTGTGTCTGCAACCTCTCTGATAATATAACTTAAACTTAATCTTAAACTAAATCTTTATTAGAATCCTTAGATTACACAATTATATAATACTCTTAGGCTACTTTCACACTAGCGTTCGATCGGATCCGTTCTGAACGGATCCGATCATAATAATGCAGACGGAGGCTCCGTTCAGAATGGATCCGTCTGCATTATATTTAGAAAAAAAAAGCTAAGTGTGAAATTAGCCTGAGCGGATCCGTCCAGACTTTTACATTGAAAGTCTATGGGGGACGGATCCACTTGAAGATTGAGCCATATTGTGGCATCTTCAAACGGATCCGTCCCCATTGACTCACATTGTAAGTCTGGACGGATCCGCACTGCCAGGCGGACACCCGAACGCTGCAAGCAGCGTTCAGGTGTCCGCCTGCTGAGCGGAGCGGAGGCTGAACGCCGCCAGACTGATGCAGTCTGAGCGGATCCGCATCCATTCAGACTGCATAAGGGCTGGACGGAAGCGTTCGGGTCCGCTCGTGAGCCCCTTCAAACGGAGCTCACGAGCGGACAGCCGAACGCTAGTGTGAAAGTAGCCTTAGGGATGAACATTTAAAACTATCAGGTCTGGGTAGATTACAGGGTGAATGTATCTACTGCTGATGCATATTACACATGTGCATTCATGTATTCAACAGGGGGAGGGGGGCTGCACTCTGATGCTTTAATACTTTAATATAAGCCTCTAGCTACCCTTCCTGCCTAAAAACTATAGACCTGCTTTCCTACATGTTTCGCCGAACGATTCAGCACAGGTACTGAAAATTGGGGGCGAGGCTAGGGCATTTAAACCCTCGAATTGCTTTTTAACCAGTCAGATCCCTTTCCACATTCTGTGTATATGCACGTCACCCGGAAGGACCTTCCTATTGGCTCAGGCTCTGCTCCCATGGTGCGTCGCGGCCGAGGGCATCATCACGGTGCGTCGCGCATGCGTCATTCCGGCATATGCAGCCGTGCCCCATTGAGATTTTCTCTGTACGCGCGCATGCGCTGTTTCTATACTACTGTGGGCGCTCCATCGGGCACTTCTGCGCATGCTGCTCCTCAGTCACTGGGGTAAGCTGCGCCTGCGCCCGAGAATGGAATTCTGCATCGGGGGCCTAGGCTAATGTACGATATCAGCATGTGTATAATTAGGTCATATTTTCGCCATGTTGCTGCATCCCAGCCTTGAAAGCCCTAAGGGTACCCTCTATATTGATAAATCTCTGCATATATCGATGTTATCTATACCTCTTAATGGGTGCCCATCTCTAGCAGGTATATACATATATGTGTGTGAATTTATACAGTTGTCCTCAAAGATGCACTTTATTTCTTGGGCACTTTAAAAGGGATTTTAATTATTATTACTTGTGCATACTTATATGTCACTATCACTATTATTTTATTTTAATGGGATTTGCACCTCTCTACAGGTTTTAATGGTAATGACCTTCTACCCATGGATTCTATGGACCTACGGTTACGCCCCACACGCCGATGCCCTCAGCTATGGTCTGCGATATTCCCAGGTGAGTAATAACCCCATAAATAGCGGGACGACTGTCATTTTTTCACTCGACTGGCACTCCTGTAGATGCTTAGACAGTGGCGTCTCCTCACTTGTATTGAATATGCTAAAATGTTTCGACAGCCTTCTCCTCAATTCCTGAATAGTTTTCCCGATATACAGTTTGTCACACTCGCATTGTATACAGTAGACTACCCCCGTGCTTTTGCAGTTTATGAATTCACGTATTTTAAATATTCGACCATCTAGTGGATTCGCGAATAATTTTGGGCGTCTTCTATATGTGATACTGGGATTTTTTGGGAGTATCTGTCTGAGGTCTTTATCCATCCTAAGGATATGCCAGTGTCTTTTAAGGGCCTCTTACACCTTCCTATTGTGCACATCGAATGTGCCAATGCATCTCACAACTTTCCCTTCTTCCGTTTTTTTCTTATTCAGCAATTCATCTCTATCAGCGTCACAAGCTCTATTATAGGCTCGGTGCAGGACCTTCTTAGGATAGCCTCTCATGCGAAATCTGGAGTATAAGGTATTACTCTCTTTTTGGAAAGCCTCGTCATCTGAGCAATTTCGTCGGGCTCTCAAATATTGGCCCACGGGGATGCCTCTTTTCAGCGGCAAAGGATGGTGGCTTTGCCAATGTAAGAGGCTGTTTGATGACGTGGGTTTCCTATATATTTCGGTTTTAGTACCTCCTTTCCCATCCAATGGAGCCATGCCACAAGTGATGGTACCAGGGGTCACTGCCATACCACCGCCTTTTTTAGCACCGTGGATACAATTAAGAGACAGAGACAAGTGGGGCTACAATCAGCAGAAAATATAGAGAACATCAATATGCTACAAATCATTAATGTATCCGGAGTGAGTCTAGGACCCCAATATGAATCTCTGTTAAGTAAGGGTGTCTCTTTTACCCCGACCCCAGGATTCAATTGTTTTACCTGGGTTAAAGATGTAAATATTTTTGCCAGGAAGCTGGCATTACACAAAGAATATAAAGAAAAGGATAGACAAGACCCTGGTAGGAAAGAACGGGAAGCCCTGTCTGTCTTAGAAGAATTGTCCAGAGAGGGCCGAGGTGAAGTCAGCACCCCGGCAGCCCCTCTAACGGATCTGGGCCCGAAATCCAGATACACTCCTCCATTCTCGGGATATGCCAGTGTCGAGACCTTCGATAATGCAGTAACTAGAGATCTTGAAAAAATGAAGACACAAAAAAGCGATGTGGGCAATAATTTGACTCTGGAAGAGAAGGGAGTATTAGGAGACCTGACCAAAAAAGATGGAATAGTGATAAAGCCCTCCGACAAAGGGGGCAACATTGTTATAATGAAACAAGAAGACTATATAGATATGGTCATGAGACTGTTAAAAGACCAAAACACCTATAAAAAACTAGAGTCCATCCCACATTCAAGTTTAAATCAGAACTTGAGACTCTCTTAAAGACAGCCAAAGATGCGAACCTGATCTCTAAAGATGAATATAAGATCCTATTTAATGCACATCCCACAAATCCTACCTTCTACGCGTTATGGAAGGTGCACAAAAAACGGGACCCTATACCAGGCAGACCGATTGTGTCTGGAAACAAGAGCATGTGCGAAGGAATCAGCACGTATGTAGACCTAATCACAAGGCCCTTTGTCGAAACTCTCCCATCCTATATAAAAGATTCTCTGGATCTGGTCAAAAAACTAAAGGATATTGAAGTAGGCCCCAACACCCTGATAGCCAGCCTTGATGTCGACGCCCTTTACACAAGCATAGAACACGAAAAGGGGATACGAGCGGTTAAGCACTATCTGTATACTAAAGGGACACAATTCTATAAACACAATGATTTTGTCATTAATCTTTTATGTTTTTTACTCACCCACAATTATTTTATGTTTGACAGCACTTATTATTTGCAGACACATGGCACCGCAATGGGCACGGTTTGCGAACCTACTTTCGCTAACCTGTTCCTTGGGTGGTGGGAAGAGCAACACGTTTTCACTGAAGAGAATACACAGTACACAAATTTAATTTCTTTCTGGGGTCATTACATAGACGACATTATAATTTTCTGGGATGGCACGGTCAGGGAGTTTAAAGAATTTACTGATAATTTGAATATTAATCAACTAGGCCTCATTTTTACAACAGAGATCCAGATGGAAAGCATTAGCTTTCTAGATCTTAAAATAACATTGGATGGGAAAGGAGGTACTAAAACCGAAATATATAGGAAACCCACGTCATCAAACATTCTCTTATATTGGCAAAGCCACCATCCTTTGCCGCTGAAAAGAGGCATCCCCGTGGGCCAATATTTGAGAGCCTGACGAAATTGCTCGGATGACGAGGCTTTCCAAAATAAGAGTAATACCTTATACTCCAGATTTCGTATGAGAGGCTATCCTAAGAAGGTCCTGCACCGAGCCTAAAATAGAGCTCGTAACGCTGATAGAGATGAATTGCTGAATAAGAAAAAAACGGAAGAAGGGAAAGTTGTGAGATGCATTGGCACATTCGATGTGCAAAATAGGAAGGTGTACGAGGTCCTTAAAAGACACTGGCATATCCTTAGGATGGATAAAGACCTCAGACAGATACTCCCGAAAAATCCCAGTATCACATACAGAAGAGGCCCAAACTTAAAAGAAATGCTGGTCCGAAGTCACTTCCAAAGAACATCGAGAAGTAAAGGAACATGGCTTAAAACTACGGGATCCTATCCATGTGGGGCGTGCAGCTTCTGTAAATTTATGATTCCCATAAAGGAATTCGCGAATACACTAGATGGTCGAATATTTGAAATACGTGAATTCAAAGCTGCAAAAGCACAGGGGTAGTCTACTGTATACAATGCAAGTGTGACAAACTGTATATCGGGAAAACTATTCAGGAATTGAGGAGAAGGCTGTCGAAACATTTTAGCATACTCAATACGAGTGAGGAGACGCCACTGTCTAGACATCTACAGGAGTGCCATGATGGTAAGACCAATGGCCTGAAGGTCTGGGGGATACGAAAGATGCAGATTTCTCCTAGGCAGGGCAGTATGGATCGTAAGCTGCAACAAGAGGAGACGAGGTGGATATATCGTCTCCATTCACTGGCCCCTAATGGGCTGAATGAAGGCTTCACTTTTACCTCTTTCGTATAAAATGTAGTGAACCATTTTTTTGTCAACTGTAGTGAACCGGCGTGTTAAAAAGTTGAAAAACATTTTTTTTTAAAATATTAAGGAAAGCATCAATAACATTGATTATCTATTAGATAACCTATGGGATGAGTATAGCTGCTATATCTGAAAATATAAGGGACTGGGACAAAAGTAAATGTTAACAAGAGGGTGAATCATAGATGGAAAAATGACAGTCGTCCCGCTATTTATGAGGTTATTACTCACCTGGGAATATCGCAGACCATAGCTGAGGGCATCGGCGTGTGGGGCGTAACCGTAGGTCCATAGAATCCATGGGTAGAAGGTCATTACCATTAAAACCTGTAGAGAGGTGCAAATCCCATTAAAATAAAATAATAGTGATAGTGACATATAAGTATGCACAAGTAATAATAATTAAAATCACTTTTGAAGTGCCCAAGAAATAAAGTGCATCTTTGAGGACAACTGTATAAATTCACACACATATAGACTTAAAAAGATTAAAATAGACAAATCGCCAGGACCGGATGGCATACACCTCCGTATCCTAAGGGAATTAAGTAATGTCAGAGCCAGACCCTTATTTCTGATATTTGCAGATTCTATATTGACAGGGAGTATCCCACAGGATTGGCGCATGGCAAATGTGGTGCGAATATTCAAAAAGGGTCCAAAAACAGAGCCTGGAAACTATAGGCCGGTAAGTTTAACATCTGTTGTGGGTAAACTGTTTGAAGGTTTTCTGAGAGATGCTATGTTAGAGCATCTTAACAGAAATAAGCAAATAACGCCATATCAGCATGGCTTCGTGAGGGATCGATCATGTCAAACAAATTTAATCAGTTTCTATGAGGAGGTAAGTTCTAGACTTGACAGCGGCGAATCAATGGATGTCGTGTATCTGGACTTCTCCAAAGCATTTGACACTGTACCACATAAAAGGTTAGTATATAAAATGAGAATGCTCGGACTGGGAGAAAACGTCTAAGTGGGTAAGTAACTGGCTCAATGATAGAAAACAGAGGGTGGTTATTAATGGTACATACTCAGATTGGGTCACTGTCACTAGTGGGGTACCTCAGGGGTCAGTATTGGGCCCTATTCTCTTCAATATATTTATTAATGACCTTGTAGAAGGCTTGCATAGTAAAATATTAATTTTCGCAGATGACACTAAACTGTGTAAAGTAATTAACACTGATGAGGACAGTATACTACTACAGAGCGATCTGGATAGATTGGAGGCTTGGGTAGATAAGTGGCAGATGAGGTTTAACACTGACAAATGTAAAGTTATGCACATGGGAAGGAATAATGCAAGTCACCCGTACTTATTAAATGGTAAAACACTCGGTAACACTGACATGGAAAAGGACCTAGGAATTTTAATAAACAGCAAACTAAGCTGCAAAAAACAGTGTCAGGCAGCTGCTGCCAAGGCCAATAAGATAATGTGTTGCATCAAAAGGGGCATAGATGCCCGTGATGAGAACATAGTCCTACCACTTTACAAATCATTAGTCAGACCACACATGGAGTACTGTGTACAGTTCTGGGCTCCAGTGAACAAAGCAGACATAGCAGAGCTGGAGAGGGTCCAGAGGGGTCAGTACAGAGATATTTCCCATCATCCAGAGCTGGAGAGGGTCCAGAGGAGAGCAACTAAAGTAATAACTGGAATAGGGCAACTACAGTACCCTGAAAGATTATCAAAATTAGGTTTATTCACTTTAGAAAAAAGACGACTGAGGGGAGATCTAATTAATATGTATAAATATATCAGGGGTCAGTACAGAGATCTTTCCCATCATCTATTTATCCCCAGGACTGTGACTGTGACGAGGGGACATCCTCTGCGTCTGGAGAAAAGAAGATTTGTACACAAACATAGAAGAGGTCAAAAGCGTTCCTCTTCATATTTGTAATTGTCGAATATAGCGATATCTTTGTCAAATTCGATTACCAATCCAACACAACAGTTGTCAGGTGCTATGCGATTAATAGGCTTATTTAATAGCAATTATTCGTGTTAACAACAGTGAAGTTCCTTCAACATCCTGATTATTGTACTGCATTACTCAAATGCCTTTTCCAACTAGAAAATCAAGCGCATAGTAAAAAAAAATAAAAAAAAATCGCATATATTAAAATGGAATTATCCTAATTTGTTTTCCATATTTAAAAATTATAAAGAATGAGATATTAAAAGTTATCCCTAAGTATGCGCTTAAATATAATAGCATAATGGCAATCCCAGACCCATTCCCAATCTGTATTTTTCTAATATAGTGCTATATTCGTGATTTACGAATAAAGCACTATATTTGAAATATTCCAAGTCATTTCATCAGTCAAGCATTACTATGCTTATTGCTTAAAGCTTGTGTGCGATCCGATCCACTCGCATATTGTAAGTTATGTTCCATGACAAGCAACCGTGCCGAGAATTTACTTGACATGCCAAAAGCATTCAGTATCCTTACTCATATAATTTTAACACTTTCAATATATTGTATGTGAAAATTCGCTGCTATTACATTCGTAAAAAATTATTTTCATGTAATGGTTAGCCCTTCTGAACTACTGTTAGCGGCATATTGCTTAAAGCTTGTGTGTGATACGATCTACTAGCATATTGTAAAGACGATTTTTCGCAAAGGCTGTTATGTTCCATGAAGAGCAACCGTGCCGAGAATTCACTTGACAGGTCAAAAGCGTTCAGTATCCTTACTCATATAATTTTAACACTTTCATTATATTGCATTGTACGCGAAAATTCTCTGCCATTACATTTGCAAAAAACTTTGTGTTTTATGGTTTTCCTGCCTAAACTACTGTTAGCGAGTATTTCACATATAGCGTATATTGAGAGAATAATTGGCATATTACCAGACATCCTATCGTGTACTTACTGAGTGACCCTTGACATACCATTCCGTGTAGCCTATTTTACAACGGTTCCTGTAATGGGAAAAAAACGATCATTAAACATTCGCAGAATTCTATTCGTAGGGCGTTAGGCTACTATTCGGCGAATAGTAGAATATTGCGAATTATTCGTAAACCGAATCTTCTTTTTTTTTTTTTTCTTGTATTCCATGTGAGGTGATTGCTAACCCCTCCCTAGTCTTGCTCATAGCCAATGAGAAGGCATTGTCACAGCTTAGCAACATCCCTAGCAACCAATCAGAAAGTAGTCTACCTCTCACTATATAAATCGAGGCACTCCCCGGCATCCATTTTGTGGGTTTCGTTTTTGGAGAGATAGGAGCTTGTAGTTGTGTGCTGTGCATTTCTATTGTTCCAGAAATTCGAATTTAAACTCTTATTTAGCTATTTAGTGTTAGGTAGTGAAAGGATTTGAACCTTTCTGGACCTCTACGACAACCTTGGTTTGAGATACTGACGTCAGGAGAGATGTTTCTCAGTTGGCAATAATAGACACACACATCACTGAGAAACACTCTAACTTTATTATGCTATAGCTTGGCCTTATAAAGGCAGTAGAAAAGTTTGCATAACAACAGTGTTAAACCAATCATAAAAGATAAACATTGGCGGTCACACCGATAATACTGGAACATCCTTTTATGGGTATGCAATACGTCACATATAAGAATGTACGCAGTTGTGCCGAATGACCCTGAGTGAAACAGAACATTTGTTCTAGTTCTGGAAGATTCACAGAATCTGTCCTGAGAAAGATAAGTGAACCTAACTCACAGCGGAGGGATGTGAAACAGTACGTGGGTGAGATATTATAACAATTCTGTATATGTAAGAGAAAACAAGATGGAGTCCCATTTCCCTTCAATCCTCTCTTAGAACCAAATTTCTTAGATAATATGGTTCTTACCCTTGCCCTTTTCCCTGTATACCGCCAGATATTTTCTATATCCTTCATGTGAGTTGTTCAGGATTAGGCAGCAGAGTCTCATAAAATTACATCTTTGATACTCCTTTCATTATCAGTTTCCGTACACATGGTATGATACATGTTGCAACTAATGCTATTCCTATAATAATTATCAGGCTAATAATTCCCAACTGTACAAGTGCCTGTTTCCAGGTATTGTGTCCTACTCCATGAAAATGTGCAATGAACAGAGGGGAGCTGTGCTGTGGTATGCATGTTTCCCCCTATTTACAGAATAATCCTGTCCTAGGATTCTTCTGCATGATTGGATAACACCAATTGGCCATTTCATCGTCAGTAGCTGAGGACTGGAGATCCACAAGCATCTGAGTTAACTCAAGTGAAGGAGGTACTAATTTCACCATTTGCAATGTGGCCGGGGCCATCAGTGCAGCCTTCTTGGCCTCCGCGTCCGCCAGGGCATTGCCTTGGGACAAATGATCGTTACCACCAGTATGCGCCCTGCAGTGGACAATTGCAATCTGTGAGGGAAATCTTATGGCTTCTAAAAGTTGTATGACAAGTTGTGAATGTAAGGTGTGCTTACCATCAGCTGCAATGAATCGTCTCCTTTGCCAAATGACCCCGTGGTCCCAGACCACTTCATGTGCATACCTGCTGCCAGTGTAAATGGTGACTGTCTTGCCCTTATATAGTACGCATGCTGTCGTGGGTGCAATTCTGCTGCTTGTGCCGAGAAGGCCCACTACATCATGTGTGGTGTACAGGATAGTCTCATGTCCCTTTGTGAGTGGCGTTGCAAGCTCAACCATCATAGCACAGGCTGCAAGAGATCTCAGACAGGCTGGCATTCCTTGGACGGATGCCAGAACCACCTTTGAGAAAAAGGCACAAACTTTTGCCTCCGTGATGTTGTGTCAGCACACCCGACATGGTTTTACAATTTTGTCAAGCGTATACGTGGAATGTGAGTTTGTAGTCAGGGAGGCCCAAACCTGGACTTGTCATTAAAGAACATTTCAAATAATCAAATGCATTAAACATTTCCTCAGACCACCTGATGAGATCTGGCATGTCTGCCAGGGTGGCTTGTCTCATTACATTGTCATAGTAGGAGCAATCAGGAATCCATTGTCTGCAGTAGTTTATCATACCAAGGAAAGATAACATTTCTTTCTTGGTGTGCGGGGTGACCAGGCCCGCAATCAGACTGGACTCTTTCTGTGCTGATTCTCCCTTTGTGAGAACAAAGCCCAAGTATTGAACTTGCTTTTTACACCATTGCATTTTCTTGTGTGACACCTTATGTCCACATTCAGACAACCATTTCAACAAAGATAAACCATGTGTTACATTGGCCTCCTCTGACCTACTACACAATAACAAATAATCCACGTATTGCAAGAGCACAGAACCCTGGGGAGGAGGGCTACGACAAGGTTTTAAATTGGCTTGGAGGACAATGCAGTACACCACAGGTGAATCAGCATATCCCTGGGGCATCCTGCACCAGGTGAGTTGACGACCCTCAAAGGAAAAATAAAAAAAATCTGGTCTGCTTGTCAACCAGATTAGAGAAGAAAGCATTTTTCAAGTCTATCACGCTGAAACAGACAGCATCTGCAGTAAATGTCTGACAGCAACTTAGAAATGTCTTGGCTGTGTCTGTTTACTCACGTATTTGCTCCTAAACGTTTGTAACTATGTGTGGGGGTCTGTATCTTCCTGATCTCAAAGCATCCCGCTGCCTCTTTCTCATATAAATGTTTCTCAAAGTCTTGTATTTTGTCTGAGGTCCATGAGAAAATGCGCTGCTTTACAATCAATATGAGATTAGGCTGTCACTCTTTGCAGCCTGCAGTCCCTGGTTGGGAGGGGGAAACTCGCACTTAGTTTTTCCTCCACCCACAGTAGGAAAATTCACCAAATGACAGAGTGATAATATTACAGTGAGATATGTTCTTACACTTACCACCAGAACAATAGCTCTCACACAAACAGATAAATCTTAACACTCTATGTATCTTATACTCTAAATATAGGTATGCGTCAAACCAAGGTAGGTCAGTCTCCCTGAGACTGTTCTCTTAGATGTACCCCAGGTACAAAAAAATATCTCTGTCAACAGTTAGATAAAGTAAATAGATCTCCCGGAGATCATTTGGTGTGTCCCTGACACAAAGCAACTTACAGATAGATCTCCCCGAGACTCTATACCGTACATGGCACTCCAAGTGCCGGCCTTATTCATGAAAGTACTCCAAGTACTTATTATAAACTCCCGGAGTCTATTTTTAATGCTTATCAATGTGTCCCGGATACATAATAAAAACTCACGGGTAGAGATGTGGCCAGTGCCCTCGGACCGGACAGTGGACAAAAGGGATGTCTCTCTTACCGGACACACGGGTGGCCTTCTCTATCCCGGACGAAGTCCCCAAACTGAAAGGATTTGGACCTTTCTGAACCTCTATGACAACCTTGGTTTAAGACACTGACGTCAGGAGAGATGTTTCTCAGTTGGCAATAATAGACACACACATCACTGAGAAACACTCTAACTTTATTATGCTATAGCTTGGCCTTATAAAGACAGTGGAAAAGTTTGCATAACAACAGCGTTAAACCAATCATAAAAGATAAACATTGGTGGTCACACCGATAATACCGGAACATCCTTTTATGGGTATGCAATACGTCACATATAAGAATGTACGCAGTTGTGCCGAATGACCCTGAGTGAAAAAGAACATTTGTTCTAGTTCTGGGAGATTCCCAGAATCTGTCCTGAGACAGATAAGTGAACCTAACTCACAGCCGGGGGGGGGGGGGGGGGGGGGGGGGGGGGGGGGGGTGTATGTGAAACAGTACGTGGGTGAGATATTATAACAATTCTGTACATTTAAGAGAAGACAAGATGGAGTCCCATTTCCCTTCAGGTAGTGATTAGGGAATAGCATTTAGGGTTTGAATTATTAGATACAGTCAGGTCCATAAATATTGGGACATCGACACAATTCTAAAATGTTTTGCTCTATACACCACCACCACAATGGATCTGAAATGAAACAAATAAAATGTGCTTTAACTGAAGAGTGTCAGCTTTAATTTGAGGGTATTTACAGCCAAATCAGGTGAACAGTGTAGGAATTACATCAGTTTGCATATGTGCCTCCCACTTGTTAAGGAACCAAAAGTAATGGGACATGATAATAATCTTAAATAAAACTTTCACTTTTTAATACTTGGTTGCAAATCCTTTGCAGTCAATTACAGCCTCAAGTCTGGAATGCATAGACATCACCAGACGCTGGGTTTCATCCCTGGTGATGCTCTGCCAGGCCTCTACTGTAACTGTCTACAGTTCCTGCTTGTTCTTTGGGCATTTTCCCTTTAGTTTTGTCTTCAGCAAGTGAAATGCATGCTCAATTGGATTCAGGTCAGGTGATTGACTTGGCCATTGCATAACATTCCACTTCTTTCCCTTAAAAAACTCTTTGGTTGCTTTTGCAGTATGCTTTGGGTCATTGTCCATCTGCTCTGTGAAGCGCGGTCCAATGAGTTCTGAAGCTTTTGCCTGAATATGAGCAAATAATATTGCCTGAAACACTTCAGAATTCATCCTGCTGCTTTTGTCAGCAGTTACATCATCAATAAATACACCAGTATCATTGGCAGCTATACATGCCCATGCCATGACACTACCACCACCACGCTTCACTGATGATGTGGTATGCTTAGGATCATGAGCAGTTCCTTTCCTTATCCATACTCTTCTCTTTCCACCACTCTGGTACAAGTTGATCTTGGTCTCATCTGTCCATAGGATGTTGTTTCAGAGCTGTGAAGGCTTTTTTTAGATGTCGTTTGGCAAACTCTAAGCTGGCCTTCCTGTTTTTGAGGCTCACCAATGATTTACATCTTATGGTGAACCCTCTGTATTCACTCTGGTGAAGTCTTCTCTTGATTATTGACTTTGACACACATACACCTACCTCCTGGAGAGTGTTCTTGATCTGGCCAACTGTTGTGAAGGGTGTTTTCTTCACCAAGGAAAGAATTCTTCGGTCATCCACCACAGTTGTTTTCCATGCTCTCCCGGGTGTTTTGGTGTTGCTGAACTCACCAGTGCGTTCCTTCTTTTTTTTAAATGGTCCAAACAGTTGTTTTGGCCACGCCTAATGTTTTTGCTATCTCTCTGATGGGTTTGCTTTGTTTTTTCAGCCTAATGATGGCTTGCTTCACTGATAGTGACAGCTCTTTGGATCTCATCTTGAGAGTTTACAGCAACAGATTCCAAATGCAAATAGCACACTTGAAATGAACTCTGGACCTTTTATCTGCTCATTGTAATTGGGATAATGAGGGAATAACACACATCTGGCCATGGAACAGCTGAGAAGCCAATTGTCCCACTTTTGGTTCCTTAACAAGTGGGAGGCACATATGCAAACTGTTGTAATTCCTACACCGTTCACTTGATTTGGATGTAAATACCCTCAAATCAAAGCTGACCGTCTGCAGTTAAAGCACATCTTGTTCATTTCATTTCAAATTCATTGTGGTGGTGTATAGACCCAAAAATGTTACAATTGTGTCGATGTCCCAATATTTATGGACCTGGCTGTAGCTTAGATTAGTTAGGTAAAACATACAAGATACAGTAAGCTGATTGGTTTTAGTGCAGGGATCTGTGGAGAGCATTAGGGATAGGGAGTTAGGGACTTGAAAATACATCTAGATATAGAATAATAGTTGAGGTTAGTGTTTAGGGCTATTAATAACAGATTTTAGGTTAGGTCAGTTAGGGATTTAGGGTAATTTTGTGTCTGTCTGTCCTTGTTAAAAAGTTTTGTTTTAATAGGTTTTTTTGGAGACTATTTCTGTGTTAGTTTATAAAAAAAAAAAAAGTTTTTTTGTAATTAGCTTTGTTATATCTGTCTTGTCTTTGCGTCTGATTGTCCGCGTTTTTATGTTTTATAGTTAGAAAAAAATATATAAGTTTCGTTCTTTGTGTTTAGCTTTGTTACATCTGTCTTATCTTTGCGTCTGATTGTCCGTGTTTTTCTTTGTTAGAGTTTTACAAAAAAAAAAAAAAAAGGTTTAGTTTGTCTTGTCTGTTTGTCTTAGTTTATTGTCATATAAAAACAAACAATAGTTTTATATTTTCTCTGAATTAGTTTGGCTTATAAGTTAGGGGTTTGATTTATTTTACGTTTATTACTTTAATTTATTTTATGACATTTAATTTTTTTACATTACAAGTTAAAAAAATAATTGACACACGTCCCTACCCCAATACATTTTTACCCAAATCATCTTTACATTATTATTTTTTATTTTAATAAACTATGAGTGCACCGGGCCGTGCAGGCAGCCACGGTGGGGCCAATAGAGGAGTCAGTTCCGGTGCTGGACCGCTGCCAGTACGGGGCCGCTCCTCCAGTCACGGACAGGCAGGTGCAGGTGGCAGGGGTGTCCGCCTGATCCGTGACTTTTTTAGTTTAAGCAGCCGTCCAAGGACCATACTTTCGCAGGACGCCAAGACAGTGATGGCTCTGGTGGCTGACTCGAGTGCCACGGAGTCCTCAGCCCCAGTTCACAGCAGCAGCAGTAGCAGCAGATCTACGCCTCCTGTAGAAGCAACCCTCACTCCCACAGAATTGTCCCCGCTCATGTTCAAAGATGAGGACACTGAGCTGGACATTCTGGGGGAGGCTATTCAGGAGGCTGAATTACAGTTCAGCCCTCAAGATGGGCAGGACTTTTTGGAAGGGATGGGGGATAAAGAGGAGGAGGAGGGTGTGACAACAATACATACCCCTTTGAAATCCCTTCCAACAGATGCGGGTGGTTTGAACCACACAACTCCCGCACCTAGTCAGACCAAGGCGTCAGCGAGGGGACAGCGGAGCCCAGTCAGGGGCTCCATGTTAGCTGTTCCCCTCAGTCCACCACTGTTTGGCACCGGGTCTGACATTGCAGATGATGAGGAGGGTGATGCCAAATGGGTGCCACCTACTTTGTCAAGTGACAGCAGCACTGAAGAAGGTAGGCACCCGAGGCAAACGGTGCGGCAGGTCTCCAGGGAGCCCATTGGCAGGGGCTCTACTGTTGAGAGGAGCAGGCAGCAGCAGCATGCTCCACCTGTGCACACCGAGCCCCAACAGGCGCAAGTCAGCACCACCCCATCGGACAGGAGGTTGGCACGGAAGTCGCCTGTTTGGGCTTTCTTCACCCAACTCTTCACCCAGATGATGCAGGAGTTGCAGGGGACTGCAGCTCCTGCCACTGTACAGCAGATCCCCCTCTCTATTGCAACTACTGTGTCACCTCCAGATCTCTGAGAAGCTCTGACAGACGTTCTTCAGTACTTCTTGCTTGAGGTTCTTTTGTTTTGGTTTCGTTTTGTCATCTCGCTTCCCTCTCAGCTGTCATCTAGTTGCACTGATTGCATCCCTTTATATCCCCTCCCATACTGCATCACTTTGCGGTTTATACAACTTCCTGGATTGTGCTCACTGCTAGATGCTGCAACTGCTGGTTCCTCAGATAAGTCTGTTACTTTATTTGTGTTTTCCTGTTGGCTTGATCCAAGGTGACCCTGACTCCCTCCGTATTAAGTGTAGGGAGCCAGTGGTCGTGTCCCTTCACTATTATAGGGTTCTCAGGTGTCACACAGTCTAGGTACGAGGGCATGCAATTATCTATCATAAAGATCTTTGCATGGGCTGAGCAGTCAGGGAGAGCTCTATGGCTTTTATAGGGCTCACCCTTATGTTACTTAGTTTGGGATCAAGTCAGTCGGATCTTTATTTGTATCTTCTAGTGACATACTGATTCCCACCCCCCAGCTCTCTCTAGTAGAGGTATTGGTATCGGCAGCAATCCCTCTGCAACCAGTGCACCCTCCTCTATCTCCTCCTCCTCTGCCGTCCGGCGTCAGCCATCAGTTGCTGATGCTTTAGAACGCACCGCGCCCTACTCCCCAGGGGACCGACGTGTGCGTTCACTCATTGGGCTCCTGGCAAGGGTTGTTGTGCAACATCTGCTTCCATACAATCTGGTTGATAGCAACCCATTTAAGCAGATGTTGGAGCAGGCCCAACCCAGATGGCGTGTCCCCAGCTGCCATTACTTTGCCAGAACTGGTGTCCCTGCCCTACACCAGCACCTTGTGCAGAATGTACGCCTGTTGCTGGATCATGCTGTCAGCGACAGGGTGCATCTCACAATGGATGCTTGGACCAGCAGGCATGGGCAAGGTACCTAAGTTTTACAGCCCATTGGGTACCACAAACTCAGATGCTGAGGAGGGAACGGCGGCGTCCATGGGAGAAATGCTCCTCTCCCGCCCCGGGGTGTCCATGGGAGAAATGCTCCTCTCCTGCAAGCCACTGTCTCCAAGGCTGCTGAGCCCCCAAGCAAGCGTCCCCATAGCTACGCAAGTGTGGGACACGTCCGCTGCCAGGCCGTGTCCCAGCTTGTGAGCTTGGGGAAACAGAGACACACTGGACCTGATGTTCTGTCCGCACTTGTCACGAGGGTGTCAAGAGCCACGCCTGACTCCGTTGTACCCGGGGTCAGGAGGTCGCAGCGGTTGGCTGCACGCTCTATTTTAGATAGGGAAGTTTCCTTATTGTAGCTTTCTGGGTTTGCTTTACAAACCCTTTTGGCTCACTCAGGGATCCGTAGCTCCTTCTCTCAGCTGTTCCTTGTCCAGCACTCCCAATCCTCCTTATATTCCCCTCTCACACTTCTCTGGTTGCCAGATATAGAGCTTCCTGCCTGGACATCTATTCTGACCCACTGGAGCTGTGTTGCTGCGTTCTCTGAGTGTTGCCTTAGAACGCTACCCTCCGGATCCCTGTTGGACCTTTGTGGACAATTGTTGCCGTCCACCTGGGTGTTTGTGTTTGTCTGTGTTTGTCTGTCCTCTCCCTGGTGTTTCCCTCTTAGTGCAGTGGTGAGGACTAGCGATCCCACCGGCCCGTTCATTATCTAGGGCTCATTTCAGGGAAAGCCAGGGTTTAGGCATGTGATAGCCGCACGGGTGAGGAACCCGTCTAGGGACGTCAGGGCAGGCAGGTGCCAGCTGCAAGGTGAGTTAGGGGTCACCACCTTTCCCTCTCCCTTGGGCAGGGCTTTCCCTGTTTTCCTCCCTGTGCGTGTTGCCGGTCATTACAGCACTACAGGCTCAGGTCCATAAGTGGCTGACACCCCAAGGGCTCCAGGCAGGTATGGTGGTCTGTGACAATGGCAGAAACTTACTTGACGCCCTTCAGGCTGGCAGTCTGACACACGTGCCCTGCATGGCACATGTCCTCAACCTTGTGGTACAGAAATTCCTCCGCACTTACCTAGGGTTGAGTGACATTGTGCAAAGGGTACTAGGATTGCCAGCCACTTCCGCCGATCCCCAATCGCCGCCGCGTCCCTGTCCAAACTGCAGCGGGACAACAGCCTGCCCCCCCCACAGGCTGATTATGGACAGTGTGACGCGGTGAAACTCCACCCTCAACATGCTGGAGAGGTTGTGAGAGCAGCGACGGGCGGTGAGGGAATACCTGCTGAAGCTAGGCACTCCAGGGCCATCACACCCACTCCCCTACGTCACTAATGTGGAGTGGGGACAGATTCAGCAAGTCTGCCACGTGTTGGCCCCATTTGAGCAGGCAACAAAGATGGTCAGCAGGGAGCATGTTGGCCTCAACGACGTGCTCCCCTTAGTGTTCCTGCTGGACAGGACACTAGATCGCCTGCTTGATGGACCATGAAGAGTCAACCATGCTCCACCAGGCCCAGGACGAGGAGGAGGAGGATGAATTAGTGGACGTCCAGGAGTCTGGGCTTGGTCAGGAGGGAGAGCCGGTGCTGGAGGCACCGTTAGTCCGGGGGTGGGGCACCTCCGACCGGGAGCAGCAGCATTGGCAGCAGGATGACCAAGAGGTCATGGTCCCAGGCAGCTCTTAAGAGTAACAGCGGGCTGTGCTCTTCCCCATGGCTGCCCATATGCTGCGATGCCTCAGGAAGGCCCCCCGGATCAGAAAAATAAAGGAGAGAGATGAGTTTTGGTTGGCCACCCTTTTAGACCCTCGCTGCAAGGGGAAACTGGTCCACCGGCTGGAGGAGGCAAACCCTAGGCCTCCCACTCCAGTTCTCCCCTCCCATTTCACCCAGCAGGTGGCTGGAACCAGCAGCACCAGCCGAGCAGGTGACCTTATGGGTGAGATGAGGCTGTTCTACCAGTCTGCGCAGCCCAGTACCAGCAGCATCAGTCACCACCAGCGGCTGGCCCGCATGGTGGCAGACTACATGGGGTCCATTGGTGCTTCCGACAGCATGAGCACCGACGACCCCATGGAGTACTGGACACCTGCCGTGAGCTTGCTCAGTATGCGCTGGAGTTACTTTCTTGCCCCCCCCCCCCCCTCCCTCCAGCGTAC
Organism: Bufo gargarizans; assembly: GCF_014858855.1. Lineage (NCBI taxonomy): Eukaryota > Metazoa > Chordata > Amphibia > Anura > Bufonidae > Bufo > Bufo gargarizans. The sequence goes on along the minus strand of NC_058081.1, from coordinate 423,263,533 downwards.
TGTCTGAGCGGACTTTCAGCGCGGCAGGTGGGGTGGTCACCGACAAAAGGACCTGGATCGACAGTGACTTCTTGGCCCCCGCTGTCAGTTCAGGGCACTGAAGGGTCCCTTATTCATCCCTCTCCTTTGCTCTCCCTCCAATACTCCATTGTTTTTTTTATGTTTTTAATGAAAAATCCATATTTTTAACATTATTTAATTAGTATCATATTATTTACTTATTCAATATTTAATTTATAAATCATGGATTTGGTAATCTATTATTTTAATTATTCATGAATTCTTTATTTATTCTAATCATAAGAGTTCACAGCTAAGACAATATCCAGTCAGAGGGAATAATAACCACAGGTGGTATACATGTATAATTAATGTAATCACAGGGTACAACCTGTTATAAAACGTAATATAATTTACATATAAAATAACAAACTCCCAAAGACAAACATAGAAAAAGAACAATAAAAAAAGGAAAGAAGATATCACCATGACGACATATAGGGGATAATACTGTAATGCTCAGTGGCATTGGTCGATAGTAGGCAGGGTAGACTGTCGTTGATTTGGGCCTATCCCTGTATGTTGCCCTATACTCAGCAGCCCTGCCTATAAACGGAATGGCCACCCTGATAAGGACGATCCCGTATTCTGGAACCTCCTGGTAGGCCCTAGGTTGACCCTATGATGTTGGTAAGTCCCTGGATGAAGGCCTAGTCTAAGTACACAGAACAAAAAGCTAATTTACAGTATATAGAGCAATGGACCACCCACATCCGTGGATGCTGTGTCCGTAGGTGGAAGATTGCTCAAGATGTTACGTCATGGACGGTACAAAGACAACCACGTGCGTTATTGTCTATATATATATATATATATATACAGACGTGGACAAAATTGTTGGTACCCTTTGGTCAATGAAAGAAAAAGTCACAATGGTCACAGAAATAACTTTAATCTGACAAAAGTAATAATAAATTAAAATTCTATAAATGTTAACCAATGAAAGTCAGACATTGTTTTTCAACCATGCTTCAACAGAATTATGTAAAAAAATAAACTCATGAAACAGGCATGGACAAAAATGATGGTACCCCTAGAAAACACAGAACATAATGTGACCAAAGGGACATGTTAATTCAAGGTGTGTCCACTAATTAGCATCACAGGTGTCTACAACCTTGTAATCAGCCATTGGGCCTATATATATGGCTCCAGGTAATCACTGTGTTGTTTGGTGATATGGTGTGTACCACACTCGACATGGACCAGAGGAAGCAAAGGAAAGAGCTGTCTCAAGAGATCAGAAAGAAAATTATAGACAAGCATGTTAAAGGTAAAGGCTATAAGACCATCTCCAAGCAACTAGATGTTCCTGTGAGTACAGTTGCACATATTATTCATAAGTTTAAGATCCATGGGACTGTAGCCAACCTCCCTGGACGTGGCCGCAGGAGGAAAATTGATGACAAATCTAAGAGACGGATAATCCGAATGGTAACAAAAGAGCCTAGAAAGACTTCTAAAGAGATTCAAGGTGAACTTCATGCTCAAGGAACATCAGTGTCAGATCGCACCATCCGTCGTTGTTTGAGCCAAAGTGGACTACATGGGAGACGACCAAGGAGGACACCATTGTTGAAAACGAATCATAAAAAAGCAAGACTGGAATATGCCAAACTACATGTTGACAAGCCACAAAGCTTCTGGGAGAATGTCCTGTGGACAGATGAGACAAAAATCGAAGTTTTTGCCAAGGCACATCAGCTGTATGTTCACAGACGAAAAAATGAAGCATATCAAGAAAAGAACACTGTCCCTACTGTGAAACATGGAGGAGGCTCTGTTATGTTCTGGGGCTGCTTTGCTGCGTCTGGCACAGGGTGTCTTGAATCTGTGCAGGGTACAATGAAATCTCAAGACTATCAAGGAATTCTAGAGAGAAATGTACTAGCCAGTGTCAGAAAGCTTGGTCTCAGTCGCAGGTCATGGGTCTTGCAACAGGACAATGACCCAAAACACACCGCTAAAAACACCCAAGAATGGCTAAGAGGAAAAAATTGGACTATTCTAAAGTGGCCTTCTATGAGCCCTGACCTCAATCCTATTGAGCATCTTTGGAAGGAGCTGAAACATGCAGTCTGGAAAAGGCACCCTTCAAACCGGACACAACTGGAGCAGTTTGCTCATGAGGAGTGGGCCAAAATACCTGCTGAGAGGTGCAGATGTCTCATTGACAGTTACAGGAAGCGTTTGATTGCAGTGATTGCCTCAAAAGGTTGCGCAACAAAATATTAAGTTAGGGGTACCATCATTTTTGTCCATGCCTGTTTCATGACTTTATTTTTTTACATAATTCTGTTGAAGCATGGTTGAAAAACAATGTCTGACTTTCATTGGTTAACATTTATAGAATTTTAATTTATTATTACTTTTGTCAGATTAAAGTTATTTCTGTGACCATTGTGACTTTTTCTTTCATTGACCAAAGGGTACCAACAATTTTGTCCACGTCTGTATATATATATATATATATATCATCAAGTGAAAGATATCTATGTGCAATATTCACACACCAGGAGGCCGTACACATTTATACATGCAGATGTGTTGTCAAAATAAATATACACAATTGGTACCAAAAAACTGCCTCCTAAATCGATGGCATACAATCAGGCGCCAAAGTCCCAACGTGTTTTACCCTTATTGATTGCCGGGTTCCTCAGGGGACATTTTTAGTACAATGTTTTTTGGCATCAGTAATTAGTACGGAGTGGCAAAGCAGTCAGCAAGGCCCTCAGTTATGATGACATAGTTTAGCTAGATATTTTAAGTAGCCAGATAAACCAATATTTAAATAGCTTGACAAGTCCAATATAAGGACCATACTTAAGGACCGTAGGTGGCACCTAATGTGTTAATCACTCCATTGGGGGTACAGTGCATGGAAATATCACCGTGAGGAATACTAACTCCTGAACAGATATCAAAACACATGCAGATAAGTAGTCCCAATATAGATCATTGGAGTGAGGACCTCTGGAGACAGTCACATATGTATAATGACATGTGTAATATTAGACACGTAACAAGATACTACTTGCGTCTCCGGACCCAGCCTGGATGATCCCAAACTGTCCGCAGGATTAGCAGTGTCACCACTACCACTCCAGCCGTGGCCCGTATGCAATAAGTAATGGTGCCTCACTGGTCCTGGACCTCACACACAGGACCAGTGAGGCACCATTACTTATTGCATACGGGCCACGGCTGGAGTGGTAGTGGTGACACTGCTAATCCTGCGGACAGTTTGGGATCGATAGTAGGCACAAAGGAGAGGAATTACATTTTGCCGCATTGGTTAGTAATAAAGTCTTAATTGTGTTATCTCGGGCTTCTCTACCTCTTCCAAAACCCACTTGATCCAAGTGTATTATTGATGGGAGTAACAGGGATAGTCTATCCGCAAGAATTTTGGAGTATATTTTGATATCTATGTTACATTAGGATATGGGTCTGTAGTTTGATAGAATGAAGTGGTCTTTATCAGGTTTAGGTAAGATGCTAATGTGAGCTTCCAAGGATTGAGTGACAAATGGTGAGTTAGTATCAATGCTATTAAAAACCTTTGTCAAGAAAGGAGATATGAGGTCCTTAAATTGCTCGTAAAATGCTGGTGTGAAACCATCGGGGCTGGGACTTTTCCCCGTGGGAGATGTGGAAATGGTGTTTGTAACTTCAGCGACTGAAAAATCTTACTCAATGGCCTCTTTATCCTGTGGTGGTATTGTGGGAAGTGCCATTTCCTTTATATATTCATCAATACGGGTATTTAGAGCTTCAGTAGGTAAATCTGCGAATTGCCCTTTTATGTTGTACAATTGGGAATAATATGAATGGAACACTTCCAAAATTTTCGTGGGATTATGAGTTTTATGGCCATTAGTTGTTTTTATGAAAGGGATAAAAGTTTGAGTCGACCTAGGGTGTATAAAACGTGCTAACGGTCTACCGCACTTATTGGAGTACTCGTAAAAGAAACCTTTCCCTTTATCTATATATCTAATATTTTTGGTCAATCAGAGACTTAATGGAATCCCTGACTTTTAGTAGTTCTATATGTGTTGTTGGAGACAGGGTTCTTTTATGTCGTATTTCTAAGTCATGAGCCAGAGTTAATAATGTGGCTAACTTGTGTGCCTACTCTTTCTTTAATCTGGCCCCATGTTTGATAAATATTCCTCTCAAAACACATTTTAATGCCTCCCACTGTATTGCTAAAGAAGTGTCATCTGTGGAGTGAATCTGAATGAATTCATTCACTGTCTTTTGGACATCTGCGACACAAAGTATGTCCTTGAGAATATTATCATTCTTTTTTATCATATCTTTATTTTATTTTCACCAGCAAAGTGAAATATAATGGTAACAGAGGGGCAACATGCCCCAAAAATCGAGGAGGCATACATATTACAGCGTATACATGAAACATGAGCGAGGTATGTTAAACATCACACAAAGGAACAGACTGATTGATAGGCCATGAATCAGGAAAAGAAGGGTGACAGCGGCTAGAGAAGGCGCATAAACCTAAGGCACTGAATACACTTAGTGGGAAGTGTACATTCATTAATGTACATCCAAAATGCACAGGCACACCTTATAGGCCCAAAAGTATGAAAATATTAATTGCATAGGGTAAACCTCATACAGGCGACAATCATACATAGGTCAAGTCAACTAGATCTCGACCGACACCAGTCCATCCAGGGGCCCCATGTAACCAGAAATGTATCATGTGAGAGAGTCTCCCAGCTTGACAGTTCTTTGAACCTGCAGATCTCATTTACTCTAAACATCCAATCTGAAATGGAATTCAGAGGAACCAATAGTTTAGCCGCTGCCAGCAAGTGGGCCAATAGAGAGCGCTTGTGAAGGGGAGAATCTGTTGAGGGTACATTAAGGAGCACCAGAGAAGGAGAGCGAGAGGGACCCGGAGGGATGATCTGTTGGAGAAAACCACCCAGCTCGGACCAAAATGGTGCAATGCCATCGCACGACCACCAAATACAAAATAGCGTACTGACCGCCTTGTGGCATCTCCAACAAACCGGGGGGATGCTCAAATCAATTTTGTGCATCACGTCTGGGGAGCGGTACCATTTTGTTAACAATTTGAAGGAATTCTCCTGAATTCTGATGCACCTAGAGAATCCATGAGAATTCCTCAGGATCATTGAGACCTCCTCATCTGAAAAGGTAACCCCCAAGCTCCTTTTCCCAATGCCCAATGAGGGGGGGTCTAGATTGTACACCCTCCAACAGTAACTTATTATAAAGCAGAGAAACTAATTTCTTTGTCGGTCTGGAGGAGACCACAAGTACATCATACCACGAGGAGACGAAGTGCTAATTGGCAATTCTCAAATATTGCTGACATATGAAATAAATATGCGTAATGTAAGGGGGTCCATCTCCTGAACGGTGTTGATGCCTGGAGGTCAGATAAGGTAGGAATCTTCCTCCCTAAGAGTATTTCACCCAATGGAGTATTACCGAAAGAATCCCAGATACCCAGATCATCAGAGTAATTTGGGTCAAGACAGTACAGCAGCAGGTGCAAAGGCATAACAGAGGAGGGGGTAGAAGTGAATTTAAATTTGGAGGTTAGCATGCGCCAAGAGTGAAGAAGTCCTTTGAATAGGGGGGAAAAATCTAAATCTTGTGAGCAATCCGACTTGGCCAACCATAGCCGAGCAAGCTCAGATGGCTTGAGCAAAAAACGTGCGATCTGGCACCCCAATTTTGTGACATTGGGGTTTTGCAATTCTATTAGCAAGCGCAACTGGATTGCCTGATAATAAAGTTTTGCATCTGGTAGGCCGAAACCCCCTTTATGTTTGGGAAGAATCAGCTGGGCATGTGACAATCTTGGACATGCTTGCTTCCAGACGAAGCCTGATATAATCTTACGTAAGGACAGAAAGAAGGAGTCTGGTAAGTAAATGGGTAATGTTTGAAGGAGAAAAAGTATTTTGGGTAAAATATATGTCTCGACGATGTTCTTACGTCCCATCCAAGATACAAAGGGAATATCTACGTTTTTTAATTGGTTTTTGATGTTAGTGAGGAGGGGGGAATAGTTCAGAGAGTAGGCCTGATCAATTCGGGCTGATATGTTCACTCCCAGGTAAGAGATGTGTGAAGTCGCCCACTGAAAGGGGAAATCCCCGGACAAGGAGGATATGATAGAGTTGGGGACTCGAATTCCCAGGGCTGTGCATTTAGAAAGGTTTATTTTGAAGTTGGATAGTTGACAAATGAGTCAAATAAGCTGAGCACAATTGGGAACGCCCTGGCAGGGTCAGGCAGGAGAAGTAACATATCATCGACGAATGCCGCTACTTTATGGGTCAAAGGTCCCACTTTTAAACCTGCAATGCCATCATCCTGTCTGATCGCCGGAAGTAATGTCTCCAAACACAAAATAAATAGAGAGTGGGAAAGGGGCACCCCTGTCTAGTGCCATTGGCAATGTGAAATGAGGGGGACAGTATCCCATTAATTCTGACACGCGCATGAGGCAAAGAGTAAAGGGACAGCACCGCGTGGACAAAGAGAGGAGGAAAGCCAAATTTAAGCAAAGAGGCTTCCATAAACCTCCAGTCTACTCGATCAAACGCCTTCTCAGCATTAGTGCTGAGAAGGGTGAGCTGTGTGTTGTTAGCTAAGGCGTATTTGATTGCATGTAATACCCTTACGGTGCCGTCCCTGCACTCCCGGCCCCCAACAAAACCTGCCTGATCCATGTGAATCAGTTTCTGAAGGAGAGGGCTAATTCTGTGAGCGAGAATCTTTGCCCATAATTTAGTATCTGCATTATGCAGAGAGATAGGGCGGTAACTGGAAGGAAGGGACGGGTCTTTCCCCTCCTTAGGGAGCACCACAATGTGAGCCTCCAAGGACTGGGCAGACATAGGGGAGCCAGAGAGTAAGGCGTTGAAGTAAAGAACCAGTTGAGGACCTAGAACTGGGAGAAACTTTTTATAGTATGAAATCGGGAGCCCGTCTGGGCTGGGGCTCTTACCCGGAGGGATAGAGGATAGGACCTTCTCAACTTCTTCCAAGGAGATAGGTGAAGTCAGGGACACCCTATCAGCATCAGACAGGACCGGTAACTTCAGGGAGGACAAAAATTCTGACGTCTGCCGCATGCGGTCTACTATATCTGCTGTGGTTTCCCCTTGGCGTATGTTATAAAGGGAATGATAATATGTGGTGAAGACATTAGCAATATCCCCCGTGGCAGACACCTTGCTACCGCCAGTCAAGTGCATGGACTTAATATGGGCTTGCTCAGACCTTTTCTTAATCATGGCGTACATGATTTTGTTGCCCTTATCGCCATGAGCATATTGCCTATGTCTCAGTCTAACGAAAGCATTCGCAGCCTTCGCATTAAGGAGAGATTTCAAGTCATTCCGTAGGGACACAAGTTGGGCATGATCCCTAAGGGCCAGGGAATTCTTATATGTGCATTCTAAGACCGCTATCTTCAACAAAAGGGTGTTAATGTCGGCTAGTTGCTTCTTCTTAACGAATGAGCCCAGCGAGATCAGTTCTCCCCGGATAACAGCTTTATGCGCCTCCCAAATTGAAGACGGAGAGGCCTCAGAGAAGGAATTAGTGATGAAGTAATCTGTTAACAGTTTTGAAAAAGAGCTAACTTGGGAGGGGCTACTCAGAAGGGTGGGGTTTAGTCTTCAGGACCATTCTCTTGAGGTTACCCCAAGCAAGGACAAGGATAAAAAGAGCGGGGCATGGTCCCAAACCGTAATGTTATGGATACCTATCCTGTATAAAGAAATAGTCTAACCTCTGGTATGATCTATGAGGATTGGAGTAAAATGTGAAATCCTTCAAATCAGCATGCATAGACCTCCAGACATCGCTTAGATTGAGATTTCGCAAGTAGCCTTGTAGTCTCCCCAGAGCGCCGAACGATATAGCAGATTTTCCCGATGAGGCATCTAAAATAGGGTTAAGAGTCAGGGTAAAATCCCCGCCAACCAATAAAAAAAGTGAATGAACCACAGCTATATCACTGAGTATTTTCTTTAACCATGACACAGTTTGTTTGTTAGGAGCATATACATTACAGGGGGTGACCCATACAGTACCTATTTTGCCAGTGAGAAATAAATAGCGGCCCTCAGGGTCTGCCACTATAGAAGGTTCAGAAAAAGGAACATTTTTGTGGATCCCAATGCTTACCCCTCTGGATGAACTGGTGTGGCACGAGTGGAACCATTTGGCATAACCAGAGCGAGATAAGTTGGGGACATCAGTGGCGTTGCGAGGGGGGTGCGGGGGGTGCGGGCCGCACCGGGTGACACCAGTCTGATGGGGTGTCACCCGCTGGCCGCCGGAGTTCTCCTTAACTAACTAACTTTAGGCAGGGCCGGCGCTTCCATAGTGGCAGGGGGGGGGGGGCTCTCTCCCTCCCCCTGTGCTGCTGCCGCTGCCTCCGCCAATGAGAAGAGGGATTGGAGGAGGAGGGGAGGGGCTGTGGCCACTGCGCCACCAATGAAGAAAACTGACCTGTAATACAAATACAGGAGGCGGGTGCCGGAATCAAATAGCCGGCACCCGACCTCTATGACAGGGAGCGGCACCTGAAGAGTTAACTGTCACTGATCGCAGCCCCCTATCATAGAGGTCGGGTGCCGGCTATTTCATTCCGGCACCCGCCTCCTGTATTTGTATTAACATTGAGTGCGCGCCCCCCCCCCCAGTATAATAAACATTTTGTGCACCCCCCCCCCCCCAGTATAATTAACATTTTGTGCACACCCCCCCCCCCCAGTATAATAAACATTGGTGGCGCAGTGGGAAGTGCCAATGAGGGTTAAAAAAAATAAATAAAAAATGAACTCACCTCCTCCAGTTGATCGCATAGCTGCCGGTCTCCTGTTCTATCTTCAGGACCTGTGGTGACGTCACTGAGCTAATCACATGGTCCATTACCATGGTGATGGATCATATGATGTACCATGTGATGACCACAGTGATGTCACCACAGGTCCTTTCACAGGTCCTGAAGATAGAACAGGAGACCGGCAGCTGTGCGATCAATTGGAGGAGGTGAGTTAATTTTTATTTATTTTTTTAACCCTCATTGGCACTTCCCACTGTGCCACCAATGTTTATCATACTGGGAGGGGGCCGCACTCAATGTATATTATACTGGGGGGGGAGGGCCGCACTCAATGTATATTATACTGGGGGGGTGGCCGCACTCAATGTATATTATACTGGGGGGGGAGGGCCGCACTCAATGTTTATTATACTGGGGGGGGGGCGCTCTCAATGTATATTATACTGGGAGGGGGCCGCACTCAATGTATATTATACGGGGGGGGGGTGGCCGCACTCAATGTATATTATACTGGGGGGGGAGGGCCGCACTCAATGTATATTATACTAGGGGGGTGGCCGCACTCAATGTATATTATACTGGGGGGGGTGGCCGCACTCAATGTATATTATACTGGGGGGGGGTGGCCGCACTCAATGTATATTATACTGGGGGGGGTGGCCGCACTCAATGTTTATTATACTGGGGGGGGGCGCTCTCAATGTATATTATACTGGGGGGGTGGCCGCACTCAATGTTTATTATACTGGGGGGGGCGCTCTCAATGTATATTATACTGGGGGGGGGGGGGCGCTCTCAATGTATATTATACTGGGGGGGGTGGCCGCACTCAATGTTTATTATACTGGGGGGGCGCTCTCAATGTATATTATACTGGGGGGGGTGGCCGCACTCAATGTATATTATACTGGGGGGGTGGGTGGCCGCACTTAATGTATATTATACTAGGGGGGGGTGGCCGCACTCAATGTATATTATACTGGGGGGGGTGGCCGCACTCAATGTTTATTATACTGGGGGGGGGCGCTCTCAATGTATATTATACTGGGGGGGTGGCCGCACTCAATGTTTATTATACTGGGGGGGGCGCTCTCAATGTATATTATACTGGGGGGGTGGCCGCACTCAATGTTTATTATACTGGGGGGGGCGCTCTCAATGTATATTATACTGGGGGGGGGCGCTCTCAATGTTTGATATACGGGGGGGCGCTCTCAATGTTTGATATACTGGGGGGGCGCTCTCAATGTATATTATACTGGGGGGGGGCGCTCTCAATGTATATTATACTGGGGGGGAGGGCCGCACTCAATGTATATTATACTGGGGGGGGGTGGCCGCACTCAATGTATATTATACTGGGGGGGGCGCTCTCAATGTTTGATATACTGGGGGGGGGCGCTCTCAATGTATATTATACTGGGGGGAGGCGCTCTCAATGTTTATTATACTGGGGGGTGGCCGCACTCAATGTTTATTATACTGGGGGGGGGGGGGCGCTCTCAATGTATATTATACTGGGGGGGTGGCCGCACTCAATGTTTATTATACTGGGGGGGGGGCGCTCTCAATGTATATTATACTGGGGGGGGGGGCGCTCTCAATGTTTGATATACGGGGGGGGCGCTCTCAATGTTTGATATACTGGGGGGGGCGCTCTCAATGTATATTATACTGGGGGGGGCGCTCTCAATGTATATTATACTGGGGGGGGGGCGCTCTCAATGTATATTATACTGGGGGGGTGGCCGCACTCAATGTTTATTATACTGTTGGGGGGGGGCGCTCTCACTGTTTGATATACTGGGGGGGGCGCTCTCAATGTATATTATACTGGGGGGGTGGCCGCACTCAATGTTTATTATACTGTTGGGGGAGGCGCTCTCAATGTATATTATACTGGGGGGGCGCTCTCACTGTTTGATATACTGGGGGGGCGCTCTCAATGTATATTATACTGGGGGGAGGCGCTCTCAATGTATATTATACTGGGGGGGCGCACTCAATGTTTATTATACTAGGGGGGCGCACTCAATGTTTATTATACTGGGGGGGCGCACTCAATGTTTATTATACTGGGGGGCGCACTCAATGTTTATTATACTGGGGGGGCGCTCTCAATGTTTATTATACTGGGGGCGTGCACTCAATGTTTATTATACTGGGGGGGCGCTCTCAATGTTTATTATACTGGGGGGCGCACTTAATGTTTATTATACTGGGGGGGCGCACTCAATGTTTATTATATTGACCTTCTACTATGCATTCTGTATTAAAGAATGCTATTATTTTCCCTTATAACCATGTTATAAGGGAAAATAACACAGTGAATAGACTTTCATCTTAGCAACCAAGCGTGAAAATCGCACCGCATCCGCACTTGCTTGCGGATACAATGCGATTTTCACGCAGCCCCATTAACTTCTATGGGGTCTGCGTTGCATGAAAACGCACAACATAAAGCATGTTGCGATTTTCACGCAGCGCACAAGTGATGCGTGAAAATCATCGCTCATCTGCACAGCCCCATAGAAGTGAATGGGTCCAGATTCAGTGCGGGTGCAGTGCGTTCACCTCACGCATTGCACCCGCGCAGAAATCTCACCCATGTGATAGGGGCCTAAGGGTGAATAGGACAAGGGTTCCAGCCCCTAAAGGGGGCTAATAGTAAGTGAAAATAAAACACAAACACTGACCCTGGGTTCACACCTGAGCGTTGCGCAAACGCGCGTTCTTATGCGCGTTTTTTGTAATAGTAAACGCGCGTTTGACGCGCGTTTGTGTCATTGACTGCAGTGTCCTATGGCCACAAACGCGCGTCAAAACGCCCCAAAGAAGCTCAAGTACTTGTTTGAGCGTCGGGCGTTTTACAGCGCGTTCGTACGCGCTGTAAAACGCCCAGGTGTGAACCATTCCCATAGGGAAGCATTGGATTTCATGTCTTGAGCGTTTTACAGCGCGTTTGAACGCGCTGTAAAACGCTCAGGTGTGAACCCAGGGTAAGGCTACTTTCACACTTGCGGTAGTGTGATGCGGCAAGCAGTTCCGTTGTCAGAACTGCGTGCCAGATCCACCGATCTGGATGTGACTGAAAGCATTTATGAGATGCATCCGGATGCAGATCCATCTCACAAATGCATTGCAAGAATGAATCCATCTCTCCGCTTGTCATGCGGACAGACGGATCCGTCTTGTATCTTTTTACACATTTTTACCGGCATGCGCAGACCGGAAGGACGGATCCTGCATTCCGGTATTTTGAATGCCGGATCTGGCACTAATACGTTCCTATGGGAAAAAATGCCAGATCCGGCATTCAGGCAAGTCTTCAGTTTTTTTCGCCGGAGATAAAACCGTAGCATGCTGCGGTTTTATCTTTTGCCTGATCAGTCAAAATGACTGAACTGAAGACGTCCTGATGCATCCTGGACGGATTACTCCATTCACAATGCATGGGGATATGACGGATCAGTTCTTTTCCGGTATAGAGCCCCTGTGACGGAACTCTTTGCCGAAAAAGAAAAACGCTAGTGTGAAAGTACTCTAAAATATTAAGTTTAAATCCCCCCTTTCCCAATATAAAAAATATATACAATAAACATATTACATAGCGCTGCGTCCGAAAAGTCCAAACTATTAAATTATTAAAAAATATCTCCTATGCGGTGAGGACTGTTCTACTATGGGCCGAACATTTCATAAAATGCGAAATGCACGTGGCTTTTTTGCTTGGTATTGAGTATCGCAATACTTTTTTATGGTGATGAAAGCGAATGAAAATTTTGGTATTGAAACAACCCTACGCCGATCTGATCGGCGTAGCGTTGTCACGATACCAAAATTTTCATTCGGTTTTGATTTGGCGACTAAAAATGTAATTTGGCTCCTAAATTTTTCAGTTCAGGAGCCAATGGCTACTAGGTATTTTTTTTAGTCTGGAGCCCTGCTATCAGAGGCCGGCGCCTGAGCCCTGAGCCGTACACAGCCAGAAGAGGCCTGCATCGCATCGCTGCCAAAGAGGTAAGTGTTTTTTTCCTTTTTTTTTTTTTTCTGTACAATACTGATGGCTAGTGGCACATGATAGGAGAGGCCCTATGGCTAGTGGCACATGATAGGGGGGGGGCCGCCTATGGCTACTGGCACATGATAGGGGGGCCCTATGGCTACTGGCACATGATAGGGGGGCCCTATGGCTACTGGCACATGATAGGGGGCCCTATGGCTACTGGCACATGATAGAGGGGCCCTATGGCTACTGGCACATGATAGGGGGGCCCTATGGCTACTGGCACATGATAGAGGGGCCCTATGGCTACTGGCACATGATAGGGGGGGCGCCTATGGCTACTGACACATGTTGATGGGGGGCTTAGGCTACTGGCACATGATTAAGGGGCATCTATGAGGGCACATTTCACTGGCACATTATTGGGGGACATCTATGGGGGCACTTCTTACTGGCACATTATTGGTGGCACTATAGGGGCATCTACTGAGGCCACAAAGAACGGTTATTTTATATGGGGGCTCTGTATAGGGGCATTTTATACTGGGACACATTGTGTTGGGTACTATGGGGAAGGGGGGAGAGGACTACTACGGGGCACTGAGAAGGGGTATTTTATGCTTACAAATTATGGGGGACACTGAGGGCATCTACTGGCGCACTATATATCGGGCATTTTATACTGGTACATTATGGGGGCACTAGGGGGGAGAGGAGCACTATGGGGGCATTTACTGGGGTCACTATATAGGGGTATTTTATACTGGCACATTATGGGGGCACTAGGGGGGAGAGGAGCACTATGGGGGCATTTACTGGGGGCACTATATAGGGGTATTTTATACTGGCACATTATGGAGGCACTATGGGGACATTAGCTCAACTGGGGACATTACAGGGGGGTATTTTTTGCACTGACACATTATAAGGAGAATTATTTCTACTGGGGGAAGGCATTATGGTGGGCGTTATTACTCCCCCATGGTATGAGCCCCCTAGTAGCAGCACCATCCTCTCCCTGCTCTGCTATCCCTCTGCCCCTTCTCCAAATACTTATTATGAAATCTTTCTCATTAGGATAAAACACAACATCAGCTCCGCCGAGCCCCCGGCCAAAGTGTGGAAGTGGCGTCCGAGATCCCCAAGGGCCAAGCCAAGTAATTGTAAGTTTTCATATGAAATATGTTTGTTATATACATATAGCCTACACTGTCAGGTGTCACCCAGGGGGGGGGGGGTGACACCATTTTCTACCGCACCGGGTGACACCAGCCCTAGCAACGCCACTGCATATTACCTCGATAAAGAAAAAATCATAAGGAAAGAAAAAGAACAGGAACATCTTCCTTTTAAGGAATAACAATAACAATGAAAACACATTGATATGTATGGTGGAGATACAACAATGTCGTGCTCTAAAAGGAGCAGGGAGTGGGGGGGGGTGTACACTACCTAACACACTGATCTGCCCAAGCCGCCAAGAGCCTCAGGCAAGAATGAAAAGTAGAGAAAATAAGGAAAAAGGTAAATTTTTCCTATTTGTCTAACCCCGTGCCAAGGGTTAAGTAGAGGAGGAGGAGAAAGAGAGAAGGAAGCCAAATAAGAGAGAGAGGGAGATGATGAGGATGGGGGGGGGGGATGAGGGAGATGATAAAGGGGGGATGAGGGAAAGAGAGAGAGAGGGAGGGAAGTGAGGTGAATAAGGTCAGATAAGAATAACAATAATAATAGAGACAGCCAGACAAAACAATAAAACTACTATAATGAAGAACTTATATGCTGAGGAGATGACGACTCCTATCCCATCTGAATAGATAGGGTAATCACCAAACAGGTGTATAAGAAATACCCAGAGGCCCCTTAAGATTGTCAGTCATTGGAGTCCATCCGGGATGTCTTGAACTTCTTGGGTCTGGGATTTCCTACGATGGACCATGGAGATGGAAGAGGTGGAGGATCACCAACAGGGGGAACAGGTAACCACGACGGGATATTTAGTGGGGGTATCTGTAGAACGTCCCAGAGCTCCTGCAGATCTTCAGGGTCACGAACCGAGCAGCGTTTATTGCCAGCAGAGATTAGGATACCAAAGGGAAATAGCCATCGGTAGGGGATCTTGGCTGAGCGTAGGGCATCCGTGAGAGGCCTCAGCAAGCGTCTTTTTTGGAGGGTGGAGGGGGCCACATCTTGATAAAGGTGAACTATACTGTCCGCAATTTTCACTACCTCCAGGCTCCTGGCTTTGATCAAGATGGCTTCAGTGTCGAGGTAACTCAGGAGGCCGCAAATTATATCCCACCGCAGATTCTCCGAAGGAGCAGGCTTAGGGCGGAGGGCTTTGTGAACCCTCTCCACCACCACAGATTTTGCGCGTTCTGCGCCTAACAGGTAGGTGAACAAGGCCTGCATGGTCGCAAACAGATTCTCCTTATCCGAAGCTTCGGGCAGGCCTCGAATCCTAATGTTCTTACGGCGGCTTCGGTTTTCCTGACCTTCTATGGATAACAGGGCGCTGTGTGAATCCAAACTTTGAGCCGTGGAGGCCGCATATGAATGGAGCACATCTTGCAACTGTTCAAGGGCCTCAACCCTCTTGCCAATGAGGCGGATGTCGATTTTGATGGAGGATAAATCCTCCGCAAACGGGGCCAATGCTTTTTGCAGGGCCTTATCAAGATAATCCCTGGATAGCTGATTAGAGTCGCTCACCCTCTGGGAGAATTGATAATCTTCCTCTGCTGGTGAGAGGCTCTTGCTGGAGCCGACGTCGGGCTTGCGAGGAGCGGACTTCCCTCTAGGCGCCATCCTGCCCTCCCGGGTGTGTGGCTCTGTCACCCGTTTATGGATGAATTTCTTCATCCTGGGTCCTGCAGAGTGGGTCTGAATATCCCCGGCAGCGTCACCAACCTCAGGTTTCGGCTGGATCTTAACCATGGCACAGAGGAAAGAGTGCTTTAGGCGCTTAGGCAGCTTGTTGGTGGGAGCGCTTCTCTCAAGCAGCCGCCTTGTAGCGCGGTCAGGCTCCGCCCCCGAGAAGATTATCATTCAATCTCCAATTCCATGGCTTGTGGGCAGAATCGGGAAGGTCTATAGAAACATAAATGGGGGCATGGTCTGAAAACAGAATGTCACCAATGGATGCTTTTGGCTTCCATGCCAGTGTGTGATGACTGACAAGGAAAAGGTCAATGCGGCTGTATGATTTGTGGGGAGTTGAGTAAAATGTGTAGTCTTTACCTTGTGGGTATAGAGTTCTCCATATGTCCACGAGTTGTAGAGAATGTAGCTGTAAAATTAAAGGTCTCAATTGCTGTCTGGAAGAGGAGCTCTGTCCCGTACTAGAATCCATAAACGGATCTAGCGTGAAGTTAAAATCTCCGCCGATCAACACCTGACCCTCCGCAAACTCGGACATCTGATCCAAAAAAGATCTACAAATAGAAAGCGTTTTTTGGTTATGTAACGGAATGCCTAGCACCCCGACCGGATACCTCCGTCGATAGATGCTCCTAGTGCTTTCGTTACAGGTTGGGCAAGTACCAATTGACTACAGTGAATAGGTTGAAATGTACTCTTAGTTTGATGAAAATATAGCGCCCCTCTCCATCTACTTTGACATCCTCCACTGACCCCTGTACGGATTTGTGTAATGCTATTGAAACACCTTTAGACCTAGAGTCCGGACTTGGACTGTGAAACCATTGAGAGAAATATCTATCTCGGATAGGTAGTATATGGCCTTTTTTTTAAATGCGTTTCCTGTAATAATAACACCTGAACTTACTGCTTGTGCATATGGTAAAGAATCTGAGATCGCTTCTGAGGAGTGCTGAAACCTCGAAGATTCAGAGACCCTAATTTTAGGGTAGCCATCTCCCCTCAATACTAGGAAGGGGGGAGGGGAAAGAATGGGAAGCACAAGTAGGGGTAAAGAGTTAGGTCAGAAAGAGATAGGGGAAAAGAATTAAAGAAAAAGCACAATAGAAATGAGATGAAGTAGGGTACTAAACACGTCTATAGAGGACACAGGAAGAAGTGTGACCCCGCTACTATGAGACGTGATCCCTAAGTGGGGATAGACTTTAAACAGAGGAGCTACTCCCCTCTGATCATCCTGGAGAGACCAAGAACAAATATTCTAAACATCATATGTATAGCAACAAAAACATTGCATGAGATGTACTAATTAACTGTAACGGACCTGTAATATACTAACAATAGGGCAGAATGAAAGTTACCGAACTTACTAGTTAATAACTAGACCCACATGCCTAAAATCCCTGAGCTAAATATGCCTATTCTGGCACAGCATGGAATAACGCATATAAGCAACATGCCTGATGTTGATATACTAACTAGGATGATACGCAATGAATATAATCAGGGGTTAATAAGGGGTTAATAAGTGACAGGGGGGGGGGTGTAATGTGTGTGTGGCGTTTGGTGCTACTTGTGTCCTCTGGTGGTCGATCCAAGCAAAAGGGACCACCAGAGGAGCAGGTATATCAGATGCTATTTACAAAATAGCGTCTGATATACCTATTTGATTGGTTATTTTAAAAATTTACAGCCTGCCAGCCAATGATCAGCGCTGGCAGGCTGTAGTTAAACTTGTGAACTGCGCAATCCTGTGAACGCGCGTTCACAGGAAATCTCAGGTCTCACAAGATGACGCCAATAGGCGTCACTGAGACCTGAGAGCGCTGTCGTCCGGACGCCTATCGTTACCATGACGGCAGGCGGTTAAGATATATGTAAATATAAACTTTATTATCCTGCTTGGCAATAACTAAAACTTTTTGTGAAATAAAATCTTACTAAAACCACAATCAAAATCCGGGAAATGCTTAACAGTAAAAGTAGGTGCTTTTTTTAAAAAGCACAATGAAAAGGGAACGCAAGACATTGGTACTGAACATTTGTTTACATTACCCGTATGAAAAAACAGATAATATTTATTGAATTTTGAGACTAAAAAATCTATATGCTAGGGAGCTTAAAGATCGGACTCTGGAGCAATGTCAGAATTTTATGTTGTTGGATGATTCAAGATTTAACATGTTCCAGAGTGATAGGCTCAACAAAAAGAGATGAAGATGAAGTGATTCACCCATCATGCCTAGTGCCTACTGTACAAGCCTGTGGGTCCACTCTGTAAAGGGGGAATATTAATCACCAATATTATGCGAATATCGGTAATTAATATTCCTAAATAGGAAGAGCCACCTGGTGATGACTCCGCCTATTTATGCCTTTATATAATAAATACACAATACTTTCGCTATGCTTTACACTAATCACTAATGCTAGCTGCATGCGCCTTACTAAATCGCTACCGCTAACAAGTACACGCTACACAAAGGGTACAAATATAACGGTATTTATTTAACAGACTAAGCACGCAATACACTAACAATACACAGCACTACACATATACAATACTCAAACTACGCTACACGTTCCCAATTCCACCCATAAACTAACTAGACAATTCACACATACAAGTAATATTATCCCACCCGTCTATCTACTCACTGTCCCTACGGGGTTACAAGAGGGTATAGATTCAGCACTGCAAGGGTTATTTGCCAGTGAGTGCTGAGGTTAATACCAGCAGGAGAGCTGGGGTTCTGGCAGGGAAGGGGTTAATGGATTAGGGACATCAGGGGAACACTCAGGGGTATGAGACCAGCAGGAGAGCTGGGGTGGCAGGGAAGAGGTTAAACAGTAGGGTTAATCAGGGGTAACAAGGGGCAGAATATGGTTGGCACTGCAAGGGAGGTACAATGCCATGCCAGCATATACTCAGCCATCTCCAGGGCCAAATGGGCCTCTCTTCCTTCAGGCAGCAGTCCTCATGTGTCTCTGGATCTAGTCTGGTTGCAAAGGGGCGAGCTGTTCCTTTGTCTTGGACTGATATATATGTCCCTCTCACCCCCCCCCCCTTCCAGGGGTGTGACATCATCGTGTGCGTGTGACGGAATGCATACACTCAGATTGCAGCAGACAACTGGCTGGCCCCCTGAGGCTCACAGCACCACACGCCCAGCCATGTCACAAACACAAGGTGGGGCCGCATAGTAAATAGGCTGATAAACTTCAAATCAATTGCCTTTGAAGTCACTAGCCACCTGGAGACATATCCACCCCCTGCAGGAACTTGATATATATATATATATATATATATATGTATATATAGATACTTGGGGCGCATCTATATACATATATACTCATTAGAAACCTGGGGGCATACATGGGCAGTTATAGGCCCATATATATATATATATATATATATATATATATATATACATACATACACACACACACACCTGGGGGAGAGCCATGGCAGATACACATATATGTCACATATATAAGGGGCATAATGTATTCTAAGGGGGATTATAGATGGGGACGCAGTCATATATATAAGGGGGCACAAGCCCCTACATATATTATAAGGGGTCACATATTTCCCACAGGGGCCACCATGGGCCCCTGGGGATCACCATGGGCAGACGTGTGCAGATGCTGGGCACATCTGCGCACATCATCCCATGATGCTGTGGTTAATGTATGCACATATATACCATACATGCCCGCACGTGTTTGCAGGCATGCATGGATATATATGCATACGTCTCAACCCTTCCTCAACACACTCCTATATTCTGGCATTGCTACAGTTGTTCAAGTCTATGTTCAGCATTGAGCAACAGTATGTTTTGAAATAATGATGTCACAGGACTAATTCAACAGATCAAGTGATCAGGTTATTAATACATTAATTAATGTTTTCTTCCGTGATGCCATGAGCAGTCTAGAAGAAGACAATGCCATCATGCATCTTGTATCAAATGTGAACTAGTGGTTCAGGGAGCATTAGACCTCATTTAAATCCAGATACAAACCAGATATGTGAGACCTTTACGACAATATTTTTTTTTTAATAACGGTGTACTTATTTTGTGCCCTTATTCTGCATAGTTATGAATCATAATTTGTGAATCATAACTTTTGAGTCGGCATTTTACTACAGTGTTAACTGTAAAACATGAAGGTTCTTAATTCTGCGTAGGCAACCAGCATGGACCCCATTTTCTCTACTTTGCACTATAACAAGTCTAGAGTGTAGAATTCTCAAAACATGGTTTGGATTGTTCATATTCATGCATGTGCTGTGTTAATTATGTATTGTCAATATTTAGACAAAGAAATATGTATATAAATAATATTAAAAAAAATCCTGTGTTGTTTGGCTTCATTTACAAAATTTAATTATTTTACTTTATTTTATTATGTTTTATTTAAAAAAAATTGGGTTTGGGGCGCCAGTGTTGTGGTTCACGATGTAGCAAGTTGTGGACCGCATGTGGCCTTCCCTTGTCAAAAGGTCTTGTGCACTAAAAATTGTACTGGACTTATTGCTGAACCTAATGAAAAATTTTCATTTTATTTTATTTTATATATTTTTTTGCTACAGATTAAGGTTCAAACATGGTGTTGTCTGTTGTCCTGGGAGTCAGCCATCCGGCTGACTTCCGTGTTGCCCTATCTACATGGTTGGGTCTGACTGGCATTATACTCATCTGTGTGGCAATCCGGTTTTGTTAATGAAGCCAGAATGACACATGTATATAGGGATAGTTACTTTTATATATTTTTTTAAATATTGACAATTATGTAATGATAATTTGCACATGAAAAATATATATAGACACAGCTTTAAAAAATGTAATTAAAAAACACATACTATATAATGTTCTGGAAGCCAGCTCACCAGTTGCAGAATTCTTATACTCAGAGTCATGTAATCAAATTTTTCAGTCTGCTTGGCGGAAGCAATGCCAGGACATTTACATTTTTTTGTAAAAAGTGCACTATCAAGGATCCGTGCTGTTTAATTTTTACAACATGCCTTTACCATTTTGCTTATTATTACAGATTTTTTATTTTATTTTTTGTGGGGTATCCAGAATTATTTCTAAATAAAATTAATATTAGTTCTCAGTCTTATGAATTGAGCTCTTTTAATAATAATAAAGTTTTGTTCCTAATAATTTAATTGGCTGGATACAAATATTAATAATTTTTATTCTTATAACTAGAGTTGAGCGAACACCTGGATGTTCGGGTTCGAGAAGTTCGGCCGAACATCCCGGAAATGTTCGGGTTCGGGATCCGAACCCGATCCGAACTTCGTCCCGAACCCGAACCCCATTGAAGTCAATGGGGACCCGAACTTTTCGGCACTAAAAAGGCTGTAAAACAGCCCAGGAAAGAGCTAGAGGGCTGCAAAAGGCAGCAACATGTAGGTAAATCCCCTGCAAACAAATGTGGATAGGGAAATGAATTAAAATAAAAATTAAATAAATAAAAATTAACCAAAATCAATTGGAGAGAGGTCCCATAGCAGAGAATGAGGCTTCACGTCAGCCACCACTGCAACAGTCCATTGGCATATATTTAGGCCCAGCACCCAGGCAGAGGAGGGAGGTCTCGTAACAGAGAATCTGTCTTCATGTCAGCAGAGAATCAGTCTGCATGTCATAGCAGAGAATGAGGCTTCACGTCAGCCACCACTGCAACAGTCCATTGGCATATATTTAGGCCCAGCACCCAGGCAGAGGAGGGAGGTCCCGTAACAGAGAATCTGTCTTCATGTCAGCAGAGAATCAGTCTGCATGTCATAGCAGAGAATGAGGCTTCACGTCACCCACCACTGCAACAGTCCATTGGCATATATTTAGGCCCAGCACACACACAGGCAGAGGAGAGAGGTCCCGTAACAGAGAATCTGGCTTCATGTCAGCAGAGAATCAGTCTGCATGTCATAGCAGAGAATGAGGCTTCACGTCACCCACCACTGCAACAGTCCATTGGCATATATTTAGGCCTAGCACACAGGCAGAGCAGAGAGGTCCCGTAACAGACGATCTGGCTTCATGTCAGCAGAGAATCAGTCTGCATGTCATAGCAGAGAATGAGGCTTCACGTCAGCCACCACTGCAACAGTCCATTGGCATATATTTAGGCCCAGCACACACACAGGCAGAGGAGAGAGGTCCCGTAACAGAGAATCTGTCTTCATGTCAGCAGAGAATTAGTCTGCATGTCATAGCAGAGAATGAGGCTTCACGTCAGCCACCACTGCAACAGTCCATTGGCATATATTTAGGCCCAGCACCCAGGCAGAGGAGGGAGGTCCCGTAACAGAGAATCTGTCTTCATGTCAGCAGAGAATCAGTCTGCATGTCATAGCAGAGAATGAGGCTTCACGTCACCCACCACTGCAACAGTCCATTGGCATATATTTAGGCCCAGCACACACACAGGCAGAGGAGAGAGGTCCCGTAACAGAGAATCTGGCTTCATGTCAGCAGAGAATCAGTCTGCATGTCATAGCAGAGAATGAGGCTTCACGTCACCCACCACTGCAACAGTCCATTGGCATATATTTAGGCCTAGCACACAGGCAGAGCAGAGAGGTCCCGTAACAGAAGATCTGGCTTCATGTCAGCAGAGAATCAGTCTGCATGTCATAGCAGAGAATGAGGCTTCACGTCACCCACCACTGCAACAGTCCATTTTCATAAATTTAGGCCCAGCACCCAGGCAGAGGAGAGAGGTCCCGTAACAGAGGATCTGGCTTCATGTCAGCAGAGAATCAGTCTGCATGTCATAGCAGAGAATCAGGCTTCACGTCAGCCACCACTGCAATAGTCCATTGTCATAAATTTAGGCCCAGCACCCAGGCAGAGGAGAGAGGTCCCGTAACAGACAATCTGGCTTCATGTCAGCAGAGAATTAGTCTGCATGTCATAGCAGAGAATCAGGCTTCATGTCAGCCACCACTGCAACAGTCCATTGGCATATATTTAGGCCTAGCACACAGGCAGAGGAGAGGTTCATTCAACTTTGGGTAGCCTCGCAATATAATGGTAAAATGAAAATAAAAATAGGATTGAATGAGGAAGTGCCCTGGAGTCCAATAATATATGGTTATGGGGAGGTAGTTAATGTCTAATCTGGACAAGGGACGGACAGGTCCTGTGGGATCCATGCCTGGTTAATTTTTATGAACGTCAGCTTGTCCACATTGGCTGTAGACAGGCGGCTGCGTTTGTCTGTAATGACGCCCCCTGCCGTGCTGAATACACGTTCAGACAAAACGCTGGCTGCCGGGCAGGCCAGCACCTCCAAGGCATAAAAGGCTAGCTCTGGCCACGTGGACAATTTAGAGACCCAGAAGTTGAATGGGGCCGAACCATCAGTCAGTACGTGGAGGGGTGTGCACACGTACTGTTCCACCATGTTAGTGAAATGTTGCCTCCTGCTAACACGTTGCGTATCAGGTGGTGGTGCAGTTAGCTGTGGCGTGTTGACAAAAGTTTTCCACATCTCTGCCATGCTAACCCTGCCCTCAGAGGAGCTGGCCGTGACACAGCTGCCTTGGCGACCTCTTGCTCCTCCTCTGCCTTGGCCTTGGGCTTCCACTTGTTCCCCTGTGACATTTGGGAATGCTCTCAGTAGCGCGTCTACCAACGTGCGCTTGTACTCGCGCATCTTCCTATCACGCTCCAGTGCAGGAAGTAAGGTGGGCACATTGTCTTTGTAGCGTGGATCCAGCAGGGTGGCAACCCAGTAGTCCGCACAGGTTAAAATGTGGGCAACTCTGCTGTCGTTGCGCAGGCACTGCAGCATGTAGTCGCTCATGTGTGCCAGGCTGCCCAGGGGTAAGGACAAGCTGTCCTCTGTGGGAGGCGTATCGTCATCGTCCTGCCTTTCCCCCCAGCCACGCACCAGTGATGGACCCGAGCTGCGTTGGGTGCCACCCCGCTGTGACCATGCTTCATCCTCATCCTCCTCCACCTCCTCCTCATCCTCGTCCTCCTCGTCCTCCAGTAGTGGGCCCTGGCTGGCCACATTTGTACCTGGCCTCTGCTGTTGCCAAAAACCTCCCTCTGAGTCACTTCGAAGAGACTGGCCTGAAAGTGCTAAAAATGACCCCTCTTCCTCATCCTCCTCCTCCTCCTCCTGGGCCACCTCCTCTTCCATCATCGCCCTAAGTGTTTTCTCAAGGAGACATAGAAGTGGTATTGTAACGCTGATAACGGTGTCATCGCCACTGGCCATGTTGGTGGAGTACTCGAAACAGCGCAACAGGGCACACAGGTCTCGCATGGAGGCCCAGTCATTGGTGGTGAAGTGGTGCTGTTCTGTAGTGCGACTGACCCGTGCGTGCTGCAGCTGAAACTCCACTATGGCCTGCTGCTGCTCGCACAGTCTGTCCAGCATGTGCAAGGTGGAGTTCCACCTGGTGGGCACGTCGCATATGAGGCGGTGAGCGGGAAGGCCGAAGTTACGCTGTAGCGCAGACAGGCGAGCAGCAGCAGGATGTGAACGCCGGAAGCGCGAACAGACGGCCCGCACTTTATGCAGCAGCTCTGACATGTCGGGGTAGTTGTGAATGAACTTCTGCACCACCAAATTCAGCACATGCGCCAAGCAAGGGATGTGCGTCAAATTGGCTAGTCCCAGAGCTGCAACGAGATTTCGCCCATTATCACACACCACCAGGCCGGGCTTGAGGCTCACCGGCAGCAACCACTCGTCGGTCTGTTGTTCAATACCCCGCCACAACTCCTGTGCGGTGTGGGGCCTGTCCCCCAAACATATGAGTTTCAGAATGGCCTGCTGACGTTTACCCCGGGCTGTGCTGAAGTTGGTGGTGAAGGTGTGTGGCTGACTGGATGAGCAGGTGGAAGAAGAGGAGGAGGAAGCCGAGAAGGAGGAGGTGGCAACAGGAGGCAAAGAATGTTGCCCTGCGATCCTTGGCGGCGGAAGGACGTGCGCCAAACAGCTCTCCGCCTGGGGCCCAGCTGCCACTACATTTACCCAGTGTGCAGTTAGGGAGATATAGCGTCCCTGGCCGTGCTTACTGGTCCACGTATCTGTGGTTAGGTGGACCTTGCTACAGATGGCGTTGCGCAGTGCACACTTGATTTTATCGGATACTTGGTTGTGCAGGGAAGGCACGGCTCTCTTGGAGAAGTAGTGCCGGCTGGGAACAACATACTGTGGGACAGCAAGCGACATGAGCTGTTTGAAGCTGTCTGTGTCCACCAGCCTAAATGACAGCATTTCATAGGCCAGTAGTTTAGAAATGCTGGCATTCAGGGCCAGGGATCGAGGGTGGCTAGGTGGGAATTTACGCTTTCTATCAAATGTTTGTGAGATGGAGAGCTGAACGCTGGCGTGTGACATGGTTGAGACGCTTGGTGACGGAGGTGGTGGTGGTGGTGTTGGTGGTACATCCCCTGTTTGCTGGGCGGCAGGTGCCAACGTTCCTCCAGAGGCGGAGGAAGAGGCCGAGGCGGCAGCAGCAGAATAGGCCGAGGCGGCAGCAGCAGAAGAGGTAGCAGGAGGAGCCTGAGTGACTTCCTTGGTTTTAAGGTGTTTACTCCACTGCAGTTCATGCTTTGCATGCAGGTGCCTGGTCATGCAGGTTGTGCTCAGGTTCAGAACGTTAATGCCTCGCTTCAGGCTCTGATGGCACAGCGTGCAAACCACTCGGGTCTTGTCGTCAGCACATTGTTTGAAGAAGTGCCATGCCAGGGAACTCCTTGAAGCTGCCTTTGGGGTGCTCGGTCCCAGATGGCGGCGGTCAGTAGCAGGCGGAGTCTCTTGGCGGCGGGTGTTCTGCTTTTGCCCACTGCTCCCTCTTTTGCTACGCTGTTGGCTCGGTCTCACTACTGCCTCTTCCTCCGAACTGTGAAAGTCAGTGGCACGACCTTCATTCCATGTGGGGTCTAGGACCTCATCGTCCCCTGCATCGTCTTCCACCCAGTCTTGATCCCTGACCTCCTGTTCAGTCTGCACACTGCAGAAAGACGCAGCAGTTGGCACCTGTGTTTCGTCATCATCAGAGACATGCTGAGGTGGTATTCCCATGTCCTCATCATCAGGAAACATAAGTGGTTGTGCGTCAGTGCATTCTATGTCTTTCACCGCTGGGGAAGGGCTAGGTGGATGCCCTTGGGAAACCCTGCCAGCGGAGTCTTCAAACAGCATAAGAGACTGCTGCATAACTTGAGGCTGAGACAGTTTCCCTGGTATGCATGGGGGTGATGTGACAGACTGATGGGGTTGGTTTTCAGGCGCCATCTGTGCGCTTTCTGCAGAAGACTGGGTGGGAGATAATGTGAACGTGCTGGATCCACTGTCGGCCACCCAATTGACTAATGCCTGTACCTGCTCAGGCCTTACCATCCTTAGAACGGCATTGGGCCCCACCATATATCGCTGTAAATTCTGGCGGCTACTGGGACCTGAGGTAGTTGGTACACTAGGACGTGTGGATGTGGCAGAACGGCCACGTCCTCTCCCAGCACCAGAGGGTCCACTAACACCACCACGACCATGTCCACGTCCGCGTCCCTTACTAGATGTTTTTCTCATTGTTATGGTTCACCACAACAACAAATATATTATTTGGCCCAATGTATTGTATTCAAATGCAGCGGGATATAAATTTGAGGCCTAGTATTTAGGCGCTGGGTGACCGGTATGGATTTAGTGACAGAATTAGACTTGGAAATGCACAGAAGCGTGTGTGTGAAGTTATTCTGAATGACCCTATGTGCACCTTCAATATGATCTACCCTTTTAGGGATAGATTTCAAATAGCTCTGATATAGCAGAAACGACTAAATTATGAAATTGCTAAATTGGGAATTGTATTTCAACCCAGAACAAAAAATGTGCTTTGACGGACACTAAATAACTTTCCCAGCCACAACAGGACAGCGGTAACGAGAGATTTAGCGGGATATAAATTTGAGGCCTAGTATTTAGGCGCTGGGTGACAGGTATGGGTTTAGTGACAGAATTAGATTTGGAAATGCACAGTAGCGGGTGTGTGAAGTTATTCTGAATGACCCTATGTGCACCTTGAATATTATATACCCTTTTAGGGATAGATTTCAAATAGCTCTGATATAGCAGAAACCACTAAATTATGAAATTGCTAAATTGGGAATTGTATTTCAACCCAGAACAAGAAATGTGCTTGAACGGACACTAAATAACTCGCCCAGCTACAGCACTAAGGACAGATTTAGCGGGATATAAATTTGAGGCCTAGTATTTAGGCGCTGGGTGACAGGTATGGGTTTAGTGACAGAATTAGACTTGGAAATACACAGTAGCGGGTGTGTGTGAAGTTATTCTGAATGACCCAATGTGCACCTTGAATATTATATACCCTTTTAGGGATAGATTTCAAATAGCTCTGATATAGCAGAAACCACTAAATTATGAAATTGCTAAATTGGGAATTGTATTTCAACCCAGAACAAGAAATGTGCTTGAACGGACACTAAATAACTCGCCCAGCTACAGCACTAGGGACAGATTTAGCGGGATATAAATTTGAGGCCTAGTATTTAGGCGCTGGGTGACAGGTATGGGTTTAGTGACAGAATTAGACTTGGAAATACACAGTAGCGGGTGTGTGTGAAGTTATTCTGAATGACCCTATGTGCACCTTCAATATGATCTACCCTTTTAGGGATAGATTTCAAATAGCTCTGATATAGCAGAAACGACTAAATTATGAAATTGCTAAATTGGGAATTGTATTTCAACCCAGAACAAAAAATGTGCTTTGACGGACACTAAATAACTTTCCCAGCCACAACAGGACAGCGGTAACGAGAGATTTAGCGGGATATAAATTTGAGGCCTAGTATTTAGGCGCTGGGTGACAGGTATGGGTTTAGTGACAGAATTAGATTTGGAAATGCACAGTAGCGGGTGTGTGAAGTTATTCTGAATGACCCTATGTGCACCTTGAATATTATATACCCTTTTAGGGATAGATTTCAAATAGCTCTGATATAGCAGAAACCACTAAATTATGAAATTGCTAAATTGGGAATTGTATTTCAACCCAGAACAAGAAATGTGCTTGAACGGACACTAAATAACTCGCCCAGCTACAGCACTAAGGACAGATTTAGCGGGATATAAATTTGAGGCCTAGTATTTAGGCGCTGGGTGACAGGTATGGGTTTAGTGACAGAATTAGACTTGGAAATACACAGTAGCGGGTGTGTGTGAAGTTATTCTGAATGACCCAATGTGCACCTTGAATATTATATACCCTTTTAGGGATAGATTTCAAATAGCTCTGATATAGCAGAAACCACTAAATTATGAAATTGCTAAATTGGGAATTGTATTTCAACCCAGAACAAGAAATGTGCTTGAACGGACACTAAATAACTCGCCCAGCTACAGCACTAAGGACAGATTTAGCGGGATATAAATTTGAGGCCTAGTATTTAGGCGCTGGGTGACAGGTATGGGTTTAGTGACAGAATTAGACTTGGAAATACACAGTAGCGGGTGTGTGTGAAGTTATTCTGAATGACCCAATGTGCACCTTGAATATTATATACCCTTTTAGGGATAGATTTCAAATAGCTCTGATATAGCAGAAACCACTAAATTATGAAATTGCTAAATTGGGAATTGTATTTCAACCCAGAACAAGAAATGTGCTTGAACGGACACTAAATAACTCGCCCAGCTACAGCACTAGGGACAGATTTAGCAGGATATAAATTTGAGGCCTAGTATTTAGGCGCTGGGTGACAGGTATGGGTTTAGTGACAGAATTAGACTTGGAAATACACAGTAGCGGGTGTGTGTGAAGTTATTCTGAATGACCCAATGTGCACCTTGAATATTATATACCCTTTTAGGGATAGATTTCAAATAGCTCTGATATAGCAGAAACCACTAAATTATGAAATTGCTAAATTGGGAATTGTATTTCAACCCAGAACAAGAAATGTGCTTGAACGGACACTAAATAACTCGCCCAGCTACAGCACTAGGACAGATTTAGCAGGATATAAATTTGAGGCCTAGTATTTAGGCGCTGGGTGACAGGTATGGGTTTAGTGACAGAATTAGACTTGGAAATACACAGTAGCGGGTGTGTGTGAAGTTATTCTGAATGACCCAATGTGCACCTTGAATATTATATACCCTTTTAGGGATAGATTTCAAATAGCTCTGATATAGCAGAAACCACTAAATTATGAAATTGCTAAATTGGGAATTGTATTTCAACCCAGAACAAGAAATGTGCTTGAACGGACACTAAATAACTCGCCCAGCTACAGCACTAAGGACAGATTTAGCGGGATATAAATTTGAGGCCTAGTATTTAGGC